>NC_086317.1:418925433-419525433 GCF_036172605.1 Pelobates fuscus
CTGGTGTCTCGATAGTGTGCTTTTACAAAGAAAAAAGGTTTCCAGTGTAAGCTAATAGCAGCCAGTCAGTGTCCTTCAAGCGGCTCTGTCAGGCCTACAGTGTGTGCTCTCCAGAACTGTTACAGTGCACATTGCCACTCATATCTGGTATCTCTATAGAGTGGCTTTTACAAAGAAAAAAGGTTTCCAGTGTAAGCTAATAGCAGCCAGTCAGTGTCCTTCAAACGGCTCTGTCAGGCCTACAGTGTGTGCTCTCCAGAACTGTTACAGTGCACATTGCCACTCATATCTGGTATCTCTATAGCGTGCTTTTACAAAGAAAAAAGGTTTCCAGTGTAAACTAATAGCAGCCAGTCAGTGTCCTTCAAGCGGCTCTGTCAGGCCTACAGTGTGTGCTCTCCAGAACTGTTCCAGTGCACATTGCCAATCATATCTGTTGTTTCTATAGCGTGCTTTTACAAAGAAAAAAGGTTTCCAGTGTAAGCTAATAGCAGCCAGTCAGTGTCCTTCAAGCGGCTCTGTCAGGCCTACAGTGTGTGCTCTCCAGAACTGCTCCAGTGCACATTGCCAATCATATCTGGTATCTCTATAGCGTGCTTTTACAAAGAAAAAAGGTTTCCAGTGTAAGCTAATAGCAGCCAGTCAGTGTCCTTCAAGCGGCTCTGTCAGGCCTACAGTGTGTGCTCTGCAGAACTGTTACAGTGCACATTGCCAATCATATCTGGTGTCTCTATAGCGTGCTTTTACAAATAAAAAAGTTTTCCAGTGTAAGCTAATAGCAGCCAGTCAGTGTCCTTCAAGCGGCTCTGTCAGGCCTACAGTGTGTGCTCTCCAGAACTGTTACAGTGCACATTGCCACTCATATCTGTTGTTTCTATAGCGTGCTTTTACAAAGAAAAAAGGTTTCCAGTGTAAGCTAATAGCAGCCAGTCAGTGTCCTTCAAGCGGCTCTGTCAGGCCTACAGTGTGTGCTCTCCAGAACTGCTCCAGTGCACATTGCCAATCATATCTGGTATCTCTATAGCGTGCTTTTACAAAGAAAAAAGGTTTCCAGTGTAAGCTAATAGCAGCCAGTCAGTGTCCTTCAAGCGGCTCTGTCAGGCCTACAGTGTGTGCTCTGCAGAACTGTTACAGTGCACATTGACAATCATATCTGGTGTCTCTATAGCGTGCTTTTACAAAGAAAAAAGTTTTCCAGTGTAAGCTAATAGCAGCCAGTCAGTGTCCTTCAAGCGGCTCTGTCAGGCCTACAGTGTGAGCTCTCCAGAACTGTTACAGTGCACATTGCGACTCATATCTGGTGTCTCTATAGCGTGCTTTTACAAAGAAAAAAGGATTCCAGTGTAAGCTAATAGCAGCCAGTCAGTGTCCTTCAAGCGGCTCTGTCAGTCCTTCCTTCCGCGTGTGCTCTCCAGAACTGTTACAGTGCACATTGCCAATCATATCTGGTGTCTCTATAGCGTGCTTTTACAAAGAAAAAAGGTTTCCAGTGTAAGCTAATAGCAGTCAGTCAGTGTCCTTCAAGCGGCTCTGTCAGTCCTTGCTTTAGCGTGTGCTCTCCAGAACTGTTACAGTGCACATTGCCAATCATATCTGGTGTCTCTATAGCGTGCTTTTACAAAGAAAAAAGGTTTCCAGTGTAAGCTAATAGCAGCCAGTCAGTGTCCTTCAAGCGGCTCTGTCAGGCCTACAGTGTGTGCTCTGCAGAACTGTTACATTGCACATTGCCAATCATATCTGGTGTCTCTATAGCGTGCTTTTACAAAGAAAAAAGTTTTCCAGTGTAAGCTAATAGCAGCCAGTCAGTGTCCTTCAAGCGGCTCTGTCAGGCCTACAGTGTGAGCTCTCCAGAACTGTTACAGTGCACATTGCGACTCATATCTGGTGTCTCTATAGCGTGCTTTTACAAAGAAAAAAGGTTTCCAGTGTAAGCTAATAGCAGCCAGTCAGTGTCCTTCAAGCGGCTCTGTCAGTCCTTCCTTCAGCGTGTGCTCTCCAGAACTGTTACAGTGCACATTGCCACTCATATCTGGTGTCTCTATAGCGTGCTTTTACAAAGAAAAAAGGTTTCCAGTGTAAGCTAATAGCAGCCAGTCAGTGTCCTTCTAGCGGCTCTGTCAGTCCTTCCTTCAGCGTGTGCTCTCCAGAACTGTTACAGTGCACATTGCCACTAATATCTGGTGTCTCTATAGCGTGCTTTTACAAAGAAAAAAGGTTTCCAGTGTAAGCTAATAGCAGCCAGTCAGTGTCCTTCAAGCGGCTCTGTCAGGCCTACAGTGTGTGCTCTGCAGAACTGTTCCAGTGCACATTGCCAATCATATCTGGTGTCTCGATAGTGTGCTTTTACAAAGAAAAAAGGTTTCCAGTGTAAGCTAATAGCAGCCAGTCAGTGTCCTTCAAGCGGCTCTGTCAGGCCTACAGTGTGTGCTCTCCAGAACTGTTACAGTGCACATTGCCACTCATATCTGGTATCTCTATAGAGTGGCTTTTACAAAGAAAAAAGGTTTCCAGTGTAAGCTAATTGCAGCCAGTCAGTGTCCTTCAAGCGGCTCTGTCAGGCCTACAGTGTGTGCTCTCCAGAACTGTTACAGTGCACATTGCCACTCATATCTGGTATCTCTATAGCGTGCTTTTACAAAGAAAAAAGGTTTCCAGTGTAAACTAATAGCAGCCAGTCAGTGTCCTTCAAGCGGCTCTGTCAGGCCTACAGTGTGTGCTCTCCAGAACTGTTTCAGTGCACATTGCCAATCATATCTGTTGTTTCTATAGCGTGCTTTTACAAAGAAAAAAGGTTTCCAGTGTAAGCTAATAGCAGCCAGTCAGTGTCCTTCAAGCGGCTCTGTCAGGCCTACAGTGTGTGCTCTCCAGAACTGCTCCAGTGCACATTGCCAATCATATCTGGTATCTCTATAGCGTGCTTTTACAAAGAAAAAAGGTTTCCAGTGTAAGCTAATAGCAGCCAGTCAGTGTCCTTCAAGCGGCTCTGTCAGGCCTACAGTGTGTGCTCTGCAGAACTGTTACAGTGCACATTGACAATCATATCTGGTGTCTCTATAGCGTGCTTTTACAAAGAAAAAAGTTTTCCAGTGTAAGCTAATAGCAGCCAGTCAGTGTCCTTCAAGCGGCTCTGTCAGGCCTACAGTGTGAGCTCTCCAGAACTGTTACAGTGCACATTGCGACTCATATCTGGTGTCTCTATAGCGTGCTTTTACAAAGAAAAAAGGATTCCAGTGTAAGCTAATAGCAGCCAGTCAGTGTCCTTCAAGCGGCTCTGTCAGTCCTTCCTTCCGCGTGTGCTCTCCAGAACTGTTACAGTGCACATTGCCAATCATATCTGGTGTCTCTATAGCGTGCTTTTACAAAGAAAAAAGGTTTCCAGTGTAAGCTAATAGCAGTCAGTCAGTGTCCTTCAAGCGGCTCTGTCAGTCCTTGCTTTAGCGTGTGCTCTCCAGAACTTTTACAGTGCACATTGCCAATCATATCTGGTGTCTCTATAGCGTGCTTTTACAAAGAAAAAAGGTTTCCAGTGTAAGCTAATAGCAGCCAGTCAGTGTCCTTCAAGCGGCTCTGTCAGGCCTACAGTGTGTGCTCTGAAGAACTGTTACATTGCACATTGCCAATCATATCTGGTGTCTCTATAGCGTGCTTTTACAAAGAAAAAAGTTTTCCAGTGTAAGCTAATAGCAGCCAGTCAGTGTCCTTCAAGCGGCTCTGTCAGGCCTACAGTGTGAGCTCTCCAGAACTGTTACAGTGCACATTGCGACTCATATCTGATGTCTCTATAGCGTGCTTTTACAAAGAAAAAAGGTTTCCAGTGTAAGCTAATGGCAGCCAGTCAGTGTCCTTCAAGCGGCTCTGTCAGTCCTTCCTTCAGCGTGTGCTCTCCAGAACTGTTACAGTGCACATTGCCACTCATATCTGGTGTCTCTATAGCGTGCTTTTACAAAGAAAAAAGGTTTCCAGTGTAAGCTAATAGCAGCCAGTCAGTGTCCTTCTAGCGGCTCTGTCAGTCCTTCCTTCAGCGTGTGCTCTCCAGAACTGTTACAGTGCACATTGCCACTAATATCTGGTGTCTCTATAGCGTGCTTTTACAAAGAAAAAAGGTTTCCAGTGTAAGCTAATAGCAGCCAGTCAGTGTCCTTCAAGCGGCTCTGTCAGGCCTACAGTGTGTGCTCTGCAGAACTGTTCCAGTGCACATTGCCAATCATATCTGGTGTCTCGATAGTGTGCTTTTACAAAGAAAAAAGGTTTCCAGTGTAAGCTAATAGCAGCCAGTCAGTGTCCTTCAAGCGGCTCTGTCAGGCCTACAGTGTGTGCTCTCCAGAACTGTTACAGTGCACATTGCCACTCATATCTGGTATCTCTATAGAGTGGCTTTTACAAAGAAAAAAGGTTTCCAGTGTAAGCTAATTGCAGCCAGTCAGTGTCCTTCAAGCGGCTCTGTCAGGCCTACAGTGTGTGCTCTCCAGAACTGTTACAGTGCACATTGCCACTCATATCTGGTATCTCTATAGCGTGCTTTTACAAAGAAAAAAGGTTTCCAGTGTAAACTAATAGCAGCCAGTCAGTGTCCTTCAAGCGGCTCTGTCAGGCCTACAGTGTGTGCTCTCCAGAACTGTTTCAGTGCACATTGCCAATCATATCTGTTGTTTCTATAGCGTGCTTTTACAAAGAAAAAAGGTTTCCAGTGTAAGCTAATAGCAGCCAGTCAGTGTCCTTCAAGCGGCTCTGTCAGGCCTACAGTGTGTGCTCTCCAGAACTGCTCCAGTGCACATTGCCAATCATATCTGGTATCTCTATAGCGTGCTTTTACAAAGAAAAAAGGTTTCCAGTGTAAGCTAATAGCAGCCAGTCAGTGTCCTTCAAGCGGCTCTGTCAGGCCTACAGTGTGTGCTCTGCAGAACTGTTACAGTACACATTGCCAATCATATCTGGTGTCTCTATAGCGTGCTTTTACAAATAAAAAAGTTTTCCAGTGTAAGCTAATAGCAGCCAGTCAGTGTCCTTCAAGCGGCTCTGTCAGGCCTACAGTGTGTGCTCTCCAGAACTGTTACAGTGCACATTGCCACTCATATCTGTTGTTTCTATAGCGTGCTTTTACAAAGAAAAAAGGTTTCCAGTGTAAGCTAATAGCAGCCAGTCAGTGTCCTTCAAGCGGCTCTGTCAGGCCTACAGTGTGTGCTCTCCAGAACTGCTCCAGTGCACATTGCCAATCATATCTGGTATCTCTATAGCGTGCTTTTACAAAGAAAAAAGGTTTCCAGTGTAAGCTAATAGCAGCCAGTCAGTGTCCTTCAAGCGGCTCTGTCAGGCCTACAGTGTGTGCTCTGCAGAACTGTTACAGTGCACATTGCCAATCATATCTGGTGTCTCTATAGCGTGCTTTTACAAAGAAAAAAGTTTTCCAGTGTAAGCTAATAGCAGCCAGTCAGTGTCCTTTAAGCGGCTCTGTCAGGCCTACAGTGTGAGCTCTCCAGAACTGTTACAGTGCACATTGCGACTCATATCTGGTGTCTCTATAGCGTGCTTTTACAAAGAAAAAAGGATTCCAGTGTAAGCTAATAGCAGCCAGTCAGTGTCCTTCAAGCGGCTCTGTCAGTCCTTCCTTCCGCGTGTGCTCTCCAGAACTGTTACAGTGCACATTGCCAATCATATCTGGTGTCTCTATAGCGTGCTTTTACAAAGAAAAAAGGTTTCCAGTGTAAGCTAATAGCAGTCAGTCAGTGTCCTTCAAGCGGCTCTGTCAGTCCTTGCTTCAGCGTGTGCTCTCCAGAACTGTTACAGTGCACATTGCCAATCATATCTGGTGTCTCTATAGCGTGCTTTTACAAAGAAAAAAGGTTTCCAGTGTAAGCTAATAGCAGCCAGTCAGTGTCCTTCAAGCGGCTCTGTCAGGCCTACAGTGTGTGCTCTGCAGAACTGTTACAGTGCACATTGCCAATCATATCTGGTGTCTCTATAGCGTGCTTTTACAAAGAAAAAAGCTTTCCAGTGTAAGCTAATAGCAGCCAGTCAGTGTCCTTCAAGCGGCTCTGTCAGGCCTACAGTGTGAGCTCTCCAGAACTGTTACAGTGCACATTGCGACTCATATCTGGTGTCTCTATAGCGTGCTTTTACAAAGAAAAAAGGTTTCCAGTGTAAGCTAATAGCAGTCAGTCAGTGTCCTTCAAGCGGCTCTGTCAGTCCTTCCTTCAGCGTGTGCTCTCCAGAACTGTTACAGTGCACATTGCCAATCATATCTGGTGTCTCTATAGCGTGCTTTTACAAAGAAAAAAGGTTTCCAGTGTAAGCTAATAGCAGCCAGTCAGTGTCCTTCAAGCGGCTCTGTCAGGCCTACAGCGTGTGCTCTCCAGAACTGTTACAGTGCACATTGCCACTTATATCTGGTGTCTCTATAGCGTGCTTTTACAAAGAAAAAAGGTTACCAGTGTAAGCTAATAGCAGCCAGTCAGTGTCCTTCAAGCGGCTCTGTCAGGCCTACAGTGTGTGCTCTCCAGAACTGTTCCAGTGCACATTTCCAATCATATCTGGTATCTCTATAGCGTGCTTTTACAAAGAAAAAAGGTTTCCAGTGTAAGCTAATAGCAGCCAGTCAGTGTCCTTCAAGCGGCTCTGTCAGGCCTACAGTGTGTGCTCTCCAGAACTGTTCCAGTGCACATTGCCAATCATATCTGGTATCTGTATAGCGTGCTTTTACAAAGAAAAAAGGTTTCCAGTGTAAGCTAATAGCAGCCAGTCAGTGTCGTTCAAGCGGCTCTGTCAGGCCTACAGTGTGTGCTCTCCAGAACTGTTACACTGCACATTGCCACTCATATCTGGTGTCTCTATAGCGTGCTTTTACAAAGAAAAAAGGTTTCCAGTGTAAGCTAATAACAGCCAGTCAGTGTCCTTCAAGCGGCTCTGTCAGGCCTACAGTGTGTGCTCTCCAGAACTGTTCCAGTGCACATTGCCAATCATATCTGTTGTTTCTATAGCGTGCTTTTACAAAGAAAAAAGGTTTCCAGTGTAAGCTAATAGCAGCCAGTCAGTGTCCTTCAAGCGGCTGTCAGGCCTACAGTGTGTGCTCTCCAGAACTGCTCCAGTGCACATTGCCAAACATATCTGGTATCTCTATAGCGTGCTTTTACAAAGAAAAAAGGTTTCCAGTGTAAGCTAATAGCAGCCAGTCAGTGTCCTTCAAGCGGCTCTGTCAGGCCTACAGTGTGTGCTCTGCAGAACTGTTACAGTGCACATTGCCAATCATATCTGGTGTCTCTATAGCGTGCTTTTACAAAGAAAAAAGTTTTCCAGTGTAAGCTAATAGCAGCCAGTCAGTGTCCTTCAAGCGGCTCTGTCAGGCCTACAGTGTGTGCTCTCCAGAACTGTTACATTGCACATTGCCACTCATATCTGGTGTCTCTATAGCGAGCTTTTACAAAGAAGAAAGGTTTCCAGTGTAAGCTAATAGCAGTCAGTCAGTGTCCTTCAAGCGGCTCTGTCAGTCCTTCCTTCAGCGTGTGCTCTCCAGAACTGTTACAGTGCACATTGCCAATCATATCTGGTGTCTCTATAGCGTGCTTTTACAAAGAAAAAAGGTTTCCAGTGTAAGCTAATAGCAGCCAGTCAGTGTCCTTCAAGCAGCTCTGTCAGGCCTACAGTGTGTGCTCTCCAGAACTGTTACAGTGCACATTGCCACTCATATCTGGTGTCTCTATAGCGTGCTTTTACAAAGAAAAAAGGTTTCCAGTGTAAGCTAATAGCAGCCAGTCAGTGTCCTTCAAGCGGCTCTGTCAGGCCTACAGTGTGTGCTCTGCAGAACTGTTACAGTGCACATTGCCAATCATATCTGGTGTCTCTATAGCGTGCTTTTACAAAGAATAAAGGTTTCCATTGTAAGCTAATAGCAGCCAGTCAGTGTCCTTCAAGCGGCTCTGTCAGGCCTACAGTGTGTGCTCTCCAGAACTGTTAAAGTGCACATTGTCAATCATATCTGGTGTCTCTATAGCGTGCTTTTACAAAGAAAAAAGTTTTCCAGTGTAAGCTAATAGCAGCCAGTCAGTTTCCTTCAAGCGGCTCTGTCAGTCCTTCCTTCAGCGTGTGCTCTCCAGAACTGTTACAGTGCACATTGCCAGTCATATCTGGTGTCTCTATAGCGTGCTTTTACAAAGAAAAAAGGTTTCCAATGTAAGCTAATAGCAGCCAGTCAGTGTCCTTCAAGCGGCTCTGTCAGGCCTACAGTGTGTGCTCTGCAGAACTGGTACAGTGCACATTGCCAATCATATCTGGTGTCTCTATAGCGTGCTTTTACAAAGAAAAAAGGTTTCCAGTGTAAGCTAATAGCAGCCAGTCAGTGTCCTTCAAGCGGCTCTGTCAGGCCTACAGTGTGAGCTCTCCAGAACTGTTACAGTGCACATTGCGACTCATATCTGGTGTCTCTATAGCGTGCTTTTACAAAGAAAAAAGGATTCCAGTGTAAGCTAATAGCAGCCAGTCAGTGTCCTTCAAGCGGCTCTGTCAGTCCTTCCTTCCGCGTGTGCTCTCCAGAACTGTTACAGTGCACATTGCCAATCATATCTGGTGTCTCTATAGCGTGCTTTTACAAAGAAAAAAGGTTTCCAGTGTAAGCTAATAGCAGTCAGTCAGTGTCCTTCAAGCGGCTCTGTCAGTCCTTCCTTCAGCGTGTGCTCTCCAGAACTGTTACAGTGCACATTGCCAATCATATCTGGTGTCTCTATAGCGTGCTTTTACAAAGAAAAAAGGTTTCCAGTGTAAGCTAATAGCAGCCAGTCAGTGTCCTTCAAGCGGCTCTGTCAGGCCTACAGTGTGTGCTCTGCAGAACTGTTACAGTGCACATTGCCAATCATATCTGGTGTCTCGATAGTGTGCTTTTACAAAGAAAAAAGGTTTCCAGTGTAAGCTAATAGCAGCCAGTCAGTGTCCTTCAAGCGGCTCTGTCAGGCCTACAGTGTGTGCTCTCCAGAACTGTTACAGTGCACATTGCCAATCATATCTGGTGTCTCGATAGTGTGCTTTTACAAAGAAAAAAGGTTTCCAGTGTAAGCTAATAGCAGCCAGTCAGTGTCCTTCAAGCGGCTCTGTCAGGCCTACAGTGTGTGCTCTCCAGAACTGTTACAGTGCACATTGCCACTCATATCTGGTATCTCTATAGAGTGGCTTTTACAAAGAAAAATGGTTTCCAGTGTAAGCTAATAGCAGCCAGTCAGTGTCCTTCAAGCGGCTCTGTCAGGCCTACAGTGTGTGCTCTCCAGAACTGTTACAGTGCACATTGCCAATCATATCTGGTGTCTCTATAGTGTGCTTTTACAAAGAAAAAAGGTTTCCAGTGTAAGCTAATAGCAGCCAGTCAGTGTCCTTCAAGCGGCTCTGTCAGGCCTACAGTGTGTGCTCTCCAGAACTGTTACAGTGCACATTGCCACTCATATCTGGTATCTCTATAGAGTGGCTTTTACAAAGAAAAAAGGTTTCCAGTGTAAGCTAATAGCAGCCAGTCAGTGTCCTTCAAGCGGCTCTGTCAGGCCTACAGTGTGTGCTCTCCAGAACTGTTACAGTGCTCATTGCCACTCATATCTGGTATCTCTATAGCGTGCTTTTACAAAGAAAAAAGGTTTCCAGTGTAAACTAATAGCAGCCAGTCAGTGTCCTTCAAGCGGCTCTGTCAGGCCTACAGTGTGTGCTCTCCAGAACTGTTCCAGTGCACATTGCCAATCATATCTGTTGTTTCTATAGCGTGCTTTTACAAAGAAAAAAGGTTTCCAGTGTAAGCTAATAGCAGCCAGTCAGTGTCCTTCAAGCGGCTCTGTCAGGCCTACAGTGTGTGCTCTCCAGAACTGCTCCAGTGCATATTGCCAATCATATCTGGTATCTCTATAGCGTGCTTTTACAAAGAAAAAAGGTTTCCAGTGTAAGCTAATAGCAGCCAGTCAGTGTCCTTCAAGCGGCTCTGTCAGGCCTACAGTGTGTGCTCTCCAGAACTGTTACAGTGCACATTGCCAATCATATCTGGTATCTCTATAGCGTGCTTTTACAAATAAAAAAGTTTTCCAGTGTAAGCTAATAGCAGCCAGTCAGTGTCCTTCAAGCGGCTCTGTCAGGCCTACAGTGTGTGCTCTCCAGAACTGTTACAGTGCACATTGCCAATCATATCTGGTATCTCTATAGCGTGCTTTTACAAAGAAAAAAGGTTTCCAGTGTAAGCTAATAACAGCCAGTCAGTGTCCTTCAAGCGGCTCTGTCAGGCCTACAGTGTGTGCTCTCCAGAACTGTTCCAGTGCACATTGCCAATCATATCTGTTGTTTCTATAGCGTGCTTTTACAAAGAAAAAAGGTTTCCAGTGTAAGCTAATAGCAGCCAGTCAGTGTCCTTCAAGCGGCTGTCAGGCCTACAGTGTGTGCTCTCCAGAACTGCTCCATTGCACATTGCCAAACATATCTGGTATCTCTATAGCGTGCTTTTACAAAGAAAAAAGGTTTCCAGTGTAAGCTAATAGCAGCCAGTCAGTGTCCTTCAAGCGGCTCTGTCAGGCCTACAGTATGTGCTCTGCAGAACTGTTACAGTGCACATTGCCAATCATATCTGGTGTCTCTATAGCGTGCTTTTACAAAGAAAAAAGTTTTCCAGTGTAAGCTAATAGCAGCCAGTCAGTGTCCTTCAAGCGGCTCTGTCAGGCCTACAGTGTGTGCTCTCCAGAACTGTTACATTGCACATTGCCACTCATATCTGGTGTCTCTATAGCGAGCTTTTACAAAGAAGAAAGGTTTCCAGTGTAAGCTAATAGCAGTCAGTCAGTGTCCTTCAAGCGGCTCTGTCAGTCCTTCCTTCAGCGTGTGCTCTCCAGAACTGTTACAGTGCACATTGCCAATCATATCTGGTGTCTCTATAGCGTGCTTTTACAAAGAAAAAAGGTTTCCAGTGTAAGCTAATAGCAGCCAGTCAGTGTCCTTCAAGCAGCTCTGTCAGGCCTACAGTGTGTGCTCTCCAGAACTGTTACAGTGCACATTGCCACTCATATCTGGTGTCTCTATAGCGTGCTTTTACAAAGAAAAAAGGTTTCCATTGTAAGCTAATAGCAGCCAGTCAGTGTCCTTCAAGCGGCTCTTTCAGGCCTACAGTGTGTGCTCTCCAGAACTGTTACAGTGCACATTGCCACTCATATCTGGTGTCTCTATAGCGTGCTTTTACAAAGAAAAAAGGTTTCCAGTGTAAGCTAATAGCAGCCAGTCAGTGTCCTTCAAGCGGCTCTGTCAGGCCTACAGTGTGTGCTCTCCAGAACTGTTACAGTGCACATTGCCACTCATATTTGGTGTCTCTATAGCGTGCTTTTACAAATAAAAAAGGTTTCCAGTGTAAGCTAATAGCAGCCAGTCAGTGTCCTTCAAGCGGCTCTGTCAGGCCTACAGTGTGTGCTCTCCAGAACTGTTCCAGTGCACATTGCCAATAATATCTGGTATCTCTATAGCGTGCTTTTACAAAGAAAAAAGGTTTCCTGTTTAAGCTAATAGCAGCCAGTCAGTGTCCTTCAAGCGGCTCTGTCAGGACTACAGTGCGTGCTCTCCAAAACTGTTCCAGTGCACATTGCCAATCATATCTGGTATCTCTATAGCGTGCTTTTACAAAGAAAAAAGGTTTCCAGTGTAAGCTAATAGCAGCCAGTCAGTGTCCTTCAAGCGGCTCTGTCAGGCCTACAGTGTGTGCTCTCCAGAACTGTTACAGTGCACATTGCCACTCATATCTGGTGTCTCTATAGCGTGCTTTTACAAAGAAAAAAGGTTTCCAGTGTAAGCTAATAGCAGCCAGTCAGTGTCCTTCAAGCGGCTCTGTCAGGCCTACAGTGTGTGCTCTCCAGAACTGTTCCAGTGCACATTGCCAATCATATCTGGTATCTCTATAGCGTGTGTTTACAAAGAAAAAAGGTTTCCAGTGTAAGCTAATAGCAGCCAGTCAGTGTCCTTCAAGCGGCTCTGTCAGGCCTACAGTGTGTGCTCTCCAGAACTTTTACAGTGCACATTGCCACTCATATCTGGTGTCTCTATAGCGTGCTTTTACAAAGATATAAGGTTTCCAGTGTAAGCTAATAGCAGCCAGTCAGTGTCCTTCAAGCGGCTCTGTCAGTCCTTCCTTCCGCGTGTGCTCTCCAGAACTGTTACAGTGCACATTGCCAATCATATCTGGTGTCTCTATAGCGTGCTTTTACAAAGAAAAAAGGTTTCAGTGTAAGCTAATAGCAGCCAGTCAGTGTCCTTCAAGCGGCTCTGTCAGGCCTACAGTGTGTGCTCTCCAGAACAGTGCACATTGCCACTCATATCTGGTGTCTCTATAGCGTGCTTTTACAAAGAAAAAAGGTTTCCAGTGTAAGCTAATAGCAGCCAGTCAGTGTCCTTCAAGCGGCTCTGTCAGGCCTACAGTGTGTGCTCTCCAGAACTGTTCCAGTGCACATTGCCAATCATATCTGGTATCTCTATAGCGTGCTTTACAAACAAAAAAGGTTTCCAGTGTAAGCTAATAGCAGCCAGTCAGTGTCCTTCAAGCGGCTCTGTCAGGCCTACAGTGTGTGCTCTCCAGAACTGTTACAGTACACATTGCCACTCATATCTGGTGTCTCTATAGCGTGCTTTTACAAAGAAAAAAGGTTTCCAGTGTAAGCTAATAGCAGCCAGTCAGTGTCCTTCAAGCGCTCTGTCAGGCCTACAGTGTGTGCTCTCCTGAACTGTTCCAGTGCACATTGCCAATCAAATCTGGTATCTCTATAGCGTGCTTTTACAAAGAAAAAAGATTTCCAGTGAAAGCTAATAGCAGCCAGTCAGTGTCCTTCAAGCGGCTCTGTCAGGCCTACAGTGTGTGCTCTCCAGAACTGTTCCAGTGCACATTGCCAATCATATCTGGTATCTCTATAGCGTGCGTTTACAAAGAAAAAAGGTTTCCAGTGTAAGCTAATAGCAGCCAGTCAGTGTCCTTCAAGCGGCTCTGTCAGGCCTACAGTGTGTGCTCTCCAGAACTGTTACAGTGCACATTGCCACTCATATCTGGTGTCTCTATAGCGTGCTTTTACAAAGAAAAAAGGTTTCCAGTGTAAGCTAATAGCAGCCAGTCAGTGTCCTTCAAGCGGCTCTGTCAGGCTTACAGTGTGTGCTCTCCAGAACTGTTCCAGTGCACATTGCCAATCATATCTGGTATCTCTATAGCGTGCTTTTACAAAGAAAAAAAGTTTCCAGTGTAAGCTAATAGCAGCCAGTCAGTGTCCTTCAAGCGGCTCTGTCAGGACTACAGTGTGTGCTCTCCAGAACTGTTACAGTACACATTGCCAATCATATCTGGTGTCTCTATAGCGTGCTTTTACAAAGAAAAAAGGTTTCCAGCGTAAGCTAATAGCAGTCAGTCAGTGTCCTTCAAGCGGCTCTGTCAGTCCTTGCTTCAGCGTGTGCTCTCCAGAACTGTTACAGTGCACATTGCCAATCATATCTGGTGTCTCTATAGCGTGCTTTTACAAAGAAAAAAGGTTTCCAGTGTAAGCTAATAGCAGCCAGTCAGTGTCCTTCAAGCGGCTCTGTCAGGCCTACAGTGTGTGCTCTGCAGAACTGTTACAGTGCACATTTCCAATCATATCTTGTGTCTCTATAGCGTGCTTTTACAAAGAAAAAAGTTTTCCAGTGTAAGCTAATAGCAGCCAGTCAGTGTCCTTCAAGCGGCTCTGTCAGGCCTACAGTGTGAGCTCTCCAGAACTGTTACAGTGCACATTGCGACTCATATCTGGTGTCTCTATAGCGTGCTTTTACAAAGAAAAAAGGTTTCCAGTGTAAGCTAATAGCAGTCAGTCAGTGTCCTTCAAGCGGCTCTGTCAGTCCTTCCTTCAGCGTGTGCTCTCAAGAACTGTTACAGTGCACATTGCCAATCATATCTGGTGTCTCTATAGCGTGCTTTTACAAAGAAA
Source organism: Pelobates fuscus (assembly GCF_036172605.1). Lineage (NCBI taxonomy): Eukaryota > Metazoa > Chordata > Amphibia > Anura > Pelobatidae > Pelobates > Pelobates fuscus. The sequence continues at coordinate 418,939,359 of NC_086317.1, forward strand.
AAAGGTTTCCAGTGTAAGCTAATAGCAGCCAGTCAGTGTCCTTCAAGCGGCTCTGTCAGGCCTACAGCGTGTGCTCTCCAGAACTGTTACAGTGCACATTGCCACTCATATCTGGTGTCTCTATAGCGTGCTTTTACAAAGAAAAAAGGTTACCAGTGTAAGCTAATAGCAGCCAGTCAGTGTCCTTCAAGCGGCTCTGTCAGGCCTACAGTGTGTGCTCTCCAGAACTGTTCCAGTGCACATTTCCAATCATATCTGGTATCTCTATAGCGTGCTTTTACAAAGAAAAAAGGTTTCCAGTGTAAGCTAATAGCAGCCAGTCAGTGATCTTCAAGCGGCTCTGTCAGGCCTACAGTGTGTGCTCTCCAGAACTGTTCCAGTGCACATTGCCAATCATATCTGGTATCTCTATAGCGTGCTTTTACAAAGAAAAAAGGTTTCCAGTGTAAGCTAATAGCAGCCAGTCAGTGTCGTTCAAGCGGCTCTGTCAGGCCTACAGTGTGTGCTCTCCAGAACTGTTACACTGCACATTGCCACTCATATCTGGTGTCTCTATAGCGTGCTTTTACAAAGAAAAAAGGTTTCCAGTGTAAGCTAATAACAGCCAGTCAGTGTCCTTCAAGCGGCTCTGTCAGGCCTACAGTGTGTGCTCTCCAGAACTGTTCCAGTGCACATTGCCAATCATATCTGTTGTTTCTATAGCGTGCTTTTACAAAGAAAAAAGGTTTCCAGTGTAAGCTAATAGCAGCCAGTCAGTGTCCTTCAAGCGGCTGTCAGGCCTACAGTGTGTGCTCTCCAGAACTGCTCCAGTGCACATTGCCAAACATATCTGGTATCTCTATAGCGTGCTTTTACAAAGAAAAAAGGTTTCCAGTGTAAGCTAATAGCAGCCAGTCAGTGTCCTTCAAGCGGCTCTGTCAGTCCTTCCTTCCGCGTGTGCTCTCCAGAACTGTTACAGTGCACATTGCCAATCATATCTGGTGTCTCTATAGCGTGCTTTTACAAAGAAAAAAGGTTTCAGTGTAAGCTAATAGCAGCCAGTCAGTGTCCTTCAAGCGGCTCTGTCAGGCCTACAGTGTGTGCTCTCCAGAACAGTGCACATTGCCACTCATATCTGGTGTATCTATAGCATGCTTTTACAAAGAAAAAAGGTTTCCAGTGTAAGCTAATAGCAGCCAGTCAGTGTCCTTCAAGCGGCTCTGTCAGGCCTACAGTGTGTGCTCTCCAGAACTGTTCCAGTGCACATTGCCACTCATATCTGGTGTCTCTAAAGCGTGCTTTTACAAAGAAAAAAGGTTTCCAGTGTAAGCTAATAGCAGCCAGTCAGTGTCCTTCAAGCGGCTCTGTCAGGCCTACAGTGTGTGCTCTCCAGAACTGTTCCAGTGCACATTGCCAATCATATCTGGTATCTCTATAGCGTGCTTTACAAACAAAAAAGGTTTCCAGTGTAAGCTAATAGCAGCCAGTCAGTGTCCTTCAAGCGGCTCTGTCAGGCCTACAGTGTGTGCTCTCCAGAACTGTTACAGTACACATTGCCAATCAAATCTGGTATCTCTATAGCGTGCTTTTACAAAGAAAAAAGATTTCCAGTGAAAGCTAATAGCAGCCAGTCAGTGTCCTTCAAGCGCTCTGTCAGGCCTACAGTGTGTGCTCTCCAGAACTGTTCCAGTGCACATTGCCAATCAAATCTGGTATCTCTATAGCGTGCTTTTACAAAGAAAAAAGATTTCCAGTGAAAGCTAATAGCAGCCAGTCAGTGTCCTTCAAGCGGCTCTGTCAGGCCTACAGTGTGTGCTCTCCAGAACTGTTCCAGTGCACATTGCCAATCATATCTGGTATCTCTATAGCGTGCGTTTACAAAGAAAAAAGGTTTCCAGTGTAAGCTAATAGCAGCCAGTCAGTGTCCTTCAAGCGGCTCTGTCAGGCCTACAGTGTGTGCTCTCCAGAACTGTTACAGTGCACATTGCCACTCATATCTGGTGTCTCTATAGCGTGCTTTTACAAAGAAAAAAGGTTTCCAGTGTAAGCTAATAGCAGCCAGTCAGTGTCCTTCAAGCGGCTCTGTCAGGCTTACAGTGTGTGCTCTCCAGAACTGTTCCAGTGCACATTGCCAATCATATCTGGTATCTCTATAGTGTGCTTTTACAAAGAAAAAAAGTTTCCAGTGTAAGCTAATAGCAGCCAGTCAGTGTCCTTCAAGCGGCTCTGTCAGGACTACAGTGTGTGCTCTCCAGAACTGTTACAGTACACATTGCCACTCATATCTGGTGTCTCTATAGCGTGCTTTTACAAAGAAAAAAGGTTTCCAGTGTAAGCTAATAGCAGCCAGTCAGTGTCCTTCAAGCGGCTCTGTCAGGCCTACAGTGTGTGCTCTCAAGAACTGTTCCAGTGCACATTGCTAATCATATCTGGTATCTCTGTAGTGTGCTTTTACAAAGAAAAAAGGTTTCCAGTGTAAGCTAATAGCAGCCAGTCAGTGTCCTTCAAGCGGCTCTGTCAGGCCTACAGTGAGTGCTCTCCAGAACTGTTCCAGTGCACATTGCCAATCAAATCTGGTATCTCTATAGCGTGCTTTTACAAAGAAAAAAGATTTCCAGTGAAAGCTAATAGCAGCCAGTCAGTGTCCTTCAAGCGGCTCTGTCAGGCCTACAGTGTGTGCTCTGCAGAACTGTTCCAGTGCACATTGCCAATCATATCTGGTATCTCTATAGCGTGCGTTTACAAAGAAAAAAGGTTTCCAGTGTAAGCTAATAGCAGCCAGTCAGTGTCCTTCAAGCGGCTCTGTCAGGCCTACAGTGTGTGCTCTCCAGAACTGTTACAGTGCACATTGCCACTCATATCTGGTGTCTCTATAGCGTGCTTTTACAAAGAAAAAAGGTTTCCAGTGTAAGCTAATAGCAGCCAGTCAGTGTCCTTCAAGCGGCTCTGTCAGGCCTACAGTGTGTGCTCTCCAGAACTGTTCCAGTGCACATTGCCAATCATATCTGGTATCTCTATAGCGTGCTTTTACAAAGAAAAAAAGTTTCCAGTGTAAGCTAATAGCAGCCAGTCAGTGTCCTTCAAGCGGCTCTGTCAGGACTACAGTGTGTGCTCTCCAGAACTGTTACAGTACACATTGCCACTCATATCTGGTGTCTCTATAGCGTGCTTTTACAAAGAAAAAAGGTTTCCAGTGTAAGCTAATAGCAGCCAGTCAGTGTCCTTCAAGCGGCTCTGTCAGGCCTACAGTGTGTGCTCTCAAGAACTGTTCCAGTGCACATTGCCTATCATATCTGGTATCTCTGTAGTGTGCTTTTACAAAGAAAAAAGGTTTCCAGTGTAAGCTAATAGCAGCCAGTCAGTGTCCTTCAAGCGGCTCTGTCAGGCCTACAGTGAGTGCTCTCCAGAACTGTTCCAGTGCACATTGCCAATCATATCTGGTATCTCTATAGCGTGCTTTTACAAAGAAAAAAGGTTTCCAGTGTAAGCTAATAGCAGCCAGTCAGTGTCCTTCAAGCGGCTCTGTCAGGCCTACAGTGTGTGCTCTCCAGAACTTGTACAGTGCACATTGCCCCTCATATCTGGTGTCTCTATAGCGTGCTTTTACAAAGAAAAAAGGTTTCCAGTGTAAGCTAATAGCAGCCAGTCAGTGTCCTTCAAGCGGCTCTGTCAGTCCTTCCTTCAGCGTGTGCTCTCCAGAACTGTTACAGTGCACATTGCCAATCATATCTGGTGTCTCTATAGGGTTCTTTTACAAAGAAAAAAGGTTTCCAGTGTAAGCTAATAGCAGCCAGTCAGTGTCCTTCAAGCAGCTATGTCAGGCCTACAGTGTGTGCTCTCCAGAACTTTTACAGTGCACATTGCCACTCATATCTGGTGTCTCTATAGCGTGCTTTTACAAAGAAAAAAGGTGTCCAGTGTAAGCTAATAGCAGCCAGTCAGTGTCCTTCAAGCGGCTCTGTCAGGCCTACAGTGTGTGCTCTCCAGAACTGTTACAGTGCACATTGCCACTCATATCTGGTATCTCTATAGCGTGCTTTTACAAAGAAAAAAGGTTTCCAGTGTAAGCTAATAGCAGCCAGTCAGTGTCCTTCAAGCGGCTCTGTCAGTCCTTCCTTCAGCGTGTGCTCTCCAGACCTGTTACAGTGCACATTGCCACTCATATCTGGTGTCCCTATAGCGTGCTTTTACAAAGAAAAAAGGTTTCCAGTGTAAGCTAATAGCAGCCAGTCAGTGTCCTTCAAGCGGCTCTGTCAGGACTACAGTGTGTGCTCTGCAGAACTGTTACAGTGCACATTGCCAATCATATCTGGTGTCTCTATAGCGTGCTTTTACAAAGAAAAAAGTTTTCCAGTGTTAGCTAATAGCAGTCAGTCAGTGTCCTTCAAGCGGCTCTGTCAGTCCTTCCTTCAGCGTGTGCTCTCCAGAACTGTTACAGTGCACATTGCCACTCATATCTGGTGTCTCTATAGCGAGCTTTTACAAAGAAGAAAGGTTTCCAGTGTAAGCTAATAGCAGTCAGTCAGTGTCCTTCAAGCGGCTCTGTCAGTCCTTCCTTCAGCGTGTGCTCTCCAGAACTGTTACAGTGCACATTGGCAATCATATCTGGTGTCTCTATAGCGTGCTTTTACAAAGAAAAAAGGTTTCCAGTGTAAGCTAATAGCAGCCAGTCAGTGTCCTTCAAGCGGCTCTGTCAGGCCTACAGCATGTGCTCTCCAGAACTGTTCCAGTGCACATTGCAAATCATATCTAATATCTCTATAGCGTGCTTTTACAAAAAGAAAAAAGGTTTCCAGTGTAAGCTAATAGCAGCCAGTCAGTGTCCTTCAAGCGGCTCTGTTAGTCCTTCCTTCAGCGTGTGCTCTCCAGATCTGTTACAGTGCACATTGCAAATCATATCTGGTATCTCTATAGCGTGCTTTTACAAAGAAAAAAGGTTTCCAGTGTAAGCTAATAGCAGCCAGTCAGTGTCCTTCAAGCGGCTCTGTCAGGCCTACAGTGTGTGCTCTCCAGAACTGTTACAGTGCACATTGCCACTCATATCTGGTATCTCTATAGCGTGCTTTTACAAAGAAAAAAGGTTTCCAGTGTAAGCTAATAGCAGCCAGTCAGTGTCCTTCAAGCGGCTCTGTCAGTCCTTCCTTCAGCGTGTGCTCTCCAGACCTGTTACAGTGCACATTGCCACTCATATCTGGTGTCCCTATAGCGTGCTTTTACAAAGAAAAAAGGTTTCCAGTGTAAGCTAATAGCAGCCAGTCAGTGTCCTTCAAGCGGCTCTGTCAGGACTACAGTGTTTGCTCTGCAGAACTGTTACAGTGCACATTGCCAATCATATCTGGTGTCTCTATAGCGTGCTTTTACAAAGAAAAAAGTTTTCCAGTGTTAGCTAATAGCAGTCAGTCAGTGTCCTTCAAGCGGCTCTGTCAGTCCTTCCTTCAGCGTGTGCTCTCCAGAACTGTTACAGTGCACATTGCCACTCATATCTGGTGTCTCTATAGCGAGCTTTTACAAAGAAGAAAGGTTTCCAGTGTAAGCTAATAGCAGTCAGTCAGTGTCCTTCAAGCGGCTCTGTCAGTCCTTCCTTCAGCGTGTGCTCTCCAGAACTGTTACAGTGCACATTGGCAATCATATCTGGTGTCTCTATAGCGTGCTTTTACAAAGAAAAAAGGTTTCCAGTGTAAGCTAATAGCAGCCAGTCAGTGTCCTTCAAGCGGCTCTGTCAGGCCTACAGTGTGTGCTCTCCAAAACTGTTACAGTGCACATTGCCACTCATATCTGGTGTCTCTATAGCGTGCTTTTACAAAGAAAAAAGGTTTCCAGTGTAAGCTAATAGCAGCCAGTCAGTGTCCTTAAAGTGGCTCTGTCAGGCCTACAGTGTGTGCTCTCCAGAACTGTTACAGTGCACATTGCCACTAATATCTGGTGTCTCTATAGCGTGCTTTTACAAAGAAAAAAGGTTTCCAGTGTAAGCTAATAGCAGCCAGTCAGTGTCCTTCAAGCGGCTCTGTCAGGCCTACAGTGTGTGCTCTCCAGAACTTGTACAGTGCACATTGCCCCTCATATCTGGTGTCTCTATAGCGTGCTTTTACAAAGAAAAAAGGTTTCCAGTGTAAGCTAATAGCAGCCAGTCAGTGTCCTTCAAGCGGCTCTGTCAGTCCTTCCTTCAGCGTGTGCTCTCCAGAACTGTTACAGTGCACATTGCCAATCATATCTGGTGTCTCTATAGCGTGCTTTTACAAAGAAAAAAGGTTTCCAGTGTAAGCTAATAGCAGCCAGTCAGTGTCCTTCAAGCGGCTCTGTCAGTCCTTCCTTCCGCGTGTGCTCTCCAGAACTGTTACAGTGCACATTGCCAATCATATCTGGTGTCTCTATAGCGTGCTTTTACAAAGAAAAAAGGTTTCAGTGTAAGCTAATAGCAGCCAGTCAGTGTCCTTCAAGCGGCTCTGTCAGGCCTACAGTGTGTGCTCTCCAGAACAGTGCACATTGCCACTCATATCTGGTGTATCTATAGCATGCTTTTACAAAGAAAAAAGGTTTCCAGTGTAAGCTAATAGCAGCCAGTCAGTGTCCTTCAAGCGGCTCTGTCAGGCCTACAGTGTGTGCTCTCCAGAACTGTTCCAGTGCACATTGCCACTCATATCTGGTGTCTCTAAAGCGTGCTTTTACAAAGAAAAAAGGTTTCCAGTGTAAGCTAATAGCAGCCAGTCAGTGTCCTTCAAGCGGCTCTGTCAGGCCTACAGTGTGTGCTCTCCAGAACTGTTCCAGTGCACATTGCCAATCATATCTGGTATCTCTATAGCGTGCTTTACAAACAAAAAAGGTTTCCAGTGTAAGCTAATAGCAGCCAGTCAGTGTCCTTCAAGCGGCTCTGTCAGGCCTACAGTGTGTGCTCTCCAGAACTGTTACAGTACACATTGCCACTCATATCTGGTGTCTCTATAGCGTGCTTTTACAAAGAAAAAAGGTTTCCAGTGTAAGCTAATAGCAGCCAGTCAGTGTCCTTCAAGCGCTCTGTCAGGCCTACAGTGTGTGCTCTCCAGAACTGTTCCAGTGCACATTGCCAATCAAATCTGGTATCTCTATAGCGTGCTTTTACAAAGAAAAAGATTTCCAGTGAAAGCTAATAGCAGCCAGTCAGTGTCCTTCAAGCGGCTCTGTCAGGCCTACAGTGTGTGCTCTCCAGAACTGTTCCAGTGCACATTGCCAATCATATCTGGTATCTCTATAGCGTGCGTTTACAAAGAAAAAAGGTTTCCAGTGTAAGCTAATAGCAGCCAGTCAGTGTCCTTCAAGCGGCTCTGTCAGGCCTACAGTGTGTGCTCTCCAGAACTGTTACAGTGCACATTGCCACTCATATCTGGTGTCTCTATAGCGTGCTTTTACAAAGAAAAAAGGTTTCCAGTGTAAGCTAATAGCAGCCAGTCAGTGTCCTTCAAGCGGCTCTGTCAGGCTTACAGTGTGTGCTCTCCAGAACTGTTCCAGTGCACATTGCCAATCATATCTGGTATCTCTATAGCGTGCTTTTACAAAGAAAAAAAGTTTCCAGTGTAAGCTAATAGCAGCCAGTCAGTGTCCTTCAAGCGGCTCTGTCAGGACTACAGTGTGTGCTCTCCAGAACTGTTACAGTACACATTGCCACTCATATCTGGTGTCTCTATAGCGTGCTTTTACAAAGAAAAAAGGTTTCCAGTGTAAGCTAATAGCAGCCAGTCAGTGTCCTTCAAGCGGCTCTGTCAGGCCTACAGTGTGTGCTCTCAAGAACTGTTCCAGTGCACATTGCCAATCATATCTGGTATCTCTGTAGTGTGCTTTTACAAAGAAAAAAGGTTTCCAGTGTAAGCTAATAGCAGCCAGTCAGTGTCCTTCAAGCGGCTCTGTCAGGCCTACAGTGAGTGCTCTCCAGAACTGTTCCAGTGCACATTGCCAATCAAATCTGGTATCTCTATAGCGTGCTTTTACAAAGAAAAAAGATTTCCAGTGAAAGCTAATAGCAGCCAGTCAGTGTCCTTCAAGCGGCTCTGTCAGGCCTACAGTGTGTGCTCTGCAGAACTGTTCCAGTGCACATTGCCAATCATATCTGGTATCTCTATAGCGTGCGTTTACAAAGAAAAAAGGTTTCCAGTGTAAGCTAATAGCAGCCAGTCAGTGTCCTTCAAGCGGCTCTGTCAGGCCTACAGTGTGTGCTCTCCAGAACTGTTACAGTGCACATTGCCACTCATATCTGGTGTCTCTATAGCGTGCTTTTACAAAGAAAAAAGGTTTCCAGTGTAAGCTAATAGCAGCCAGTCAGTGTCCTTCAAGCGGCTCTGTCAGGCCTACAGTGTGTGCTCTCCAGAACTGTTCCAGTGCACATTGCCAATCATATCTGGTATCTCTATAGCGTGCTTTTACAAAGAAAAAAAGTTTCCAGTGTAAGCTAATAGCAGCCAGTCAGTGTCCTTCAAGCGGCTCTGTCAGGACTACAGTGTGTGCTCTCCAGAACTGTTACAGTACACATTGCCACTCATATCTGGTGTCTCTATAGCGTGCTTTTACAAAGAAAAAAGGTTTCCAGTGTAAGCAAATAGCAGCCAGTCAGTGTCCTTCAAGCGGCTCTGTCAGGCCTACAGTGTGTGCTCTCAAGAACTGTTCCAGTGCACATTGCCTATCATATCTGGTATCTCTGTAGTGTGCTTTTACAAAGAAAAAAGGTTTCCAGTGTAAGCTAATAGCAGCCAGTCAGTGTCCTTCAAGCGGCTCTGTCAGGCCTACAGTGAGTGCTCTCCAGAACTGTTCCAGTGCACATTGCCAATCATATCTGGTATCTCTATAGCGTGCTTTTACAAAGAAAAAAGGTTTCCAGTGTAAGCTAATAGCAGCCAGTCAGTGTCCTTCAAGCGGCTCTGTCAGGCCTACAGTGTGTGCTCTCCAGAACTTGTACAGTGCACATTGCCCCTCATATCTGGTGTCTCTATAGCGTGCTTTTACAAAGAAAAAAGGTTTCCAGTGTAAGCTAATAGCAGCCAGTCAGTGTCCTTCAAGCGGCTCTGTCAGTCCTTCCTTCAGCGTGTGCTCTCCAGAACTGTTACAGTGCACATTGCCAATCATATCTGGTGTCTCTATAGGGTTCTTTTACAAAGAAAAAAGGTTTCCAGTGTAAGCTAATAGCAGCCAGTCAGTGTCCTTCAAGCAGCTATGTCAGGCCTACAGTGTGTGCTCTCCAGAACTTTTACAGTGCACATTGCCACTCATATCTGGTGTCTCTATAGCGTGCTTTTACAAAGAAAAAAGGTTTCCAGTGTAAGCTAATAGCAGCCAGTCAGTGTCCTTCAAGCGGCTCTGTCAGGCCTACAGTGTGTGCTCTCCAGAACTGTTACAGTGCACATTGCCACTCATATCTGGTATCTCTATAGCGTGCTTTTACAAAGAAAAAAGGTTTCCAGTGTAAGCTAATAGCAGCCAGTCAGTGTCCTTCAAGCGGCTCTGTCAGTCCTTCCTTCAGCGTGTGCTCTCCAGACCTGTTACAGTGCACATTGCCACTCATATCTGGTGTCCCTATAGCGTGCTTTTACAAAGAAAAAAGGTTTCCAGTGTAAGCTAATAGCAGCCAGTCAGTGTCCTTCAAGCGGCTCTGTCAGGACTACAGTGTGTGCTCTGCAGAACTGTTACAGTGCACATTGCCAATCATATCTGGTGTCTCTATAGCGTGCTTTTACAAAGAAAAAAGTTTTCCAGTGTTAGCTAATAGCAGTCAGTCAGTGTCCTTCAAGCGGCTCTGTCAGTCCTTCCTTCAGCGTGTGCTCTCCAGAACTGTTACAGTGCACATTGCCACTCATATCTGGTGTCTCTATAGCGAGCTTTTACAAAGAAGAAAGGTTTCCAGTGTAAGCTAATAGCAGTCAGTCAGTGTCCTTCAAGCGGCTCTGTCAGTCCTTCCTTCAGCGTGTGCTCTCCAGAACTGTTACAGTGCACATTGGCAATCATATCTGGTGTCTCTATAGCGTGCTTTTACAAAGAAAAAAGGTTTCCAGTGTAAGCTAATAGCAGCCAGTCAGTGTCCTTCAAGCGGCTCTGTCAGGCCTACAGCATGTGCTCTCCAGAACTGTTCCAGTGCACATTGCCAATCATATCTAATATCTCTATAGCGTGCTTTTACAAAAAGAAAAAAGGTTTCCAGTGTAAGCTAATAGCAGCCAGTCAGTGTCCTTCAAGCGGCTCTGTTAGTCCTTCCTTCAGCGTGTGCTCTCCAGATCTGTTACAGTGCACATTGCAAATCATATCTGGTATCTCTATAGCGTGCTTTTACAAAGAAAAAAGGTTTCCAGTGTAAGCTAATAGCAGCCAGTCAGTGTCCTTCAAGCGGCTCTGTCAGGCCTACAGTGTGTGCTCTCCAGAACTGTTACAGTGCACATTGCCACTCATATCTGGTATCTCTATAGCGTGCTTTTACAAAGAAAAAAGGTTTCCAGTGTAAGCTAATAGCAGCCAGTCAGTGTCCTTCAAGCGGCTCTGTCAGTCCTTCCTTCAGCGTGTGCTCTCCAGACCTGTTACAGTGCACATTGCCACTCATATCTGGTGTCCCTATTTATATCTGGTGCTTTTACAAAGAAAAAAGGTTTCCAGTGTAAGCTAATAGCAGCCAGTCAGTGTCCTTCAAGCGGCTCTGTCAGGACTACAGTGTGTGCTCTGCAGAACTGTTACAGTGCACATTGCCAATCATATCTGGTGTCTCTATAGCGTGCTTTTACAAAGAAAAAAGTTTTCCAGTGTTAGCTAATAGCAGTCAGTCAGTGTCCTTCAAGCGGCTCTGTCAGTCCTTCCTTCAGCGTGTGCTCTCCAGAACTGTTACAGTGCACATTGCCACTCATATCTGGTGTCTCTATAGCGAGCTTTTACAAAGAAGAAAGGTTTCCAGTGTAAGCTAATAGCAGTCAGTCAGTGTCCTTCAAGCGGCTCTGTCAGTCCTTCCTTCAGCGTGTGCTCTCCAGAACTGTTACAGTGCACATTGGCAATCATATCTGGTGTCTCTATAGCGTGCTTTTACAAAGAAAAAAGGTTTCCAGTGTAAGCTAATAGCAGCCAGTCAGTGTCCTTCAAGCGGCTCTGTCAGGCCTACAGTGTGTGCTCTCCAGAACTGTTACAGTGCACATTGCCACTCATATCTGGTGTCTCTATAGCGTGCTTTTACAAAGAAAAAAGGTTTCCAGTGTAAGCTAATAGCAGCCAGTCAGTGTCCTTAAAGCGGCTCTGTCAGGCCTACAGTGTGTGCTCTCCAGAACTGTTACAGTGCACATTGCCACTAATATCTGGTGTCTCTATAGCGTGCTTTTACAAAGAAAAAAGGTTTCCAGTGTAAGCTAATAGCAGCCAGTCAGTGTCCTTCAAGCGGCTCTGTCAGGCATACAGTGTGTGCTCTCCAGAACTGTTACAGTGCACATTGCCACTCATATCTGGTGTCTCTATAGCGTGCTTTTACAAAGAAAAAAGGTTTCCAGTGTAAGCTAATAGCAGCCAGTCAGTGTCCTTCAAGCGGCTCTGTCAGGCCTACAGTGTGTGCTCTCCAGAACTGTTCCAGTGCACATTGCCACTCATATCTGGTGTCTCTATAGCGTGCTTTTACAAAGAAAAAAGGTTTCCAGTGTAAGCTAATAGCAGCCAGTCAGTGTCCTTCAAGCGGCTCTGTCAGGCCTACAGTGTGTGCTCTCCAGAACTGTTCCAGTGCACATTGCCAATAATATCTGGTATCTCTATAGCGTGCTTTTACAAAGAAAAAAGGTTTCCAGTTTAAGCTAATAGCAGCCAGTCAGTTTCCTTCAAGCGGCTCTGTCAGGACTACAGTGTGTGCTCTCCAGAACTGTTCCAGTGCACATTGCCACTCATATCTGGTGTCTCTATAGCGTGCTTTTACAAAGAAAAAAGGTTTCCAGTGTAAGCTAATAGCAGCCAGTCAGTGTCCTTCAAGCGGCTCTGTCAGGCCTACAGTGTGTGCTCTCCAGAACTGTTCCAGTGCACATTGCCAATAATATCTGGTATCTCTATAGCGTGCTTTTACAAAGAAAAAAGGTTTCCAGTTTAAGCTAATAGCAGCCAGTCAGTGTCCTTCAAGCGGCTCGGTCAGGACTACAGTGTGTGCTCTCCAAAACTGTTCCAGTGCACATTGCCAATCATATCTGGTATCTCTATAGCGTGCTTTTACAAAGAAAAAAGGTTTCCAGTGTAAGCTAATAGCAGCCAGTCAGTGTCCTTCAAGCGGCTCTGTCAGGCCTACAGTGTGTGCTCTCCAGAACTGTTACAGTGCACATTGCCACTCATATCTGGTGTCTCTATAGCGTGCTTTTACAAAGAAAAAAGGTTTCCAGTGTAAGCTAATAGCAGCCAGTCAGTGTCCTTCAAGCGGCTCTGTCAGGCCTACAGTGTGTGCTCTCCAGAACTGTTCCAGTGCACATTGCCAATCATATCTGGTATCTCTATAGCGTGCGTTTACAAAGAAAAAAGGTTTCCAGTGTAAGCTAATAGCAGCCAGTCAGTGTCCTTCAAGCGGCTCTGTCAGGCCTACAGTGTGTGCTCTCCAGAACTTTTACAGTGCACATTGCCACTCATATCTGGTGTCTTTATAGCGTGCTTTTACAAAGATATAAGGTTTCCAGTGTAAGCTAATAGCAGCCAGTCAGTGTCCTTCAAGCGGCTCTGTCAGTCCTTCCTTCCGCGTGTGCTCTCCAGAACTGTTACAGTGCACATTGCCAATCATATCTGGTGTCTCTATAGCGTGCTTTTACAAATAAAAAAGGTTTCAGTGTAAGCTAATAGCAGCCAGTCAGTGTCCTTCAAGCGGCTCTGTCAGGCCTACAGTGTGTGCTCTCCAGAACAGTGCACATTGCCACTCATATCTGGTGTCTCTATAGCGTGCTTTTACAAAGAAAAAAGGTTTCCAGTGTAAGCTAATAGCAGCCAGTCAGTGTCCTTCAAGCGGCTCTGTCAGGCCTACAGTGTGTGCTCTCCAGAACTGTTCCAGTGCACATTGCCACTCATATCTGGTGTCTCTAAAGCGTGCTTTTACAAAGAAAAAAGGTTTCCAGTGTAAGCTAATAGCAGCCAGTCAGTGTCCTTAAAGCGGCTCTGTCAGGCCTACAGTGTGTGCTCTCCAGAACTGTTCCAGTGCACATTGCCAATCATATCTGGTATCTCTATAGCGTGCTTTACAAACAAAAAAGGTTTCCAGTGTAAGCTAATAGCAGCCAGTCAGTGTCCTTCAAGCGGCTCTGTCAGGCCTACAGTGTGTGCTCTCCAGAACTGTTACAGTACACATTGCCACTCATATCTGGTGTCTCTATAGCGTGCTTTTACAAAGAAAAAAGGTTTCCAGTGTAAGCTAATAGCAGCCAGTCAGTGTCCTTCAAGCGCTCTGTCAGGCCTACAGTGTGTGCTCTCCAGAACTGTTCCAGTGCACATTGTCAATCAAATCTGGTATCTCTATAGCGTGCTTTTACAAAGAAAAAAGATTTCCAGTGAAAGCTAATAGCAGCCAGTCAGTGTCCTTCAAGCGGCTCTGTCAGGCCTACAGTGTGTGCTCTCCAGAACTGTTCCAGTGCACATTGCCAATCATATCTGGTATCTCTATAGCGTGCGTTTACAAAGAAAAAAGGTTTCCAGTGTAAGCTAATAGCAGCCAGTCAGTGTCCTTCAAGCGGCTCTGTCAGGCCTACAGTGTGTGCTCTCCAGAACTGTTACAGTGCACATTGCCAATCATATCTGGTATCTCTATAGCGTGCTTTTACAAAGAAAAAAAGTTTCCAGTGTAAGCTAATAGCAGCCAGTCAGTGTCCTTCAAGCGGCTCTGTCAGGACTACAGTGTGTGCTCTCCAGAACTGTTACAGTACACATTGCCACTCATATCTGGTGTCTCTATAGCGTGCTTTTACAAAGAAAAAAGGTTTCCAGTGTAAGCTAATAGCAGCCAGTCAGTGTCCTTCAAGCGGCTCTGTCAGGCCTACAGTGTGTGCTCTCAAGAACTGTTCCAGTGCACATTGCCTATCATATCTGGTATCTCTGTAGTGTGCTTTTACAAAGAAAAAAGGTTTCCAGTGTAAGCTAATAGCAGCCAGTCAGTGTCCTTCAAGCGGCTCTGTCAGGCCTACAGTGAGTGCTCTCCAGAACTGTTCCAGTGCACATTGCCAATCATATCTGGTATCTCTATAGCGTGCTTTTACAAAGAAAAAAGGTTTCCAGTGTAAGCTAATAGCAGCCAGTCAGTGTCCTTCAAGCGGCTCTGTCAGGCCTACAGTGTGTGCTCTCCAGAACTTGTACAGTGCACATTGCCCCTCATATCTGGTGTCTCTATAGCGTGCTTTTACAAAGAAAAAAGGTTTCCAGTGTAAGCTAATAGCAGCCAGTCAGTGTCCTTCAAGCGGCTCTGTCAGTCCTTCCTTCAGCGTGTGCTCTCCAGAACTGTTACAGTGCACATTGCCAATCATATCTGGTGTCTCTATAGGGTTCTTTTACAAAGAAAAAAGGTTTCCAGTGTAAGCTAATAGCAGCCAGTCAGTGTCCTTCAAGCAGCTATGTCAGGCCTACAGTGTGTGCTCTCCAGAACTTTTACAGTGCACATTGCCACTCATATCTGGTGTCTCTATAGCGTGCTTTTACAAAGAAAAAAGGTTTCCAGTGTAAGCTAATAGCAGCCAGTCAGTGTCCTTCAAGCGGCTCTGTCAGGCCTACAGTGTGTGCTCTCCAGAACTGTTACAGTGCACATTGCCACTCATATCTGGTATCTCTATAGCGTGCTTTTACAAAGAAAAAAGGTTTCCAGTGTAAGCTAATAGCAGCCAGTCAGTGTCCTTCAAGCGGCTCTGTCAGTCCTTCCTTCAGCGTGTGCTCTCCAGACCTGTTACAGTGCACATTGCCACTCATATCTGGTGTCCCTATAGCGTGCTTTTACAAAGAAAAAAGGTTTCCAGTGTAAGCTAATAGCAGCCAGTCAGTGTCCTTCAAGCGGCTCTGTCAGGACTACAGTGTGTGCTCTGCAGAACTGTTACAGTGCACATTGCCAATCATATCTGGTGTCTCTATAGCGTGCTTTTACAAAGAAAAAAGTTTTCCAGTGTTAGCTAATAGCAGTCAGTCAGTGTCCTTCAAGCGGCTCTGTCAGTCCTTCCTTCAGCGTGTGCTCTCCAGAACTGTTACAGTGCACATTGCCACTCATATCTGGTGTCTCTATAGCGAGCTTTTACAAAGAAGAAAGGTTTCCAGTGTAAGCTAATAGCAGTCAGTCAGTGTCCTTCAAGCGGCTCTGTCAGTCCTTCCTTCAGCGTGTGCTCTCCAGAACATTGGCAATCATATCTGGTGTCTCTATAGCGTGCTTTTACAAAGAAAAAAGGTTTCCAGTGTAAGCTAATAGCAGCCAGTCAGTGTCCTTCAAGCGGCTCTGTCAGGCCTACAGCATGTGCTCTCCAGAACTGTTCCAGTGCACATTGCCAATCATATCTAATATCTCTATAGCGTGCTTTTACAAAAAGAAAAAAGGTTTCCAGTGTAAGCTAATAGCAGCCAGTCAGTGTCCTTCAAGCGGCTCTGTTAGTCCTTCCTTCAGCGTGTGCTCTCCAGATCTGTTACAGTGCACATTGCAAATCATATCTGGTATCTCTATAGCGTGCTTTTACAAAGAAAAAAGGTTTCCAGTGTAAGCTAATAGCAGCCAGTCAGTGTCCTTCAAGCGGCTCTGTCAGGCCTACAGTGTGTGCTCTCCAGAACTGTTACAGTGCACATTGCCACTCATATCTGGTATCTCTATAGCGTGCTTTTACAAAGAAAAAAGGTTTCCAGTGTAAGCTAATAGCAGCCAGTCAGTGTCCTTCAAGCGGCTCTGTCAGTCCTTCCTTCAGCGTGTGCTCTCCAGACCTGTTACAGTGCACATTGCCAATCATATCTGGTGTCCCTATTTATATCTGGTGCTTTTACAAAGAAAAAAGGTTTCCAGTGTAAGCTAATAGCAGCCAGTCAGTGTCCTTCAAGCGGCTCTGTCAGGACTACAGTGTGTGCTCTGCAGAACTGTTACAGTGCACATTGCCAATCATATCTGGTGTCTCTATAGCGTGCTTTTACAAAGAAAAAAGTTTTCCAGTGTTAGCTAATAGCAGTCAGTCAGTGTCCTTCAAGCGGCTCTGTCAGTCCTTCCTTCAGCGTGTGCTCTCCAGAACTGTTACAGTGCACATTGCCACTCATATCTGGTGTCTCTATAGCGAGCTTTTACAAAGAAGAAAGGTTTCCAGTGTAAGCTAATAGCAGTCAGTCAGTGTCCTTCAAGCGGCTCTGTCAGTCCTTCCTTCAGCGTGTGCTCTCCAGAACTGTTACAGTGCACATTGGCAATCATATCTGGTGTCTCTATAGCGTGCTTTTACAAAGAAAAAAGGTTTCCAGTGTAAGCTAATAGCAGCCAGTCAGTGTCCTTCAAGCGGCTCTGTCAGGCCTACAGTGTGTGCTCTCCAGAACTGTTACAGTGCACATTGCCACTCATATCTGGTGTCTCTATAGCGTGCTTTTACAAAGAAAAAAGGTTTCCAGTGTAAGCTAATAGCAGCCAGTCAGTGTCCTTAAAGCGGCTCTGTCAGGCCTACAGTGTGTGCTCTCCAGAACTGTTACAGTGCACATTGCCACTAATATCTGGTGTCTCTATAGCGTGCTTTTACAAAGAAAAAAGGTTTCCAGTGTAAGCTAATAGCAGCCAGTCAGTGTCCTTCAAGCGGCTCTGTCAGGCATACAGTGTGTGCTCTCCAGAACTGTTACAGTGCACATTGCCACTCATATCTGGTGTCTCTATAGCGTGCTTTTACAAAGAAAAAAGGTTTCCAGTGTAAGCTAATAGCAGCCAGTCAGTGTCCTTCAAGCGGCTCTGTCAGGCCTACAGTGTGTGCTCTCCAGAACTGTTACAGTGCACATTGCCAATCATATCTGGTATCTCTATAGCGTGCTTTTACAAAGAAAAAAGGTTTCCAGTTTAAGCTAATAGCAGCCAGTCAGTTTCCTTCAAGCGGCTCTGTCAGGCCTACAGTGTGTGCTCTCCAGAACTGTTCCAGTGCACATTGCCAATAATATCTGGTATCTCTATAGCGTGCTTTTACAAAGAAAAAAGGTTTCCAGTTTAAGCTAATAGCAGCCAGTCAGTGTCCTTCAAGCGGCTCTGTCAGGACTACAGTGTGTGCTCTCCAAAACTGTTCCAGTGCACATTGCCAATCATATCTGGTATCTCTATAGCGTGCTTTTACAAAGAAAAAAGGTTTCCAGTGTAAGCTAATAGCAGCCAGTCAGTGTCCTTCAAGCGGCTCTGTCAGGCCTACAGTGTGTGCTCTCCAGAACTGTTACAGTGCACATTGCCACTCATATCTGGTGTCTCTATAGCGTGCTTTTACAAAGAAAAAAGGTTTCCAGTGTAAGCTAATAGCAGCCAGTCAGTGTCCTTCAAGCGGCTCTGTCAGGCCTACAGTGTGTGCTCTCCAGAACTGTTCCAGTGCACATTGCCAATCATATCTGGTATCTCTATAGCGTGCGTTTACAAAGAAAAAAGGTTTCCAGTGTAAGCTAATAGCAGCCAGTCAGTGTCCTTCAAGCGGCTCTGTCAGGCCTACAGTGTGTGCTCTCCAGAACTTTTACAGTGCACATTGCCACTCATATCTGGTGTCTTTATAGCGTGCTTTTACAAAGATATAAGGTTTCCAGTGTAAGCTAATAGCAGCCAGTCAGTGTCCTTCAAGCGGCTCTGTCAGTCCTTCCTTCCGCGTGTGCTCTGCAGAACTGTTACAGTGCACATTGCCAATCATATCTGGTGTCTCTATAGCGTGCTTTTACAAATAAAAAAGGTTTCAGTGTAAGCTAATAGCAGCCAGTCAGTGTCCTTCAAGCGGCTCTGTCAGGCCTACAGTGTGTGCTCTCCAGAACAGTGCACATTGCCACTCATATCTGGTGTCTCTATAGCGTGCTTTTACAAAGAAAAAAGGTTTCCAGTGTAAGCTAATAGCAGCCAGTCAGTGTCCTTCAAGCGGCTCTGTCAGGCCTACAGTGTGTGCTCTCCAGAACTGTTCCAGTGCACATTGCCACTCATATCTGGTGTCTCTAAAGCGTGCTTTTACAAAGAAAAAAGGTTTCCAGTGTAAGCTAATAGCAGCCAGTCAGTGTCCTTCAAGCGGCTCTGTCAGGCCTACAGTGTGTGCTCTCCAGAACTGTTCCAGTGCACATTGCCAATCATATCTGGTATCTCTATAGCGTGCTTTACAAACAAAAAAGGTTTCCAGTGTAAGCTAATAGCAGCCAGTCAGTGTCCTTCAAGTGGCTCTGTCAGGCCTACAGTGTGTGCTCTCCAGAACTGTTACAGTACACATTGCCACTCATATCTGGTGTCTCTATAGCGTGCTTTTACAAAGAAAAAAGGTTTCCAGTGTAAGCTAATAGCAGCCAGTCAGTGTCCTTCAAGCGCTCTGTCAGGCCTACAGTGTGTGCTCTCCAGAACTGTTCCAGTGCACATTGCCAATCAAATCTGGTATCTCTATAGCGTGCTTTTACAAAGAAAAAAGATTTCCAGTGAAAGCTAATAGCAGCCAGTCAGTGTCCTTCAAGCGGCTCTGTCAGGCCTACAGTGTGTGCTCTCCAGAACTGTTCCAGTGCACATTGCCAATCATATCTGGTATCTCTATAGCGTGCGTTTACAAAGAAAAAAGGTTTCCAGTGTAAGCTAATAGCAGCCTGTCAGTGTCCTTCAAGCGGCTCTGTCAGGCCTACAGTGTGTGCTCTCCAGAACTGTTACAGTGCACATTGCCACTCATATCTGGTGTCTCTATAGCGTGCTTTTACAAAGAAAAAAGGTTTCCAGTGTAAGCTAATAGCAGCCAGTCAGTGTCCTTCAAGCGGCTCTGTCAGGCCTACAGTGTGTGCTCTCCAGAACTGTTCCAGTGCACATTGCCAATCATATCTGGTATCTCTATAGCGTGCGTTTACAAAGAAAAAAGGTTTCCAGTGTAAGCTAATAGCAGCCAGTCAGTGTCCTTCAAGCGGCTCTGTCAGGCCTACAGTGTGTGCTCTCCAGAACTTTTACAGTGCACATTGCCACTCATATCTGGTGTCTCTATAGCGTGCTTTTACAAAGATATAAGGTTTCCAGTGTAAGCTAATAGCAGCCAGTCAGTGTCCTTCAAGCGGCTCTGTCAGTCCTTCCTTCCGCGTGTGCTCTCCAGAACTGTTACAGTGCACATTGCCAATCATATCTGGTGTCTCTATAGCGTGCTTTTACAAAGAAAAAAGGTTTCAGTGTAAGCTAATAGCAGCCAGTCAGTGTCCTTCAAGCGGCTCTGTCAGGCCTACAGTGTGTGCTCTCCAGAACAGTGCACATTGCCACTCATATCTGGTGTCTCTATAGCATGCTTTTACAAAGAAAAAAGGTTTCCAGTGTAAGCTAATAGCAGCCAGTCAGTGTCCTTCAAGCGGCTCTGTCAGGCCTACAGTGTGTGCTCTCCAGAACTGTTCCAGTGCACATTGCCACTCATATCTGGTGTCTCTAAAGCGTGCTTTTACAAAGAAAAAAGGTTTCCAGTGTAAGCTAATAGCAGCCAGTCAGTGTCCTTCAAGCGGCTCTGTCAGGCCTACAGTGTGTGCTCTCCAGAACTGTTCCAGTGCACATTGCCAATCATATCTGGTATCTCTATAGCGTGCTTTACAAACAAAAAAGGTTTCCAGTGTAAGCTAATAGCAGCCAGTCAGTGTCCTTCAAGCGGCTCTGTCAGGCCTACAGTGTGTGCTCTCCAGAACTGTTACAGTACACATTGCCACTCATATCTGGTGTCTCTATAGCGTGCTTTTACAAAGAAAAAAGGTTTCCAGTGTAAGCTAATAGCAGCCAGTCAGTGTCCTTCAAGTGCTCTGTCAGGCCTACAGTGTGTGCTCTCCAGAACTGTTCCAGTGCACATTGCCAATCAAATCTGGTATCTCTATAGCGTGCTTTTACAAAGAAAAAAGATTTCCAGTGAAAGCTAATAGCAGCCAGTCAGTGTCCTTCAAGCGGCTCTGTCAGGCCTACAGTGTGTGCTCTCCAGAACTGTTCCAGTGCACATTGCCAATCATATCTGGTATCTCTATAGCGTGCGTTTACAAAGAAAAAAGGTTTCCAGTGTAAGCTAATAGCAGCCAGTCAGTGTCCTTCTAGCGGCTCTGTCAGGCCTACAGTGTGTGCTCTCCAGAACTGTTACAGTGCACATTGCCACTCATATCTGGTGTCTCTAAAGCGTGCTTTTACAAAGAAAAAAGGTTTCCAGTGTAAGCTAATAGCAGCCAGTCAGTGTCCTTCAAGCGGCTCTGTCAGGCCTACAGTGTGTGCTCTCCAGAACTGTTCCAGTGCACATTGCCAATCATATCTGGTATCTCTATAGCGTGCTTTACAAACAAAAAAGGTTTCCAGTGTAAGCTAATAGCAGCCAGTCAGTGTCCTTCAAGCGGCTCTGTCAGGCCTACAGTGTGTGCTCTCCAGAACTGTTACAGTACACATTGCCACTCATATCTGGTGTCTCTATAGCGTGCTTTTACAAAGAAAAAAGGTTTCCAGTGTAAGCTAATAGCAGCCAGTCAGTGTCCTTCAAGTGCTCTGTCAGGCCTACAGTGTGTGCTCTCCAGAACTGTTCCAGTGCACATTGCCAATCAAATCTGGTATCTCTATAGCGTGCTTTTACAAAGAAAAAAGATTTCCAGTGAAAGCTAATAGCAGCCAGTCAGTGTCCTTCAAGCGGAACTGTCAGGCCTACAGTGTGTGCTCTCCAGAACTGTTCCAGTGCACATTGCCAATCATATCTGGTATCTCTATAGCGTGCGTTTACAAAGAAAAAAGGTTTCCAGTGTAAGCTAATAGCAGCCAGTCAGTGTCCTTCAAGCGGCTCTGTCAGGCCTACAGTGTGTGCTCTCCAGAACTGTTACAGTGCACATTGCCACTCATATCTGGTGTCTCTATAGCGTGCTTTTACAAAGAAAAAAGGTTTCCAGTGTAAGCTAATAGCAGCCAGTCAGTGTCCTTCAAGCGGCTCTGTCAGGCTTACAGTGTGTGCTCTCCAGAACTGTTCCAGTGCACATTGCCAATCATATCTGGTATCTCTATAGCGTGCTTTTACAAAGAAAAAAAGTTTCCAGTGTAAGCTAATAGCAGCCAGTCAGTGTCCTTCAAGCGGCTCTGTCAGGACTACAGTGTGTGCTCTCCAGAACTGTTACAGTACACATTGCCACTCATATCTGGTGTCTCTATAGCGTGCTTTTACAAAGAAAAAAGGTTTCCAGTGTAAGCTAATAGCAGCCAGTCAGTGTCCTTCAAGCGGCTCTGTCAGGCCTACAGTGTGTGCTCTCAAGAACTGTTCCAGTGCACATTGCCAATCATATCTGGTATCTCTGTAGTGTGCTTTTACAAAGAAAAAAGGTTTCCAGTGTAAGCTAATAGCAGCCAGTCAGTGTCCTTCAAGCGGCTCTGTCAGGCCTACAGTGAGTGCTCTCCAGAACTGTTCCAGTGCACATTGCCAATCAAATCTGGTATCTCTATAGCGTGCTTTTACAAAGAAAAAAGATTTCCAGTGAAAGCTAATAGCAGCCAGTCAGTGTCCTTCAAGCGGCTCTGTCAGGCCTACAGTGTGTGCTCTCCAGAACTGTTCCAGTGCACATTGCCAATCATATCTGGTATCTCTATAGCGTGCGTTTACAAAGAAAAAAGGTTTCCAGTGTAAGCTAATAGCAGCCAGTCAGTGTCCTTCAAGCGGCTCTGTCAGGCCTACAGTGTGTGCTCTCCAGAACTGTTACAGTGCACATTGCCACTAATATCTGGTGTCTCTATAGCGTGCTTTTACAAAGAAAAAAGGTTTCCAGTGTAAGCTAATAGCAGCCAGTCAGTGTCCTTCAAGCGGCTCTGTCAGGCATACAGTGTGTGCTCTCCAGAACTGTTACAGTGCACATTGCCACTCATATCTGGTGTCTCTATAGCGTGCTTTTACAAAGAAAAAAGGTTTCCAGTGTAAGCTAATAGCAGCCAGTCAGTGTCCTTCAAGCGGCTCTGTCAGGCCTACAGTGTGTGCTCTCCAGAACTGTTCCAGTGCACATTGCCAATCATATCTGGTATCTCTATAGCGTGCTTTTACAAAGAAAAAAGGTTTCCAGTTTAAGCTAATAGCAGCCAGTCAGTTTCCTTCAAGCGGCTCTGTCAGGACTACAGTGTGTGCTCTCCAGAACTGTTCCAGTGCACATTGCCACTCATATCTGGTGTCTCTATAGCGTGCTTTTACAAAGAAAAAAGGTTTCCAGTGTAAGCTAATAGCAGCCAGTCAGTGTCCTTCAAGCGGCTCTGTCAGGCCTACAGTGTGTGCTCTCCAGAACTGTTCCAGTGCACATTGCCAATAATATCTGGTATCTCTATAGCGTGCTTTTACAAAGAAAAAAGGTTTCCAGTGTAAGCTAATAGCAGCCAGTCAGTGTCCTTCAAGCGGCTCTGTCAGGCCTACAGTGTGTGCTCTCCAGAACTGTTCCAGTGCACATTGCCAATCATATCTGGTATCTCTATAGCGTGCTTTACAAACAAAAAAGGTTTCCAGTGTAAGCTAATAGCAGCCAGTCAGTGTCCTTCAAGCGGCTCTGTCAGGCCTACAGTGTGTGCTCTCCAGAACTGTTACAGTACACATTGCCACTCATATCTGGTGTCTCTATAGCGTGCTTTTACAAAGAAAAAAGGTTTCCAGTGTAAGCTAATAGCAGCCAGTCAGTGTCCTTCAAGCGGCTCTGTCAGGCCTACAGTGTGTGCTCTCCAGAACTGTTACAGTGCACATTGCCACTCATATCTGGTGTCTCTATAGCGTGCTTTTACAAAGAAAAAAGGTTTCCAGTGTAAGCTAATAGCAGCCAGTCAGTGTCCTTCAAGCGGCTCTGTCAGGCCTACAGTGTGTGCTCTCCAGAACTGTTCCAGTGCACATTGCCAATCATATCTGGTATCTCTATAGCGTGCTTTTACAAAGAAAAAAAGTTTCCAGTGTAAGCTAATAGCAGCCAGTCAGTGTCCTTCAAACGGCTCTGTCAGGACTACAGTGTGTGCTATCCAGAACTGTTACAGTACACATTGCCACTCATATCTGGTGTCTCTATAGCGTGCTTTTACAAAGAAAAAAGGTTTCCAGTGTAAGCTAATAGCAGCCAGTCAGTGTCCTTCAAGCGGCTCTGTCAGGCCTACAGTGTGTGCTCTCAAGAACTGTTCCAGTGCACATTGCCAATCATATCTGGTATCTCTGTAGTGTGCTTTTACAAAGAAAAAAGGTTTCCAGTGTAAGCTAATAGCAGCCAGTCAGTGTCCTTCAAGCGGCTCTGTCAGGCCTACAGTGAGTGCTCTCCAGAACTGTTCCAGTGCACATTGCCAATCAAATCTGGTATCTCTATAGCGTGCTTTTACAAAGAAAAAAGATTTCCAGTGAAAGCTAATAGCAGCCAGTCAGTGTCCTTCAAGCGGCTCTGTCAGGCCTACAGTGTGTGCTCTCCAGAACTGTTCCAGTGCACATTGCCAATCATATCTGGTATCTCTATAGCGTGCGTTTACAAAGAAAAAAGGTTTCCAGTGTAAGCTAATAGCAGCCAGTCAGTGTCCTTCAAGCGGCTCTGTCAGGCCTACAGTGTGTGCTCTCCAGAACTGTTACAGTGCACATTGCCACTCATATCTGGTGTCTCTATAGCGTGCTTTTACAAAGAAAAAAGGTTTCCAGTGTAAGCTAATAGCAGCCAGTCAGTGTCCTTCAAGCGGCTCTGTCAGGCCTACAGTGTGTGCTCTCCAGAACTGTTCCAGTGCACATTGCCAATCATATCTGGTATCTCTATAGCGTGCGTTTACAAAGAAAAAAGGTTTCCAGTGTAAGCTAATAGCAGCCAGTCAGTGTCCTTCAAGCGGCTCTGTCAGGCCTACAGTGTGTGCTCTCCAGAACTTTTACAGTGCACATTGCCACTCATATCTGGTGTCTCTATAGCGTGCTTTTACAAAGATATAAGGTTTCCAGTGTAAGCTAATAGCAGCCAGTCAGTGTCCTTCAAGCGGCTCTGTCAGTCCTTCCTTCCGCGTGTGCTCTCCAGAACTGTTACAGTGCACATTGCCAATCATATCTGGTGTCTCTATAGCGTGCTTTTACAAAGAAAAAAGGTTTCCAGTGTAAGCTAATAGCAGCCAGTCAGTGTCCTTCAAGCGGCTCTGTCAGGCCTACAGTGTGTGCTCTCCAGAACAGTGCACATTGCCACTCATATCTGGTGTCTCTATAGCATGCTTTTACAAAGAAAAAAGGTTTCCAGTGTAAGCTAATAGCAGCCAGTCAGTGTCCTTCAAGCGGCTCTGTCAGGCCTACAGTGAGTGCTCTCCAGAACTGTTACAGTGCACATTGCCAATCATATCTGGTGTCTCTATAGCATGCTTTTACAAATAAAAAAGGTTTCCAGTGTAAGCTAAGGGCAGCCAGTCAGTGTCCTTCAAGCGGCTCTGTCAGGCCTACAGTGTGTGCTCTCCAGAACTGTTCCAGTGCACATTGCCAATCATATCTGGTATCTCTATAGCGTGCTTTTACAAAGAAAAAAGGTTTCCAGTTTAAGCTAATAGCAGCCAGTCAGTTTCCTTCAAGCGGCTCTGTCAGGACTACAGTGTGTGCTCTCCAAAACTGTTCCAGTGCACATTGCCAATCATATCTGGTATCTCTATAGCGTGCTTTTACAAAGAAAAAAGGTTTCCAGTGTAAGCTAATAGCAGCCAGTCAGTGTCCTTCAAGCGGCTCTGTCAGGCCTACAGTGTGTGCTCTCCAGAACTGTTACAGTGCACATTGCCACTCATATCTGGTGTCTCTATAGCGTGCTTTTACAAAGAAAAAAGGTTTCCAGTGTAAGCTAATAGCAGCCAGTCAGTGTCCTTCAAGCGGCTCTGTCAGGCCTACAGTGTGTGCTCTCCAGAACTGTTCCAGTGCACATTGCCAATCATATCTGGTATCTCTATAGCGTGCGTTTACAAAGAAAAAAGGTTTCCAGTGTAAGCTAATAGCAGCCAGTCAGTGTCCTTCAAGCGGCTCTGTCAGGCCTACAGTGTGTGCTCTCCAGAACTTTTACAGTGCACATTAACAATCATATCTGGTGTCTCTATAGCGTGCTTTTACAAAGATATAAGGTTTCCAGTGTAAGCTAATAGCAGCCAGTCAGTGTCCTTCAAGCGGCTCTGTCAGTCCTCCCTTCAGCGTGTGCTCTCCAGAACTGTTACAGTGCACATTGCCAATCATATCTGGTGTCTCTATAGCGTGCTTTTACAAAGAAAAAAGGTTTCAGTGTAAGCTAATAGCAGCCAGTCAGTGTCCTTCAAGCGGCTCTGTCAGGCCTACAGTGTGTGCTCTCCAGAACAGTGCACATTGCCAATCATATCTGGTATCTCTATAGCGTGCTTTTACAAAGAAAAAAAGTTTCCAGTGTAAGCTAATAGCAGCCATTCAGTGTCCTTCAAACGGCTCTGTCAGGACTACAGTGTGTGCTATCCAGAACTGTTACAGTACACATTGCCACTCATATCTGGTGTCTCTATAGCGTGCTTTTACAAAGAAAAAAGGTTTCCAGTGTAAGCTAATAGCAGCCAGTCAGTGTCCTTCAAGCGGCTCTGTCAGGCCTACAGTGTGTGCTCTCAAGAACTGTTCCAGTGCACATTGCCAATCATATCTGGTATCTCTGTAGTGTGCTTTTACAAAGAAAAAAGGTTTCCAGTGTAAGCTAATAGCAGCCAGTCAGTGTCCTTCAAGCGGCTCTGTCAGGCCTACAGTGAGTGCTCTCCAGAACTGTTCCAGTGCACATTGCCAATCAAATCTGGTATCTCTATAGCGTGCTTTTACAAAGAAAAAAGATTTCCAGTGAAAGCTAATAGCAGCCAGTCAGTGTCCTTCAAGCGGCTCTGTCAGGCCTACAGTGTGTGCTCTCCAGAACTGTTCCAGTGCACATTGCCAATCATATCTGGTATCTCTATAGCGTGCGTTTACAAAGAAAAAAGGTTTCCAGTGTAAGCTAATAGCAGCCAGTCAGTGTCCTTCAAGCGGCTCTGTCAGGCCTACAGTGTGTGCTCTCCAGAACTGTTACAGTGCACATTGCCACTCATATCTGGTGTCTCTATAGCGTGCTTTTACAAAGAAAAAAGGTTTCCAGTGTAAGCTAATAGCAGCCAGTCAGTGTCCTTCAAGCGGCTCTGTCAGGCCTACAGTGTGTGCTCTCCAGAACTGTTCCAGTGCACATTGCCAATCATATCTGGTATCTCTATAGCGTGCGTTTACAAAGAAAAAAGGTTTCCAGTGTAAGCTAATAGCAGCCAGTCAGTGTCCTTCAAGCGGCTCTGTGAGGCCTACAGTGTGTGCTCTCCAGAACTTTTACAGTGCACATTGCCACTCATATCTGGTGTCTCTATAGCGTGCTTTTACAAAGATATAAGGTTTCCAGTGTAAGCTAATAGCAGCCAGTCAGTGTCCTTCAAGCGGCTCTGTCAGTCCTTCCTTCCGCGTGTGCTCTCCAGAACTGTTACAGTGCACATTGCCAATCATATCTGGTGTCTCTATAGCGTGCTTTTACAAAGAAAAAAGGTTTCAGTGTAAGCTAATAGCAGCCAGTCAGTGTCCTTCAAGCGGCTCTGTCAGGCCTACAGTGTGTGCTCCCCAGAACAGTGCACATTGCCACTCATATCTGGTGTCTCTATAGCATGCTTTTACAAAGAAAAAAGGTTTCCAGTGTAAGCTAATAGCAGCCAGTCAGTGTCCTTCAAGCGGCTCTGTCAGGCCTACAGTGTGTGCTCTCCATAACTGTTACAGTGCACATTGCCACTCATATCTGGTGTCTCTATAGCGTGCTTTTACAAAGAAAAAAGGTTTCCAGTGTAAGCTAATAGCAGCCAGTCAGTGTCCTTCAAGCGGCTCTGTCGGGCCTACAGTGTGTGCTCTCCAGAACTGTTCCAGTGCACATTGCCAATCATATCTGGTATCTCTATAGCGTGCTTTTACAAAGAAAAAAGGTTTCCAGTTTAAGCTAATAGCAGCCAGTCAGTTTCCTTCAAGCGGCTCTGTCAGGACTACAGTGTGTGCTCTCCAAAACTGTTCCAGTGCACATTGCCAATCATATCTGGTATCTCTATAGCGTGCTTTTACAAAGAAAAAAGGTTTCCAGTGTAAGCTAATAGCAGCCAGTCAGTGTCCTTCAAGCGGCTCTGTCAGGCCTACAGTGTGTGCTCTCCAGAACTGTTACAGTGCACATTGCCACTCATATCTGGTGTCTCTATAGCGTGCTTTTACAAAGAAAAAAGGTTTCCAGTGTAAGCTAATAGCAGCCAGTCAGTGTCCTTCAAGCGGCTCTGTCAGGCCTACAGTGTGTGCTCTCCAGAACTGTTCCAGTGCACATTGCCAATCATATCTGGTATCTCTATAGCGTGCGTTTACAAAGAAAAAAGGTTTCCAGTGTAAGCTAATAGCAGCCAGTCAGTGTCCTTCAAGCGGCTCTGTCAGGCCTACAGTGTGTGCTCTCCAGAACTTTTACAGTGCACATTAACAATCATATCTGGTGTCTCTATAGCGTGCTTTTACAAAGATATAAGGTTTCCAGTGTAAGCTAATAGCAGCCAGTCAGTGTCCTTCAAGCGGCTCTGTCAGTCCTCCCTTCAGCGTGTGCTCTCCAGAACTGTTACAGTGCACATTGCCAATCATATCTGGTGTCTCTATAGCGTGCTTTTACAAAGAAAAAAGGTTTCAGTGTAAGCTAATAGCAGCCAGTCAGTGTCCTTCAAGCGGCTCTGTCAGGCCTACAGTGTGTGCTCTCCAGAACAGTGCACATTGCCAATCATATCTGGTATCTCTATAGCGTGCTTTTACAAAGAAAAAAAGTTTCCAGTGTAAGCTAATAGCAGCCATTCAGTGTCCTTCAAACGGCTCTGTCAGGACTACAGTGTGTGCTATCCAGAACTGTTACAGTACACATTGCCACTCATATCTGGTGTCTCTATAGCGTGCTTTTACAAAGAAAAAAGGTTTCCAGTGTAAGCTAATAGCAGCCAGTCAGTGTCCTTCAAGCGGCTCTGTCAGGCCTACAGTGTGTGCTCTCAAGAACTGTTCCAGTGCACATTGCCAATCATATCTGGTATCTCTGTAGTGTGCTTTTACAAAGAAAAAAGGTTTCCAGTGTAAGCTAATAGCAGCCAGTCAGTGTCCTTCAAGCGGCTCTGTCAGGCCTACAGTGAGTGCTCTCCAGAACTGTTCCAGTGCACATTGCCAATCAAATCTGGTATCTCTATAGCGTGCTTTTACAAAGAAAAAAGATTTCCAGTGAAAGCTAATAGCAGCCAGTCAGTGTCCTTCAAGCGGCTCTGTCAGGCCTACAGTGTGTGCTCTCCAGAACTGTTCCAGTGCACATTGCCAATCATATCTGGTATCTCTATAGCGTGCGTTTACAAAGAAAAAAGGTTTCCAGTGTAAGCTAATAGCAGCCAGTCAGTGTCCTTCAAGCGGCTCTGTCAGGCCTACAGTGTGTGCTCTCCAGAACTGTTACAGTGCACATTGCCACTCATATCTGGTGTCTCTATAGCGTGCTTTTACAAAGAAAAAAGGTTTCCAGTGTAAGCTAATAGCAGCCAGTCAGTGTCCTTCAAGCGGCTCTGTCAGGCCTACAGTGTGTGCTCTCCAGAACTGTTCCAGTGCACATTGCCAATCATATCTGGTATCTCTATAGCGTGCGTTTACAAAGAAAAAAGGTTTCCAGTGTAAGCTAATAGCAGCCAGTCAGTGTCCTTCAAGCGGCTCTGTGAGGCCTACAGTGTGTGCTCTCCAGAACTTTTACAGTGCACATTGCCACTCATATCTGGTGTCTCTATAGCGTGCTTTTACAAAGATATAAGGTTTCCAGTGTAAGCTAATAGCAGCCAGTCAGTGTCCTTCAAGCGGCTCTGTCAGTCCTTCCTTCCGCGTGTGCTCTCCAGAACTGTTACAGTGCACATTGCCAATCATATCTGGTGTCTCTATAGCGTGCTTTTACAAAGAAAAAAGGTTTCAGTGTAAGCTAATAGCAGCCAGTCAGTGTCCTTCAAGCGGCTCTGTCAGGCCTACAGTGTGTGCTCCCCAGAACAGTGCACATTGCCACTCATATCTGGTGTCTCTATAGCATGCTTTTACAAAGAAAAAAGGTTTCCAGTGTAAGCTAATAGCAGCCAGTCAGTGTCCTTCAAGCGGCTCTGTCAGGCCTACAGTGTGTGCTCTCCATAACTGTTACAGTGCACATTGCCACTCATATCTGGTGTCTCTATAGCGTGCTTTTACAAAGAAAAAAGGTTTCCAGTGTAAGCTAATAGCAGCCAGTCAGTGTCCTTCAAGCGGCTCTGTCGGGCCTACAGTGTGTGCTCTCCAGAACTGTTCCAGTGCACATTGCCAATCATATCTGGTATCTCTATAGCGTGCTTTTACAAAGAAAAAAGGTTTCCAGTTTAAGCTAATAGCAGCCAGTCAGTTTCCTTCAAGCGGCTCTGTCAGGACTACAGTGTGTGCTCTCCAAAACTGTTCCAGTGCACATTGCCAATCATATCTGGTATCTCTATAGCGTGCTTTTACAAAGAAAAAAGGTTTCCAGTGTAAGCTAATAGCAGCCAGTCAGTGTCCTTCAAGCGGCTCTGTCAGGCCTACAGTGTGTGCTCTCCAGAACTGTTACAGTGCACATTGCCACTCATATCTGGTGTCTCTATAGCGTGCTTTTACAAAGAAAAAAGGTTTCCAGTGTAAGCTAATAGCAGCCAGTCAGTGTCCTTCAAGCGGCTCTGTCAGGCCTACAGTGTGTGCTCTCCAGAACTGTTCCAGTGCACATTGCCAATCATATCTGGTATCTCTATAGCGTGCGTTTACAAAGAAAAAAGGTTTCCAGTGTAAGCTAATAGCAGCCAGTCAGTGTCCTTCAAGCGGCTCTGTCAGGCCTACAGTGTGTGCTCTCCAGAACTTTTACAGTGCACATTAACAATCATATCTGGTGTCTCTATAGCGTGCTTTTACAAAGATATAAGGTTTCCAGTGTAAGCTAATAGCAGCCAGTCAGTGTCCTTCAAGCGGCTCTGTCAGTCCTCCCTTCAGCGTGTGCTCTCCAGAACTGTTACAGTGCACATTGCCAATCATATCTGGTGTCTCTATAGCGTGCTTTTACAAAGAAAAAAGGTTTCAGTGTAAGCTAATAGCAGACAGTCAGTGTCCTTCAAGCGGCTCTGTCAGGCCTACAGTGTGTGCTCTCCAGAACAGTGCACATTGCCACTCATATCTGGTGTCTCTATAGCGTGCTTTTACAAAGAAAAAAGGTTTCCAGTGTAAGCTAATAGCAGCCAGTCAGTGTCCTTCAAGCGGCTCTGTCAGGCCTACAGTGTGTGGTCTCCAGAACTGTTCCAGTGCACATTGCCAATCATATCTGGTATCTCTATAGCGTGCTTTTACAAAGAAAATAGGTTTCCAGTGTAAGCTAATAGCAGCCAGTCAGTGTCCTTCAAGCGGCTCTGTCAGGCCTACAGTGTGTGCTCTCCAGAACTGTTTCAGTGCACATTGCCACTCATATCTGGTGTCTCTAAAGCGTGCTTTTACAAAGAAAAAAGGTTTCCAGTGTAAGCTAATAGCAGCCAGTCAGTATCCTTCAAGCGGCTCTGTCAGGCCTACAGTGTGTGCTCTCCAGAACTGTTCCAGTGCACATTGCCAATCATATCTGGTATCTCTATAGCGTGCTTTTACAAAGAAAAAAGGTTTCCAGTGTAAGCTAATAGCAGCCAGTCAGTGTCCTTCAGGCGGCTCTGTCAGGCCTACAGTGTGTGCTCTCCAGAACTGTTACAGTACACATTGCCACTCATATCTGGTGTCTCTATAGCGTGCTTTTACAAAGAAAAAAGGTTTCCAGTGTAAGCTAATAGCAGCCAGTCAGTGTCCTTCAAGTGCTCTGTCAGGCCTACAGTGTGTGCTCTCCAGAACTGTTCCAGTGCACATTGCCAATCATATCTGGTATCTCTATAGCGCGCTTTTACAAAGAAAAAAGATTTCCAGTGAAAGCTAATAGCAGCCAGTCAGTGTCCTTCAAGCGGCTCTGTCAGGCCTACAGTGTGTGCTCTCCAGAACTGTTACAGTGCACATTGCCACTCATATCTGGTGTCTCTATAGCGTGCTTTTACAAAGAAAAAAGGTTTCCAGTGTAAGCTAATAGCAGCCAGTCAGTGTCCTTCAAGCGGCTCTGTCAGGCCTACAGTTTGTGCTCTCCAGAACTGTTCCAGTGCACATTGCCAATCATATCTGGTATCTCTATAGCGTGCTTTTACAAAGAAAAAAAGTTTCCAGTGTAAGCTAATAGCAGCCAGTCAGTGTCCTTCAAGCGGCTCTGTCAGGACTACAGTGTGTGCTCTCCAGAACTGTTCCAGTGCACATTGCCAATCATATCTGGTATCTCTATAGCGTGCGTTTACAAAGAAAAAAGGTTTCCAGTGTAAGCTAATAGCAGCCAGTCAGTGTCCTTCAACCGGCTCTGTCAGGCCTACAGTGTGTGCTCTCCAGAACTTTTACAGTGCACATTAACAATCATATCTGGTGTCTCTATAGCGTGCTTTTACAAAGATATAAGGTTTCCAGTGTAAGCTAATAGCAGCCAGTCAGTGTCCTTCAAGCGGCTCTGTCAGTCCTCCCTTCAGCGTGTGCTCTCCAGAACTGTTACAGTGCACATTGCCAATCATATCTGGTATCTCTATAGCGTGCTTTTGCAAAGAAAAAAGGTTTAACAGTGTAAGCTAATAGCAGCCAGTCAGTGTCCTTCAAGCGGCTCTGTCAGGCCTACAGTGTGTGCTCTCCAGAACTGTTAAAGTGCACATTGTCAATCATATCTGGTGTCTCTATAGCGTGCTTTTACAAAGAAAAAAGGTTTCCATTGTAAGCTAATAGCAGCCAGTCAGTGTCCTTCAAGCGGCTCTGTCAGGCCTACAGTGTGTGCTCTCCAGAACTGTTAAAGTGCACATTGTCAATCATATCTGGTGTCTCTATAGCGTGCTTTTACAAAGAAAAAAGTTTTCCAGTGTAAGCTAATAGCAGCCAGTCAGTTTCCTTCAAGCGGCTCTGTCAGTCCTTCCTTCAGCGTGTGCTCTCCAGAACTGTTACAGTGCACATTGCCAGTCATATCTGGTGTCTCTATAGCGTGCTTTTACAAAGAAAAAAGGTTTCAGTGTAAGCTAATAGCAGCCAGTCAGTGTCCTTCAAGCGGCTATGTCAGGCCTACAGTGTGTGCTCTCCAGAACAGTGCACATTGCCACTCATATCTGGTGTCTCTATAGCGTGCTTTTACAAAGAAAAAAGGTTTCCAGTGTAAGCTAATAGCAGCCAGTCAGTGTCCTTCAAGCGGCTCTGTCAGGCCTACAGTGTGTGCTCTCCAGAACTGTTCCAGTGCACATTGCCACTCATATCTGGTGTCTCTAAAGCGTGCTTTTACAAAGAAAAAAGGTTTCCAGTGTAAGCTAATAGCAGCCAGTCAGTATCCTTCAAGCGGCTCTGTCAGGCCTACAGTGTGTGCTCTCCAGAACTGTTCCAGTGCACATTGCCAATCATATCTGGTATCTCTATAGCGTGCTTTTACAAAGAAAAAAGGTTTCCAGTGTAAGCTAATAGCAGCCAGTCAGTGTCCTTCAGGCGGCTCTGTCAGGCCTACAGTGTGTGCTCTCCAGAACTGTTACAGTACACATTGCCACTCATATCTGGTGTCTCTATAGCGTGCTTTTACAAAGAAAAAAGGTTTCCAGTGTAAGCTAATAGCAGCCAGTCAGTGTCCTTCAAGTGCTCTGTCAGGCCTACAGTGTGTGCTCTCCAGAACTGTTCCAGTGCACATTGCCAATCATATCTGGTATCTCTATAGCGCGCTTTTACAAAGAAAAAAGATTTCCAGTGAAAGCTAATAGCAGCCAGTCAGTGTCCTTCAAGCGGCTCTGTCAGGCCTACAGTGTGTGCTCTCCAGAACTGTTACAGTGCACATTGCCACTTATATCTGGTGTCTCTACAGCGTGCTTTTACAAAGAAAAAAGGTTTCCAGTGTAAGCTAATAGCAGCCAGTCAGTGTCCTTCAAGCGGCTCTGTCAGGCCTACAGTTTGTGCTCTCCAGAACTGTTCCAGTGCACATTGCCAATCATATTTGGTATCTCTATAGCGTGCTTTTACAAAGAAAAAAAGTTTCCAGTGTAAGCTAATAGCAGCCAGTCAGTGTCCTTCAAGCGGCTCTGGTAGGACTACAGTGTGTGCTCTCCAGAACTGTTACAGTACACATTGCCACTCATATTTGGTGTCTCTATAGCGTGCTTTTACAAAGAAAAAAGGTTTCCAGTGTAAGCTAATAGCAGCCAGTCAGTGTCCTTCAAGCGGCTCTGTCAGGACTACAGTGTGTGCTCTCCAGAACTGTTACAGTACACATTGCCACACATATTTGGTGTCTCTATAGCGTGCTTTTACAAAGAAAAAAGGTTTCCAGTGTAAGCTAATAGCAGCCAGTCAGTGTCCTTCAAGCGGCTCTGTCAGGCCTACAGTGTGTGCTCTCCAGAACTGTTCCAGTGCACATTGCTAATCATATCTGGTATCTCTATAGCGTGCTTTTACAAAGAAAAAAGGTTTCCAGTGTAAGCTAATAGCAGCCAGTCAGTGTCCTTCAAGCGGCTCTGTCAGGCCTACAGTGTGTGCTCTCCAGAACTTGTACAGTGCACATTGCCACTCATATCTGGTGTCTCTATAGCGTGCTTTTACAAAGAAAAAAGGTTTCCAGTGTAAGCTAATAGCAGCCAGTCAATGTCCTTCAAGCGGCTCTGTCAGTCCTTCCTTCAGCGTGTGCTCTCCAGAACTGTTACAGTGCACATTGCCAATCATATCTGGTGTCTCTATAGCGTTCTTTTACAAAGAAAAAAGGTTTCCAGTGTAAGCTAATAGCAGCCAGTCAGTGTCCTTCAAGCGGCTATGTCAGGTCTACAGTGTGTGCTCTCCAGAACTTTTACAGTGCACATTGCCACTCATATCTGGTGTCTCTATAGCGTGCTTTTACAAAGAAAAAA
The DNA here is from genome assembly GCF_036172605.1 of Pelobates fuscus. Taxonomy (NCBI): domain Eukaryota; kingdom Metazoa; phylum Chordata; class Amphibia; order Anura; family Pelobatidae; genus Pelobates; species Pelobates fuscus. The sequence goes on from NC_086317.1 coordinate 418,973,407, forward strand.
GGTTTCCAGTGTAAGCTAATAGCAGCCAGTCAGTGTCCTTCAAGCTGTTCTGTCGGGCCTACAGTGTGTGCTCTCCAGAACTATTCCAGTGCACATTGCCAATCATATCTGGTATCTCTATAGCGTGCTTTTACAAAGAAAAAAGGTTTCCAGTGTAAGCTAATAGCAGCCAGTCAGTGTCCTTCAAGCTGCTCTTTTAGTCCTTCCTTCAGCGTGTGCTCTCCAGATCTGTTACAGTGCACATTGCCACTCATATCTGGTGTCTCTATACCGTGCTTTTACAAAGAAAAAAGGTTTCCAGTGTAAGCTAATAGCAGCCAGTCAGTGTCCTTCAAGCGGCTCTGTCAGTCCTTCCTTCAGCGTGTGCTCTCCAGAACTGTTCCAGTGCACATTGCCAATCATATCTGGTATCTCTATAGCGTGCTTTTACAAAGAAAAAAAGGTTTCCAGTGTAAGCTAATAGCAGCCAGTCAGTGTCCTTCAAGCGGCTCTGTCAGGCCTACAGTGTGTGCTCTCCCGATCTGTTACAGTGCACATTGCCACTCATATCTGGTGTCTCTATAGCGTGCTTTTACAAAGAAAAAAGGTTTCCAGTGTAAGCTAATAGCAGCCAGTCAGTGTCCTTCAAGCGGCTCTGTCAGTCCTTCCTTCAGCGTGTGCTCTCCAGAACTGTTACAGTGCACATTGCCACACATATCTGGTGTCCCTATAGCGTGCTTTTACAAAGAAAAAAGGTTTCCAGTGTAAGCTAATAGCAGCCAGTCAGTGTCCTTCAAGCGGCTGTCAGGCCTACAGTGTGTGCTCTCCAGAACTTTTACAGTGCACATTGCCACTCATATCTGGTGTCTCTATAGTGTGCTTTTACAAAGAAAAAAGGTTTCCAGTGTAAGCTAATAGCAGCCAGTCAGTGTCCTTCAAGCGGCTCTGTCAGGCCTACAGTGTGTGCTCTCCAGAACTGTTCCAGTGCACATTGCCAATCATATCTGTTGTTTCTATAGCGTGCTTTTACAAAGAAAAAAGGTTTCCAGTGTAAGCTAATAGCAGCCAGTCAGTGTCCTTCAAGCGGCTGTCAGGCCTACAGTGTGTGCTCTCCAGAACTGTTCCAGTGCACATTGCCAATCATATCTGGTGTCTCTATAGAGTGCTTTTACAAAGAAAAAAGGTTTCCAGTGTAAGCTAATAGCAGCCAGTCAGTGTCCTTCAAGCAGCACTGTCAGGCCTACAGTGTGTGCTCTCCAGAACTTTTACAGTGCACATTGCCACTCATATCTGGTGTCTCTATAGCGTGCTTTTACAAAGAAAAAAGGTTTCCAGTGTAAGCTAATAGCAGCCAGTCAGTGTCCTTCAAGCGGCTCTGTCAGTCCTTCCTTCAGCGTGTGCTCTCCAGAACTGTTACAGTGCACATTGCCACTCATATCTGGTGTCCCTATAGCGTGCTTTTACAAAGAAAAAAGGTTTCCATTGTAAGCTAATAGCAGCCAGTCAGTGTCCTTCAAGCGGCTCTGTCAGGCCTACAGTGTGTGCTCTCCAGAACTGTTCCAGTGCACATTGCCAATCATATCTGTTGTTTCTATAGCGTGCTTTTACAAAGAAAAAAGGTTTCCAGTGTAAGCTAATAGCAGCCAGTCAGTGTCCTTCAAGCAGCACTGTCAGGCCTACAGTGTGTGCTCTCCAGAACTTTTACAGTGCACATTGCCACTCATATCTGGTGTCTCTATAGCGTGCTTTTACAAAGAAAAAAGGTTTCCAGTGTAAGCTAATAGCAGCCAGTCAGTGTCCTTCAAGCTGTTCTGTCGGGCCTACAGTGTGTGCTCTCCAGAACTATTCCAGTGCACATTGCCAATCATATCTGGTATCTCTATAGCATGCTTTTACAAAGAAAAAAGGTTTCCAGTGTAAGCTAATAGCAGCCAGTCAGTGTCCTTCAAGCAGCTCTGTTAGTCCTTCCTTCAGCGTGTGCTCTCCAGATCTGTTACAGTGCACATTGCCACTCATATCTGGTGTCTCTATAGCGTGCTTTTACAAAGAAAAAAGGTTTCCAGTGTAAGCTAATAGCAGCCAGTCAGTGTCCTTCAAGCGGCTCTGTCAGTCCTTCCTTCAGCGTGTGCTCTCCAGAACTGTTCCAGTGCACATTGCCAATCATATCTGGTATCTCTATAGCGTGCTTTTACAAAGAAAAAAGGTTTCCAGTGTAAGCTAATAGCAGCCAGTCAGTGTCCTTAAAGCGGCTCTGTCAGGCCTACAGTGTGTGCTCTCCCGATCTGTTACAGTGCACATTGCCACTCATATCTGGTGTCTCTATAGCGTGCTTTTACAAAGAAAAAAGGTTTCCAGTGTAAGCTAATAGCAGCCAGTCAGTGTCCTTCAAGCGGCTCTGTCAGTCCTTCCTTCAGCGTGTGCTCTCCAGAACTGTTACAGTGCACATTGCCACTCATATCTGGTGTCTCTGTAGCGTGCTTTTACAAAGAAAAAAGGTTTCCAGTGTAAGCTAATAGCAGCCAGTCAGTGTCTTTCAAGCGGCTCTGTCAGGCCTACAGTGTGTGCTCTCCAGAACTGTTCCAGTGCACATTGCCAATCATATCTGGTGTCTCTATAGTGTGCTTTTACAAAGAAAAAAGGTTTCCAGTGTAAGCTAATAGCAGCCAGTCAGTGTCCTTCAAGCAGCACTGTCAGTCCTTCCTTCAGCGTGTGCTCTCCAGAACTGTTACAGTGCACATTGCCACTCATATCTGGTGTCTCTATAGCGTGCTTTTACAAAGAAAAAAGGTTTCCAGTGTAAGCTAATAGCAGCCAGTCAGTGTCCTTCAAGCAGCTCTGTCAGGCCTACAGTGTGTGCTCTGCAGACCGGTGCCAGTGCACATTGCCACTCATATCTGGTCTCACAGTAGCTTGCATGCATAGTACCACGAATCTCCCAAAAAATGACAGGCAGAGGCAGGCCACCCCGCAGGGGCCGTCGTGGTCGTGGTGCTGTGATTCCCTTTTGCCCTAGAATAATGCCCAGTTTTAAGAAGCCACGTACCCTGAACTTGAAAAGTTCTGAGGACATAGTTGACTGACTAACACAGGACACCCAATCTTCTACAGCCTCCACTCGGAACCTTGACGCACCATCCTCCTCCAGCTTAGCTTCAGGCACCTCTCAAGATACCACTCACCCGCCTGCCGCCACCACCAAAACTAGCACCACATCCGCTTTACTTGGTATGTCAGAGGAGTTATTCACACATCCGTTTGAAGAAATGAGTGATGCGCAACCATTATTGCCAGAGGATGTAGATAACAGGGATATGTCTCAGGCAGGCAGCATTAAACACATGGAGGTACGGTGTGATGATCATGATGTTGTACCAGCTGCTGCTTCCTTTTCTGAGTTGTCAGATACAAGTGAAGCGGTTGATGATGACGATGCGTCCATGCATGTCACGTGGGTGCCCGCTCGGCAAGAAGAAGAACAGGGCGAAAGTTCAGATGGGGAGACAGAGAGGAGGAGGAGACGAGTTGGAAGCAGGGGGGGGTCATCGCAAGGAGCTAGTGGCACAGTCAGACAGCATGCATCGGCACCCGGGGTCAGCCCGACAGCACGCCAATCAACGCATGCTGTGTCCACCACCACAATGCCGTCATTGCAGAGCTCAGCAGTGTGGAATTTTTTTTGTGTGTCTGCCTCTGACAACAGCGATTCCATTTGCAACCTGTGCCAAAGGAAACTGAGTCGTGGGAGGTCCAACACCCACCTAGGTACAACTGCTTTGCGTAGGCACATGATCTCACATCACAAACGCCTATGGGATCAACACATGAGTACAAGCAGCACGCCTACTCTAAGCCGCCATCCTCATCCTGGTCCAGCATCTTCAGCCACGTCAACCACTGCTGTCCTCCTTGCCCCCTCTCAACCATCCGCCACTCCGTCTCCCGCCTTGAGCAGTTCCCGCTCATCTGCCACAGTCATGTGTCTGTCAAGGACATGTTTGAGCGTAAGAAGCCAATGTCACCAAGTCACCCCCTTGCCCAGCGTCTGACAGCTGGCTTGTCCGAACTATTAGCCCGCCAGCTTTTACCATACAATCTGGTTGAGTCTGAGGCGTTCAAAAAATTTGTAGCTATTGGGACACCGCAGTGGAAGGTACCCGGCCGGAATTTCTTTTCACAAAAGGCAATCCCCAACTTATACTCGATTGTGCAATAGGAAGTCATGGCATGTCTGGCACACAGTGTTGGGGCAAGGGTCCATCTGACCACTGATACCTGGTCTGCAAAGCATGGTCAGGGCAGGTATATCACCTACACTGCGCATTGGGTAAACCTGCTGACGGCTGACAAGCATGGAATGCGTGGCATTGCAGAGGAGTTGGTGACACCGCCACGACTTGCAGGCAGTCCTGCTGCCACCTCCTCTACTCCTCCTACTCCATCCTCTTCCATAACCTCCTCGGCTGAGTCCTCTTGTGCTGCTGCGTCTTGCTCCACATCAACGGCACCCCCCAGCTCCCCAGGTACTATTCCACATCCCGGATACGGCAGTGTCACGCCGTCTTGGGTTTGACTTGCTTGAAAGCAGAGAGTCACACCGGACAAGCACTCCTGTCCGCCCTGAACGCAGAGGTGGAAAAGTGGCTGACTCCGCAGCAACTGGATATCGGCAAAGTGGTGTGTGACAACGGAAAAAATTTGATAGTGCCATTGAAGTTGGGCAAGTTTACACATGTGCCGTGCATGGCACATGTGTGTAATCTGATCGTACAACACTTTGTGCATAAGTACACAGGCTTACAGGACGTCCTGAAGCAGGCCAGGAAGGTGTGTGGCCATTTCAGGCGTTCCTTCACGGCCAGCGGCGAAACAACATGCCAGTGAGGCGCTTGATTTGCGACAGCCCTACACGTTGGAATTTAACACTCCTAATGTTCGACCGCCTGCTCCAACAAGAAAAAGCTGTTAATGAATATTTGTATGACCGGGGTGCTAGGACAGCCTCTGGGGAGCTGGGAATTTTTTTGCCACGTTACTGGACGCTCATGCGCAATGCCTGTAGGCTCATGCGTCCTTTTGAGGAGGTGACAAACCTAGTCAGTCGCACCGAAGGCACCATCAGCGACAGCATACCATTTGTTTTCTTCCTGGAGCGTGCCCTGTGAAGAGTGCTGGATCAGGCCATAGATGAGCGTGAAGAGGAAGAGGAAGAGTTGTGGTCACCATCACCACCAGAAACAGCCTTATCAGCATCGCTTGCTGGACCTGCGGCAACGCTGGAAGAGGATTGTGAGGAAGAGGAGTCAGAGGAGGAATGTGGCTTTGAGGAGGAGGAGGAGCAAGACCAAACACAACAGGCATCCCAGGGTGCTCGTTGTCACCTATCTGGTACCCGTGGTGTTGTACGTGGCTGGGGGGAAGAACATACCTTCAATGACATCAGTGAGGAGGAGGAACGGGAAATGAGTAGCTCGGCATCAAACTTTATGCAAATGGGGTCTTTCATGTTGTCCTGCCTGTTGAGGGACCCTCGTATAAAAAGGCTGAAGGAGAACGACCTGTACTGGGTGTCCACGCTACTAGACCCCCGGTATAAGCAGAAAGTGGCGGAAATGTTACCGAATTACAACAAGTCGGAAAGGATGCAGCATTTGCAAAATAAATTAAAAAGTATGCTTTACACAGCGTATAAGGGTGATGTCACAGCACAACGGGAATCTAACAGGGGGAGAGGTGGAAGTCATCCTCCTCCTCCCACGACCACGCCGGCAAGGACAGGACGCTTTAAAGACGTGTTGTTGATGGAGGACATGCGGACCTTTTTAAGTCCTACGCATCGCCACAGCCCTTCGGGATCCATCCTCAGAGAGCGACTCGACCGACAGGTAGCAGACTACCTCGCCTTAACTGCAGATATCGACACTCTGAGGAGCGATGAACCCCTTGACTACTGGGTGTGCAGGCTTGACCTGTGGCCTGAGCTATCCCAATTTGCGATAGAACTTCTGGCCTTCCCCGCTTCAAGTGTCCTGTCAGAAAGGACCTTCAGTGCAGCAGGAGGTATTGTCACTGAGAAGAGAAGTCGCCTAGGTCAAAAAAGTCTAGATTACCTCACCTTTATTAAGATGAATGAGGGATGGATCCCGAAGGGACTGACACTGGGCGATACATTCGATTAAAAAAGGCCTGATGAGATGAGCTGACTTGGGCTAAAAATGGTCCACACGCTGCAGTATTTTAGCTCTGAATGACGTTTGACTTGCGTGACTTATCCGCCACCAACTAGGGTTCAAGCCGCCATGTTTTAGGGCACTTTCTGCCTGTGAAACAAACGTAAATTTTTCTGGCCGTAGCAGCGGCTGCAACAATACCAAATTTTTCAGGCATGTGTACATGCCTAATTTTTAGGCCCACTGGTGCAGCATGTAGCGTTACTCACCTTTCCCAGGGGCCGGCCGCGGTCCTCTCTTCAAGCCGCGCGCGGTCCTGCGGCTGCACGAGCCGCGCGCGGCTCATCCGACGCTTCAGACAGGAAGGCGGGCAGTGACCGCGAGATGCGGTCACATGTCCCGCCTGAATCTAAGAGCGCGCCGCGAGTCTCGGGCGCGCTCTTAAAGAGACAGTGGGAGCCTAAATTGCCAAAAGGCTCCCATTGGCCCCTGTCATCCCACACACCCCATACACTTACCTTTTGGGGGTGTGGAAATGACAGGAGCCAATCACATTAGTTTTGAACCTATTTATACTTACCCTTTTCCCTTAGTTCCTTGCCCTATCGTGGTTTCTGCTACAGTTCCCTTTAGCTCTTGTTGTGTCCAGTTGTGTTCCTCGTATTTGACCTTGGCTTTGTATTCTGACTTCGTTTTCGCTTTATCCTTGTCTGTTCTGTTTGCCGGCTTGCTGTTTCCTGTGTACCAGACCCCGGCTTGTCCTCGTTTACGCTGTCTCTTTGTGCCCTTGACCTCGGATTGTTCCTGACTCTGTACTTCTCCTATATACGTCGAGTCCGGCCATTCTAAGGTCCGGTAGACGTATCTCTCCTCTGTTCTGCCTTCTGTTTAGCTGGATCCTGTGTGTAGGGGTATATTCTCGTTACATTACGATAGGGCCATGGACCCCGCAGATTTAGCTCAACAGATGGCGTCCCATGAGGCTAGATTTGTAGAGCAGGATCACCGAATGGATCAGATAGCCCAGGCTCTCCAGACGCTCTTAGCTAGAACCATTCCAGCAACCACACCTAACCCTCCTACACCCCTTCTTCCTGAAGTATCGACTGTGCCTAATGCTACGGCCCATTTAACACCTCCTCCTAGGTATGGAGGGGATTCTAAGACATGCAGAGGGTTTATTAACCAAATAGAGTTTCACTTTGAGATGTATCCACGTTCATTTCCCACAGAGAGGTCTAAGGTTGGGCAAATCCTATTTGGGAAGCTAATGGACCTATGGTGCATGACTTTCACAGTTTTCTTACAGCTTTTCGCAGAACTTTTGACACTATGAAAAGGTCTAAGAATGCCGCGAGAGCATTAAAGGACCACTCTAGGCACCCAGACCACTTCAGCTTAATGAGGTGGTCTGGGTGCCAGGTCCTTCTAGGATTAACCCATTTTTTCATAAACATAGCAGTTTCAGAGAAACTGCTATGTTTATGAATGGGTTAAGCCTTCCCCCTATGTCCTCTAGTGGCTGTCTCATTGACAGCCGCTAGAGGCGCTTGCGTGATTCTCACTGTGAAAATCACAGTGAGAGCACGCAAGCGTCCATAGGAAAGCATTATGAATGCTTTCCTATGCGACCGGCTGAATGCGCGCGCAGCTCTTGCCGCGCGTGCGCATTCAGCCGACGGGGAGGAGAAGAGGAGGATCGGAGGAGGAGAGCAGGAGGAGATCTCTCCGCCCAGCGCTGGAAAAAGGTAAGATTTAACCCCTTTCCCCTTTCCAGAGCCGGGCGGGAGGGGGTCCCTGAGGGTGGGGGCACCCTCAGGGCACTCTAGTGCCAGGAAAACGAGTATGCTTTCCTGGCACTAGAGTGGTCCTTTAATGAGAGTTAAACAGGGTTCTAGGTCTGTGGCTGATTTCGCTATTCAGTTTCGTACCCTTGCCTCACAGGTAGATTGGACCAACAATGGGTTAACTACTGCCTTCATGGAAGGCTTATCAGACTCTATATTGGATGAGGTAGCAGCTAAGGAGCTTCCTGTTGCCTTAGAGGACCTTATTGACTACCTCATTGATATAGATAATAGGATTCGTGACAGGTACTATACCAAGAACAGAAATAGACGTTTTGTTACACCTATTCACCCCAGAGTTATATACACCGGAGAGTGTTAAAGTATCTGAAGAGGAACCTATGCAATTAGGGGTTGTCAAACTCTCTGATAATGAAAAATTACATAGGAGAAGGGAGGGACTCTGCCTATATTGTGGTAGGAGAGACCATATGGTAAAGGAATGTCCTTTGCTCCCGGAAAACTCTCGCACCTAAGACCTTATAGGGGACTGGCCTTGGGTGTGATTTCTAAGTCTCCTACATTGCCTCCTAACCGACTGCTTCTCCCTGTTTCTTTACATATGGGAGAGAGTTGTATAGTTGAAAATATATACGCCTTGGTTGACTCTGGGGCAGCTGAGAATTTTATAGACTCTGGTTTTGTAAAGAAAAACAACATTCCCATCAGGGAGAAGGAGATACCCTTGGCCGTTGAGGCCATAGATGGTAGACCATTGATATCTCCAGTTGTTACTCATGAGACTGCACCGTTACACATGTACACAGGGGTTTTACACTATGAAACCATTCGGTTCCAGGTCATCACCTCTCCCTATTCACAGTTAAAGTTAGGGTATCCATGGTTACGTGGCCACAATCCCATTTTTGACTGGGAGACAGGGCAGATAAAATCATGGAGTGAAGCCTGCCATGAGTCATGTACTATTGAAGTCACGCCTGTGAATTCTATTAATGTTCCTACCACTCCTCCTTTGTCTACGGCTATACCCTCTCAGTATTTATCTTTAAAGACTGTCTTTGATAAAAGAGAGGCTGACAAATTACCGCCTCACAGACCCTACGATTGTACCCCTTATCGGTTCAAGAAAACCGTGTCATGGAGGAATATATTAAAGAATCATTAGACAAGGGATTTATTAGGAGATCCTCTTCTCCGGCTGGAGCAGGGTTCTTCTTTGTATCGAAGAAAGAAGGTGATTTCAGACCTTGCATTGATTATAGAGGTCTTAATAAAATCACCATCAAAAATGCTTACCCTATACCATTAATAACAGAATTGTTTGACAGGCTCAAACGTGCTACGGTATTCACCAAATTAGATCTTAGAGGAGCATACAATTTGATACGTATAAAAAAGGACCACGAATGGAAGACAGCCTTCAACACTAGGTCAGGTCATTATGAGTATACCGTCATGCCATTTGGGCTTTGCAATGCCCCAGCAGTATTCCAAGAATTTATTAATGATGTCTTAAGAGACTTTATTCACTCGTTTTTTATTGTGTACTTGGACGACATTTTAATATATTCTACAGACTTAAACACTCATCACAGACATGTTACGACCGTTCTGAAGACCCTTCTTGCTAATGGTCTTTATTGTAAATTAGAAAAATGTCTATTCGACCAATCCGAAGTCCAGTTTTTGGGGTAATTGATTTCCGCTAAAGGTTTTCGTATGGATCCCCGGAAGCTCGCTGCTGTCATAGAATGGCCTCTGCCGCAAGGTCTAAAAGCCATCCAGCGTTTTCTGGGTTTCTCTAATTATTATAGACGTTTTATCAAAGGTTTTTCGTCTATTGTAGCACCTATTACTCGTATGACAAAAAAGGATGGCAATACTCGTGTCTGGTCTACCGAGGCACTTCAAGCTTTTGCCTTCCTTAAGACTAAGTTCGCCTCTGCACCTATTTTACAGCATCCTGTCCCCTCATTGCCCTATATACTTGAAGTTGATGCTTCAGATATCGGGGTAGGTGCTGTTTTATCTCAAAGAGAGTCTCCTGAAAAGCCATTGCATCCTTGTGGCTTCTTTTCTAAACAAATGTCCAAAGCAAAGAAGAATTATGATGTGGGTAATCGCGAACTCCTTGCTATCATTTTAGCACTCAAAGAATGGAGACATTTGTTAGAAGGCACTAAGGATCCCATCCTCATATTTACGGATCATAAGAACCTGTCCTACCTTAGCGAAGCTAAAAGATTGTCTTCCAGGCATGCTAGGTGGTCACTGTTCTTGTCCCATTTCAATTATATAATCACCTATAGGCCAGGTGATCGGAACACTAAAGCGGACGCTCTGTCCAGACAGTTTGAAACTATTGACAAACAGGAGATTGATGTTACTCCTGTCATTCCCCCAGACAGGATAATACCAACTACTGTATTCTCTATTTCCTTGTCCCTCTTGCAGGCCATACAAGCGAAACAAAGCATGGCACCTAACGAGAGGCCTAATGATAAATTGTTCGTTGACGTTTCCGAGAGACGGGATATTCTGTCACTATATCACGATACTAAGACTGCTGGACATCCTGGAATTTCCAAAACAGTGTCAGCTGTTTCTCTGTATTTTTGGTGGGATTCCTTACGAAAGGATGTCACTGACTATATAAGTGCTTGTACTACTTGTGCCTGTATGAAATCCTCTCGTAGAGTTCCTTGTGGGCTGTTGCATCCATTACCCGTTCCCGAGAGACCTTGGTCCAACCTATCTATGGATTTTATTGTTGAATTACCCCCTTCGAATGGTAACACAGTCATCCTGATGATAGTTGACCGGTTTTCCAAAATGGCTCACTTTGTGTCTCTTTGCAAGTTGCCCACATCCAAGGAACTGGCCCTTATCTTCACTAGAGAAGTATTTCGGTTACATGGCATTCCCTTATCTATTGTGTCCGATAGGGGTAGCCAATTTATTTCCAGGTTCTGGAAAGCCTTTTGTACAGAAATGGGTATTTCTCTCTCGTTTTCTTCCGCTTACCATCCCCAGTCTAATGGAGCTGCTGAACGTGCCAACCAGTCTCTGGAGCAGTACCTCCGTTGTTTTGTGTCTCACCATCAGGACAATTGGTCTGACCTGCTTCCTGTATCAAAACAGTACAGTAGCTTGAACAAAGGGACACTTGTATAAAAATTGTCAGTATACAAGTGGTACCCTTTGTTCATCAGGGGGAATATCAGGTCCCAGACAATCTTGCCACTGGTTCCCATATGTTCTGGGCAACCTGGAGGGTCAGGTCCTCATACACCCGGAAGGCCTGAGTATACCCAGTCTCGCTATCACAGAGCTTATACATCTTTACACCATACCTAGAGCGCTTGGAAGGAACATACTGCTTGAATCCCAGCCTTCCCTTATACTTCATCAGGGATTAATCCACGCATATATTCCTTCCAGGTGTATAAGCCTCTGCAAACCTGGCAGCAAAGTGGGTAATCAGGGGCCGGATTTTATACAGCCTGTCAAACTGGGGATGCTCCCTAGGGGGACACAGGCTGTTGTCGCTGAAGTGCATGAAATGTAGAATCATTTCATAACTCTTCCTCGACATACATTGGGAGTAAATGGGGGTAGAGCAGATGGGGCTACTGCTCCAGTAGGAGCGGATGGAGGGCTTCTTTATGATGCCCATCAGCATAGTCAATGCCCAGAATTTTTTAAATTCTGTCACAGAGTGCATCTTTGCTCAGAATTGATGGGGCATATAAATTAGTTTGGGCGACAATGTTCACCAATACAGGGATCCTTAGGACAGGTGTCAATACATACCTGCCAAATGACCCTATGTAGGGGGAACAGTCCCTATTCTGCTCTGTGTCAGTGTGTATCAGGGATCCTTAGGACATGTGTCAATCCATACCTGCCAAGTGACCCTATGTAGGGGGAACAGTCTCTATTCTGCTCTGTGTCAGTGTGTATCATGGATCCTTAGGATAGGTGTCAATCCATATCTGCCAAGTGACCCTATGTAGGGGGAACAGTACCTATTCTGCTCTGTGTCAGTGTGTATCAGGGGTTTTGAGGACAGGTGTCAATCCATATCTGCCAAGTGACCCTATGTAGGGGTAACAGTCTCTATTCTGCTCTGTGTCAGTGTGTATCATGGATCCTTAGGATAGGTGTCAATCCATATCTGCCAAGTGACCCTATGTAGGGGGAACAGTCTCTATTATGCTCTGTGTCAGTGTGTATCAGGGGCTTTGAGGACAGGTGTCAATCCATAGCTGCCAAGTGACCCTATGTAAGGGGAACAGTCCCTATTCTGCTCTGTTTCAGAGTGTATCAGGGGTTTTGAGGACAGGTGTCAATCCATATCTGCCAAGTGACCCTATGTAGGGGGAACAGTCTCTATTCTGCTCTGTGTGAGGAGGAGGAACGGGAAATGAGTAGCTCGGCATCCAAACTTGTGCAAATGGGGTCTTTCATGCTGTCGTGCCTGTTGAGGGACCCTCGTATAAAAAGGCTGAAGGAGAATGACCTGTTCTGGGTGTCCACGCTACTAGACCCCCGGTATAAGCAGACAGTGGTGGAAATGTTACTGAATTACAACAAGTCGGAAAGGATGCAGCATTTGCAAAATAAATTAAAAAGTATGATTTACACAGCGTATAAGGGTGATGTCACAGCACAACGGGAATCTAACAGGGGAAGAGGTGAAAGTCATCCTCCTCCTCCTGCTCCCACGACCACGCCATATCTGCCAAGTGACCCTATGTAGGGGGAACAGTCTCTATTCTGCTCTGTGTCAGTGTGTATCATGGATCCTTAGGATAGGTGTCAATCCATATCTGCCAAGTGACCTTATGTAGGGGGAACAGTACCTATTCTGCTCTGTGTCCAGTGTGTATCAGGGGTTTTGAGGACAGGTGTCAATCCATATCTGCCAAGTGACCCTATGTAGGGGGAACAGTCTCTATTCTGCTCTGTGTCAGTGTGTATCATGGATCCTTAGGACAGTTGTCAATCCATATCTGCCAAGTGACCCTATGTAGGGGGAACAGTCTCTATTCTGCTCTGTGTCAGTTTGTATCATAGATCCTTAGGACAGGTGTCAATCCATATCTTCCAAGTGACCCTATGTAGGGGGAACAGTCTCTATTCTGCTCTGTGTCAGTGTGTATCAGGGATCATTAGGATAGGTGTCAATCCATATCTGCCAAGTGACCCTATGTAGGGAGAACAGTCCCTATTCTGCTCTGTGTCAGTGTGTATCAGGGGTTTTGAGGACAGGTGTCAATCCATATCTGCCAAGTGACCCTATGTAGGAGGAACAGTCCCTATTCTGCTCTGTGTCAGTGTGTATCAGGGGTTTTGAGGACAGGTGTCAATCCATATCTGCCAAGTGACCCTATGTAGGGGGAACAGTCTCTATTCTGCTCTGTGTGAGGAGGAGGAACGGGAAATGAGTAGCTCTACATCCAACCTTGTGCAAATGGGGTCTTTCATGCTGTCGTGCCTGTTGAGGGACCCTCGTATAAAAAGGCTGAAGGAGAACGACCTGTTCTGGGTGTCCACGCTACTAGACCCCCGGTATAAGCAGACAGTGGCTGAAATGTTACCGAATTACAAGTCGGAAAGGATGCAGCATTTGCAAAATAAATTAAAAAGTATGCTTTACACAGCTTATAAGGGTGATGTCACAGCACAACGGGAATCTAACAGGGGAAGAGGTGAAAGTGATCCTCCTCCTCCTCCCACGACCATGCCATATCTGCCAAGTGACCCTATGTAGGGGGACAGTCCCTATTCTGCTCTGTGTCCGTGTGCATCAGGGTCTCTGAGGACAGGTGTCAATCCATATGTCAAGGTGTCAATATGTCATATGTCAGGTGTCAATCCATATCCATTGTGATTTAGGAATGTTAGGTGATTTCTGCCCTTTATGGATTAAAAGCAGACTCTGCATCAACTGTGTAATTTTCCATGGGAGTTTTGCCATGGATCCCCCTCCGGCATGCCACAGTCCAGGTGTTAGTCCCCTTGAAACAACTTTTCCATCACTTTTGTGGCCAGAAAGAGTCCCTGTTGGTTTTAAAATTCGCCTGCCCTTTGAAGTTAATGGCGATTTGCGCAGTTTGCCGGTTCGCGAACATTTGAGGAAGTTCGCGTTCGCCGTTCGCGAACCGAAAATTTCGGGTTCGCGACATCACTAATGATAATCAATAATGATGGGTGGGTGGACGCAGTGGGGATGTCATTCCTACCTTTGACACAGGCAGCCTAAAGGCTGGATATCATGATGCGTTTCGCCCATACAGGTTTTATCTAATATTGGTTTTGCTACTCTTTTCTTAATTTAAATTTCCTGTTGTCAGTGTCAATTAACTTCTAGTGTTACGATTACCTTAAAGGGACTCTATAGTCAACATATAAAAGCAAGAAAGACAGGTCCCACAGCCTTCCTTCTTGCTTCAATATGTACTTTCATTTATTAAAAATAATTTTCGAAGCGTTTTTATATTAAAAACTTACCTCCATTCCAGCGCCGAGCTCCCTGCAAGGCCACGCCCCCTTTTTCGTCAAAATGACGAAATCGCAGGGCTCAGACGCTTCTCTCAGAGAAGCGTCATCGCGATGTGGTGCGCATGCGCGGCTTCGCGCTGCACCAATTGCGTTCTTCATAGAGCGGCATTGAATGCCGCCCTATGAAAACACTCAGCGCTATACCGCGCATGTGCGCGGTATGCGCGTTCGCGAGCTGAGCTGAGTGACAGCTCAGCTCGCTGTGTGCCCGCCCCCCTCCTACGGCAACTCTCCTACTCCAAACTTTGCATGCAAACACTATATATAGAGACTTCTCTATATATAGTGTTTGCATACAAACACACACATATTGTTAATCATACACACACACTTTAAATAAATGTTGTTAAACACATACACACTCTATTTCTACTTCTTTCTATTTATATTTTTCTATTTCTTTCTATCTATATCTATCTAATTCTTTCTATTTCTATCTCTTTCTATCTATTCCTTTCTATCTATATCTCTCTATCTTTTTTGTCTATTTCCTTCTGTCTATCTATTTCTAACTACCTATCTATCTACTTCTTTCTATCTATATCTATCTATTTCTATTTCTCTTTCTATCAATCCATTTCTATCTAATTCTTTTTATTTCTATCTATTTCTTTCTATCTATATCTATTTCTTTCTATCTATCTATATCTCTCTTTCTTTCTTTCTTTCTATCTTTCTTTCAATCTATCTATCTCTTTCTTTCTTTCTATCTATATCTATCTTTTTCTATCTTTCTCTCTATCTATCTGTCTTTCTATCTATATCTGTCTCTTTCTTTCTTTGTTTCTTTCTTTCTTTCTTTCTATCTATATCAATCTATTTCTTTCTATCTATATCTATCTATTTCTATCAATCTATTTCTTTCTTTCTATCTATTTCTATCTATCTATTTCTTTCTATCTATCTATATCTATCTATTTCTATCTATCTATCTATCTATCTATATTTCTTTCTATCTATATCTATCTACCTCTTTCTTTCTTTCTATCTATGTCTTTCTATCTATCTCTATCTCTTTCTATCTTTCTCTCTATCTATATATCTATCTCTTTCTTTCTTTCTATCTATATCTATCTCTTTCTTTCTATCTATATCTATATCTATCTCTATCTTTTTCTTTCTATCTATATCTATCTATTTATTTCTATCTATCTCTTTCTTTCTATCTATATATCTATATATATATATATATATATATATCTATTTCTATCTATCTATCTATATCTATCTATCTATTTCTTTCTTTCTATCTATTTCTTTCTTTCTATATCTATCTATCTATCTATCTATCTATCTATATCTATCTCTTTCTTTCTATCTATCTATCTCTATCTATTTATTTCTATCTATCTATATCTATCGATTTCTTTCTATCTATCTATCTCTTTCTTTCTATCTATCTATCTCTATCTATTTCTTTCTATCTATCTATACATATCTCTTTCTTTCTATCTATCTATCTATTTCTATCTATCTATATCTATCTATTTCTATCTATCTCTATCTATCTATCTATTTCTTTCTATCTATATCTATCTATTTATTTCTATCTATCTATATCTATATCTTTCTATCTATCTATATCTATCTCTTTCTTTCTATCTATCTATATCTATCTCTCTTTCAATCTATATCTATCTCTCTTTCTATCTATATCTATTTCTTTCTATCTACATCTATTTCTATCTATCTATTTTTATCTATATCTATCTATATCTATTTTTTTCTATCTATCTATCTATATCTATTTCTTTCTATCTATCTATCTATATCTATTTCTTTCTATCTACATCTATTTCTATCTATCTATTTTTATCTATATCTATCTATATCTATTTATTTCTATCTATCTATATCTATCTATTTCTTTCTATCTATATCTATTTATTTCTATCTATATCTATCTTTTTCTATCTATTTCTATCTATTTCTTTATATCTATCTATATTTATCGATCTATCTATCTATCTATCTATCTATCTATCTATTTATTTCTTTCTTTCTATCTATATCTATCTATTTCTTTATATCTATCTATCTCTTTATTTCTATCTATTTCTTTCTATCTATCTATATCTTTCTTTCTATCTATATCTATATATTTCTTTATATCTATCTATATCTATCTATCTATCTATCTATATCTATCTATTTCTTTCTTTCTATCTATCTATATCTATCTCTTTCTTTCTATTTATCTATCAATTTCTTTTTATCTATCTCTTTCTATCTAAATCTATCTATCTATTTCTTTCTATCTATCTATATCTATCTATCTCTTTCTTTCTATCTATCTATATCTATCTATTTCTTTCTATCTATCTATATCTATTTCTATCTATCTATTTTTATCTATATCTATCTATCTATATCTATCTCTTTCTATCTATCTATCTATATCTATCTATCTCTTTCTATCAATCTATATCCATCTATTTCTTTCTATCTATCTATCTCTATTTCTATCTATCTATTTTTATCTATATCTATCTATCTATAGCTATATCTTTCTTTCTATCTATCTATATCTATCTATCTCTTTCTATCAATCTATATCCATCTATTTCTTTCTATCTATCTATCTCTATTTCTATCTATCTATTTTATCTATATCTATCTATCTATATCTATCTATTTATTTCTATCTATCTATATCTATCTATTTCTTTCTTTCTTTCTATCTATATCTATCTATTTATTTCTATCTATCTATATCTATCTATTTCTATCTATCTATATCTATCTATATCTATATCTATATCTATCTATCTATATCTCTTTCTTTCTATCTATTTATCTCAATCTCTATATCTATCTCTCTCTCTTTCTTTCTTTCTATCTATATCTATATCTATTTCTTTCTATCTATCTATATCTATCTCTTTCTTTCTATATCAATCTATCTATTTCTATCTCGTTATTTCTACCTATCTATATCTATCTATCTATCTATCTCTATCTATCTACAGGGAGTGCAGAATTATTAGGCAAATTAGTATTTTGACCACATCATCCTCTTTATGCATGTTGTCTTACTCCAAGCTGTATAGGCTCGAAAGCCTACTACCAATTAAGCATATTAGGTGATGTGCATCTCTGTAATGAGAAGGGGTGTGGTCAAATGACATCAACACCCTATATCAGGTGTGCATAATTATTAGGCAACTTCCTTTCCTTTGGCAAAATGGGTCAAAAGAAGGACTTGACAGGCTCAGAAAAGTCAAAAATAGTGAGATATCTTGCAGAGGGATGCAGCACTCTTAAAATTGCAAAGCTTCTGAAGCGTGATCATCGAACAATCAAGCGTTTCATTCAAAATAGTCAATAGGGTCGCAAGAAGCGTGTGGAAAAACCAAGGCGCAAAATAACTGCCCATGAACTGAGAAAAGTCAAGTGTGCAGCTGCCAAGATGCCACTTGCCACCAGTTTGGCCATATTTCAGAGCTGCAACATCACTGGAGTGCCCAAAAGCACAAGGTGTGCAATACTCAGAGACATGGCCAAGGTAAGAAAGGCTGAAAGACGACCACCACTGAACAAGACACACAAGCTGAAACGTCAAGACTGGGCCAAGAAATATCTCAAGACTGATTTTTCTAAGGTTTTATGGACTGATGAAATGAGAGTGAGTCTTGATGGGCCAGATGGATGGGCCCGTGGCTGGATTGGTAAAGGGCAGAGAGCTCCAGTCCGACTCAGACGCCAGCAAGGTGGAGGTGGAGTACTGGTTTGGGCTGGTATCATCA
Source organism: Pelobates fuscus (assembly GCF_036172605.1). Lineage (NCBI taxonomy): Eukaryota > Metazoa > Chordata > Amphibia > Anura > Pelobatidae > Pelobates > Pelobates fuscus. The sequence continues at coordinate 418,991,674 of NC_086317.1, forward strand.
AAGATGAGCTTGTGGGGCCTTTTCGGGTTGAGGATGGAGTCAAGCTCAACTCCCAGTCCTACTGCCAGTTTCTGGAAGACACCTTCTTCAAGCAGTGGTACAGGAAGAAGTCTGCATCCTTCATGAAACATGATTTTCATGCAGGACAATGCTCCATCACACGCGTCCAAGTACTCCACAGCATGGCTGGCAAGAAAGGGTATAAAAGAAGAAAATCTAATGACATGGCCTCCTTGTTCACCTGATCTGAACCCCATTGAGAACCTGTGGTCCATCATCAAATGTGAGATTTACAAGGAGGGAAAACAGTACACCTCTCTGAACAGTGTCTGGGAGGCTGTGGTTGCTTCTGCACGCAATGTTGATGGTGAACAGATCAAATCACTGACAGAATCCATGGATGGCAGGCTTTTGAGTGTCCTTGCAAAGAAAGGTGGCTATATTGGTCACTGATTTGTTTTTGTTTTGTTTTTGAATGTCAGAAATGTATATTTGTGAATGTTGAGATGTTATATTGGTTTCACTGGTAAAAATAAATAATTGAAATGGGTATATATTTGTTTTTTGTTAAGTTGCCTAATAATTATGCACAGTAATAGTCACCTGCACACACAGATATCCCCTAAAACAGCTAAAACTAAAAACAAACTAAAAACTACTTTCAAAAATATTCAGCTTTGATATTAATGAGTTTTTTGGGTTCATTGAGAACATGGTTGTTGTTCAATAATAAAATTAATCCTCAAAAATACAACTTGCCTAATAATTCTGCACTCCCTATATATCTATATATTTCTTTCTATCTATCTATATCTATTTCTTTCTATCTATCTATCTATCTATCTATCTATCTATCTATCTATCTATCTATCTATCTATTTCTTTCTATCTATCTATATCTATTTCTATCTATCTATCTATCTATCTATCTATCTATCTATTTCTTTCTATATCTATCTATTTCTATCTATCTATCTATATCTATCTATTTCTTTCTATCTATATCTATCTATTTCTTTCTTTCAATCTATATCTATCTCTTTCTTTCTATATCTATCTATTTCTTTCTATCGATATCTATCTATCTATATCTATCTATTTCTTTCTATCTATATCTATCTATATCTATTTCTTTCTTTTTCTCTCGCTCTCTCTCCCACTCTCTCTCTCTCCCACTCTCTCCCACTCTCTCTCACTCTCTCTCCCTCTCTCTCTCACTCCCACTCTCTCACTCCCACTCTCTCACTCCCAAATAATATAATATGGAATTGCAAACAGTTTAATTGCATGGGAAATGTAACATCTGATAAGTTTGTAAAGAATGCATTTATAAAATTATTTTTTTTTGGTCACCCACCCACAGTCACTCACTCACACTCCGTCACCCACCCACTCACACTCAGTCACCAACCCACACTCACAATCACTCAGTCACCAACCCACACTCACAATCACTCAGTCACCTGCCCACACTCACAATCACTCAGTGACCTGCCCACACTCAGTCACCTGCCCACACACACAATCACTCAGTCACAACCCACACTCACAATCAATCACTCAGACACCAACCCACACTTACTCGCCAACCCACACTCACAATCACTCAGTCACCCCCACTCACAATCACTCACCTGCCCACACTCTTAATCACTCACTCACCTGCCCACACTTACTCGCCAGCCCACACTCACAATCACTCAGTCACCTGCCCACACTCACAATCACTCACTCACCTGCCCACACTTACTCGCCAGCCCACACTCACAATCACTCAGTCACCAACCCACACTCACAATCACTCAGTCACAACCCACACTCACTCAGTCACCCCCACTCACAATCACTCACCTGCCCACACTCACAATCACTCACTCACCTGCCCACACTTACTCGCCAGCCCCCACTCACAATCACTCACAATCACTCACTCACCTTCCCACACTTACTCGCCAGCCCACACTAACAATCACTCACTAACCTACACTCAGTCACTTTTCATTTTGAGATATATATATATATATATATATATATATATATTTGTGTTAGGTGCTTATGATAGTACAGTGTGAAATACCATAGATAAATGTAGGATAATAAAAAGAGCAAGTCGGTTGTGGTGTGCCGGAACCGACGATGAGGTAGGCCTGAGAAAGAAGAGGGCAAAATTGAAGTGAACAAATGTATTTACAGACAACCAATACATATACATTTTATCAACCAGACATGTTTTTGAAAGCATCCCTTAATTCTTGAACTGGGTTTTGTATGTACCGTGAGTAAGCGGATGACTTCCAGCGCCCCAGTGTTTTGATAACATGAGTTGGGATGTTTACACTGGAGGCTGTGGACACGGCTCCTATACGAAAGGAGTGCCCTGAGTAGTTGGCTGCGTTGAGGCCCAGTTGTGTGAGCAAAGACCTGAAGGTTGTAGTGGTGAGTACTGAACCTTGCAGCTGTAGTAATGGTTGTGAGGGTAGTAAGTTATGATGCTGTATGTAGGCATCAAGAACCCTGACTGGACACCATCTGTTGTGCGTGGGATAGTACGGAATGTTTACGGGTATGTGCTGACTGGTTTTGGAGTGAGGTAAAGTCAGGATGTAACGATCCATATGTTTTGTCAAGTGGGAATAGAGGAGGAAAGGAGTAGTTTGGGTCGTGGAGGTTGAATTCTCGGTCTTAGAAATCCATAGAAAGCTATGTATATTGCTGTTTTGATGATAGAGTTTGTATTGGTGTCAAACGGTTTTAAGTCAAGCAGGTTAGATAATGCTTTAAAGATATGGTTATCTATGGGTAGCCTCTGGGCTGTATGTGTGGGTTCTGATTTCTGAATACCTCTGAGTATGGTCTTAATTTGGTGAGAGGCCATGAAACTGTTGTTATCTGCGTGTAAGATTAGCATGTGGTGTTGAATGCCAGTGAGATAGAGTTTGATGGTGTTATGTGACATTTTAAGTCTAAGGTGGCAAAAGGAAGCAAACCCCAAAAAAGATATCATAACAAATGGTTGCATGATGTTATGTTCCAGAAGGAATCTTTTGAATAGTGTGAAAGCTCAGTTGTATGTTTTGTGTGTATTGTTTGAAAGTGCCATTTGGGACAATGTCCTGCTATGCTGCATGATGGTTTCTAGTCCAGTATGAGTTGTTGAAATGTTGGAGTGATGGTGGCTGTGGGCGACACTGACGGGAGTGCTTGAAGAAATGCCTGAAATTTAAAGGGAGACAAATTGTCAGCAGCTGTGTTACATACACCTGGAACATGGAAACAACATAGGAAAAAAATATGAGAAGCTGCCAACCAAGTGAGTTTCCTCAGAAATCTCATGATCGTAAGGGATTTGGAACGACCTTTGTTGATGATGTGACAGGTTGCCTGGTTATCTGAGTAGCAACGAACTGGCATGTTTGCCCATAAATGACCCCATGCTACGGCAGCCGCCACGATGGGATAGATCTCAAAGAGCTGATGTAGTGGAAAAACCTTCCAAATCCTGAACTGCTGAAGGCCAGCTGCCCCCAAGCCATTCGTTCCCAAAAATTGCTGCAAAACCAGTGGTAGATGCCGCATCTGACCAAATGGTGGGAGATGAGTCAGTCAATTGAGGGAGGAACATACTTTTACCATTCCTAGTGGATAAAAATCTCTTCCACATGTTTAGATCTGCCGTAGCTCGGGTATCTAAGGACAACCTGTGCGTGTCATGTAGGAAAAGTGAAAAAAGATGCAATAGTCGTGATATAAAGGAGCGGCCTTGAGGTATGATGCGCATAGCATAGCAAAATTTAGCTCTTTGCGGTTGCATGTACAGAGCAGAAGGTAGCTGTTTATGTAAGTAAGAATATTCTCTATCTTGTCATGTGGTAGGCTCGCTTGCATTGTGGCTGAGTCTAATTGGATACCCAGAAAAGTGATAACCGTGTCTGGCCCTTCTGTTTCCTTAGGGGAGATAGGTACACCTAGTTGCTCAAATAGCTTAGTGGTAGCTTTGAGACTAGTAGGAGGGGAAGTGTTCTCCTCAACCAGTAGGAAATCGTCCAGGTAATGTAATACCGTAGGGCATCTGGCAATGTTCAATAGTAACCAGCATAATGCTTCGGCAAATGTGTCAAAAATAGCTGGGCTACTTTTGGACCCAAAGGTTAACCAGGAGAAAAAATAGTAGTTCCCGGACCACTTGATGCCATGCAGGTGCCACAGTGTGGGGTGGATTGGTAGTAATTTAAAGGCGTTGGTAATGTCGGTCTTACTGAGCCAGGCTCCAACCCCTGCTTGTATGATAGCGGTAATGGCGTGATCTATGGTGGTGTATTGCAGGGAGAATTCCTCAGAGGGGATGAGGGAATTAAGACTGGGGTTGGCCGATGAGTGGGGTGCCGATAAGTCCCACTCTCTCACTCCCACTCTCTCACTCACAAATAATATAATATGGAATTGCAAACAGTTTAATTGCATGGGAAATTTAACATCTGATAAGTTTGTAAAGAATGAGTCTCTGTTTTTGGGAAGATTTCCCTGTGACAATACCAATGGGGTTAGTGCGCCATTCTGTGAATGGGGGAGTTTTGAAAGGCCCCAATACGAAGCCCTCAGCCACTTCTTGAGCTATGAGGGTGTCAACCGCTGTGGGGTTGTGTTGGGCGGATTGTAGATTAGGGCATTCCAGAGTTCCGACTGGAAAGTGTAGGATACCTGTATGTAAACCTTCTGTTAAACCAGAGATAAGAAAGTCTATTAGGTGTCTAGATGGGTGCTGAGACATAAATACAGTGAATACTGGCATATTAATGGACGTTAGGTAAGGCTTGGAATACATTTTATTAGGACACATGGTCTTTGCATGTGCCCTAAAACATTTTGAACAGACATGCAATAGTCTACAACCACTGTAATTACAAGACCCAACATTAAAATTATTACATATCTGGGACTTGCCCAGAAACTTGATTGGGCGTCCCAGTTTGTCTCATGACAACTTCTCTGGAACCCCAGAGGAACTAGCTCCTTGCGTGGAGGCATGTTCGTCTGCCGTGTTGGGACAAAAGTTTGTAGTATGGGCTGTGGAGGAGCAGTATGCACAAGCTGGTGTTCTTAGACCTGCAAAGTGTCTGCAAAAAATGACGGTATCAATCCTTCCTCAGTTGGATCGTGTTCTGTACTGGGAGAAGGCTCCAACACTTTTGCAGAAAAAGACCTATGGTAGTCATAGATGGCTGAACCACCATATTTGTTGCCCAGGTCTACCAGCTTGTGCATATAGAGATCAAACTCCTCTCTTCTGTTGGGATAGACCGCACAGATGACATCCCTGTAAATACCAAAAGCTAGTACAAATTCAGGGATAGTCAGTTTCCTGTTTAGGTGGGCATCCCTAGACCTGACAACAACAGATACATCATCATAAGCATACGTTTTATTCTCAACAATATCCTGGGAGGCAATCAACAGGGAAGCCAGGTTGACGTCTTTACCTTCCAGGATATCCCTTTTTATATGCTCAGGTATCATATGAGCCGGGCTAACTTCCTGGTCATCCAGGGTGATGGCTGGAGCAACTAATGGCAAGTCGGCTGGTGCTTGTGAAGCAGCAGCGGGTGGCCCTGCTAGAGTAAGGGTCGTGGTGACCGACTCAAGTTTCTCCAGCCTGGAGTTGACCTTGCTCATGGACGCCATGAGTGAGGATAACATGGCATGTATATCTCCTAGGTTGGACTGGCTAGGTCCTTCCCTGGCATCCATGTGCGTAGCAGTTTGAAAAGTTCTGCTTTCCTTGCTGTAGCGGGGTAGGGGATTTGTCGTCTCCTCAATTCCGTGGTTATACGTGGGATCGTCCAGGATCTGATCGATGCTGGGCTGGCTAGCTCTCCTCCTTGTGTGGGAGTGACAGCTCTAGCCGGGGTGCTAGGCAGGGAGAAATCCTCTACCCCTTCCTGAGACATACTATACACAAAACAATTAATTAGTATAGGAAACCACCAAATTGTACTGGCAGGCTAGCTAGGCCGGATGGCGAAAACATTATACTTGTTTGGTGACAGATGAGGCCCTGCTAATTGCCAAGCGGCTCGAGAGGCTCTATCTATGCGTTGGCGCGAGGGGTTATTGAGGCCACTCGTCATAGTGGCAGGAGTTTTAGGCCTCTCGGTGACTGTAAGACAGAAAACAGGGGAAGGGAGTGACAGGTGAGGCCCTCTCTATGCAACATGCGAGACGGCTAGCTAACGTGTGGCCCGATGGGTGTTTGCCTCTGAAACGTTTGAGGCGGGGTGTTGGCCTCGCGGGACCACTAACTGATGGCGATTGCCAAGATGGGGTAAATACCTATTGGGATGCCTGTGACCCTATTGCCAGCACTCTAACCTAGGGGGATGAAATGAAATGTATGGTAGAAATACCATATGAGCAGGTGTACGTACCTGGTAGTAAGTGGATTGTTGGAAAGAAAACAGACTTATAGCCTGTAGCAGCAATGTTTTAAGGTTTGCTTGCGTATGAATGCAAATAAAATGTTGATACTATGCAATAGATATGTGTTACTCAGAAATGTTGGCATGGCTTTAATAAGATATCTGAGGGAGGCCGTGGCCTATGTACCAACAACATATGTGTTATATAATAATGGTGAGTAAGGGGAACATAAAATGTAAGTTATATATATATATATATATGTATATTACTGAGCAGGAAACGTATGATTGGTTGGATCAGTACGTGTGATTCAACCCGAGTATGCATGAAAAGGAATTCAATCCTTGTGTCATGGTTAACAACAAAGAAATGAGGCCTGTAACCTAGGCTGATTTAATTGTAATGAAATGGATAATTATAAAAAAAACTCCAGTAAGCGTGGGAGTCCAATGTCTATACAGAAATGTTAGCTGGTTTCATACCCTTGATGTAATAAGTGATACCTTAAAAATAGCATGAAAATGGTCTGTCTATTTAACCAAGCAACTTTTTAATCAAATGTAAATACATGAAATGATGAAATGTAACTCACGAAAAAGATCTATGTGAATACATAGCAGAATAACCGAATCTTAGTATGAAGGGAAACAGAAGTTAGCATGAATAGCATAACCGTATGCATTTTAATGTGAACAGCAATCGTGCATAGAATATACTATGAATAAGTGCCGACCAGAAAACACAAACCGAAATGACAATCGTTTAAATGAAGCAAGGTTGGTTTTTACATGAAATGCAATAATGTCTGAGAAGCCTGTAGTACACTGAATGACCGGTAGGGGTCAGTGTGTAGGCGAAAATGCAGTGGTTCGATGGTTTGTACATGAAATGCAATAATGTCTGAGAAGCCTGTAGTACACCGAATGACCGGTAGGGGTCAGTGTGTAGGCCAAAATGCAGTGGTTCAGTGGTTTGTACATGAAATGCGATAATGTCTAAGAAGCCTGTAGTACACCCAAAGACCGGTAGGGGGTTTAAACAAATGATATGCATGAACATGCAATGGTTTTAGAACAGAATTAGACTGTTACCGGGAAACTGACGGAGGCCAAGCACAGAGAGATAGACACAGGTTTCTTCAGGAAGGAAGAGATCTTTATTCGATTCACCGACCGGGACTCAGAGGGACTTATGTCACCAAAAACAGCAAAGATCTGAGCCCAGAACTGACTGTGTAAATGCATGATATAGACATATAGCTCCTCCTATAGTTAACTCTACCCACATATACTCTTTACCCAATCAGCTGAACAAAGCCTAACTTCCCTTACCTGTTAGACCACATGGCTCACCCAGAACAATGGAGGAGGGGAAGTGTTTTCAGTTCCTGCATTCCTGCACTTGCTCAGTACACTGTTGATTGTATCTTAGCTACGTGTACCTGACTAACTGATACACCAACATATGCACAAACAAATGCCACGTGGCAATCCTGGCCTACTAAATTTAATTTCTACCGAGCTTCCACCACATTCCCCCCTTTGATGCTTCTGATATATATAATAATTCCAGATGCATCACCTAATCATCGCTTACTTACACCTCAAGTTGCCATGAATCAGAACAGACCTCGTAAGCATCTTAGCGTCATTACAAATTCCTTCAGCACTCCTCATCCTGAATATATTCTCTCTGGGCTAAGGGTTCATACTTGCAAACAGCCATTACATGCGCAGCTGTTTTCCATTCTGTCGTGCTCTCTATGACACTCTGTATGGACCTGATTACCAATGGAACCAAACATGGTAGAAAGAGACACAACACTATAATCAACATGACTCCTCCTACCAATGTCTTGATCCCTCCAAGCTGCTCGTACCTACTTCCAAACCAACTACTAGAATTGTACCCATTCCAGGCTTATCCCCTTAAGGACTAAACTTCTGGAATAAAAGGGAATCGTGACATGTCACACACGTCATGTGTCCTTAAGGGGTTAAGTCGGTACATGCGTCAGTTTAGCCATGTGGCTTGTGAGATCAGCCACTGCCTGCCTTTCATCATCTATGTGCAGACAACAGTTGCAGAGATTGAACTTTCCACATACACCTCCTTCTATTTGCACTGGAAGTGAATGGAGGACTTTATCAACAGCCCAACTGGTTTACCTGGTAAGAAGGCTATGTGCTTTACAGAGGAATCCATAATTGCCTAATGGTAGAATGAGGCTTGAATCCCTGTATTAGAATACAATAACACTTCATGGGCATACAGTTTGGCTGTTAACCAGTGCCCTCACATATTACATCCCTCTTATTGGCAATGAAGCGCGCTAAGGTAGCCAGTGCCACTTATTATCTTCCCAGCTACCTACATTCAAGGATGCCAACTTCTTTTTATGATTCACATCATAAACCTAAACTCCCAAGGTCTCTCCTGTTTCAATTGGCAACAAGAAGAAGGATGGTTTGAGCATACCTAATACACATGCCCCTTGGCAGTCCAGTGGTAACTCAGAATAGGCTTTCTTACCACAGATCCAGTACAAATTTGCTGGGGCTTTCCAACTAGATGTAGCAGATAGGTCAAACCACACATCCTTTAAATTGGTATAAATTGCAAACGGATTAGGTGGTTCTGAGACATTTGAAGCTGACCACCAAGTTGTATCTTTTGTACTATCATTATAAGCTTTTTGCCCTAGACAACTCAATTCTCCTACAGATGTATTAGACATTTGTTACAAATCGCTATTTGTAACTGGCCCTTTAAATGAGAAAGTGCCCTGCTTCCCTGGATTGTGGAGAAGCATGTTTGCCAGCCTCCTGCCTCATGACTATGGCCCCTGGAAGATTGTGCCCCTGAAAATGTATTAACTTTAATTGGGTGTGTATGGCCCTTTAAGAACCGTCTGGGGACATATTGTGACTTTGCTGAACAATGCCCCTTTAAGACTATGTCCCCAGACCGGTAAAATAACTTGTTCCTGGCTTTCCCCCACTTGGTTCAGTAAATAGGGCTTACTGAACCAAGTACCACACAGGCGGACCACCCAGAAGTTAAAGTGTGCAGGCAATTTACCTCCCAGGCTGTGAGGTTACTGCCGGTCAATTGCACGTGGCGGCGGCCATCTTGGTTTCCTCGAATGCGGTCAGCGGTGTATGCTAAAGATTCTGTGGAACTAAAATCGGCTACACATTTTGCCGAACACCGCTGACCCTTACCTTCTCCCATACGGAACTTGCAGCTCCAGAGACTAAGTCCCGTTCGAAATGGGACTTAGTCGTTTTTTCGCATGAAATTGACCGACCGCACAGCCCAAATCTATGGAACTGTTTTGGGCAGGAAATTGTGCTTGCGGTCGGTCATAAAGGACTTCCAGCTAACTTTTGATCCACTGGAGGGATTTGGCTGATTTTTGAAAGTGTTTATGTTTGATGTATGCTGAATCTGAATATGCAATTTTTATTGAATGTATGGTTTTAAAGTTACAGTGTGTATGTGAAAACTGTATTTTTATTGTATGTAATAATTGGTTTAACTGTTTATCTGAGGGGAGGGAACCTGTGGGCTGTACTATGCTTTTATTGGTTAATTTCATCCTCCCCCTGGGAGTGTCCTGTGTGTACCTTATCCTAATAAAAAGCAGGCTGGGTGTTCCAGTCCTCAGACCTCTTCTGACCCTCAATACGTAGCCGTGTCTCGTTATTGGAGGGAACTGCTATATCACACTGGGGATTGCTATGCTCTGCATATTCCCCTGAGCTCTTAATCACTTAGCTCTTTTAAGAGCTTGTTCCAGATACGCTCTCCTGGAGGAGAGATCTTCCCCACACGTTCCTGAATGCTGAAGGTTCATTCCAGGGTGGACGGAAGACGGCGCGGCTCCAGTTAAGCTACGGCGGTTGTGGAGCCTGCGGTGGTTGTGGTGTCGTCTGCAGTGCTTGGAGTCCTCTGAGAGCGCTAGGAGCATCCATCAACGGAGGGTACTCGGTCGGGGTGCCAGGTGATCCGTTACAACATTATTCCTTTCCTTGCTATGCAAACATAACCTATAATGGAGGTCTTTAATCGCCACTCAGATTTACCTCTAACACTCACTTGATAATCAGTTTGAGAAGATATTAACTGTTCAACTGTCTCAGAACCAGAATACATTACCTCCTTTGCTTCCCATGGCCATTGGTCTCCCATATTAGTACCTCCACACACATAGCAGTTGGTTACATTAAGACTACCAGCAATGCTTTCGGCTAGATCTATAAATACGTTTTTCGCATTATGGGGGATCTTATTTTCCACACTCATCTCCTCATAGAAGGAATGAAAGACCTGATGAGTCTGGGTTGCCACAGTATCGGTCTCTATTCCTATAAATAATATTGTCCCAGGATCCAAACCTGTTCCATATATCTGGAACCCAAATAAGTTCCCAAACCTATCTATGAATCGTTCTGGGTCATTGATAAGTATATGGACTGGGTTACACTCCCTAGACAATATGGCTTGGTAGGCAACTTAGTGACGATCATATCCTTATCTACTGTCTGTCCCCAGGTTGCCCACCCCACACAGGACCAATACGGACAATAATTGTATTCTTTATTTGGGCATTTTGGATCTATATATTTATACTTACTACTGGGGCAAATATACTTATCATTAGACCCATACGTTCTTTCCCATTTAAGATCGCCACATACATTCCACGGTTTTCTACCACCTGATATCGCCTTACATGCATCAAATAGCAAAACACCTGGAGAATGTATGGTTTCTAGTATGGTCTTATTTATCAGGGTCCCCTGTGAGTCTCCATTCCGAATAGTCAACCAAATTTTACGAGGTTGATACTCAGGGCTAAAACACTTAGGTTCTCCTGCTCCTAAATGGCATACACTATAATCTATGCCTAAGTATCTACACTTAGATACATGTCCTTTACACTCATACTGTGAATGCCAAATAAGGGTAGAGGGAAATGTGATTGCCTGTTTTCGTAGTCTTAATGCAAACCTCGCAGCCTGGTGTGTCGGTACCTCTACCTTCCTGAATAATTAAAAATACACATAAATACATTATCAAACACATCACTCCTGACATCTTCTTCCTAGCTCTTCGACCGTGCGACGGCACCTCAGCTTCCAGGTATGTGAGGGCTGCAGGGAATGGAGTCCTTCTGATCCTCACTGTTCTTCACAGAGGTTTTTTTCCTCTGGCTTAACGTTGGTAGGTGGTCAGGCTTTATTGTGGCCATCAAAACACCTACTTGTAGATCTTTGTTGATGTTCCCTTTTAACAATATTCTCTTCGCAAAAAACACTTTTAACCCAACTGGGTCACACGTTTCAACCGGATCTTGCAAGGATTCTCTGGATCTATGGTAGCTTCTCAGGAATCTGCCGCTGGTTTTTACCCTAGAGTGATGAATCCACGGAGTCACTTCTACAACCTTTACAACTGTTGGGTTAGATAAAAGAACAACATAGGGACCTCTCCACTTGGAACCTAATGGAACAGTGTTCCATTCTTTTATCCACACTTGATCCCCTGGATGGTAAGAATGAACAGGTGGATATATGCTCACAGGTAACCTATCTTGCACCTATTTCTGTACCTTCATCATAGTTTTACTCAACTCAGCCACCTACAGCCGAGTAATTCCATCATCAAACTGACATAAATCTCCTCCTAAATTACTGAGTATGGAAGGTAGATGCCCATACATAATTTTTCAGCAGTACCCCAGAAACAAAAGAAAGCATCTTTGAGGTCTAGGAAGGTATAGTAGGTTGCCCCACCTGGTATTAAAGCAAGCAGATTATAGGGGATGGGTACCACTGGGTGTATATTAACTACTGCATTATTAACTGCTTTTAGATCTTGTACAGGATGATACTCATCTGATCCCGGCTTCTGAACAGGTAATAATGGAGTGTTCCAAGGGGAGGTACAGAATTTTAGGATGTCATACTTTACACACTTATCCACATAGGTTTGTATATTTTTCTTAGCCCTCTATAATATATGGTACTAACTAAGGCTAACAGGATACGCTCCAAGCTTTAATTCAATGTGTATTGGTGGAATATTGCGAGCAAGTCCTGGAGGATTATTCTCTGTCCATATTCTTGAAATGTCAAATAAGGATTCATCACTCTTAGGGTCTGTATTTGTTATTATAGAGTAGAAGTGCCATTCTTCTTCCCTTTGCACCGATACTGATATTATGCCTGGTGATCTATTAAACTTCACAGACGTTGATCCGTTGGGTTTAAAAGTTATCTGGGCTTGAAGCTTTGATAATAGATCTCATCCTAGAAGCTGAACTGGACACTCCAGCATATATAGGAACTGGTGCTTAACAAAATGGCCTCCTAGAATACAAGTATGACTCCTGAGAATTGGTCTAGCAGCGCTTTTCCCAGTAGCTTCTATCATAGTTATAGTCTTCCTGAAGGAGGAGCAACTAGGTTAGTTACCACAGAGTACTCAGCACCAGTGTCAATCATGAAAGAGCTCCTCTTTCCCTCTATTGATACATCGACCATAGGCTGCACTCGGCTAAAGGGGGATGGAGCCCAGTCGGTATCAATAGTCTTCCATGACAGTGTCAGCCAGACCGACAAAATCTCTATCTTCTCTATCCCTTAATCTCTAGGTAGGGGAATAGTATCTACTTCCCTGAACACCTCCTCTGTTACTACTGTCATTCCCTCCAAGACTTTCTCTATAGCCACCTCTATAACCATCTCGTAACCATCTCTCTTGTCTTATCTATAACTTGCTTTATATTCCCTCTGTGTGCAGTCACTTTTCCAATATCCTTCCTCTCTACAATACGCACAGTGATTCCTACTTCCTCCCTTACTCTCCTACTCTTCCTACTCCCCTTACTACCTCCCTTAGCCTATTCTCAACTCCTCTATTCACCTCCCTTCCCTGTCTCTCTACACTTATGATAGCTACTGCTAGCATATCTGCCTTCATCCTCATTTTACGTTCTTCCTCCTGCTTTGTTTCAATCTCCCTGACGCCTGACTTGCAATTTCCATTAACTGTGATATGGACATTCCTACAAATCCCTTTAACTTTAGCAATTTTCTTTTGATATCACCTTGGGTCTGGCTGACAAATGCTGAGTTGTTCATTCGAGAGTTCTCAGGGGCCTCTGGATTAAAAGGAGTATATAATCTATATGACTCCAGCAATCTCTCATAGAAAGCACTAGGTGACTCGTCGGTTTTCGTAGAGGAATTATGGGTCTTCCAATTAAACAAATCAGTCATGGTGAAAGGGACATAAACAAATACAGGGTCTGCCAACTGTAATTGACCATTAATATCAATGTGTGGTGGACCAGGGGTAAGCTGCAGTGGCATTTGTAAATGTCAAAGTTGGAGGGCACCGGTCATTTGTCAGGTTAGGGTGGGACTAAGATAGGGTTGTTTAGTTATAGGTTCCGGTCGGGGAGTGGTGAGGTAGGTGGAAATGGATAAATTAATTTTACTGGTCAGTAACTCGGTTAACAAAATGTTTCGGACAGGGCTAGGAGGAGCCTGACCAGTAACCAAAAATGGTAAAAGTGTATTAAAGCATCCTATACCATTGACCATTTCATCCAGTTGTATTTCAAAACTAATTTACTGTTACTAAAGACACACAAGGCTCAGTAATTATAGTGTTATGTCAGTGGTTATGGTGTTTTCAGTGGTTATGGTGTTTTCAGTGACTATGGTATTATCAGTGGTTATGGTGTTTTCAGTGGTTATGGTATTATCAGTGGTTATGGTGTTTTCAGTGATTATGGTATTGTCAGTGGTTATGGTGTTTTCAGTGGTTATGGTATTATCAGTGGTTATGGTGTTTTCAGTGGTTATGGTATTGTCAGTGGTTATGGTATAGTCAATGGTTATGGTATAGTCAATGGTTATGGTATTGTGTAATTGCTGAGAATTATCTGATTCAGTGGACTCAGTTACTGTTATTAAGAATTCTCCTCACAATTTTGACTGCTAATAATAAAACTGAACAATAATAAAAAAAACACTAAAATACCCTTCCACCAAAAAGGGCCTCAGGGTACAAAGAACCAGTTGGGGGGGTAGGTAGGCACATAAATAGGAGAGCTTAAAGCAAGGGGACAGGCATCTGAGCGCCAGGGACAATAGAGCACAGGTGGACATACCAGCTGCACCAGTTCTTGCTAAATAATTTAGTCAAGGGATGGTCAGATGGGTCAGATTCCATTGGGGATGGACAAACCAGTTTTGGTAACCATCTAGTAACACAAACTGTTTAACCCCTTAAGGACACATGACATGTCTGACATGTTATGATTCCTTTTTATTCCAGAAGTTTGGTCCTAGAGGGGTTAACAGTCAAAATATGGAAACTGGTCATAGAATTCAAGCATAATAGATACAGCCACATGTACACGCTGCACTAGATTTAAATCAAGACAGATTACCACAGAGGCCATTCTCTACTACATAAGGTGATTTGGAGCCAATTTAACCCCAAAATCACACACATTATATCCCTTTTTAAAGTTATTTAGCATACATTCTAAGGGATCAACAATCTTTGAATCCGGCGCACCCATACGTAGCAACGGAGCGTCTAATTCAAAGAAACACAACAAACATACCTCCAACAGTCACACTCGTTTCCTTGGCAACAGCACCATGTGGCACAGTTACTAGGTCAAACTCATACACCAAAACATACAGGGAATTTCCATATACACACAGCTGTTACACCAAACACTAAATACCTATTACTGTACTTTTGGTGAAACTATACAATTACCCACGCTATAATTCTAAATTTTCAAATTACCCATCTATAACACACCCTAGTAACATCGTCTTTACAAACAGTAGTTATAGTACGGTTAGCATTGGTTAAAGTACAATTTTAAAGTCACAGGTCAGTTAGTAGTAGTTATGGTCTTAAACATACAACATAAACGACAGTTGTTAGTGGTTATTTACAGTATCAGTAATTATAATACAAGGTTATGGTACCGTGCGCTATTATACAGTTACACACTATTCACACTCTCGCTAGACGGCAGAGCTCACGCTATCTAGCAAGATATACACTCTACTACAATAAATTTTAACACATTTACAGTTCCCCAACTAATCTATTGGACAGTACCTCGAGGGACTACCTAAAACTATTTACATCCGTTTTGGTTAGCTGTCGCTGCCCAAGCACCACATATAGCGAACTAGAGGGCGGAATTTACAACAAATACCCTTTTGATCTATCTACTCTATCAATAGTCTAGTGGGTTCCAAATTTACACGCCTTCCCACTTAGCCAAGATAGGTTGAGAGCTAGCAAACGATAATGTACACCAGAGTCTGCTTAGTCTCCCGGTCCCTCTGACCTAGCGAACAAAATGTACACCCTAGATACGCTAGTCTAGACAAGAAACAGGTGTCCGGCTTGGGCTATTTACACAGGACCCAGCCTGACTCCAAACCAAGATTAAACAGGCTGACTACAGGGCGTTTAATTATGAGTGGTGCGCCTTCGCTCCTTCCCTCCACTGGAGGGGGCCAATTCCATATACAATTCCAATTCAAACCCCT
Source organism: Pelobates fuscus (assembly GCF_036172605.1). Classification (NCBI taxonomy): domain Eukaryota; kingdom Metazoa; phylum Chordata; class Amphibia; order Anura; family Pelobatidae; genus Pelobates; species Pelobates fuscus. The sequence continues at coordinate 419,007,693 of NC_086317.1, forward strand.
TATGGGCCTACCGCACCATCGGTATCCAATACCCCTAGTGGGTCCACCGTCTAAAACAGTAATCGTCTTACCTCCTCGTTCCTGAACCTGAGTTCACACTCATCGACGGGGACACCCCAGCACTTACTACGTAGAGACCGATGATCTCCTGGACAACAGACCAGTGGCGCCGAGACGAAGGGAGGTCCACGCAGAAGTTCAGGGGTGCAGCCGTAGAGAACGTGGGCAAAGATAGACTGTCTCACGCCTCTGCTTCCTAGCCACCGTTAACGATGAGATTCCTGGCCAATGCACCAAAGATGTTACCGGGAAGATCTGAGCCAAGAAATGACTGTGTAAATGCATGATATAGACATATAGCTCCTCCTATAGTATGCAGTTTATCCAAATCCATCCAATCCCATCATCCATCCACTCCCATCATCCATATCATCCATCCACTCCCATCATCCAAATCCATCCCCAAATCCATCCAATCCCATCATCCAAATCCATCCCCAAATCCATCCAATCCCATCATCCATCCACTCCCATCATCCATATCATCCATCCACTCCCATCATCCACTCCCATCATCCAAATCCATCAACTCCCATCATCCATCCACTCCCAAATCCATCCATCCACTCCTATAATCCATATCATCCATCCACTCCCATCATCCAAATCCATCCACTCCCATCATCCATCCACTCCCATCATCCAAATCCATCCACTCCCATCATCCATCCTCGCCCACTCACCCACACTCACTAAATACATTTTCTTACTGTTTGAATGCTCTCCTCCTCGGTCTTCAGCCTTTTCAGACCTGTCAGCTCAAGCCACTCCCACGCAGTGCTGACACAGGATACAAAGCTCAGTCTGTAGTATTCACCCATGCGTGAATACGTCAGACGTGAGGCCTTTTTAGGGCTTCTGAACTCGGAAGTCCCTCTGGTGGCCGTCTGATTGACTGCAACTGGAGGTGTTCCAAGCTTAGAATGTAAACACTGAATTTTCTCAGAAAATACAGTGCTTACAAGAAAAAGGCTGCAGGGAGCTGTAGCACTCACCTGAACAACCTCATTAAGCTGAAGTTGTTCAGGTGACTATAGTGTCCCTTTAATACCTCTAATGGGTTCCAATCCATTTATCCACACTAATAAAACATACACAAATGTTTATGTTCATTTCAAGGTTAAAATTAGCTTGTAATAAAAAATGAGTATGCCTTTGAAAAACTATATAAATCAAATAAAATAAACACAATAAAACCAATCTTAATCTAAAAAATACTTTGAATCCATGTATCCCATGTATCTTAGATGGGAGCTTAAAGCACTTAATAACATTTTACTGTCCATAACAAAGCAATATATAACTCTAAATAACCACATTAAATTCTGATAAGAGCTTAGTGCGTGATATAAAATGAGGTATAAAAAGAAAACATAAAAAAATATTTCTGTATGTATTATGAAATAACTCAAAAATTCACAAAGCAAAATATAACTTTATTGGTTTGAATTTGAAATTCTAGGCCAACGTAGCTAAATCATTTAGTGTAGTGAATAACTCTGTTAACACTAAAGATAACAAAATGTTAAACATATTGCCATAAAAATAAACCAAGGCTCCATTCTTAAACAAAAGGATACAGATTATTATTTAGCTAAATAGCAATACAAGTATATCCCCTTAAGGACACATGACATGTGTGACATGTCATGATTCCCTTTTATTCCAGAAGTTTGGTCATTAAGGGTATATAGTTAAATATATGAATAAATATCAAAAAATCTTAAAATCTTTAACAATTGGTAATTAACAGCTGCTAACATTTTTATTGCTTCCCATAGTTAAAGAAAATAAATTCTAAGTAACACAAAGTAGTAGCCTTCCAGCTGAAGTGGTAGAGGTTAACACAGTGAAGGAGTTTAAGCATGCGTGGGATATACATATGGCTATCCTAACTATAAGATAAGGCCAGGGACTAATGAAAGTATTTAGAAAATTGGGCAGACTAGATGGGCCGAATGGTTTGTATCTGCCGTCACATTCTATGTTTCTATGTAACACTTGGTTTCCACTCCAATAAATGCGGTCACTATCTCACTCAAATTTCTGCTAGGTATTAACAGCAAGAAAAACAAGTTAGCAAATGCAAACTCTCAAAATATCTACATTTCAGTATGTTTAAAGATAACCTTTATATAGCGTTTATATTATATTATATATAGACAGGCGTCAGTGATGAAGAGTAAACAAGTTGGTGAATCTTAAATTATAATTATTTAATGTCCCTTATAATTAGGTATACTATATCCATCATGTTTTCAGAGACACAAATCATTTATACAAATTCATGGGCAAAATACAGAAAGTGCTGCCCTAAAGTAAGTAGAAGTCAAATGTGTCAGATAATAAATCAGGTGATACATCAATCAGGAATTTGGCAACATATACATTATTCATAACACAGAGAAACATTTTCAGATGCTGCCAGTCAACATGATAAAATTATGTTTGTCCCAGAAAACGTGGCAGATATCGCAACCCTACTATAATGCCATCATAGATAGCTATCTGGGGGATGCTCTGCCTTGGTCTCAATTAGAGTTGAGCGAACCCGAACTGAAAAGTTTGTACCAAACATTACGTTTTTTTGGACCCCGGACCTAAACACGGACATATCACTGTATGTTCGGGTTGGAGTTCGGAGTTCGTCGATTTAATGACGCGATTTGAAAGGCTGCAGGGCAGCCAATCAACAAGCGTTTGACTTGTGTGCCCTTAGAAGCCATCACAGCCATGTTTACTAATGGCTATACCGCGAGTAGGGGCGTGTCTATTAAACAGTGAGCAGTCTGTGGTTGCTCACTGTTAAAAATGAAAGAATTCCCCCCTCCTGAGCCCCCACCGTGATGCACGAGTGGGAGCTTTTAAACTTAAGGGGGGACCTATTGCCCCCCCAGCCCCCACCACTGAGTGGTGGGTGGGGGCCCTAAATAACAATAAGGGGGTCTTTTTGTCCTCCCCCAGCCCGCATCCCTGAGCGACGGGTGGGGGCCCTAAATAACAATAAGGGGGGTCCTTTTGTCCTCCCTCCGGCCCCCACCCCTGAGCGGTGGGTGGAGGCCATAAATAAAAATAGGGGGGACCTAATGTACTCCGCCCAACCCCCACCCCTGCGTGGCGGGTGGGGGCCCTAAATAACCATAAGGGGGGACCTACTGTCTTCCCCCCCAGCCCCCACCCCTGAGCGGTGGGTGGGGGCCATAAATACAAATTGGGGGGGACCCAATGTCCTCCCCCTGGCCCCCACCCCTGCATGGCGGGTGGGGGCCCTAAATAACAATAAGGGGGGACCTAATGTCCTCCCCCCGGCCCCCACCCCTGCGCTCAGGGGTGGGGGCCATAAATAAAAATCCCCCCCAGGTGACTAGGGGTCCCCAAACCCCTAGTCACCCCCTTCCCCCCAAAAAAATTACCCCTACTTACCCCCCTCATCCTAAAAATAATGAGGGGGGACCCTTGTCTAAATACCTGTAATACCTTCTTTTTTCAGCCCCCAAAAAGGCCAAATAAAAATTCAGAATAACCGACGCAATAAAAAAACAAACAAAAAAACAAGCGCATAAATAAATAATAATCCTTCTTCACCCATGGAGGGCTCCGCGCAGACTGAGCTCTTCACGGTGGAGGAAGGTTTATAAAGCCTTGCCCCGCCCTGCAATTAGGCTCAGAGCACTCTGATTGGTGGGTTTAAGCCATCCAATCAGAGTGCTCTGACAGGTAAATGAAGAGACTGACACGTAAGTCTCTACATTTACCTGTCACAGCTCTCTGATTGGTTTGCTTGAATTCCACCAATCAAGTGCTCTGTGTCATTTTACCCAGCTTGGGAAAGTTATTTGGAATTTTCCCACGCTGTGTAAAATGGCACAGAGCACTCTGATTGGTGGATTAAGTAACCAATCAGAGTGTTATGAGTCAAATTAAACAGCGTGGGAAAGTTCCAAAGAACTTTCCCACGCTGTGTAAAATGTCACAGAGCACTCTGATTGGCTGTATTTCAAGCTAACCAATCAGAGTGCTCTGTGTCATTTTACACAGCGTGGGAAAGTTCTTTGGAATTCTTTGGATTTCAAGCCAACCAATCAGAGAGCTGTGACAGGTAAATGTAGAGACTTACCTGTCACCCCGCTCAGGGGTGGGGGCCGGGGGTGAGGACATTAGGTCCCCCCCTTATTGTTATTTAGGGCCCCCAGCCTCACAGGGGTGGGGGCTGGGGGGAGGACATTAGATCCCCCCCTTATTGTTATTTAGGGCCCCCACCCACCACGCAGGAGTGGGGGCCAGGGGGAAGGACATTAGGGCCCCCCAATTTTTATTTATGGCCAGTGGCTGCTCACTGTTTACTAGACATGCCCCTACTCGTGGTATAGCGAGTAGGGGCTGAATTTACTAATACTAAGTAATCTTTACCTAGTATTAGTAAATGTGGCTGAAAGACCAATTTAGGTGACCAATTTAGGTCTTTCAGTATTTTGGTAGATAGCTCACTAATACCATGTGAATAAGTGGCTGCTTATTTTATCTTATTTTTAATTGATTTCACTATCCACATATGTTTGCAGGGCACTTGTCCTACTCTTACCCCCATTTTACTTCCTTTTGCAGCCCTCTAGCCTCTAGAGTTTTTTAGAGCCATTTTTGTAGCCAAAAGTTCGGGTCCCCATTGACTTCAAAGGGGTTCGGGGTCAAGTTCAGGGTCAAGTTCGAGCCCAAACCCGGACTTTTTTTCAAAGTTCGGCCTAACCCGCCGGACCCGAACATCCAGGTGTCCGCTGAACTCTAGTCCCAATTCCTCTAACCACGCTTGTGTCTGTCCCTGATCTTTCTTGAGCTCTGAGTTATGCAGTTTTAGAGCTTAATATATAGAGTCGAAAACAAAGAAAAATAAAGGGCCAATGTTTTCTCAAAAACAGAATCCTATAGTATAGACTGGTAAAAAATAATGACAAAAAAGGTAGTAATAACAAAGCAAAATTGGAACTATTTTCAAACTAACTCTATACAGAAAACATCCTAGCCTTATAAGGCATTCCTATACCTTGCACTGCAAGTCTACCTATTGGTGCACATATCTGGCTTTATTGCATATTGCCAAAATGGCCATAATATGAGGTAGATATGTGTAAATTATACAGACTCCTGTCCAAAGTGAGCTAAAACTCACGATGAAAGATAAACCTAATGATAAAGATAGTCTAAATTACTAATAATGTAAGCCGTCTCGTAATCAATGCCATGTAATAGGAGATAACATGGCAAAAAGAAGAAAGAATACATATCAAATAATAATTAGTCAGAGTAAATCAAATCAAATCATTATAGGTATCGAATGCATCAAAAGACAGGAGAAAGTGAGAGAAGGAAAGCCAAAGATAAGCCTCTCTCCCTGAAAATCTAACTGGATAGGTAATAGGAAAAGAAAAAGATGGTTAGTCAGTTAGCATATTGATCAACCAGTGAACATGAGATTAAAAGTGTTTGGATGTAACCAAGCATGTAATTAGTGCCAAAGTGAGATAATTAAGCACCGTGCCCATATTGTCAAAAAGACGGAATCAAAATGTCAGGTTTCTAATTAGATAAGGTACAGATGCATGTATGGAGTGTCTCACTGGTGTACCCTTTCTGTGACTGTGGACACACCTCAGGACACACGCAGGGTGTTATCCAATCATAGAAATCCCCCTATTATTTTCTAATATATAGAGTGGTCTTCCCTACATCCTTCAACCCATAGAGCCTATGAAATAAACCCATATTAAGGCGTAAGTAATTCCGAAATGTCATTGGAGTCTTCAGGCTCCTTGAGTGCAATGTCAGCAGTTGCAAAATTTGCATTGTCCCTCCTCACAACCCTCAATTACTTTGCAATCAGTTTGCCCAATCTGAGTGAGATAGTACAGTTAGCTATTTGGAAAACTGCCATAGCAATCTTAAGTCACAAAATCATAGATTCAAATTTCAGCATGGCCAACTTATCTGAGGTTGATTAAATGAATGCCGTGGTGTTATATCTTATATTTAAAAAAATATAGGAACTGCCCACATGAACAAATGCTGTCTATTGCTGCAATTGCATATTTTTTAAAGACAATTAAACTTCAATTATTTGTGCAGGGTTATCCTTTAAGTCTCTACTGTCAAAGTTTGATTCCTGAAATAGTACATCGAATTTCTAATGGCTTGTTAATGTCAGCCAATCCAGCAGTGACTGTGATTGCACTTTGATGGCGTGAGACATTTAAATCTATAATTTCTTAACTGTTCTAATTTGAGTTCAGTAATTACTTCATGCATACTCTTCTAAGTAGTATGCTTATCAAACATGCCAGTTACTGAAAGCTGTGTGTGATTAATATTTTGCTATTTATTGATATCATAACCTACTTCCATGACCAGATGATTCGGTGTAATCGTGATCCAGGTTTCAAATTGGTATATTGTAGCAGACTTGATGAATACACCATGCTTATATATAGTTCCAGTTAAAAACGTAGGAGCTTACTTTCTAATTGAAATGAGAATTAGCAAATGTAGCTCAAAATTTTCAAATTTAAAAATCCATCTAACCTCTATGAATAACTGATTGATACATTCATATCTACAAAGAAAAATAGAATCTAATTATATTAGTATAACTATATTACCTTTTACCCCTAAATCAGTCAAGGATGCAGTTTTAGACATTACTGTAGCAATCACACATTTAATTTACATTTGTATATCATGCATGATTCCAATAGATTCATTTAAGTTCTATTATCCTGATATATGGAAGCGACCTCAGACTTTGGGTTTGTATGGCTGACAAACACTCTGGATTGCCTGTGATGTTTATGCACAAACAATTGCATAGTTTGTATACCCCTTTGAAGCTCTGTGAGTTTAAGTATCTCGGATTGTAAAGTCCCATTAAGTAATAAACCATTGTTCTCGTTACCCTTGTACACATATAGCTCACAAATTAAAATGTAGATATGTATTCCTCCTGTTTACTTCTTAAGGTTACAAAATACAAAGTTCCTTTGACCTGTGTTGAAACAGCATTACATAATGTCCAGGCTAAGTTCACCAGCATCCACATTATTATTCTTTTAATATTAAAAATTATGGGGCACCAAATAGCACAACAATCCAAAAGAAGGCAAAAAACCCAGTCTGAAGCGCTTTCAATTTTGCAACAAACTAGGAAAAAATTCCTTCTTGGCCCCAAAATAGCAGTCAGATGTCTCCTTGCATCAAGCAGCTATTACCCCACTAATTAGAAATTATATCCCTGTATGTTATGTTTTTGCAAGTATTCATCCAATTGCAGTTTAAACATCTGTATGGACTCTGATAAAACCACCTTTTCAGGCAGAGGTGTATGTCTCTTTTGCCCCTTCCCTAGCCTTTCTGTGTATCTTTTTGTCCCCTAGCTCCTCTGGGTGTCTTTCCCTCCATGCCCCTGTCTGTCTCTTTTTTCCACTTCCCCAGCTTCTGTGTGCCTCTTTGTCCCCCCCCCTTTGAGGTCTCTTTTCTCCAATCCTGTGCCTGCTCACCTCCCCTAGGTAGCATTAACGAGCTGCTCAGCCATGCTACATGGAGTGACTGGCTTGGGGGGGGGGGGTGCTATGGTCTGTCCTCCTGCTGGTCAAACAGATCTTGTGCCCCACACGACAGTGCGCCTGTCGGGGATAAAATCAGGCAGCCACCTTATGGTTGTGCCGGCCCTTTATGGAACCTATCTGAAAATGGGTAAGATGTCTCACATTTCAGTGGTTGTCAGGTGCTCTTCAAAGTACTTCAAAGTACTTTTTTACTATAAGTAATACAGAAAGCTCACAGTCATTTTGTATCATGCATGTGGCTACTTTTACATTGAGAGTAGTGATTTGGTTTTAATGGAAAACTTGCATCACACAGAAAAATCATTTCTACAACAGAGTCTAGGCTAACAAATTAATTAGCAAAAGAGCACGTAAATAAAAATGTTTATAGAAGGTGTTTAATTACAGAGTACAAAATTCCAAGAGAAGGTAATTCTGAGATCCAGCACCTGTCAACATTTATGACAAGTAGAATGATGAAATTTCCAAATTGTGATTTTATTTCTTCCTCATAGACTAGCAAACAATTTTAGTTTTTATAGATATGAAAATAGCCATCTTTAAACACTTACTTACTTTAATATTGTTGTAGGTGTGTTGCTGTTTCGGTGTTTGGCACTGCAGTGCCAGCGTTTGAAACTAATAAAAAGCAATGATAGGGTCTCTTTTTATTCAATAAAATTGACACACCTTATCTTAAAATATATAAGGGGAAGCTGAAAGTGTTCCAGAAGGTCTACATTTGAGCATCTGCTACAATTGGCTTTATCATAACCCCACTTGTCACCAAACACCATGCCACTCCATTCCATTCGTAGCGGCTGTGGATACAGAAATTTTAGCTCATCCTCAGCCTGTTTACCCAAGAATGTGTGCAGATACAGCGTCAGCTCTGTCTCTTCAAGAAGAGGGGGCAGTTGTGGTGCTCAACTGTTACCAAATTTCAGCAGCAGAAGTGCCTGCAATGTCGGTGTTGGAGGAGCTCAAAGGATGTCATTTGGAAGTTGTCAAGCTGGAATGAGTGGATGTGGATATGGTGGATCCAGTTCTGGCTGTGGTTTTGGGTCTGGTATTGGATTGGGTGCTGGATTAAGCCTTGGCGGTCGTGGCTTTGGACCTTGCGGAGCATTTCCTCAAGGATGCATTACACCAGTAACTGTAAACAAAAGCCTTCTAGCACCGATCAAATTAGATGTTGACCCAGCCATCCAGAGACTTAAAAAAGAAGAGAAAGAACAAATCAAGACTCTAAATAACAAATTTGCATCATTTATTGACAAGGTAAGATATAGTAGATATACTCACACTTGAGTTGAGGATGAACACATTTCCTAAGTCCTCCTTAGATTGAGTAATTTAAGCAGTACTATATTTCAACTACTAGTAAAAGTATTGTGTTTTATATAATGTTTAATTTATCTTGATGTTTATAACGAAAACATAGTATTTTGTATAATATAAATTAAACAATTAGCTTATTTTAAGAAAAAATAACAACAAAGTAGTAATAATTCAAATGAAGATATGTTAATATGGATGCATGTGTCAATGTGATTGTTGTTCTAGGTACGATTTTTGGAGCAACAGAATAAGGTGCTTGAGACGAAGTGGTGTTTTCTGCAAGAGCAAAAAACAGCCAAATTTAATTTTGAGCCGCTATTTGAAGCATATTTGTGCAACCTCCGAAGACAGCTCGATTTCTTAGAATGTGAGAAAGCTCGACTAGAAGGAGAAAGGAAAACTATGGAGGATTTAGTAGATGAATTCAAGAGAAAGTATGCATATTCTTTACCATGACTTAATTATTACTTATTAATTAATCATTAATAATTATTTGTTAACATTAGCGTGCACTAAACATTGTGAAAAAAACAAAGAATACAGAGTTCTTAAATTAATTCAACAGATACGAAGAGGAAATCCATAAGCGGACAGCTGCTGAAAATGAATTTGTAGCACTTAAAAAGGTATTTAGGAAGAATGAACAAGAATATGAACAAGAAATTCTAAAATCAAATTGAATGTTTTCTTAATATTATTTTTTTTTCTCCAAATTGATCTACAGGACGTTGATGCTGCTTTTCTCAAGAAAACTGAATTACAGTCAAAGGTGGACTGTTTGAGTGATGAAATTGCCTTCTTGCGGTCTATATATGAAATGGTAAAAATATATACTTTTTTTTTCTATGTTTAAATATTTACTTGTAAATATGAATAAATACTGAAAAAAAAAATTCTAGAGGAAATATAGTAACCTGTAGTCATGACAAAGTAGGGTTGAATATCTTATTTAAATCTCTAAATAACTTGATGAATCACTAAGCATTAGTTTGGCATATATGTGTGCTTTCTAGGTACCATTCAGTTAGTAACATAGAAACATAGAATGTGACGGCAGATAAGAACCATTCGGCCCATCTAGTCTGCCCAATTTTCTAAATACTTTCATTAGTCCCTGGCCTTATCGTATAGTTAGGATAGCCTTATGCCTATCCCACGCATGCTTAAACTCCTTTACTGTGTTAACTTCTACCACTTCAGCTGGAAGGCTATTCCATGCATCCACTACCCTCTCAGTAAAGTAGTACTTCCTGATATTATTTTTAAACATTTGCCCCTCTAATTTAAGACTATGTCCTCTTGTTGTGGTAGCTTTACTTCTTTTAAATATGGTCTCCTCCTTTACTGTGTTGATTACCTTTATGTATTTAAATGTTTCTATCATACCCCCCCTGTCTCGTCTTTCCTCCAAGCTATACATGTTAAGACCCTTTAACCTTTCCTGGTAACGGTTATTCTGCAATCCATAAACCAATTTAGTAGCCCTTCTCTGAACTCTCTCTAAAGTATCAATATCCTTCTGAAGATATGGTCTCCAGTACTGCGTACAATACTCCAAGTGAGGTCTCACCAGTGTTCTGTACAATGGCAAGAGCATTTACCTCTTTCTACTGCTAATACCTCTCCCTATGCAACCAAGCATTCTGCTGGCATTCCCTGGTGCTCTATTACATTGTCTGCCTACCTTTAAGTCATCAGAAATAATCACCCCTAAATCCCTTTCCTCAGATGTTGAGGTTAGGACTCTATCAAATATTCTGTACTCTGCCCTTGGGTTTTTACGTCCAAGATGCATTATATTGCACTTATCCACATTAAATGTCAGTTGCCACAACTCTGACCATTTTTCTAGTTTACCTAAATCATTTGCCATTTGGCTTATCCCTCCTGGAACATCAACCCTGTTACATATCTTAGTATCATCAGCAAAAAGACATAACTTACCATCAAGACCTTCTGCAATATCACTAATAAAAATATTAAAGAGAATGGGTCCAAGTACAGATCCCTGAGATGCCCATGCTTTGAATATACTCCATTGACTACAAAACTCTTTTGCCTGTCACTCAGCCACTGCCTTACCCATCAACAATATTGCAATCCAAACTTAAAGATTGCAATTTATTGATAAGCCTTCTATGTGCAACAGTGTCAAAAGCCTTACTGAAATCTAGGTAAGCAATGTCTACTGCACCACTCTGATCTATTACTTTAGTTACCCAATCAAAAAAATCAATAAGATTAGTTTGGCATGATCTCCCTGAAGTAAGCCCATGTTGACTCTGATCTTGAAATCCATGTGTTTTTAGATGTTCAACAATCCTATCCTTTAACATGGTTTCCATTACTTTCCCCACTACTGAAGTAAGGCTTAGCTTACTGGCCTATAGTTGCCCGACTCCTCCCTACTACCTTTCTTGTGAATGGGCACAACATTCGCTAACTTCCAATCTTCTGGGACTACTCCTGTTAACAATGATTGGTTAAATAAATCTGTTAATGGTTTTGTTAGTACACCACTAAGCTCTTTTAATAACTTGGGTGTATTCCATCAGGTCCCATTGCCTTACTACTGCATGACTTTTGCAAACACTGGTGGTAATTATTTTGAATTTTTTTTTTTAACTATTTAAAATAATCTCTTTTTTTCTACCATCATTATATGCCATGTTCCTTTCCATTATAAACTGCACATAGTAAAATGATTTTCAGTAATTCTTGATATGTTTTAACATGATCACATTCATTTACTTTATTGTATTCTTCTTTTGGCGAGGTATTGATGCCCATCTTAAAGACAAGTATATAGTTGTTGCTGCATTGTTTGATTCTAATAACTGGTAACCATAAGGAATTGTACCCTGATTTCAGAAATCAGGCTCACTGAGATGTATGTTTTGGTGATGCAGATTTATCTGAACCTCTAAATCAGTGGTTCTCAAACAAGTCCTCAAGACCAACCAACAGTCCAGGTTTTGTTAGTATCTCCATTGGAATAAAACATAATACATAAATCCTGGACTGTTGGTGGGCCATGAGGACTGGTTTTATAACCACTGCTCTAAATCGAATATAATGCAATATCAGATAACTCAAACAAGGCAAAACAAAATTAAATGAAGAGTGCATCATATTATATTGAAGTCCCAAACTGGCACACTTGTACAAGGACTCCAAAGGTTGGCACCTAAAGATGTACTGGATACTAACTCATCATTTAAATTGTGTATGAGAAACCATTTTATTTGCCAAAAGATGACATACACTTTGTTTACTTTTATTATGTACAAAACATGCTATTAAATTATAAATGGTGTGGTGTGTCTAGCATTTCTTACAATAAGTAAATTCAAAAGATGAACATAAAATGTTCTAGGGCATTTTCAGAACCATATATTTGATCAAATTTTTCAACCAATCTGGTTATTTGACTACCAACGTTTGCTTCTAGAACAATCTATGGTGTGTAGCCTTTGGAGCCTAGAGTAAAATAAATTGACCTTTTTCAGTTTTTGACTAATGAAAAAGCATCGGGAAATTTGTTAAAGTGCCCTGTTCTAAAACGTGGTGCAAAAATGTAAACATTGAGTAGCAGGCCATGGAATGTGCCTGCCGGATGCACTGGTTTATATGGTAATTGTCTTAGTTTTAGTACTTTAGAACTTGGTTTAGAACAGAGCACTGTTAGAATCTCACAGACAGTCTTTTAAATATGATACTAAAAAAATGAAAAAGTTAAAATTATTAAACACTTCTTGCAGGATTTTGGATCTAGTGGTAAAAAGTAATAAAAGTGATACGGCTTGTGTTTTTGCAGGAAATATGCCAGCTGCAGTCTCAGATCTCAGATACTTCAGTGACTGTGACCATGGATAACAACCGAGATCTGAATCTGGATGGAATCATTGCTGACGTTAAAGCTGAGTATGAAGACATTGCTAGGAAGAGCAGAGCTGAAGCTGAGTGCTGGTATCAATCAAAAGTAGGTCTTATTACCTTCACTTAGAACACATTTCTCTCAAACAATCAATACACAGCTCATGGAAAACTACATTTAGTTATAACTTTCTCTTTTACAAATGGTGGGTCACAAATCATAACATGTAAGTGTTCAAGCAAGCACCCTTCAACCCTGCAGATGCTTTTAAAAAAATGTCGAGCACATTTTGTGTTTTCTTGCCGAAGAAGCCCTTCCCTCCAATGAACACTGGCAAAGCATCATGGGAGTTTAAGTAAAATACTAGCTTAGAATCAACCATTGGCCACCACTGGCATAAGAAAAACAAACATACTGGGCATTTATATAATTGATTAAGTTGCAGAGGTGTTAGGGAGAGCATTTCTGAAAATTATGGAGATTGGTAGCAAGAAAAGGCCATGCTTGTCCTAAATAATAAAAATCATACAGCACTTGCTGGTCTTTGGTTCTTTGTATTTTTGAGTATTTGAAAGCTGCAAAATATATTTGGTCAAACAAATGTTTTTTTAAAACCTCCATAGTAACTGTCTTTGTTGTATCTCTACTGTGGAACATAAAAACTTTCCAGCGTTAATATTTTCAATTCCCCACAGTACGAAGAGTTAAAGGTAGCTGCAGGCAAACGTGGAGAAGATTTAAGATGCACCAAAAATGAAATTGCTGATTTGAACCGACTCATTAATAGATTGAAGGGGGAGATCGATAATGCCAGAGCACAGGTAAAGTCACAATATTTAAAGAGATCATTAGGAGAAGTGGAGAAAAAGTTATGTCACAAATTATTTACAGTCTGGCATGTGACAGTGTTATAATTTGACTTATGACCACTGTTTTATTATACTAAAATTTAGTATGTTTCTTGTACGTAAGTAATCTTCTGCCATTACTGTTATATTGGAATAATATCAATTCACATATTGATTAAATATATTTATATCATTTTCCCTTTAATTAGTCAAGAAGGAATTATCAGAAAACAAAAACAGTATTTTAATTCTATTAATTAATAAAAAAAATAACATAATATGGATAGAAGAAATGCACAACAAATATATGATTAGTTCTGAACACATAATATTCTACAAACTTTAGAATTAAATAGAGTGTTACTTCTATCCAGTTTATAAAATTCATTTGTAATCCTTTAAGAGCAAAATGAGATATGGAAACATCCTGGCAACGGACATTGTAATCTTTCCTTTTAGTGTCTTGAAACATGATTAATCTAGCTTTGTTGCAGACTAGTATTAGTGCCATGATTTCAGGGTAGTGCCAGTACATAAACCAACAGTGAATGAAAGCATTCATTACTGGACCAGCAAAACAACAATGAATGCGGAGACAATTAAGATGAAATTAAAGTATCTTAATGCAGAACATATTTAAAGTAATTCTATAGATATATTTTTGAAATATTTAGAATATTTTAGAATTAGCTTTTTTTAAAACATTTGTATTATGGTTAAAATTAAAAAAAAAAAAGTATAATGGAAATGTAAAACCATTTGGTTTATACACCGTCCACTCCTCTTGTCTAAAACTATTTTAGCGTACCAAACTTGAAGCTGCAATTTCAGAAGCAGGGGATCGTGGGGAAATGGCTGTCAATGATGCAAAGATAACTTTCATTTCTTTATTTATTTCATTAAAGAAAAGTCATTATTACATTTTCTTTTGACTTCTTAGCGTTGTAAACTGGAAGCTGCTATAACTGAGGCAGAAGAACGCGGAGAAGCCGCTGTCAAAGATGCCAGGAACAAACTTTGTGAATTGGAGGATGCCCTGCAGAAAGCCAAGCAGAACATGGCTTGCCAACTCCGAGAATACCAGGAGCTGATGAATGTGAAACTGGCTCTGGATGTTGAGATCGCCACCTACAGGAAACTCCTGGAAGGAGAGGAGTGCAGGTTTGCACAAAGTAGAATTTGCAATGAAAATGTATTATTAGAACACATTAACGTCAGTGGGGGGAAATCATGAATATATTATGTTTTAAATTACCCCTATGCTTTTATTTTTTTCATATACTAAAATGATGAAAAGTGTATGTTATAATTAGTACAATCTGAAGGTATCAGAGGTTGAATTTGATGGCTATTGTATTTAAAACTAGTACTGTGTGGTTTATTTAATAATCTCCAAACCGTGGCAAATTAAAATATGAAAATAAGTAGGCAACAAAATGTAGGCAACAATAACGTACTTTGAAAAATTAATCAACTCAACTCTTGGCTATTTTTTTGCTAATTATTGTCATCCAGACTTCAGTTCGGCTAGATATACCACTGCATGATATTATCTTTCCCTGTTCTAGTCTAGAGATGTTGGCTTATTATTGCATCCATTTTATTCTATCACTTACCAATGATATGGAGATTTTATCTTTATTATGAGCCTTGTGTACTTGAGAAAATTCAGTACTGCTGAAAAAATGACACACACCAACAAGTAAATTAGTTAAAACGTGCTTGATAAATTTTACCTTTTAATAATAAAATAAAGTCTGTCATTTTATTTTTAGGCTCGCTGGAGAAGGATCAGATTCGGTTAAGATCTGTAAGTAAGATGATATTTATAGTTCTAAAATAGTCCACACTAATGTTGAAAATGCAGTGTGTTTAAATTCATTGAATATTAAATCTTTGACTTTATTTTTTGTTAGCTGTTGTAACTTCAACTTGTGGAGGAGCATACAATAGCTGTGGATCCATAGGAGGTGGTGGATTCTACGGTAGTGGAGGATCAACATGCAGAGGCAATTATAGTTGCTCTGGGCTGGATACACCTCTGGAAGCAGCTCATGTGTTAGTTCCTCAACGAAAAATTCAGCTTCCAAAATGCTGAAAAAGCTGACCGAAGAATTAATGGTTAACAACAGATTTTGTTTTATATTGACAGCTTCAATACATAGTAGTGATGATCTTGTCTTTTACATTAATAAATGCATATTGAGATTCTAAATTGAAAATCCACCGTAGAGTACAATTTTCAGACACACAGGGGTAGTCACTATAGTGAGAATTTAAAGTGAATTTCAAATTTAAAAGCAAAGTAGCTGAGCTGCAAGGTGATTTGACCTTAAATTTGAAATTTACAATGAATTTTCACTTTAGTGAAAAACCCTTTAATTTTGTGGAATCATCTCAAAGCTGTGTTTTTTTTTTTTATTCTACCAGGTTTAAAATCCCCAATATAATTGAAACGAATTGAGGAGTTTTGCACATGTAAGATGATTAAACATGTTTTAAAGTATATGAATGTTTTTATTAAAGTTTTAAATGGTAGATGAATGTTTAATGTAAGCATGTATTTGAGATATATAATACAAGTGATTGTTGAAGCTGTCAGTATATGAGCAGTAATCTAGGCTAGCCATAGTTATTCATATGTTAAACTGAACTCTATGTTCAAGGTTGAGTGGGTACTTTTAACTTTTCCTCAAAACTCTTTTTCCTGATACTAGTAGATATAATTAGCAGAAACATACTATCAAGCATACTAACATAGATAGAAAATTGGTCCATTAAACCAAAAGGTATATGCATAACTTATACAAGGATTATAAATACTCAATATATAACTATATATACATTGATACTTTAAGGGTTTAACACTAAATAGTGTCCCTTACCCCTCAAAATGCTAAACTACGTGCTTGAAAAAATATATATTGTCATATTCCTGCAAAATATGTATTACTGCTTTCTAATTTCCAGGTTCTGTTGTTTTGTGTTCCTTCAGTTTGGTCAATAAACTGCAATTTATGCATTTGCTTCACAATATGTTGCTGTTGTAGTTATTACATTTACATTATTCAATTTAGTGTTCTAGAAGGCACACACAATGCAAAATGTCTTTCTTTCTTTCTTTCTTTCTTTCCTAGTGCAATATTGTTACGTTAGAACAAATGTACCACAAAAAGGAACATGTATGAATGCCCACTCACACATTGCTGAGCCACTTCATTTGCTCACAATTAATGCTTAAAAGGAGAGGATTAGAATGACCCAGTTGTGATCTTGCTGCTTTGCATTAGTGGATGTTACATATTTCAGATTGAATATTAGCCATATAAATAATGAAACAGCAGAAAATAGGGATCATAGTATAAACCATTTGGATAGATCAGATTGAATTAATTAGAACTGAACTATCATACTCCCGGGTCATGGGGTCCTTCAACAATCCTGTCCTGGTTACCGCCTCTCGAAGTCTTGTAATAGGTAGAGAAGGTCTTACATTCTCTCTAGTTCCTCTGTTATGATCAGAGCTGGCTATAGCTTTGATCATAATGATCATAATCAGCCTAGATGATTGCCCATCCATATCCTCTAGCTCTGGTGGCCTGCTCAGTATCTTTAGTAGCATTGGCCAAGCAGTCATCACCATTGTCTAGGTGCTTCATGCTCTACCACAACATGCATGACTGTTGGCAGTGAAACAGTGGTGGGAAGATTACTTTACTGACTGCCGTGAGTTGATGGGATGTGTGTATGTTGAACATGAGCAGAAGACACAGAGGGAAAGTTATGTAAGCTCTGCCACACTACAAAAGTATGATACTGTCAGTAATAACAACATGAACTGCATAGGGGGGTGAAGGAACACAGTGTGTGAAACAAATAAAAACACATTGGAATTTAAACCTGCATCTGTAGACACCATGTCACCAATTGGAAAAATGATTAGAGTGATTTTTTTTTAGTTAGTGCTAAATTATGGATGGAACCCATACATGGAGAGTAGAAGAGCTATAAATGTGATGTATAGATGAAAGAGAGGGTAGGTGGGAGGAAAGGTGAAGGAGAGAAGGAAAATAGGGGAAGAAATGCTGTCAAAACTAGAAGCTCAGTTAGGAGGTTATTTAAAATATATGTGATATGCAATGCCCACAAGGCCTGGCCAACACGTAAGTCTGGGTGGGTATCATAGTCATCCCTGCAATGCTAGTTAGTCGGTATAGTATACTGAGCATAATGTTACAAAGCACATGTATTGTCTGATAAAACTGGCTGATCATCATGGAATTTGCACATTATTTGACATCTGACTAGACATTGCACATAAGCTGACGCACACACACAACACACACACATATAATAATATATACATACAAATAAATTACTGTTATGCATCACCTGCACATCTCATGTTGGACTTCGAGGAGTTTTTCTTGGCCATAGAAAATCAAAAATCATGTTTCCGTAACTATTTTAGAGTTCCCAGCTTTACATCTAAATGAGTACAGACACGGATTGTGTTTTAGACTTCACATTGCATTTCTGCAGCTACCCTTACAAATAAACACAGATTTAAAAAAAGAAACTAAAACAAAGCATGGGCGGTAATCCAAAGGGATCAATGGCCAGAAACTAGCCATGGACAGCAGTTTCGACCTTGTGGGTCTCATGAGCTGGTTCTGGTTTGGAAATATATACACATAAAGACATACATTACATTACATTACATACATACAAACACACACACACACACAAAAATACCTACGTACACATACTGACATTGCTGTATTATCCTATCGACATTGGAATATCAACGTGCATGAATACTGATTCTGCACACACAATAACACCAACATACACACAAATTAATATTGTGTACATACATAAACAAAACTATGCAGTGACACTCTGCACAAACAATACATGCTATTGCATTTGCATGCATTCAATTATTTTTTTACATATAGACACCCTCAAATGCACATATATTGCACAAACGATATAACATGTCATATTTTAAAGCCACTTATGACATTACTAGACATACTCAGACAGTTTTTCATACATGTGTCTGTAAGAGATTGTCATGTTTATGTCATAAGTGGCTGTCACAACAGTTTGCATTAAATGATAATCAATGGGTGGGTGGACGCAGTGGGGATGTCATTCCTATCTTTGGCACAGGCAGCCTAAAGGCTGGATATCATGATGCGTTTCACCCATACAGGTTTTATCTAATATTGCTTTTGCTACTCTTTTCTTTATTTAAATTTCCTGTTGTCAGTGTCAATTAACTTCTAGTGTTACGATTACCTTAATACCTCTAATGGGTTCCAATCCATTTATCCACACTAATAAAACATACACAAATGTTAATGTTCATTTCAAGGTTAAAATTAGCTTGTAATAAAAAATGAGTATGCCTTTTAAAAACTCTATAAATCAAATAAAATAAACACAATAAAACCAATCTTAATCTAAAAAATACTTTGAATCCATGTATCCCATGTATCTTAGATGGGAGCTTAAAGCACTTAATAACATTTTACTGTCCATAACAAAGCAATATATAACTCTAAATAACCACATTAAACTCTGATAAGAGCTTAGTGCGTGATATAAATATACAAAAATATTTCTGTATGTATTATGTAATAACACAAAAATCCACAAAGCAAATTATAGCTTTACTGGTTTGAATTTGAAATTTTAGGCCAACGTAGCTAAATCATTTAGTGTAGTGAATAACTTTGTTAACACTAAACATAATAAAATGTAAAACATATTGCCATAAAAATAAACCAAGGCTCCATTCTTAAACAAAAGGATACAGATTATTATAGTTTAGCTAAATAGCAATACAAGTATATAGTTAAATATATGAATAAATATCAAACAATTCTTAAACTCTTTAATAATTAGTAGTTAACAGCTGCTAACATTTTTATTGGTTCCCATAGTTAAAGAAAATACATTCTAAGTAACACAAAGTAGTAGCCTTCCAGCTGAAGTGGTAGAGATTAACACAGTGAAGGAGTATAAGCATGCGTGGGATAGACAAACGGCTATCCTAATTATAAGATAAGGCATGGGACTAATGAAAGTATTTAAAAAATTGGGCAGACTAGATGGGCCGAATGGTTTGTATCTGCCGTCACATTCTATGTTTCTATGTAACACTTGGTTTCCACTCCAATAAATGCAGTCACTATCTCACTCAAATTTGTGCTAGGTATTAACAGCAAGAAAAACAAGTTAGCAACTGCAAACTCTCAAAATATCTACATTTCAGTATGTTTAAAAATAACCTTTATATAGAGTTTCTATTGTAGAGAGGCATCAGTGATGCAGAGTAAACAAGTTGGTGAAACTTAAATTATAATTATTTAATGTCCCTTATAATTAGGTATACTATATCCACCATGTTTTCAGAGACACAAATCATTTATACAAATGCATGGGCAAAATACAGAAAGTGCTGCCCTAAAGTAAGTAGAAGTCAAATGCGTCAGATAGTAAATCAGGTGATACATCAATCAGGAATATGGCAACATATACATTATTCATAACACAGAGCAACATTTTCAGATGCTGCCAGTCAACATGATAAAATTATGTTTGTCCCAGAAAACGGGGCAGATATCGCAACCCTTCTATAATGCCATCATAGATAGCTATCTGGGGGATGCTCTGCCTTGGTCCTAATTAGAGTTGATTGAACCCGAACTGAAAAGTTCGGGTTCTGTCATGCCTTAACTATGGTATCCTCTTACTTCCTGGTTCCACGGAGCCTAGCCACACCCCTTTATGACACGGTCTGCCTATTTAATCTGACTGCACCAGCTGATCTAGGCTGGATTATTGAACTACGTTCCTTACTCACAACCCGGCTACAACTGCGTTGTGACAACCTCTGTTACCAGACCGGACTGAAAGACTCTGCAAGTTCCCTTCACCTCTCCTCATCCACAACTAAAAGCTTAACACTCTCCATCCAGGATAAACGCCTCTGAGGAGATCTCGGGAACCAGTGTTCTATGTGCCGGAAGCTAAGTAAAACCTCTGTGATAAGCATTGCATCTCAAGCTGTTATTTCCTGTCTCCAAAATCCTTCGATAATACAAAACCGTTACAGCTAACTTCAACTCATACTTTATCTCAGTTAGCTGCATCTGTCTTGCTTCAGTTAAAGTCTATGGAACAGCTATTGTGACTGCTTATCACCTAAACCGTTGATTCTACTAAGAGACTCTTTATTGATTCAGTGTCTGCAATTTACTATTGTTTACTCCTTAAAGCTACAGTGCCTGTAATTGTGGACTTCAGTTATCATTTACTACTTAAAGCTACAGTGCTGTAATTGTGGACTTCAGTTATCATTTACTACTTAAAGCTACAGTGCCTGTAATTGTGGACTTCAGTTATCATTTACTACTTAAAGCTACAGTGCTTATAATTGTGGACTTCAGTTATCGTTTATTACTTAAAACTACAGTACCTGTAAATTGGAATTAAAGTCAATACCTTTTACTTTTTATAATAAATATTCAAACTATACGAAATCTGCAGTTGTGTTCCTTCATAACAAATGTTTAGACGTGACAGAATAATCCAGCCATTGTAATGGATCCAGCAGATTTCGATTCTACTATAGCTACGCTGAATCAAAGAGTTAATGCACTAGCCCAAAGTGTGCAAGACCTGCAAGTTACTAATGAAAGACTTCTCACTTATATCAGAGATTTACAAACTCATACTCCTCATACTACTCTGCACTCGGCTAGTGATCCTGCTGTGTGTAACCCTGAAAAGTTCTATGGAGATCGTTCCAGATACAGGGAGTTCCTCAACTCTTGCAAACTTTTAATTGCTTTGAAACCTAGATCCTATCCTACAGAAAGAACTAAAGTTTGTTCGGTTATTTCCTTTCTAAGAGGTGAACCTATGTCATGGGCTCATTCCTTTCTGGAAAACGATGACCCCATTTTAGATTCACTGGATGAATTTTTTGAAGCCATGTCTCTTCTCTATGAAGATCCTAACAAACAAGCTACAGCTGATTTAACAATCAGAACACTACAGCAAAGAAATAGACCCGTTGAAGATTACATTGCTGAATTCAAAAGATGGGCTATAGAAACGCAATGGAATGACATCACATTGCGCAACCAATTTCGAATTGGTTTATCGGAAGCTGTAAAAGATGAATTATCTAGAACAGAACTCCCTACTAATTTGAACGCTCTAATTCGCCTATCAATCAGCATTGACAGAAGATTAAGAGAAAGAAATGCCGAAAAAGCCCTTTCACATTCAAAAGACCGCAAACCTTTCACTCCCTCAAAAGCTCCAGATAAGAATTCCATACCAAGTGAACCTATGGAAATAGGGATAATAAGAAGTCCCCTCACTCCTGAAGAGAAAAATCGAAGACGTATGTT
The DNA here is from genome assembly GCF_036172605.1 of Pelobates fuscus. NCBI lineage: Eukaryota > Metazoa > Chordata > Amphibia > Anura > Pelobatidae > Pelobates > Pelobates fuscus. The sequence goes on from NC_086317.1 coordinate 419,029,843, forward strand.
AAACCTCTGCATGTATTGTGCCTCTCAAGTTCATTTAGTCTCTGATTGTCCTTCATTAAAACGGATAAAAGGCAGAAGGCAGTCTCATGCCTCTTCCATCCTAAGTGTACTTCCCTCTACAGCAAATACTCAAATGTCCCCTATCGTTCTTGTATTACAGTGGGACAATAAAAGAATCATAACCAAGGCTGTTATCGATTCCGGTGCAAATGGAGTATTCATCGACTCAGCCTTTGTAACAAAGAATAAAATTCCTTGTGTTCGTAAAAGAACTTCTGTACCTGTTAAAGTGATTGACGGGTCCCTCATCTCATCGGGACCAATACTTCATAAATCCGTCCCTCTAAAAGTAACCATCAATCATACTCATACGGAAAGTCTTATATTTGATGTTATCTCATCACCATTTTTTCCTATTATATTAGGGATCAACTGGTTAAGGAACCACAACCCTCAAATCTCATGATTTCCTTTCTCTCTCACCTTTAACTCACATTATTGTAAAGAAACATGTTTACAGCAAATTCCAATTCTTCAGTCTACGAAAGAACCAGCTAAAACCTCATGTTGTTCTGACACCGAACTGGAGTCTCCTCCTCCTACAGTCATTGGTGAATTAAAGAGAAAGTTTACAACAGCTCCTATCCTTCAACTTCCAAATCCTTCATATCCTTATGTCCTTGAAACGGATGCTTCGGAATTTGCAATTGGAGCTGTCCTTTCTCAACACAAAACTCCTCAAGAACCTCCTTTGCCTAAAGTCATTGGAATCTTATCTTCTCTTATTGACGACATTAAAGGTCTCAGTGAAGATGCTCTTGAACTTCCTAAATCAATTAAATTATCCAAGAAAAACGGTCTCTACTATTTTAAAGACCGGATTTATGTACCTCCCTCTTTCAGAATTAAAGTACTTGAATTTATTCATGATTCTCCTCTGGCAGGTCATCCAGGTATGAAAAGGACCCTTGAATTGTCTAAAAGATACTGTTGGTGGCCTCGTCAAGACCAAACTATCGAATCTTATGTCAAATCTTGTTCTGTATGCCAAAGATCCAATCAATTGTCCTTGTTGAAGCCTCATCATCCTGACCCTTTCCAAAGAAATGTCACTACTTCTCCTGATCCCATATTGGTCCAGGGTGAAGAAGAATACGAAATTCAAAGTATACTGGATTCAAGGATCCATCGTGGCTCCTTACAATACCTCATCAGATGGAAAGGATATGGAATTGATGAAGATACATGGGAAAACTCCTCTGTCGTTCATGCTGACATATTGATTTCCAAATTTCACAAGCGTTACCCTTCTAAACCAAGTCAATAGCACCCAGAGGTTGCTCATTAAAGAGGGGGTACTGTCATGCCTTAACTATGGTATCCTCTTACTTCCTGGTTCCACGGAGCCTAGCCACACCCCTTTATGACACGGTCTGCCTATTTAATCTGACTGCACCAGCTGATCTAGGCTGGATTATTGAACTACGTTCCTTACTCACAACCCGGCTACAACTTCGTTGTGACAACCTCTGTTACCAGACCGGACTGAAAGACTCTGCAAGTTCCCTTCACCTCTCCTCATCCACAACTAAAAGCTTAACACTCTCCATCCAGGATAAACGCCTCTGAGGAGATCTCGGGAACCAGTGTTCTATGTGCCGGAAGCTAAGTAAAACCTCTGTGATAAGCATTGCATCTCAAGCTGTTATTTCCTGTCTCCAAAATCCTTCGATAATACAAAACCGTTACAGCTAACTTCAACTCATACTTTATCTCAGTTAGCTGCATCTGTCTTGCTTCAGTTAAAGTCTATGGAACAGCTATTGTGACTGCTTATCACCTAAACCGTTGATTCTACTAAGAGACTCTTTATTGATTCAGTGTCTGCAATTTACTATCGTTTACTCCTTAAAGCTACAGTGCCTGTAATTGTGGACTTCAGTTATAATTTACTACTTAAAGCTACAGTGCTGTAATTGTGGACTTCAGTTATCATTTACTACTTAAAGCTACAGTGCCTGTAATTGTGGACTTCAGTTATCATTTACTACTTAAAGCTACAGTGCTTATAATTGTGGACTTCAGTTATCGTTTATTACTTAAAACTACAGTACCTGTAAATTGGAATTAAAGTCAATACCTTTTACTTTTTATAATAAATATTCAAACTATACGAAATCTGCAGTTGTGTTCCTTCATAACAAATGTTTAGACGTGACAGGTTCGTACCGAACATTACGTTTTTTGGACCCCGGACCCGAACACGGACATATCACTGTATGTTCGGGTCGGAGTTTGGCGATTTAATGATGTGATTTGAAAGGCTGCAGGGCAGCCAATCAACAAGCGTTTGACTTGTGTGCCCTTAGAAGCCATCACAGCCATGCCTACTAATGGCATGGCTGTGATTGACCAGTGCAGCAAGTGACCCTGCCTCTATAGAAGCTGGTCACTTAGTATTAGTAAATTATGCCCCTACCTGCTATACCGCAAGTAGGGGCGTGTCTATTAAACAGTGAGCAGTCTGTGGTTGCTCACTATTAAAAATGAAAAAAATCCCCCCCTCCTGAGCTTTTAAACTAAAGGGAGGACCTATTGCTCCTCCCCCCCAGCCCCCACTTCTGATCGGTGGGTGGGGGCCCTAAATAACAATAAGGGGGGGACCCTACTGTCCTTCCCCCCGGCCTCCACCCATGAGCAGTGGGTGGGGGCCATAAATAAAAATTGGGGGGACCCAATGTCCTCCCCCCAGACCCCACCCCTGCATGGCAGGTGGGGGCCCTAAATAACAATAAGGGGGGGACCTAATGTCCTCCCCCCAGCCCCCACCCCTGTGCTTGTCTAAATACCTGTAATACCTTCTTTTTTCAGCCCCCAAAAAGGCCAAATAAAAATTCTGAATAACCGACGCAATTAAAAAAAAAAAAAAAAACGAGCGCAAAAAAATAATAATCCTTCTTCACCCATGGAGGGCTCCGCGCAGACTGAGCTCTGCAGGGTGGGGGAAGGCTTATAAAGCCTTGCCCCGCCCTGCAATTAGGCCCAGAGCACTCTGATTGGTGGGTTTAAGCCATCCAATCAGAGTGCTCTGACAGGTAAATGAAGAGACTGACACGTAAGTCTCTACATTTACCTGTCACAGCACTCTGATTGGTTGGCTTGAAATCCACCAATCAGAGTGCTCTGTGTCATTTTACCCAGCTTGGGAAAGTTCTTTGGAATTTTCCCACGCTGTGTAAAATGGCACAGAGCACTCTGGTTGGTGGATTAAGTAACCAATCAGAGTGTTATGAGTCAAATTAAACAGCATGGGAAAATTCCAAAGAACTTTCCCACGCTGTGTAAAATGACACAGAGCACTCTGATTGGCTGGATTTCAAGTTAACCAATCAGAGTGCTCTGTGTCATTTTACACAGCGTGGGAAAATTCCAAAGAACTTTCCCATGCTGTTTAAAATGACACAGAACACTCTGATTGGTTTATTTCAAGCCAACCAATCAGAGAGCTGTGACAGGTAAATGTAGAGAATTACCTGCCACCCGCTCAGGGGTGGGGGCTGGGGGGAGGACATTAGGTCCCCCCTTATTGTTATTTAGGGCCCCCAGCCTCGCAGGGGTGGGGGCCAGGGGGAGGACATTAGGTCCCCCACCTTATTGTTATTTATGGCCCCCACCCACTGCTCAGGGGTGGGGGCCAGGGGGAGGACATTAGGTCCCCCCTTATTGTTATTTAGGGCCCCCACCCGCCATGCAGGGGTGGGGGCCGAGTGGGGAGGACAGTAGGTCCCCCGCTCCACATTCTGATTAAGGGCCCCCACCCGTCACACAGGGTTTTTTTGTTTTTTTTACAGTGAGCAGCCACTGGTATAGCGAGTAGGGGCTGAATTTACTAATACTAAGTAATCTTTACCTAGTATTAGTAAATGTGGCTGAAAGACCAATTTAGGTGACCAATTTAGATCTTTCAGTCTTTTGGTAGATAGCTCCCTAATACCATGTGAATTAGGGAGTTATCTACTAAGCGGCTGCTTATTTTATGTTATTTTTAATTGATTTCACTATCCACATTTGTTTGCAGGGCACTTGTCCTACTCTTACCCCCATTTTACTTCCTTTTGCAGCCCTCTAGCCCTTTCCAGGAGTTTTTTTAGAGCCATTTTTGTGGCCAAAGGTTCGGGTCCCCATTGAATTCAATGGGGTTCGGGTTCGGGGTCAAGTTCGGGGTCAGGTTCAAGCCCAAACCCGCACTTTTTTTCAAAGTTCGCCCGAACCCGCCGGACCCGAACATCCAGGTGTCCGCTGAACTCTAGTCCCAATTCCTCTAGCCACGCTTGTGTCTGTCCCTGATCTTTCTTGAGCTCTGAGTTATGGAGTTTTAGAGCTTAATATATAGAGTCGAAAACAAAGAAAAATAAAGTGCCAATGTCTTCTCACAAAAGTGAGAAGTTGGCTCCCTGGATAAAAAAGCAGTATACTATAGTATAGACTGGTAAAAAATAATGACAAAAAAGGTAGTAATAACAAAGAAAAATTGGAACTATTTTCAAACTAACTCTATACAGAAAACATCCTAGCCTTATAAGGCATTCCTATACCTTGCACTGCAAGTCTACCTATTGGTGCACATATCTGGTTTTATTGCATATTGCCAAAATGGCCATAATATGAGGTAGATATGTGTAAATTATACAGACTCCTGTCCAAAGTGAGCTAAAACTCACAATGAAAGATAAACCTAATGATAAAGATAGTCTAAATTACTAATAATGTAAGCCGTCTCGTAATCAATGCCATGTAATAGGAGATAACATGGCAAAAAGAAGAAATAATACATATTAAATAATAATTAGTCAGAGTAAATCAAATCAAATCATTATAGGTATCGAATGCATCAAAAGACAGGAGAAAGTGAGAGAAGGAAAGCCAAAGATAAGCCTCTCTCCCTGAAATTCTAACTGGATAGGTAATAGGAAAAGAAAAAGATGGTTAATCAGTTAGCCTATTGATCAACCAGTGAACATGAGATTAAAAGTGGTTGGATGTAACCAAGCATGTAATTAGTGCCAAAGTGAGATAATTAAGCACCGTGCCCATATTGTCAAAAAGCCGGAATCAAAATGTCAGGTTTCTTATTAGATAAGATACAGATGCATGTATGGAGTGTCTCACTGGTGTACCCTTTCTGTGACTGTGGACACACCTCAGGACACACGCAGTGTTACGCTGGTTTCCTGGTGTTATCCAATCATAGAAATCCCCCTATTATTTTATAATATATAGAGTGGTCTTCCCTACATCCTTCAACCCATAGAGCCTATGAAATAAACCCATATTAAGGCGTAAGTAATTCCGAAATGTCATTGGAGTCTTCAGGCTCCTTGAGTGCAATGTCAGCAGTTGCAAAATTTGCATTGTCCCTCCTCACAACCCTCAATTACTTTGCAATCAGTTTGCCCAATCTGAGTGAGATAGTACAGTTAGCTATTTGGAAAACTGCCATAGCAATCTTAAGTCACAAAATCATAGATTCAAATTCCAGCATGGCCAACTTATCTGAGATTGATTAAATGAATGCCGTGGTGTTATATCTTATATTTAAAAAAAAAAATATAGGAACTGCCCACATGAACAAATGCTGTCTATTGCTGCAACTGCATATTTTTTAAAGACAATTAAACTTCAATTATTTGTGCAGGGTTATCCTTTAAGTCTCTACTGTCAAAGTGTGATTCCTGAAATAGTACATCTAATTTCTAATGGCTTGTTAATGTCAGCCAAGCCAGCAGTGACTGTGATTGCACTTTGATGGCGTGAGACATTTAAATCTATAATTTCTTAACTGTTCTAATTTGAGTTCAGTAATTACTTCATGCATACTCTTCTAAGTAGTATGCCTATCAAACATGCCAGTTACTGAAAGCTGTGTGTGATTAATATTTTGCTCTTTTTTTGATATTATAACCTACTTCCATGACCAGATGATTCGGTGTAATCATGATCCAGGTTTCAAACTGGTATATTGTAGCAGACTTGATGAATACACCATGCTTATATATATATATATATATATATATATATATATATATATATATATATATATATATTTCCAGTTACAAACGTAGGAGCTTACTTTCTAATTGAAATGAGAATTAGCACATTTAGCTAAAAAATTTCAAATTGAGAATAACATGATTGTAGATATTTGTTAATTTGCTTTTCATAGAAATGAAACCAGTGTGTAGGTGAAGCGCTATATATTATAAAAGGGTAAAAAGTGATTTGATGTAATAGAGAACAGGAATACAGGTGTATATACCCTAAGTATTCTTTTAGATCTGATCACAATGGTTAATATGTAGTTCCTATAAAACATAAACACAAAAACCAAAACATAGTGTGGACTGTAGCCAGAATAAAATGTAAAAGAAAAGGAGAAAATTCCCACTCACAATTTTTAGAGCTAAAGGGTAATAGCTCAATAGTAGTGCTCTTAGAGTCCATAAAGGCGACCCTCTCCCTTCTTTAATGGGAACTCTTCTTTCTCTTGTCTTCTATAGTAAGAAAAGAGCACATATGGTGCAATAACTTACGTCTTATATTTTCTAATAAATAAGGTAAAATAGGGTACTTACAAACCCAGAAGCATCCAAATCGGCTCTGATCCAATAGTATATGTGGTTAAGGACCACACTCACATATGTGTAAGCAATTATTTTGGACTAGGAGTAAAAATGACAGAATTGAGTGTTTCTATATTGAAAACGGCAAAGAACTTAGTTGGTTAGTCCTGGGGTAAATATTTTGTTCCTAAAAATACAACTGTCAGTTGGAAGAGTTAAAATTTGTCTTTTGCTTAATCACGTACATCAAGCGAGTGAGTGAAAGCTGGGGATGTGGGGGGCACTAGCCGGCTGTCTTGCTTCAAGATAATTTTGTAAAGAGCTTTGTGATCAATGACAAAAATACCTATTTCTTCTGCCCTTTTGGCGCATGGCATTGTTGGACAGCTGTTAAATGTGTCGCCTGCAGAAATGTTTAAAATTCAGTAATCCTAGTCCCTATTCATTTGGTGGAACCGGCTCCCAGGTAGTAAATGCTCCTTGGCTAACACCAAGACTGACAGTTACCTTAACATTTCCTAAATTATTTTAAGGTGCAGTGTTTATTCCTCTTGTTCCCTCTCCCAATTTTGCTACTTAATATGTTATTGAATTGGCCAAGTGTTTAGAAGTCAGACTTTTGGCTTGCACGAGTCCTGCTATCCCTCTCAATACATCAGCACTAACTTGCAAAGTGTACCTACTCTTATCAGTTGATACATTAACATAGTCGTGTGGCTTGTGTATTACTAATATACTGTGAACTAAGTCTGTTCATAAAGAAAATAAATTGTTAATGATGCTAAGCAGAATTTATGTGGCCCTGCGATTATATGTTAAGGGATTTGGGCACAAGAGTTCAGCATTTAACATAGGTTGACAAGTACGCAAGTGATGACACCATCTATAACTCACAGTCTCGATCCAAATGAAGATTAGATATAATCTATTACAAAACAAACTCATCAACATTAGGTTCTTTTAATCTTAGCTAATTTTGAAGGTGTGTTTTATGTACTAATTTTTAACTATTCTATAAAATTTTATGAAACTATGATGATTGGGATGTAAAAATGCTAACTATTCAAGCTCTCAGAGAGCAATTATAAGGACTTAAAATCTTTCAAAGTGGCCAAGCCCTCATATGCTTTAAGTATAAATGGGGTGACTTTCTGCTGGAAACTCAGGGAGTCATTCAAAACAGACTTTGTAGTCAGTTCATACATTACTACTTTCTGATTATTACAGAGGAACCATGTCTCACCACTCCGCTCATAGCCACTCTGTCTCAGGACACAAGAAATTCAGTTCATCATCTGCTTGCTTACCCTCAGTGAGCAAACACAGTGCTAGTTCTTTCACTTCGAAGAAAGTGTCCATAGGTCACAAAGTTCTGCCAAGTTTTAGTAGCAAGAGCGTGTATAGTGTTGTGTCAGGTGGACACAAGATATCTGCTGGAGGTTACAGATCACTTCATAGAGGACATGGACATGGAGGATCTGATATTGGACATGGATATTTTGGATCCAGCTATGGATTTGGAGCACCATTTTGCCCTGGAGGTATCACCTCTGTCACAGTGAACCAAAGTCTGCTGTCTCCTCTCAATTTGGAGATAGACCCACACATCCAGAGAGTCAGGACAGATGAGAAGGACCAAATCAAAGGTCTCAACAACAAGTTTGCTTCCTTCATTGACAAGGTAAGAATGTCATTTATTAGCAGTAAAGTCTCTGTGTGTCTCTTCATTCCATTGAAAAGCTGCCAATTCCATGATATTGTAACATGCAGTTGTCCAGAAACAGCTAGATAGTTCTAACTTAAATGTTAATCACATTAAAGCTTTGGTACCAATACGTTATTAATATTGTTGGGATTAAAGGAACACTCAAACATCTAAGGCACTTTAATATTAAACTGTTTGTGTGAAGAGTGTGTCCTCTTTTTCCATTTTACAAAAAGTACAGATTTAAATACAAATTCCCACTTTTATAAATTAACCTTGTTACACCCCCCTGGATGTCAATTAGAAGACCCATTCTTGGTTGTTTAGCTCAATGGCACTGAAGTTAGTAGCCAGGCAATTGTCCAGAGCACCTACTTTACAAAGATGGCTCATTGAGCATTGGGAAGTCTGTGATAGGACAGCAACTAAAGTCTGGGCTGGGCTTGTAAAGGCTGCAGACAAGGGATCTACAGCTTTTGAAAGGTGTTTTTTTGCTTTTGAAAGTATAACCCCAATACAAAGATGCATCATTAATTGTATACATGTATTTATTGGGTATATATTTACTAATTAATATGTATGTATTTATTTATTTTGTATTGGGCAGTGGAGGGCCTCTTTAATGCTTGTCTTGCAAGTGTCCATGCACTTCTATGTGTAAGAGGAGAATAGATCAACTTACTCTTTGTACACTAGATATTTGCCAGACAGCTTTTGGAGGTATGGAGGCTATTTGTTGCTAGAGTGGATTCCTGACACACTAGTGATTTCAACAAACCTCTTCAAAGCTTTAAAATGCCATTGCTCAGCTCTGTTGCTTGGTGCCATTCTTGATGAATGCTGGTATTAGCCATGCCACTAATAATTTGCTTCTTTCAAACAGCAGTGGCAATTCTCAGTAGAGGGAGGCATGGAACACATGCTAGAGGTGAATTTACTCTTGCTAGAGTTGAATTTTCTCTCACCAGTGGCATGTGGGCAAGTTGAAATTTGAAGCCTTAGATGTCACTATAACATATGAGAGATTCGCCAAACTCTGGCCCTCGAGATGTGGCTGAACTACAACTTCCATGATTCTCTGGTTATCAATTTCATATAAAGATTCATGGGAGTTGTAGTCCAGTAACATCTGTAGGGCCAGAGTTTGGAGAATCCTGCTATAGGATTTAAAACAGGCTTCCCCAAACTCCAGCCCTCCACATGCTGCTGAACTACAACTCCCATGATTCTCAGCCTATCTATTTCATCCATAGAATCATGGGAGTTGTAGTTTAGCAACATCTGGAGGGCCGGAGTTTGGGGAAGCCTGGTATAAAACAACAAAATATACACAAAGGAAATGTAGTATTTTACTACAGAGGCAAGAAACAAACTATTTCAAACCTGGATTCATATTTATACTAACAGTGCAATTTACTTATTTCTTAGAGTGTTTTTTCAAAACACTGATATAAAAATAAAATGGTATGGAGTGATAGTAACCCCTTTAATGCAGAGGTAAATTGCAATACGTAAAGCTAGTATCAAGGATACATCAAAAAGGCCTAATAGACGAGGAAGCAAGCCAATAATGTGTATTACCTGTTGTCTCAGTCATACTAACTTGCTATTCTTATTCTAACTTGCCATATTCTTTTACTTTAGAATTGCAATGTCAACTGTCATTGTAGGGATACATATATTTAATGTGGGAATGATCAAAATTTAATAGACAGGTCTGAAACACACAAGCACTTACTTATTAGTACTGTACTCTTATGGGCACAGGAGAAACTAGCAGGAGAAAGTAAATATATTTTACTAAGAACTTGCAGAGCAAATTGACCCAATTGCCCTGAGTTATTAAAAACTGAGGAGCTTTATCAACATTTGCAGAGGATTTCAGATTTTTTTTTTTTTAAAGATGCCCAAGTGAGGGACAATAATGTGGTTATATGGGTAGAAAAATGTCTTTCTGAAAACATCGTAGAAAAAAGAAGAATAGGATGGAAGTGGGCAGAAAGGTGTATACTCTACCTTGACGGTCTAGAAATCAGCTCTCAGTACAGGATCCCCTGACAAACCAGTTCTGTCATAACCATATACAAACACAAAATAAAGCTTACAGCAGCAGTGGCTTAGTATTTAACAGCTCAACATACATCATAAAAACAAAGAGAAAGTTACCTGTGCCACGTCAAGGCAAGCCTCAAAAGGTGAGCCCTACACTAGCCATTAGATTTGCTGATATCAGTCAAGAATCTCCAATAAGACAGGAAGGAGTATTTTATAAACCCTTCCACATTTAACCCTTTTTAGGGCTTCTTCACACACAATACACATAGCTGGTATCAGCTAAATGGCAAATTTCTCTGTTGAGACAGGAAGGGGTGCTGCCCCTACATACTTAAAAATGACTAGTGTAGGACTAACATTGTGAGGCTTGCATTGACGTGGCAGGTGAGCTTATATATTCAAATGGCCATTGGAATGAAACTAAAGAGCCTCCATTTTGTTTAAATGTACGTAGGGATTTGGGTTAGAACTTTCTCTTTATTTTTACTCTGTCATATTCATGCTGATTAGAGCTACAATGAGAATACTATATTAATATGAGTATAGAATTTCATGATACTAGAATTGCATTTCCCCAGACTGTTCAAATTTGCACTGAGCTGCCACCAAATCAAGCAGTGACTCAGCTCAATAAACTTTGTATATACTGCTCTTAGCTTGTCCCATAAGCATTGCTAACAGCTTAGCTTCAAGGTCTAGACACTCTTTCATAGTAGTATACACAAAAACATCCCACACCCTCACATACAATCCAAGTGCTCCAGGCCCAGGGTTGGCAAATCCCAATTTAGCAGATATGAAGAAAGTCAGGTCCAGGCACACAGGATATTGCAAAAAGCTGATTTATTGTAACAAAGGGCAATGCTTTGACCTACACAGAGTCCTTTATCAAGCTGTCCGGACATCATGAGCAAAAGTGGGAACACTACAGATTGGTGGAGCAGCTCAAGAATGGTGGGCTTATAGAATAAAACAAATTATTATATAAAAAAAATTAAAAATAAAAGAAGACCAATTTGAAAAAATAACTACCCAGCATAAGTTACTGTATCCTATACTAAACAATGTAGCAAACATGTGGGTGATTAGAAAGTGCAACTTTAAACAAACTATGCAAAGTATATCGCACAGGAGTGAAACTCTCCAACTTGTATCACTTTAATATATTTCTCCTGAAAACAGAGCTGTCACTTTTCAGTACTTCATAAAGATATAATCGTGAAAGCTGAATTCAATGAAATTCAAAAGCATTCCAAAGTTATCACAAGACAAGGTAAAGCCTGAGGTTGACAAAAGTTGGACACCTTTTGTCCAATCCGATGGCTGTGGGGTTCAGACATCAAGAGTACAGCACTGATGTGGCTCCTGGCAATTAAAGTGCCAGAAGTTGAGGAGGACCTGGAGCTTTAACAAGTTGGGGCTGTGAGAAATAATTGAAGGTAATTAAAACTCACCTTTCCTGGACCCCATGTCCCCCCTGGGCTCACACAGGATCTGTCCTTTTGTGGGTCTTTGCAAAATATCCCTGTTAGACATAACTCTAAAAAAGAGCCATACACGTTTCTGACTAAATCAAATCTAAAATAAAATGAGATACAATTGTTCCAATTATATATAAATTGCCATTAAAACAACTAGAAATCTAGAAATTAAATTCAACAAAAGTGCATTCAACAAAAATGTAAGCTATAACACAAATCTGAATGTAATGACAATCAGTTATTACAAATAATAGCAGATTCAAGCGTGTGATGTTCATTATATAAAAATCCAACAAATGTTATATATTTCTAACAAATACAATTAAAGCGGCAATGCCACCTTCGGGGGACTTTACCAAATTTGCTAAGTCCTCTGATGGTAACATCGCCGCTGATGTTCCGGTGGACACAGGTGGCAGGTAAGGGTGAGATTACTTACCTGAACTTATCCCTCATGGGTGCTGCCATCTTGGTCGCACTGCCTCTCTTCAGATTCTGGTGCTTTAGGAGCATGTGTGAGAGTAAAGGATTGAGGCATATGGGAAATCCTGCAAGACTCCATAGGACCATCCAATACCCTGCAGCCGTCCCTACTTTGTCTCTGTATTCATCTAAATTGGGCTGGAATTTCAGTGAAATTCCAACATAACTATAATGAATATTTCATAAAAATTCTATCTTTATGAAATACCATATTTTGTTATGGGGTGACAGTGTGTCAGGAAATACTGGGATCCTATACGCAGAGTGCAATAGAATAGTAATGTGTACCGGACCTTAGAATGGCTGAGTTGACATCACAAGGACAGAGAGTAAACAGGGGAAAGACAAGATCAGTGGAGCCAGAAGTCAAGAACAGCGAGGGTACCATAGCCGAGTCAAAGGATAACAGAACGAAGAGCAAGCCATAGTCAAAACCAAGAATTCAATACTAGAATATAATGCGTTATTGGGACTGTAAGAACCATAACAGGGTAAAGTGCTATGGGTGAACCAGCCTTTTATATTCTGGTTCTTTAGTTTTGAAGCCACGACCCAAAATGTTCGAATTAGGACATTTTGGCGGGCCGTGACATCATTGGCACCATGACATCGGCACAGACACACCACAGTGAAGTAATTTGCGTCCTGACGTCAGCCATCAAGTGCCACGTCATAAAAGGGGGCGGGGCCACAGCGCCCAGCATTGGAACCGCTGGATGGAAGCCTGGGACTGAGGAGATCCCACTCCTCTTGCAAACAGTCCCCAACCCAGGTAAGCATGGCAGGTACCCTGACACAGTGCCGCTTTAATATCATAATATCATATCAGAACACGGTTGTTAGTACGGGCAAAGACAAATGTATATTTTTGCCTTAAATTCTTAATAGTAATAATTATTATTATCATTATTATTATATTTACTCTAAAAGTGTGACTTGCTGTCTAAGATTACAAGTCAGATTTTTTTTAGCGATTAGAGATCCAGTTTTGTTATCTTTAATAACCAGCGTAGTTCACTCAGTAAATGACACCTTTGATAACATTTCTTCCTTTCATTCTTCAATTCTTACAGATTACATCAACATTTAAAAAAAAAAATAGATGAATTAAATAATTATCACTATAAAAATTGTGGCTTACTACACCCTACCTAACAGCTAAAACAAATAAAATTAGAATATGGGTTAAAAGCACAAGTTTACCACATAAATCTTGCCTAATGGACCATTGGTCATTGGTTCATCATTGGTTAGTTCATTGTTCTTAAAAGATGCCTACAGGAAGTATCAAGAAAAAGGTCATGTTAGCTCAGCTTTAAACAGGTATTCAGAGGACATGTTTCTAGAACTCTTGCACAATACAATATTAGCATTAAACTGTGATAAAAAAAACAACTTTATCACTTAAATGTTTAAATACATATTCAATTACTGAAAATAATAGCGTGTTTAGAATTATTTTTATCTCGGCTTAACATTTTGTTACATATTTATTTATATGTTTTTTCATATTTTATGTTTCAGGTGAGATTTTTGGAACAACAGAACAAGATCCTTGAAACTAAATGGACTTTGCTGCAAGAGAGAAAACCTATTAAACACAACATTGAACCTCTGTTTGAGGCTTATATCAGCAACCTCAGGAGACAGCTAGAGAGTCTGGGAAGTGAAAAGGCCAGCCTTGAGTCTGAACGACGAACCATGGAGGAGGCTGTGGAAGATTTCAAGAAAAAGTAAGAACCTTTTCTGATTAATGATAGATGGTCACAAATAGATAAATTGATCTTTGATCAATGGGAGTTTAAGAAAATAATGTAAATATTTCATATCTAAATCATCAGATTTGAAGAGGAGATCAACAAGCGCACTGCTGCAGAGAATGAATTTGTTGCACTCAAGAGGGTGAGCGATTACAATTCTTGTAAGATGTGACTTTTATTATGGAGACAAGTAACATTTGATTATGGTTCGTAACTGTGCAATCAAATCTTTCTTGCAGGATGTGGATGTTGCTTTCATCAATAAAGCAGAACTTCAAGCAAGTGTGGACTCATTGACTGATGAGATCAACTTCCTGAGAGCTCTGTATGATGCGGTAAAAAAACACTATTTCATATATTCGATAATTAAAAAATATATATTTTAGAGGATACAAGCCCAATTTTAAATATTCTGACTTCATAGAAATTATATATATTTATGACTATTACAAAGTTGTTATTCTGGAAAAATGTGTATCCAGATATAAGTTAATTTAGGTGAAATAATAGAACACTCAATTACAACTTGTTTCCTTGTGCATCTTCCTTCTAGGAGATAGAACAACTGCAGGCTCAAATTGCCGATATTTCAGTGGTTGTGTCCATGGATAATAGCAGACATCTGGACATGGACCGTATTATTGCTGAAGTGAAATCTCAGTATGAGGAAATTGCGAACAGAAGCAGAGCTGAAGCAGAAGCCATGTACCAATCAAAGGTAAGTCAATCTCACTGAACTCTGTGCAAATCTAAATTATAGAAGTGGAAAAAAGTTGGATAGTCTACGTAGAGATAATTTATAAGAATTAGTCAACTGGCTCCAGAAACCAAAAGGTGGTCATATGTATGCACAAGGGGTGTGCCAGGTGTTCCCAAGCAAATCCTAATGAGGACCAATTTGTCCCCTCTGTCCCCAATTCAGTTCTCTGGTTCTCTTTTGCATGCGTTTGAGCTAGTTTTCATGTTTTTAAAGAAAAAGCCATCATCTATTTTTTTGTATACAACTGGTTCTTCATGGACAAAAAAAGTGTATTTTTTTAAAGTGTTATTTTTTAAGTTAGGTTTTGAATGTCAGGTTTCTCTGGATGCAATACCCTAATGTAAAGTGCTGTGCACATTTAAGAACATAATGGAGGTTTGAAGAATAGACATGAATAAATGATCAATTTTGGTAGCATTATGAGCCAACACAATTATAGATAAAGAGCTTTCCTCATCTCTGAGGTCAGGTGTATGAATGTCCAGGGACAATAAATGTAGAGTTAAACAAGATCTCTAAATTGAACTGGGCCTATAATTATTATTAATCTACTTTATTATTGCTTATCTCTGCAGTACGAGGAGCTGCGTCTGACAGCAGGTAAACATGGTGATGACCTGCGTAGCACTAAACATGAGATCGCTGAACTTACCCGACTTATCCAGAGACTCAAAGGAGAAATCGAGAGCATAAAAGCCCAGGTAAAACACACTAACTATATTAACATTTGATTCACTATTTAATTTTTTCTGCTTAAGTTGGAGAAAAAAATACTTTTTTTTTCTGGAGGACACCACACAAATATTTTTGCTTTCGTGTAATGGGCAGATCATCTTGGAATAGGAATCCAAGATCAGCATGCATGTTCTTCAAGCAGCAAAAGTATGACATTTTTACTGTTGTGTTAGTGTTCGTGCACAGAGTTTATACTTTTCTCCAGATTGCATGTAGAAAAAAATAATTGGATGACAGTAGATTACCCTGGTTTGGTGGGTGAAACTACTTCTCGTAGCTTAGGCCCTTAGAGGATGCTAAGGATAAAGGGGCACATGGCTCACAAACATCTACTGTCGTAATGAAGTCATGTTAGTTATACAACAAAGTTTTATTTGAATTTTTATCAGGTGTACCAGAAATTTAAATACACAATTTTATTAATGATACAAAAGAAGATATTTTGAAATAGTTGTACGGAAGTATAAGGTAGGGCGTGGGAGAGCTAGAGCTAGGGTATTTAATTTTATTAGTCACTGTTTTACATTGACGTATTTTACTGCTTGTACAGGTGTGAATACATACCTGTACATCATTTCTCGAATTATTAATCATCTGTCAGCAGAGCTAGCGAATAGGAACAAAGTACAGAATATTGTACTGAAATGCGTGCGTTTAAGGATGGGTGGTTTTATAGCTTGCAATTAACTATTTTATAAAACGTTGAAATACTACAAACAGGTGACTCAACATTTAACACACAACTGACAACTCTAAATAATTTCAGGCTTCTGTGTTTTGTTTTTCTTTTTTAAGTAATTTATGATGAAAAAAATAATCCTTAATTAAATATACTTTATGGATTATTCATTAAACAATGAATGACGGAGAATTAGAAATAGTATATTTAAGCCAAAAATGTAATATTGAGAAAAATATTTTTGTAATGTCATTCTTTTTTTTTTTTTTTTTAAAGCAAAATTTTATGTTTGGTTTCAAATCTCCGACAATGCATGTTTTATATAATACGTCCAAAAAGCCAAATGAGAAGAGCCAAGACCCATGGAAAAATTAGCACATAGAAAGAGAATGTTTACAGTTCAGGCAGTTTAGGAACAACAAACCCACATCTCATTATCAACCTGATTTTTTTTAACACTGATAAATTGATCATCTTTATTAAATGTTGGGCGATGCAGAAACCATGTATCTATTTTTGAGGAACATTTTTAATGTGATAAATTTGGTTCTATGTGTATATTTATACCTATATACACATATATATTACACACACACACACACACACATATAAAGAGAGAGAGATATTGCATAAATATATAAGCTATTTTATTATTGCTCATCTCTCAGTTTATTTGTTCATCATGGCAGTAAATTGAGCCGTGTCTGTCAGTAGGCAGACATTGTGATGAAACACACACATGCAATGTTATATATAAGTAAGTGTTACATGATATGTAAGTGTATTCAAATAATGAAAAAAAATATTCCCCATCTGTTTGATCTGCACAAAAAGATATATAAGAAGACATTTTTAATTCAAATATAATTTCTTGTTTGTTATCAACGTTTCAGTTAGATTGAGCTAGCTTTATTCAGGACAGATATTTATATATATATATATATATATATATATATATATATATATATATATATATATATACACACACCTTTCTCTCCAGCCTGATTATGCATTTTTCTGTCTGTCTGAGTCCTGTACGATCTGTCTATTTTCCTTTCCATCTGTCTGACTGCCAGTCAGTCTATTTGTCTATCAATGTTTCTGTTCTAATCATCCATCTGTCTGTATTACACAGGAAGTTTTCATCATGATACAGTGTATGTACTATATACATATGTAATAGACATACACACATGCATGCAATGTGATATTTGAGTAGCCATAGGTACAAAATAATCACCATGAATCGAAGATCTGTATTTTGTGCCTTATATACAAGAATCTATTTATGTGATCAACCTGCAGCAACTTGCCAATTAAACCTAGTCAGAAATTGTTATCAATGAGATCAGGTGGTTTGGGTAAACACAGATATGGGGATACAGTTATGAATGGTCTCAATTGGTGATAGTGTATTATGCATATGCAGTTCCATATATTTTCATTAATTCTTTTGAAACTATTATCTTTCATGTGTTTGCTATCAGAATCCCTTATTAACACCTATTTTATGTATTTTATATTTTTAGCATATAACAGTGGTATCCTTCAAATTCACAGATGTTTATTTAGCATTAAAGCCAGCAAATAAAAACATATTAAGCATATTTGTAAAAAAACAAACAAACAAAAACAAAAAAAAAAACAGGCAGGCTTTATCAAATGTCAGCAAGTGTGTTGTACAGGTATTATCTTTATTTCTAATTATATTTCAGCCTGTAGGGGGAGCTCTGTATTTATTTGTGGTATTCGTTTTTTGACATAATTCTTTGTCGCATTTATTCTACTCTCGTTCAAAAAAACATCTGCATAATCCCCATCAAAAAGTTTTAAAATAATCTACTGTTAATATTTTCTAGAAGTAGGTAGTTGCTCTCTAGTAATTTCATAGTTTTAAATAAAACAGTCATGTGTGTAATGAAAAACAGGGCAGACGACTTAAAACATAGTTGTACATGCAAATACAAACTATTAACACTTCATGCTAAAGTAACATAAGTGTTTTTAAATAATGAGAGCTATATACAAAATGCGCACCTTAGTTAATAATCCAAATGTCTTTATTCTACAAACAAAGTAAATCAAACAAAAATACAAAACAAACACTATTATAAAACTATAACAACCAGTGACAGAGGCTATAAAATATGCTCAAAATCGAACAGGCATACAAGCTACCTTGTATATTACTTCAAAGAGCTGGACACATGTACGGAACAAAGCCCCAACATTTCGGCACAGCTACTAGTGCCTTTCTCAATGGATCACCACTCATTTAAATAACGAAAAAACTTCTGTTTGATCTATATGGAAACAAAGATATGCCTTCCTGTCTGGCCTGTCTATCAGTCCTTCTGTCTGTCTGCCTGAGCCTTGTCAGCTCTGTCTCTTTTTATTTCCATATGTCTATCTGTGAGTCTGTCAGTCATATCAATCTGTGTCAAAGCAGTCCCAAGGTGCAACCGATATGCTTAACAGTAGTATGGCATATTTGTTCATCTATGGTGATACAGGGAGATGAGGGATTGCAAAACAAATATATTGGGGAAAATGTATCAACATGTTCTGTTCTAAAAAGTGATCTTAAGTCCTGAAAGTAGGGCAATTACCATGGAAACTAGAGTAACCAATACATGCATTCCATTGAGGACTCCCCCCGTTTTACACCTTGCCCCACTTTGTAGAACAGAACACTTTGATAAACTTCTTACTTTTTTTTTTAATACTGCTTATCACATCCAGAATCAGAAAACATTGCCCCAGAAGATATCTTGTGGAAGTATAATTGATTTCCTTTATATCTACATATTTGACACAAAACACACATTTTCATTGTATTCAATATAATTGAAAGGGATTCAATTCATTATTTTACTCACTTTAGGTTAACTAAATAACTTTAATTTCTTTATTTATTTCATTAAAGAAAAGTCATTATTACATTTTCTTTTGACTTCTTAGCGTTGTAAACTGGAAGCTGCTATAACTGAGGCAGAAGAACGCGGAGAAGCCGCTATCAAAGATGCCAGGAACAAACTTTCTGAATTGGAGGCTGCTCTACAGAAGGCCAAGCAGGACATGGCTCGCCAACTGCGAGAATACCAGGAGCTGATGAATGTGAAACTGGCTCTGGATATTGAGATCGCCACCTACAGGAAGATGCTGGAAGGAGAGGAGGGCAGGTTAGTATAAAGAGCTACTTTTTTTTTTAGCCCATTTTTTGTTAAGCATGCCTTCTCTTAAAGCAAAAACTCACTAGAAACTGAGCATTGCAAGGTAACAAAGTAATTAGCAACATCTATTTTAAATATAGGATGAATATCTACCAAATGTAATAATAAAAATATTTTGATTTTTTTATAGGTACAAATAATACACTGATATACACTCTCATTTACATGCATGTACTTGGGTATAGATGTTATAATTATATAAATTAACTGTTGACATTTGTCAAAGTAAGGGCCAGGTTCCAATCATGAACAGGTACTACAGTTGGTGCATTAGCCAGCAGAGTAATTTTATCTGTAAACTGCTATTCAAGGACACAACAAATATCAAAATCAGGTATATCTCAGAAATATATAGTTATTTATTTGGTAATCAAGACCACACAAAGTGGAGGCATTTCAATTATAAGGATTTCATTGTGTGATTTTCCTCTGATAAGTTACAAATAATTAACACAGGATGTCAAACTCTGGTTATCACAGAGTAAAATAATGTAACTCTTATGCACCTTGCCTGTTTGCTCATTACCTGTGTTGGAGAATGTAGATTCCCA
This sequence comes from Pelobates fuscus, assembly GCF_036172605.1. NCBI lineage: Eukaryota > Metazoa > Chordata > Amphibia > Anura > Pelobatidae > Pelobates > Pelobates fuscus. Next base: position 419,049,905 of record NC_086317.1, read on the forward strand.
AAAAACTAGTCATCATTCATACCTCTCCATCATGTAGATCTATAATGCGTGAAACAGTACACAAAGAGAAACAAAACCGCAGGAAAAAAAACAGTATAGGAAACTGCAAAAAACAAACTTATGGGGATTTATGAAATTTAATAAACCATATATATACACATCATATGCTGAGATAGTATTATATAAAATTATGGAACAATGCCCTTTATTTTTGTTTCTAGAATTGGTCAAGATGGACATGACTCTGTTAGCATATGTAAGTACATGACATGCTTTTTTCTAATAACTGTTTTAAAAATAAAACTGCTAAGAAAGTAAAATACAATTTTTCATAATGTTATTACATTATTATTTAATAATAAATCATAATTTAGGGCTATTTTAGTTTTCCAACATATTATGCAACTGCTTGGAGGATAAGTGATATCTCTCACCAAAGAGTATTTATAGATGGAGCCATTAAAGTCAGGAGATAAACTAAAAAGGGTTATTAAGTTTTATTTTATTTTTTTTAAATGAAATGGTATGTCCCCTATTTTAAATGTGTAGCACACACCACAAACTGTGGTACTTGACTTTTGCTTAAATGATGCAGAACTTGTTTTCACAATTTGAGGTTTTTCCCTTATCAGCAAATATACATACAATATTGAGATTCAGCTATGCATCTATGAAGGGATAAACAAACAGCAGATTGTGAAGTACTTCAAAATGCAATAACATCTACCCTCTAGAAATACACTCACAGAAAGATATGAAGTTTTGCACCTTCGGATGCCTCACCCGTTTAAGGTTGGGGTCTAGTGTTGACAATTAGATTAATTTGAAAAATTAGATTAAGTTCAAGAAAAAAAACTATTTACAGTACTTTAAAGTGACTTAGTGTGTGCAAATCAGCATAAAATAACAAATAAATAAGTTAAAATTGGTCCAACGCGTTTCTTCCACCTCAGTGGACTTCTTTAGAGACACAATAAAAAAATAAAGTAAAAATACAAATAAATACAATCACATTTTGATGAGTGTAAACTTCAGCTAGCACTGGGTCTAATCTGTCAGGGTTAGAAAGTACAGATGAATATATTTTAGCATGTATTTAATTGTGTTTGTCTTTTCTTGAATTCCAGCTGTGATCAGCAATACTACAGGATCAGCACACGGTGGAAGTGGCCATCACCACAAAGGTGGATTCAGCTCTTCTAGCTATGCCAAAGGAAAACATGGTCATCACTGTTAAATAGTTGCAGCTCTGAGTTCATCAGCCCTACATACAGTGTTCACTGTTTGTTTGTTTTTTTTTTTGCCAAAATATAGATTAAATCATTTGCATTTTGCAAGCATCTCTTAGGTGCTATCTTATAATTGCTTTGTCTCTGTATGCTCAGTTTTGTGGAATGGACATATGTTTCAGACTCATCGATATTGGAAAATTTTGAACCTTGTTTTAAACACCTTAAATCTATACTCTAAATCGATACTCTATATGAATTGTTGATTCTATATTTTTTCATCATACTCATCAAATGTTACTTTGAATGAAAGAAAATAAAAACATTCAAGAATTATCTACTATAGTATCATTGAATAGTAATTTAGCTAAGCTAAAACCTCATACATGTTCTATCTGATATTTATGATTAAAAAAGTTAAATGTGTGTCCTCCCCCAAAAAAATTGAATGTCACATTTATTTCTTCTTAATTTGTTGTTTTCTGCATTGCTGTACTTTCAAATTAAACTGCATTTCAAATGATAATGTTTAATGCTTCTTTATTTTGTTTATTTGTTGTTATACGTGATTTTTGGGGTTATATTGGTTTCTACATGGGTGGCATTATACAGCTGTTATTGACGAGCTTTTTGCTGTGGAATCTGTTGGTGCAAAGTAAATAACAAGAATTACTAATAACTATATATAGATTGTAGAGAAAGACATGTAAACGTGATGTAATTCTGGTTTGGGTCAATAAACAATGAGTGCTTGGAGCTTATAACATATAACTTCTTTACTGGGCAATTTTTAGCTAGGTCATACCTATCATATGCAAAACCTATACTCTCCACCAAATGACACCCAGAGTATCCCACTCAAGTATCTTTGAAGTTACTCCTGTACCTATTCCTATTCTTGTACTCTCCCCATTAAGACTCCAATCTAAACTGAAACTTCTGCAATTTCTCTCTGATTCCTGGGTCTCGTAGTTATCTGCAACTCTGAATAATTTCTGAAAATGAGTACTTAACCAATCTTGAAATCGTGGGCCATTCCTAGAATTCTATATCAGAACAAAAGAATCTAAGGGTTTATTTTCATGCTCCTTGAAATACTGTCCCGCTCCATTGCTATGAACCACCCAATACAATGACCAACTCTACTTGAGGGAAATGATATTGCAAAAGTCCTAAAAACGTACATTGATGATTGGATTTTTCTTAATCTCAGAATATTAAATTGGTCCAATCTCAAGTTAGATTTACCAGTGGCTTCTAAACACATTTCAAGTAAATGTGGAGATTCGTTTTATTATGAGCTGTAATTTGCCCAAATCTGGACTTATAGAGTGATCGCTCAAATTCCTGATTTCCAAGCTGCTTTATGGAAGAATCACAAAACAAAAAACTTGCTCAATGGACTAGCGTGTTCCTTTGATTTGTGGTTAAACTTTTGGATATGGCACCAAAAAAAGAGATGATTGATGGGAAGAAAGATAATTAATTTCCAGGGGACAGCCACTAAATGTTAATTTTATTTGCAGATCAAGTAAGAAGTGACAAATAGAGGAAAATAAGGAAAAGCAGTGATAAAATATTTTTATATATTCATATACAATAAATATACATTATTATATAAATATAGATTTTTGTACAGTTCCTCTTCTTTTTCCCTCTATTGGTTACTCTTTCTCACTTTATCGGTGAACCAAATGGTGGGAAAATGAATCATTGTAGTGATTTGTCCATTTTAGCATCATTATGGTCTGTCAGATTTGTTTTCCCTAATCTTTTTCGAGGAACCAAATTCTGATTAGTCAAATCACTGGAACTATCCAATTTTGCCGCCCCAAATTCTTTTTTTTTTCTCTCAGAATAAGTGGTTCCGCTGAAATTAATTTTTCTGATGTGAGCAAGTCTAATTTCAATGATAATATTCATTACAGTTCAGAGGTTTTGCTAGGATGTTTTTAAACTAGGAGGGGGGGGGGCAAAAGGGTGATAAAACATCAATCCAATTGTCCCCCAAAACAAGGACAGAAGGTGCCTGTAGCAAGTGTGTTAAAAAAATGATAAGCTTAGAGTCATGTCTACAAATGCTCGCAGTTTAGGGAATAAGATCCATGAACTTGTGGCAATAATGGCAACTGATAGTGTAGATTTAGTCGCTGTTACTGAGACATGGTATAATGAGAAAAATGACTGAGACATAGCAATACCAGGGTACTCTTTATATAGAAAAGACAGGGAAGGCAAGAAAGGGGGAGGGGTGGCCCTGTATGTAAAGGATAGCATAAAATCTAGCCTAATAAAGGTAAGTGAGGCGAACATAGAGTCCGTTTGGGTTACGTTAGAATTTGGTAATCACACAGTAACTCGTGTAGGTGTGATTTATAGGCCCCCAGGACAAATTGAAGAGTTAGATAATCTACTAGTTGAAGAAATAGCTAAAATGACAATGAAGGGGGAAGTTATCATCATGGGTGACTTTAATCTTCCTGATGTGAATTGGAAAACAAAAATAGCTACTTGTGCCAGGAGCACACATATTCTAAACTCCCTACTGGGATTGTCTCTAAAACAAGTCGTTGAGGAGCCAACTCGTAAAGAGGCCATACTAGATTTAGTGTTAACAAATGGAGATTTGGTATCAGATATTACTGTAGGTGAAAGTTTAGGATCCAGTGATCATCAGTCAGTGTGGTTTAATATAAGAACAGTGACTGAGTCACACCACACAAAAACAAAAGTTTTAGACTTTAGAAAAACAGACTTTTCTAAAATTAGAATATGTGTAAAGGAGTCATTATCAGACTGGAGCAATTTATATGGAGTCCAAAAGAAATGGGATTATTTAAAAGTTGCACTACTGAAGGCAACAGAAAATTGCATTAGGCTTGTCAGTAAAAGCAAAAAATTCAAGAAACCACTGTGGTACTCCACAGATGTGGCCAAAATAGTAAAAAACAAAAAGTTAGCATTTAGTAATTATAAAAAAAACCAGAGTGAGGAAGACAGAATGACCTATAAGATTAGGCAGAAAGAGGCTAAGCAAGTTATAAGAGCTTCCAAATCCCACACAGAAGAGAAAATAGCACAGTCAGTAAAAAAGGGGGACAAAACTTTTTTTAGATACATAAATGAGAAAAGAAAAGTAAAACAAGGATTAGTTAGATTAAAAACAAAAGAAGGAAGGTATGTAGATGAGGATAAAGGCCTAGCTGACTGCCTCAATTAATATTTTTGTTCGGTATTTACAGATGAAAATGAAGGAAAGGGACCTCAGTTAAGAAAAAGGATAAATGAGTCATTTATTACACGTGAGTTTACAGAGGAAGAGGTTCTATTTCAACTGTCAAAAGTAAAGACAAATAAGTCAATGGGACCTGATGGAATACACTCAAAGCTATTAAAAGAGCTTAGTGGTGTACTAGCAAAACCATTAACAGATTTATTTAACCAATCATTGATAACAGGAGTAGTCCCAGAAGATTGGAAGTTAGCAAATGTTGTGCCCATTCACAAGAAAGGTAATAGGGAGGAGTCGGGCAACTATAGGCCAGTAAGCCTTACTTCAGTAGTGGGGAAAGTGATGGAAATCATGTTAAAGGATAGGATTGTTGAACATCTAAAAACACATGGATTTCAAGACCAGAGACAACATGGGTTTACTTCAGGGAGATCATGCCAAACTAATCTTATTGATTTTTTTGATTGGGTAACTAAAATTATAGATCAGGGTGGTGCAGTAGACATTGCTTACCTAGATTTCAGTAAGGCTTTTGACACTGTTGCACATAGAATGCTTATCAATAAACTACAATCTTTGAGTTTGGATTCCAATATTGTTGAATGGGTAAGGCAGTGGCTGAGTGACAGGCAACAGAGGGTTGTAGTCAATGGAGTATATTCGAAGCTTGGGCTTGTCACCAGTGGGGTACCTCAGGGACCTGTACTTGGACCCATTCTCTTTAATATTTTTATTAGTGATATTGCAGAAGGTCTTGATGGTAAGGTGTGTCTTTTTGCGGATGATACTAAGATATGTAACAGGGTTGATGTTCCAGGAGGGATAAGCCAAATGGAAAATGATTTAGGTAAACTAGAAAATTGGTCAGAGTTGTGGCAACTGACATTTAATGTGGATAAGTGCAAGATAATGCATCTTGGACGTAAAAACCCAAGGGTAGAGTACAAAATATTTGATAGAGTCCTAACCTCAACATCTGAGGAAAGGGATTTAGGGGTGATTATTTCTGATGACTTAAAGGTAGGCAGACAATGTAATAGAGCAGCAGGAAATGCTAGCAGAATGCTTGGTTGTATAGGGAGAGGTATTAGCAGTAGAAAGAGGGAAGTGCTCATGCCATTGTACAGAACACTGGTGAGACCCCACTTGGAGTACTGTACACAGTACTAGAGACCCTATCTTCAGAAGGATATTGATACCTTAGAGAGAGTTCAAAGAAGGGCTACTAAACTGGTTCATGGATTGCAGGATAAAACTTACCAGGAAAGGTTAAAGGATCTTAACATGTATAGCTTGGAGGAAAGACGAGACAGGGGGGATATGATAGAAACATTTAAATACATAAAGGGAATCAACACAGTAAAGGAGGAGACTATATTTAAAAGAAGAAAAACTACCACAACAAGAGGACATAGTCTTAAATTAGAGGGACAAAGGTTTAAAAATAATATCAGGAAGTATTACTTTACTGAGAGGGTAGTGGATGCATGGAATAGCCTTCCAGCTGAAGTGGTAGAGGTTAACACAGTAAAGGAGTTTAAGCATGCGTGGGATAGGCATAAGGCTATCCTAACTATAAGATAAGGCCAGGGACTAATGAAAGTATTTAGAAAACTGGGCAGACTAGATGGGCCGAATGGTTCTTATCTGCCGTCACATTCTATGTTTCTATGTTTCTATTACCTCAGATATTAATTAGATAATTTGAACTTGTAAACATGAATTAAAATACATTTATGTTCTTAAAATTAATGTCTGCTCTTAAAATAAAAAAATAAAAAAAAACCTTAAAATGAATATATTTCTGGAGCAAGTCTGTCACTACAAACAATATGGGATATTTTGTAAAATGAATCCAGTGCCAACACTCAAACATGAAAACATGATTTACATTCTTAGAAAATATACAAGATAAGTAGTGTTGTCGCGAACCCGAAATTTTCGGTTCGCGAACGGCGAACGCGAACTTCCGCAAATGTTCGCGAACCGGCGAACCGCCATTGACTTCAATGGGCAGGCGAATTTTAAAACCAACAGGGACTCTTTCTGGCCACAATAGTGATGGAAAAGTTGTTTCAAGGGGACTAACACCTGGACTGTGGCATGCCAGAGGGGGATCCATGGCAAAACTCCCATGGAAAATTGCACAGTTGATGCAGAGTATGCTTTTAATCCATAAAGGGCAGAAATCACCTAACATTGACACCTGTCCTCAAAGCCCAGCCCTGATACACACTGACACAGAGCAGAATAGAGACTGTTCCCCCTACATAGGGTCACTTGGCAGATATGGATTGACACCTGTCCTCAAAACCCCTGATACACACTGACACAGAGCAGAATAGAGACTGTTCCCTGTCCACAGAGACCATGATACACACTGACACAGAGCAGAATAGAGACTGTTCACCGTCCACAGAGACCATGATACACACTGACACAGAGCAGAATAGGGACTGTTCCTCCTACATAGGGTCACTTGGCAGATATGGATTGACACCTGTCCTCAAAACCCCTGATACACACTGACACAGAGCAGAATAGGGACTGTTCCCCCTACATAGGGTCACTTGGCAGATATGGATTGACACCTGTCCTCAAAACCCCTGATACACACTGACACAGAGCAGAATAGAGACTGTTCCCTGTCCACAGAGACCATGATACACACTGACACAGAGCAGAATAGAGACTGTTCACCGTCCACAGAGACCATGATACACACTGACACAGAGCAGAATAGAGACTGTTCCCTGTCCACAGACACCATGATACACACTGACACAGAGTGTCCGCGTTAAATAGGGCCGTGAGTAATGACGTCACGGGTAGCCTGCCCATAGTATCGCATAGGGTGGAAGAGCTGATAGGACATCTGAAATGTATTGGGATGGAGATGCTTAATTGTTCTCCAAAATGCTTGACACCACCCCATAGTGAATCTCTGCAAACTTTAATACCATCAGAGGAGGAAGAATGTGGCAGCCCACTGGGATTATTAGAAACATTTCAAATTGATGATTTTCCAGACCCTGGGGTTGACATTAGTCCAGATTTACATCTTGTGACCCATGAGGATGTTCCAGGCACTACTTGTGAAATAAAGACAGATAATAAAGTGAATGATCCTTCTCCTTGGGACTTGCACCCTGTCGTTGAAGGTGGAGTAGGCAATGGCAAGAGCATGCTGTGGGTAGTCAGTGCAAACACTCTCTTCCCGGTGAATAATGAGGAGACTAACTATGATGACGTTATTTGCGTTGAAAGTAATGATGCCAGAGATCTTTTGAAACCATATGGAAGGAACGAATTGGTTAAAAGAAAGGCAAGAGACCACCTGCATATAGACAAGAATACGCATAAGAGAAAGAAGAGAACAGGTGAAAAAGAGAAGCTGCAGACTGCCTATCTGCAAATAGTTGAGTTATGTCCTGAAGATGTCCGTGTTACCACAGTGCAGACTCTGTTTGATACACTACTGAGGAGAGTCAGAGAAACCCCAGATCTTCACGTATTGGATGAGTCGGTGCGTGGAGTTGCAGAGAACGTAGAACAAGAAATATTTAAACTTTTTCTGTGTACTGACAGCAGATATACATAGGGTCACTTGGCAGATATGGATTGACACCTGTCCTCAAAACCCCTGATACACACTGACACAGAGCAGAATAGAGACTGTTCCCTGTCCACAGAGACCATGATACACACTGACACAGAGCAGAATAGGGACTGTTACCCCTACATAGGGTCACTTGGCAGATATGGATTGACAAATCCCTGACAAACAGCTACCACATGCAAGAAAGGCAGCAGGGGCGCAAATGACCCACTCCCGACGCGGGAAGGTAGTGACGACAAATAACAATACAGGACTCTTTAGAGGCCCTGTAATTGTAATCAGTCCACTTGAAATCCTTTAACTTTGATCAATTGGAGGGAAGTCTGGTGCAGAGCCACTGACCCATGCGCAGGGCCAGCCTTAGGCCTTTGGGCGCCCTGTGCAAGAAATCTTCACCCTGTCACACCAATGTGCAAGAAATCTTCACCCTGTCACACACACACACACACACACAGGCAGACAGCCATACACACGCACAAACACAACTGCGACTGACTAGGTTTGTCACCTCCTCAAAAGGACGCATGAGCCTACAGGCATTGCGCATGAGCGTCCAGTAATGTGGCAAAAAAATTCCCAGTTCCCCAGAGGCTGTCCTAGCACCCCGGTCATACAAATATTCATTAACAGCTTTTTCTTGTTGGAGCAGGCGGTCGAACATTAGGAGTGTTGAATTCCAACGTGTAGGGCTGTCGCAAATCAAGCGCCTCACTGGCATGTTGTTTCGCCGCTGGATATCGGCAAAGTGAGCCATGGCCGTGTAGGAACGCCTGAAATGGCCACACACCTTCCTGGCCTGCTTCAGGACGTCCTGTAAGCCTGTGTACTTATGCACAAAGCGTTGTACGATCAAATTACACACATGTGCCATGCACGGCACATGTGTCAACAGTGGAAACAAAATTTTGGTTGTAAAAGCACGCTATAGAGACACAAGATATGAGTGGCAACTGTCAAAGCACACTGGCACAGGTCTGCAGAGCACACGCTGAAGTAGGCCTGAAACACAGACGCTTGCAGACAACTAACTGCTCTTCTATTACAGTGAAAAAAAATTATTTATTTTAAATCTAAAGCTTAACCAATTGTTAAAACAGATATGAGTGGTGGTACTGGGCTAGTGGGCACAGTATCCAATGTGAACCTCAAACAGAAGCTGGCAGGCAGGCAACTGCTCTTCTATTACAGTGGAAACAAAATTTTGGTTGTAAAAGCACGCTATAGAGAGACAAGATATGAGTGGCAACTGTCAAAGCAGGCTGGCACAGGTCTGCAGAGCACACGCTGAAGTAGGCCTGAAACACAGACGCTTGCAGACAACTAACTGCTCTTCTATTACAGTGAAAAAAAAATATTTATTTTAAATCTAAAGCATAACCAATTGTTAAAACAGATATGAGTGGTGGCACTGGGCTAGTGGGCACAGTATCCAATGTGAACCTCACACAGAAGCTGGCAGGCAGGCAACTGCTCTTCTATTACAGTGGAAACAAAATTTTGGTTGTAAAAGCACGCTATAGAGACACAAGATATGAGTGGCAAATGTCAAAGCACGCTGGCAGGGTTGTGCAGGGCATACGCTGAAGGAAGGCCTGACAGAGCCGCTTGAAGGACACTGACTGTCTGCTATTAGCTTACACTGGAAACCTTTTTTCTTTGTAAAAGCACGCTAAAGAGACACCAGATATGAGTGGCAACTGTCAAAGCACGCTGGCACAGGTCTGCAGAGCACACGCTGAAGTAGGCCTGAAACACAGACGCTTGCAGACAACTAACTGCTCTTCTATTACAGTGAAAAAAAATATTTATTTTAAATGTAAAGCTTAACCAATTGTTAAAACAGATATGAGTGGTGGCACTGGTCTAGTGGGCACAGTATCCAATGTGAACCTCACACAGAAGCTGGCAGGCAGGCAACTGCTCTTCTATTACAGTGAAAAAAATGATTTATTTAAAATCTAAAGCTTAACCAATTGTTAAAACAGATATGAGTGGTGGCACTGACTGTGCAAATGGGCAAGGCATCCAACCTCACACAGAAGCTGGCAGGCAGGCAACTGCTCTTCTATTACAGTGAAAAAAATGATTTATTTAAAATCTATTGCTTAACCAATTGTTAAAACAGATATGAGTGGTGGCACTGACTGTGCAAATGGGCAAGTCATCCAACCTGACACAGAAGCTGGCAGGCAGGCAACTGCTCTTCTATTACAGTGAAAAAAAATTATTTATTTTAAATCTAAAGCTTAACCAATTGTTAAAACAGATATGAGTGGTGGCACTGACTGTGCAAACGGGCAAGGCATCCAACCTCACACAGAAGCTGGCAGGCAGGCAATGCTCTTCTATTACAGTGAAAAAAAAATATTTATTTTAAATGTAAAGCTTAACCTATTGTTAAAACAGATAGGAGTGGTGGCACTGGGCAAATAGGCACAGTATCCAATGTGAACCTCACACAGAAGCTGGCAGGCAGGCACCTGCAATTACATTACACAGGAAAAAAAAAAAAAAAGCAGCCTGATGTTATAGCCCTAAAAAGGGCTTTTTGGGGTGCTGTCCTTACAGCAGAGATCAGATGAGTCCTTCAGGATTGTAGTGGACACTGAATACCCTAGCCTAGCTATCAATTTCCCTATCTAATCAGCAGCTAAACTTTCCCTCCTCTCACTAAGCATGCAGCTTCAGAATGAATCGAAAATGGATGCTGGGAGGGAGGTTGGAGGGTGTGGAAGGGAGGGAGTGCTGCTGATTGGCTGGAATGTGTCTGCTGACCGAGAGGCACAGGGTCAAAGTTTGCCCAATGATGACGAATAGGGGGCGGATCGAACTGCGCATGTGTCCGCCCGCCGCGGCGAATGCGAACACGCTAATTTCGCCGGCGGACAGTTCGATACATCACTAAAGATAAGATACACACACCTAATAAAAGGGATCACTTTATGTGGCAAGCACTGTAATGAGATGTAGAATACTCTGATTTCCATGACAGATGCCAGACAAACTGTAGTCCTAAAAAACCTGCCTAGACACAAATAGGCAAGGTGAGAGGAAGGTAATCATAACTCGTACTTGAGAGTCCGCACATGGCCATGAGTAATGTATGGGATGTAGCAGAAAGATCCAGAATTCACTGCCAGGGATCATAGCTGTAGCTGCTTGTGAAGAATCATGATTTGTCCAGCCTTCTAGATCTATGTGCAAAACTTAGACTAATTGACCAGAACTTGCCCAACCAGGGTCCTATTTGTTACCTAGAACATATGACTAGGTGTTGCCCAATCGTTTTACCCTTTGCATAAACCTTCAGTTATGAATACCTGATTATTGCGATATCTATAAAAATATGAAATATTATCAATTCTTACCTTCATCACTAATGCATTAATACGTTTCAGTAAACTTTAAGAAAAAAATTGTTAAAGTTTTTTTTTTCTTTTTTTAAATATAATCCCTGTGTATGCACTGTAGAGTCTTATGGAGCTGAATGACAGCTGACATATGACTAAATGTAGGGCTATATAAACCACTCCCCAGTATAATAATGTGACTTTAAAGCCTATTAAAATGTGCCTTATTTGACTGCATTTCTGGTATCCAGGGCCAACCTTAACATTTGTGGGGCCTTGGGAGAGACAGATTTGTGGGGCCTTGGTGGTTTAAAGTAGAAACAAACAAACAATAAACAAATAAAAGAGCAGATAGATTTTTTATTTTCAATCATTAAATGTAATTTTACTCTAAAACAGACTTCCATTTAACATATATCAACTATTTATAAGGAAATGTAATTCTATTGCTATATACTTTAAACTGCAATCGGTCAAATCTATCGCAATTATAGATAGAGGGTCACTCTGGGGTAAAGGGTGGAAAAGTAAAAAAAAATTAACAACTCAGTGCTTGGCCGGTCCATATATATCTTATTAAAACTTAATGCAGCAGCAGAATATATCTATATGTGAGGGCTGGCCTGTGCCAGTTTAACTTGACAGGAACATTAGCAGAGCACTGCAGCAGTTGAGGGTCTTTGCCAGTCAAGGGGGAATTATTTTTTATTTCATAACCATGATCGTGAACCCTACTCATCTTCAACATCTTCCTGTTGTTCATCCACATGCTATGAAAAGAGTACCGTATATACTCGAGTATAAGCCGACCCGAATATAAGCCGAGGCCCCTAATTTTATCCCAAAAAACTGGGAAAACTTATTGACTCGAGTATAAGACTAGGGTGGGAAATGCAGCAGCTACTGGTAAATTTCTAAATAAAATTAGATCCTAAAAAAAATATATTAATTGAATATTTATTTACAGTGTGTGTATAATGAATGCAGTGTGTGCGTATGTGTGTGTGTATGAGTGCAGCGTGTGTGTATGAGTGCAGTGTGTGTGTGCATGAATGCAGTGTGTGCATGAATGCAGTGTGTGTGTGTATGAATGCAGTGTGTGAATGCAGTGTGTGCAGGGCCGGTGCAAGGATATTTGCCGCTGTAGGAAAAAAAAAAAATTTGCCGCCCCCCCCCCCATATGTCCTGACTTCCCCTCCTCCTCCTTCAGTGGTCCTTACCTCCCCACCCCCGTGTTCCTTCACCCCCCCCCCCCCGTGGTCCTGACTCACCCCTCCCCTAGTGGTCCTTACCCTCCCCTCCCCTAGTGATCCTTACTTCCCCCTCCCCTCCCATAGTGGTCCTTATCCCACCCCCTCCCTCTCATAGTGGTCCTTATCCCCCTTCTCCCTCCCATAGTGTTCCTTATCCCCCCCCATCCCTCCCATAGTGGTCCATATACCCCCCCTCCCTCCCATAGTGGTCCATATACCCCCCCCTCCCTCCCATAGTGGTCCTTATCCCACCCCCTCCAATAGTGGTCCTTATACCCCCCTCCCTCCCATAGTGGTCCTTATACCCCCCTCCCTCCAATAGTGGTCCTTATACCCCCCTCCCTCCAATAGTGGTCCTTATACCCCCCCTCCCTCCCATAGTGGTCCTTATACCCCCCTCCCTCCCATAGTGGTCCTTATCCCCCCCTCCCTCCCATAGTGGTCCTTATCCCCCCCCTCCCTCCCATAGTGGTCCTTAACCCACCCCATCCCTCCCATAGTGGTCCTTAACCCACCCCATCCCTCCCATAGTGGTCCTTATACCCCCCCCCCCTCCCATAGTGGTCCTTATACCCCTTTTTTTGTTATTATTAATTTTTTTTTTATTATTTCTTATTTTATTTATATATTTTTTTTTCGTCCCCCCTCCCTGCTTGATATATGGCAGGGAGGGGGGCTCTCCTTCCCTGGTGGTCCAGTGGCAGTTCAGTGGGGGGGAGAGGGGTGCTGGCAGAGCTGTACTTACCTTTCCTGCAGCTCCTGTCAGCTCTCTCCTCCTCTGCGCCGTCCGTTCTGCTCTTCTGTCAGCTTACACTGTAAGTCTCGCGAGAGCCGCGGCTCTCGCGAGATTTACACTGGGAGCTGACCGAGGTGCTGACCGGACGGCGCAGAGGAGGAGAGAGCTGACAGGAGCTGCAGGAAAGGTAAGTACAGCTCTGCCAGCACCCCTCTCCCCCCAGTCTGTATTATGGCAATGTAAATTGCCATAATACAGACCTTGACTCGAGTATAAGCCGAGTTGGGGTTTTTCAGCCCAAAAAATGGGCTGAAAAACTCGGCTTATACTCGAGTATATACGGTAATTTATTAACATTCTGTTGGGCAGTTGTATTACCTTTAGACTGATAAAAATATCAACAGTCAACAGTCCAAGTGATAGTGTAAAACTTTAGTCTCATAGTATGTAAACTGAATCTTAGGTATCAGGTAGTCTTTCTGGTAGAACATCATAAGAGTGACCATTTGACTTTTAAAAGTTTTAAAAAGTGAGATAATCACAATACAAAACACCAGATAAGCAAAGGTAGAGACATTGAGAATAACCCAATAAGTGCACAGGAGGTGGATTACATTTGTAGTTCTAGTAGCATCTGCCAGAAAGGAAAGGATGTCTTTAATAGCAGAGAAATATGTGATCCATGAGACAAAGAAATCAACCAGGAGCTGGCAGGGACATTATATCAGAGTACGAGAAACAAGTGCAAAATCATCAGTAGGTAGAGTTCAATAATGTCAGAAAAACAGTCACAGAAGGACAGTCACAGAAGGACAGTCACAGAAGGACAGTCGCTAGAGATGTCCCGAATAGTTCGCTGGCGAATAGTTCCTGGCGAACAAAGCTTGTTTGCGTTCGCCACGGCGGGCGAACATATGCGATGTTCAGTCTGCCCCCTATTCGTCATCATTGAGTAAACTTTGACCCGGTACCTCACAGTCAGCAGACACATTCCAGCCAATCAGCAGCATACCCTCCCTTCCAGACCCTCCTACCTCCTGGACAGCATCCATTTTAGATTCATTCGGAAGCTGCATTCTTAGTGAGAGGAGGGACAGTGTAGCTGCTGCTGATTTAATAGGGAAATCGATAGCTAGGCTCATGTATTCAGTGTCCACTACAGTCCTAAAGGACTCATCTGATCTCTGCTTTTTTTTTTCCTGTGTAATCTAAATGCAGTTGCCTTCCTGCCAGCGTGTGTGTCAGGCTCACAGCGTATACTGTGCCCACTTGCCCAGTGCCACCACTCATATCTGGTGTCACAATAGCTTGCATTTAAAAAAAACAAAAAACTTTTTTGACTGTAATATAATAGCAGTCAGTTTCCTTCACACGTGTGCGTTTCAGGGCCTGCCAGGGCACAGTGTCACACCAGTGCAACTCATATCTGGTGTAACAGTAGTGTACATTTAAAAAAAAAAAAAAAAACAATTTTGACTAATAGATTGAATAGCAGTTAGTTGTCTGCAAGCGTGTGTGTCAGGCCTACAGCTAGTGATGTACCGAACTGTCCGCCGGCGAACAGTTCCCGGCGAACTTAGCGTGTTCCCGTTCGCCGCCGCGGGCGAACACATGAGCGGTTCGATCCGCCCCCTATTCGTCATCATTGGGAAAACTTTGACCCTGTGCCTCTCGGTCAGCAGACACATTCCAGCCAATCAGCAGCACTCCCTCCCTTCCATACCCTCCAACCTCCCTCCCAGCATCCATTTTCGATTCATTCTGAAGCTGCATGCTTAGTGAGAGGAGGGAAAGTTTAGCTGCTGCTGATTAGATAGGGAAATTGATAGCTAGGCTAGGGTATTCAGTGTCCACTACAATACTGAAGGACTCATCTGATCTCTGCTGTAAGGACAGCACCCCAAAAAGCCCTTTTTAGGGCTATAACATCAGGCTGCTTTTTTTTTTTTCCTGTGTAATGTAATTGCAGGTGCCTGCCTGCCAGCTTCTGTGTGAGGTTCACATTGGATACTGTGCCTACTTGCCCAGTGCCACCACTCATATCTATTTTAACAATTGGTTAAGCTTTAGATTTAAAATAAATAATTTGTTTTCACTGTAATAGAAGAGCAGTTGCCTGCCTGCCAGCTTCTGTGTCAGGTTGGATGCCTTGCCCATTTGCACAGTCAGTGCCACCACTCATATCTGTTTTAACAATAGCTTAAGCTTTAGATTTTAAAGAAATATTTTTTTTTCACTGTAATAGAAGATCAGTTAGTTGTCTGCAAGCGTCTGGGTGTCAGGCCTACTTCAGCGTGTGCCCTGCACAACCCTGCCAGCGTACTTTGACAATTGCCACTCATATCTGGTGTCTCTATAGCGTGCTTTTACAAAGAAAAAAGGTTTCCAGTGTAAGCTAATAGCAGCCAGTCAGTGTCCTTCAAGCGGCTCTGTCAGGCCTTCCTTCAGCGTGTGCCCTGCACAACCCTGCCAGCGTACTTTGACAATTGCCACTCATATCTGGTGTCTCTATAGCGTGCTTTTTCAAAGAAAAAAGGTTTCCAGTGTAAGCTAATAGTAGCCAGTCAGTGTCCTTCAAGCGGCTCTGTCAGGCCTTCCTTCAGCGTGTGCCCTGCACAACCCTGCCAGCGTACTTTGACAGTTGCCACTCATATCTGGTGTCTCTATAGCGTGCTTTTACAACCAAAATTTTGTTTCCACTGTAATAGAAGAGCAGTTGCCTTCCTGCCAGCTTCTGTGTGAGATTCACAGTGGATACTGTGCCCTCTTCACAGTGCCACCACTCATATCTGTTTTTACAATAGCTTAAGCTTTAGATTTAAAAGAAATATTTTTTTTTCACTGTAATAGAAGAGCAGTTAGTTGTCTGCAAGCGTCTGGGTGTCAGGCCTACTTCAGCGTGTGCTCTGTAGACCTGTTCCAGCGTGCTTTGACAGTTGCCAATCATATTTGGTGTCTCTTTACCGTGCTTTTACAAAGAAAAAAGGTTTCTAGTGTAAGCTAATAGCAGCCAGTCAGTGTCCTTCAAGCGGCTCTGTCAGTCCTTCCTTCAGCGTGTGCTCTCCAGAACTGTTCCAGTGCACATTGCCAATCATATCTTGTGTCTCTATAGCGTGCTTTTAAAACCAACATTTGTTTTTCACTGTTATAGATTGAATAGCAGTTACTTGTCTTCAAGCGGGTGTCTCAGGCCTACAGTGTGTGCTCTGCAGAACTGTTCCAGTGCACTTTGCCAATCATATCTGGTGTCTCTATAGCGTGCTTTTAAAACCAACATTTGTTTTTCACTGTTAGAGATTGAATAGCAGTTACTTGTCTTCAAGCAGGTGTCTCAGGCCTACAGTGTGTGCTCTGCAGAACTCTTACAGTTCACATTGCCAATCATATCTGGTCTCACAGTAGCTTGCACTTATAGTACCACTAATCCCCAAAAAAATAACAGGCAGAGGCAGGCCACCCCGCAGGGGCCGTCGTGGTCGTGGTGCTGTGATTCCCTTTTGCCCTAGAATAATGCCCAGTTTTAAGAAGCCACGTACCCTGAACTTGAAAAGTTCTGAGGACATAGTTGACTGGCTAACAGTGTCAGGATCGGGTCAGGGATCCAACACGCAGAGTACAAAGAGTAGCAGATACGTATACCGGTCCTTAGAATGGCCGGACTTAACGTATAACTACGATAGAATGGTCAGAGACAAGCCGAGGTCGAGGGAACGAGAAGACAGGTAAGCGAGAGACAAGCCGGGTCAAGGATAACAGAAAGACAGGAGAGTAAATACCAAAGCCGGATCAAAACCAAAAGGCAAGAGAATAACAAAGCACTGTGTGACTAGGCGGACTAGAACCACGACAGGGCAATGAGTAAATGAGAGAGCCACTGTTAAGTATCCTGGCTAGGGAGAGAAGACACGCCTCCGGCGAGTCCTGATTCGTCTCCCGAGATTTGAGTGACAGGATGTTCCGGGTTGGCGTCATGACGTCGACCTCCGGTCCTCCTGCTATAAAAGGAAGTGACTCCCTCGCGGCCGGCGTTAGCAAGACCGAGTGAACCGCGAGGGGCCGAGGAGACATGCCGTCCGGACGGATAAACTTCTAAGTCTCTACCTCTCTCAGAGGTAGAGGCTTCAGGTACCCTGACAGTACCCCCCCTCTCAGATACGCCCACCGGGCGGAAGGAGCCGGGGCGAGATGGGAAGCGGGAGTGAAATGCCCTGCGAAGGCGAGGAGCATGAACATCCTCTTGTGGTACCCAACTCCTCTCCTCAGGACCATAACCCTTCCAGTCAACCAAATATTGTACTCTCCCCCGGGAGACACGAGAATCAATAATGGAGTTAACCTCATACTCCTCCTGACCCTCCACCTGAACAGGGCGCGGAGGGGCGATTGTGGAGGAGAATCTGTTACAGATTAGAGGTTTCAGCAATGATACGTGAAAGGAGTTCGGGATGCGTAAAGTAGCTGGGAGAGCCAGACGATACGCCACTGGGTTAATTCGAGTCAAGATCCTGTAGGGACCAATATAGCGAGGAGCGAATTTCATGGAAGGAACTTTAAGGCGAATATTCCTAGTACTCAACCAAACTCTATCACCTGGAACAAAATTCGGAGCCGCCCTTCTACGTTTGTCAGCATGTTTCTTAACCAGCATAGAATTGTGTAGAAGAATCTGTCGAGTCTGATCCCACAACTTCCTCAAATTGGCCACATGGACATCAACCGACGGCACTCCTTGGGAAGGAGAAACCGAGGGAAGAATAGATGGATGAAAGCCATAGTTCATGAAGAAGGGGCTTGAATGCGTAGAGTCACAAACGAGATTGTTGTGCGCAAACTCCGCCCAAGGAATCAAACCGACCCAATCGTCCTGGTGTTCGGAAACAAAGCAACGTAAGTATTGCTCAATCTTCTGGTTGGTTCGTTCGGCAGCTCCGTTAGACTGAGGATGATAGGCGGACGAAAAATTCAATTTGATGCCTAATTGAGAAAAGAACGATCTCCAAAAACGTGAAACAAATTGGGAGCCTCTATCAGAAGTGATCTCCGAAGGAATCCCATGCAAGCGAAAAATCTCTTTAGCAAAGATCTCCGCCAATTCAGGAGAAGTCGGGAGTTTAGGCAAAGGTACGAAATGTGCCATCTTGGTAAACCTATCGACTACGGTGAGGATAACAGTGTGCCTTTTAGAAACAGGCAAATCCACAATAAAGTCCATTGCCACACAGGACCAAGGTTTGTCAGGAATTTCCAGAGGTTGTAGAAGGCCACAAGGAAGCGAATGCGGTAGTTTAGTTTTAGTACAGACCTCACAAACTCCGATAAAATCCTTAATATCCTTCCGTAACGAAGGCCACCAGAAATCCTTGGAGATCAAAGAATACGTCTTGCGAACACCCGGATGACCAGCCACCTTACTCTCGTGAAGACACTGTAAGAGCTCC
Source organism: Pelobates fuscus (assembly GCF_036172605.1). Classification (NCBI taxonomy): domain Eukaryota; kingdom Metazoa; phylum Chordata; class Amphibia; order Anura; family Pelobatidae; genus Pelobates; species Pelobates fuscus. The sequence continues at coordinate 419,068,762 of NC_086317.1, forward strand.
AATTGGAGTTCAGGAGGAACGAAATGTCTGGAAGCCGGAGTCAGTCTGGGTGCCAGATGCTGCAAGCTCCTTATCTGATCAAGTAGCGGAGAATGGACTTTGAGAGTAGTGTTAGCGATAATGTTACACTTGGGTACTATAGAGGACAAAACCGGCTCAGATACGGCAGCAGGTTCATATTGGCGAGATAAGGCATCGGCTTTAGAATTCTTAGAACCTGGCCTATATGTGAGTACGTAGTTGAAGTGAGTGAGAAATATGGACCAACGAGCCTGTCTAGATGATAGTCGTTTAGCCTCTCCAATATAGGATAAGTTTTTATGATCTGTCAAAATAGTAACAGGATGCAAAGTACCCTCCAATAAATGTCTCCACTCCTTCAAGGCCATTATAACCGCTAGTAGTTCCCTGTCACCAATGTCATATCTGCTTTCAGTACCTGACAATTTTTTGGAAAAGTATCCACAAGGATGTAATGGTTTATCTACACCCAACCTTTGGGACAGAACAGCACCTATACCTGTCTCAGAAGCGTCAACTTCGAGTAGGAAAGGTAGTGTAGTATCAGGGTGAACTAAAATTGGTGCGGAAGCAAACAGCTCCTTGAGTGTCTTAAAAGCCAGAAGTGCTTCAGTAGACCAATTCTTAGTATCAGCCCCTTGTTTGGTCATATTGGTGATGGGAGCAATGATAGAGGAGTATCCCTTAATGAAACGTCTGTAGTAATTGGAGAAACCAATAAATCTCTGGATAGCCTTGAGACCCTTAGGTAAAGGCCAATCTAATATGGATTGGAGCTTCTCCGGATCCATTTCAAACCCCTCCCCAGAAATCACATAACCAAGAAAGGTAGTTTGGGATTGGTCAAAGCTGCATTTCTCTAGTTTGCAGTATAAGCCATGCTGAAGAAGTTTGTGTAAAACCCTTCTGACTTGTCCGTGGTGAGTTTCAATATCCCTGGAATGTATAAGTATATCATCAAGGTATACAATCACACAGTCATCTTGAAACTCCCTAAGAACCTCATTAATAAGGTCCTGAAATACCGCCGGGGCATTGCAGAGACCAAAAGGCATTACAGTATACTCATAGTGCCCATATCGAGTATTGAATGCAGTTTTCCACTCGTCTCCGTCGTGAATTCTCACCAAATTATAAGCACCTCTAAGGTCTAACTTAGTGAAAATCTTAGAACTTTTTAATCGATCAAAAAGCTCGGTGATCAAGGGAATCGGATATACATTTCTGATGGTTATCTTGTTAAGACCTCGGTAGTCAATGCAGGGTCTTAAAGAACCATCCTTCTTTTTAACAAAAAAAAATCCAGCCCCAGCAGGAGAGGAGGATCTTCTAATGAACCCCTTGTCTAGGTTTTCACGAATATACTCCTCTAGAACTAAGTTTTCATTCGTAGACAAAGGGTATACATGACCCCTGGGGGGCATGGTACCAGAAAGTAAATTAATTTTGCAATCAAAAGGCCTATGTGGTGGTAAGGTATCAGCCTTTCCTTTGTCAAATACTGCCTTTAAATCTTGATACAAGGACGGTATCTGTACTTTGGTAGAGTCGGTAGCGTTATTAAGTGAGTTGACACTACAAAGAGGTGACACTTTCTTTAAACAATTCTCTTGACAATCCTGACCCCACGAAACTATTTCCCCTGATCTCCAATCTATAACGGGGTTATGTCTCTTAAGCCAGGAGTATCCCAGGACTATGGGAACAGAAGGAGATGAAATGAGTAGTAGGGATATTTCCTCCTTGTGTAGAATACCAGTAGTTAAGTAAAGAGGTGTGGTCTCCCGGAAAATCACAGGCTCAACTAAAGGTCTACCATCAATGGCTTCAACAGCCAAGGGTGTCTTCCTTAACTGGGATGGGATAGTGTGTTTGGTGAGAAACTTTTGGTCGATAAAACTCTCAGCAGCGCCGGAGTCTATCAATGCCATAGTCTCTAAAGTTCCCTTCTCCCAAGTTAAAGAGACCGGTAATAGGAGTCTATGTTCTTTGTAGTTATGAGTAGAGGACAAAATCGAAACACCCAAGGTCTGTCCTCTAGAGAAACTTAGGTGCGAGCGTTTCCCGGACGACTGGGACAGCTCAAACGTACATGACCTCTGGCCCCACAATACATACACAGTCCCTCCCTTCTCCTGTACTGTCTCTCCTCCTCTGAGAGACGAGTAAGGCCTAACTGCATAGGTTCTGAAACCTGTGGATTTTTGGTTTCAGAAATTTGAAATGATGGTGCTAGTCTAAAGGAAGATTTACCGGTTCTATCTCGAGTATTCTGTCTCTCCCTTAGACGTTCGTCAATACGAGAGATAAAGGAAATTAAGTCCTCCAGGTTCTCGGGAAGCTCTCTTGTCGCTACCTCATCAAGTATTACATCAGATAATCCATTTAAGAATACGTCTATAAAGGCCTGTTCATTCCATTTTACCTCTGCCGCCAAAGACCTGAACTCTAGTGCGTAATCCACAAGTGTTTGGTTGTCTTGTCTAAGGCGCAACAGTAATCTGGCTGCATTGACCCTCCTGCCAGGGGGATCAAAAGTTCTTTTAAAAGCAGCTACAAAGGCATTATAGTTATAGACTAATGGATTATCATTCTCCCACAACGGATTAGCCCATCTCAGAGCTTTCTCAATGAGTAAGGTAATAATAAATCCCACTTTTGCCCTATCAGTAGGATATGAACGAGGCTGTAGCTCGAAATGAATACTGATCTGGTTCAAAAAGCCACGACACCTCTCAGGAGAACCAGCATAACGTACAGGTGGGGTAACTCGGGAAGAAGCACCTACAGTAGCTACCTCTAGCCCTGAACCCACAGAAGAAGCAGACATATTACGCATCTCCTCAGGTGGATTAATAGTACGAGACAGCAGCGCCTGTAGTGCTAGAGCCATCTGATCCATCCTATGATCCATGGCGTCAAACCTAGGATCAGGAGAACCAAGCTGACAATTTGTACCTGCAGGATCCATGGCCCTGTCGTAATGTCAGGATCGGGTCAGGGATCCAACACGCAGAGTACAAAGAGTAGCAGATACGTATACCGGTCCTTAGAATGGCCGGACTTAACGTATAACTACGATAGAATGGTCAGAGACAAGCCGAGGTCGAGGGAACGAGAAGACAGGTAAGCGAGAGACAAGCCGGGTCAAGGATAACAGAAAGACAGGAGAGTAAATACCAAAGCCGGATCAAAACCAAAAGGCAAGAGAATAACAAAGCACTGTGTGACTAGGCGGACTAGAACCACGACAGGGCAATGAGTAAATGAGAGAGCCACTGTTAAGTATCCTGGCTAGGGAGAGAAGACACGCCTCCGGCGAGTCCTGATTCGTCTCCCGAGATTTGAGTGACAGGATGTTCCGGGTTGGCGTCATGACGTCGACCTCCGGTCCTCCTGCTATAAAAGGAAGTGACTCCCTCGCGGCCGGCGTTAGCAAGACCGAGTGAACCGCGAGGGGCCGAGGAGACATGCCGTCCGGACGGATAAACTTCTAAGTCTCTACCTCTCTCAGAGGTAGAGGCTTCAGGTACCCTGACACACAGGACACCCAATCTTGTACAGCCTCCGCTCGGAACCTTGACGCACCATCCTCCTCCAGCTTAGCTTCAGGCACCTCTCAAGATACCACTCACCCGCCTGCCACCACCACCAAAACTAGCACCACAGCCGCTTTACTTGGTATGTCAGAGGAGTTATTCACACACCCGTTTGAAGAAATGAGTGATGCGCAACCATTATTGCTAGAGGATGTAGATAACTGGGATATGTATCAGGCAGGCAGCATTAAACACATGGAGGAACGGTGTGATGATGATGATGTTGTACCCGCTGCTGCTTCCTTTTCTGAGTTGTCAGATACAAGCGAAGCGGTTGATGATGACGATGCGTCCATGGATGTCACGTGGGTGCCCGCTCGGCAAGAAGAAGAACACGGCGAAAGTTCAGATGGGGAGACAGAGAGGAGGAGGAGACGAGTTGGAAGCAGGGGGGGGGGTCGTCGCAAGGAGCTAGTGGCACAGTCAGACAGCATGCATTGGCACCCGGGGTCAGCCCGACAGCACGCCAATCAACGCATGCTGTGTCCACCACCAGAAAGCCGTCATTGCAGAGCTCATCAGTGTGGCATTTTTTTTGTGTGTCTGCCTCGGACAACAGCGATGCCATTTGCAACCTGTGCCAAAGGAAACTGAGTCGTGGGAGGTCCAACACCCACCTAGGTACAACTGCTTTGCGTAGGCACATGATCTCACATCACAAACGCCTATGGGATCAACACATGAGTACAAGCAGCACGCCTACTCTAAGCCGCCATCCTCCTCCTGGTCTAGCATCTTCAGCCAATTCAACCACTGCTGTCCTTCTTGCCCCCTCTCAACCATCCGCCACTCCGTCTCCCGCCTTGAGCAGTTCCCGCTCATCTGCCCACAGTCATGTGTCTGTCAAGGACATGTTTGAGCGTAAGAAGCCAATGTCACCAAGTCACCCCCTTGCCCAGCGTCTGACAGCTGGCTTGTCCGAACTATTAGCCCGCCAGCTTTTACCATACAATCTGGTTGAGTCTGAGGCGTTCAAAAAATTTGTAGCTATTGGGACACCGCAGTGGAAGGTACCCGGCCGGAATTTCTTTTCACAAAAGGCAATCCCCAACTTGTACTCGATTGTGCAAAAGGAAGTCATGGCATGTCTGGCACACAGTGTTGGGGCAAGGGTCCATCTGACCACTGATACCTGGTCTGCAAAGCATGGTCAGGGCAGGTAAATCACCTACACTGCGCATTGGGTAAACCTGCTGACGGCTGACAAGCAAGGAATGCGTGGCATTGCAGAGGAGTTGGTGACACCGCCACGAATTGCAGGCAGTCCTGCTGCCACCTCCTCTACTCCTCCTACTCCATCCTCTTCCATAACCTCCTCGGCTGAGTCCTCTTGTGCTGCTGCGTCTTGCTCCACATCAACGGCACCCTCCCAGCTCCCCAGGTACTATTCCACATCCCGGATACGGCAGTGTCACGCCGTCTTGGGTTTGACTTGCTTGAAAGCAGAGAGTCACACCGGACAAGCACTCCTGTCCGCCCTGAACGCACAGGTGGAAAAGTGGCTGACTCCGCAGCAACTGGATATCGGCAAAGTGGTGTGTGACAATGGAAAGAATTTGATAGCGGCATTGAAGTTGGGCAAGTTGACACATGTGCCGTGCATGGCACATGTGTGTAATCTGATCGTACAACGCTTTGTGCATAAGTACACAGGCTTACAGGACGTCCTGAAGCAGGCCAGGAAGGTGTGTGGCCATTTTAGGCGTTCCTACATGGCCATGGCTCACTTTGCCGATATCCAGCGGCGAAACAATATGCCAGTGAGGCGCTTGATTTGCGACAGCCCTACACGTTGGAATTCCACACTCCTAATGTTCGACCGCCTGCTCCAACAAGAAAAAGCTGTTAATGAATATTTGTATGACCGGGGTGCTAGGACAGCCTCTGGGGAGCTGGGATTTTTTTTGCCACGTTACTGGACGCTCATGCGCAATGCCTGTAGGCTCATGCGTCCTTTTGAGGAGGTGACAGACCTAGTCAGTCGCAACGAAGGCACCATCAGCGACATCATACCATTTGTTTTCTTCCTGGAGCGTGCCCTGCGAAGAGTGCTGGATCAGGCTGTAGATGAGCGTGAAGAGGAAGAGGAAGAGTTGTGGTCACCATCACCACCAGAAACAGCCTTATCAGCATCGCTTGCTGGACCTGCGGCAACGCTGGAAGAGGATTGTGAGGAAGAGGAGTCAGAGGAGGAATGTAGCTTTGAGGAGGAGGAGGAGGAGGAGCAAGACCAAACACAACAGGCATCCCAGGGTGCTCGTTGTCACCTATCTGGTACCCGTGGTGTTGTACGTGGCTGGGGGGAAGAACATACCTTCAATGACATCAGTGAGGAGGAGGAACGGGAAATGAGTAGCTCGGCATCCAACCTTGTGCAAATGGGGTCTTTCATGCTGTCCTGCCTGTTGAGGGACCCTCGAATAAAAAGGCTGAAGAAGAACAACCTGTACTGGGTGTCCACGCTACTAGACCCCCGGTATAAGCAGAAAGTGGCGGAAATGTTACCGAATTACAACAAGTCGGAAAGGATGCAGCATTTGCAAAATAAATTAAAAAGTATGATTTACACAGCGTATAAGGGTGATGTCACAGCACAACGGGAATCTAACAGGGGAAGAGGTGAAAGTCATCCTCCTCCTCCTCCCACGACCACGCCGGCAAGGACAGGACGCTTTACAGACGTGTTGTTGATGGAGGACATGCGGAGCTTTTTAAGTCCTAAGCATCGCCACAGCCCTTCGGGGTCCACCCTCAGAGAACGACTCGACCGACAGGTAGCAGACTACCTCGCCTTAACTGCAGATATCGACAATCTGAGGAGCGATGAACCCCTTGACTACTGGGTGTGCAGGCTTGACCTGTGGCCTGAGCTATCCCAATTTGCGATAGAACTTCTGGCCTGCCCCGCTTCAAGTGTCCTGTCAGAAAGGACCTTCAGTGCAGCAGGAGGTATTGTCACTGAGAAGAGAAGTCGCCTAGGTCAAAAAAGTCTAGATTGCCTCACCTTTATTAAGATGAATGAGGGATGATTCCCGAAGGGACTGACAGTGGGCGATACATTTGACTAAAGAAGGCCTAATGAGGGGGACGTAACAGGGATTAAACTGATAAGAATAGTACTACTTAACACAGCACTCCTATCTGGTGGCACATTAGATTGCACGCACAGTGCCCCAAATTTGAAGTAGGAGGACCGACCAAGCATCTTTTTCCATCTACCGGTTCCTAAAATTGGTGCCATATTAGTGTTGTCGCGAACCCGAAATTTTCGGTTCGCGAACGGCGAACGCGAACTTCCGCAAATGTTCGCGGATGGGCGAACCGTGCGAACCGCCATAGACTTCAATGGACAGGCGAATTTTAAAACACACAGGGTTGATGCAGAGTCTGGTTTTAATCCATAAAGGGCAGAAATCACCTAACATTCCTAAATTGTTTGGAATAACGTGCTTTAAAACATCAGGTATGATGTTGTATCGATCAGGTAGTGTAAGGGTTATGCCCGCTTCACAGTGACAGACCAAACTCCCTGTTTAACGCACCGCAAACAGTCCTCTATATACAGAGTAAACATGGCTCCCTCTATATACAGAGTAACATGGCTCCCTCTATATACTGTGTAAACATGGCTCCCCTCTATATACAGTGTAAACATGGCTCCCCTCTATATACAGTGTAAACATGGCTCCCCTCTATATACAGTGTAAACATGGCTCCCCTCTATATACAGTGTAAACATGGCTCCCCTCTATATACAGTGTAAACATGGCTCCCTCTATATACAGAGTAACATGGCTCCCTCTATATACAGAGTAACATGGCTCCCTCTATATACAGAGTAACATGGCTCCCCTTTATATACAGTGTAAACATGGCTCCTCTCTATATACAGAGTCACATGGCTCCCCTCTATATACAGAGTAACATGGCTCCCCTCTATATACAGTGTAAACATGGCTCCTCTCTATATACAGAGTAACATGGCTCCCCTCTATATACAGAGTAACATGGCTCCCCTCTATATACAGTGTAAACATGGCTCCTCTCTATATACAGAGTAACATGGCTCCCCTCTATACAGGGGCGTACCTGGAGCATTTGGCACCCGGGGCGGATCCTTTATTTGTCACCCCCCTCCCCAACTTTGAAATGTAAAAAACAGCTGCAATTTTTTTTTAAATGTATGTTTATGCAGTGTGTGTATAGTGTGTAAAGTGTGTGTATATTGTGTGTATAGTGTGTACAGTGTGTGTACAGTGTGTGTATATTGAGTGTGTATAGTGAGTATGTATAGTGAGTGTGTATAGTGTGTATAGTGTGTGCAGTGTGTGTATAGAGTGTGTATAGTGTGTGTATGCAGTGTGTGTAGTGTGTGTGTGTATAGTGTGTGCATAGTGTATGCAGTGTGTGCATAGTGTGTACAGTGTGTGTGTATATTGTGTGTATAGTGTGTGTAGTGTGTGTATAATGTGTGCAGTGTGTATGTAGTGTGTGTGTATAGTGTATGCAGTGTGTGCATAGTGTGTGTAGTGTGTATAGTGTGTATAGTGTGTATAGTGTGTATAGTGTGTATAGTGTGTGCAGTGTGTACAGTGTGTGCAGTGTGTGCAGTGTGTATGCAGTGTGTGTAGTGTGTGTAGTGTGTGTGTGCATAGTGTGTACAGTGTGTGTATAGTGTGTACAGTGTGTGTGTATAGTGTGTGTATAGTGTGTGTATAGTGTGTGTATAGTGTGTGTATAGTGTGTGTATAGTGTGTGTATAGTGTGTGTATAGTGTGTGTATAGTGTGTGCATAGTGTGTGTATAGTGTGTGCATAGTGTGTGCATAGTGTGTGCATAGTGTGTGCATAGTGTGTGCATAGTGTGTGCATAGTGTGTGCATAGTGTGTGCATAGTGTGTGCATAGTGTGTATGCAGTGTGTGTCCCCAAGCCCCTAGTCACACAACCAAATAAAAAAGCTCCTACCTACCCCCCTCACCCTAAAAAATAGTGAAGGGGGAATACAATTACTACCCTGTAAAGTAAAATTCTACTTACTATTCAACGTCTTCTTCTTCTAAAATCTTCATTTTTTTAGCCCCAAAAAAGGCCAAATAAAAAGCCATCATACCCGTCGAACTTAAAAATAAAATAAAAAACCAGAGCACAAAAAAAAATTAATCCATCTTCACCCATGGAGGGCTCCGTGTCAGTGTTTATCAGGGATCCTTAGGATAGGTGTCAATCCATATCTGCCAAGTGACCCTATGTAGGGGGAACAGTCCCTATTCTGCTCTGTGTCAGTGTCTGGAGGGAGTATCTGCAGTAACACAGAGTGTCTGGGGGGAGTATCTGCAGTAACACAGGGTGTCTGGAGGGAGTATCTGCAGTAACACAGGGTGTCTGGAGGGAGTATCTGCAGTAACACAGGGTGTCTGGAGTGAGTATCTGCAGTAACACAGGGTGTCTGGAGGGAGTATCTGCAGTAACACAGGGTGTCTGGAGGGAGTATCTACTTGTAACATTTATATGCACTAAAAAAAAAAATAATAAATTGGAAAAAAAATAAAAAATGGTTGCAGCTTCCGAATTAATCTAAAATGGATGCTGTCCAGTAGGTGGGAGGGTCTGCTAGGGAGGGTGTGCTGCTGATTGGCTGTAATGTGTCTGCTGACTGTGAGGTACAGGGTCAAAGTTTACTCAATGATGACGAATAGGGGGCGGACCGAACACCGCATGTGTTCGCCCGCGGTGGCGGACGCGAACATGCTATGTTCGCCGGGAACTATTCGCCAGCGAACAGTTCGGTACATCACTATGCCATATACACGTCCCCTGATAGGGGACGTAACAGGGATTAAACTGATAGGAATAGTACTACTTAACACACCTTATAATAATGCAGAGAGAGGCAACGCAGAGAGAGGAGTCTGAAGAAGAGGAGTCAGAGGAGGAAGGTGGCTTTGAGGAGGTGGAAAACCAAACACAGCAGGCGTCCCAGGGGGCTTGTTGTCACCTTTCGGGGACCCTTGGTGTTGTACGTGGCTGGGTGGAGGAAGAGACCTTCAATGACATCAGTGAGGACAAGGAACGGGACATGGCTAGCTTGGTATCCAACCTTGTGCAAATGGGGAGTTTGCTGTTGTGCAAATGGACTGTTTGCGGTTGTTTGCGGTGCGTTAAACGGGGAGTTTGGTCTGTCACTGCGAAGCGGGCGTAACCCTTACACTACCTGATCGATACAACATCATACCTGTTGTGATGTTTTAAAGCAGGTTATTCCAAACAATTTAGGAATGTTAGGTGATTTATGCCCTTTATGGATTAAAACCAGACTCGGCATCAACTATGTAATTTCCCATGGGAGTTTTGCCATGGATCCCCCTCCGGCATGCCACAGTCCAGGTGTTAGTCCCCTTGAAACAACTTTTCCATCACTATTGTGGCCAGAAAGAGTCCCTGTGGGTTTTAAAATTTGCCTGCCCATTGAAGTCTATGGCGGTTCGCCCGGTTCGCACGTTCGCGAACATTTGCGGAAATTCGCGTTCGCTGATCGCGTACGGAAAATGTTATGTTTGCGACATCTCTATCAGTCGCATAAGGACAGTCGCATAAGGACAGTCAGAAGTCATCCATAAATAATTGCTTCGTACATGGTAACCCTCATATGAAGAGAGCCGAGCAGGGTGAAGACTGTGCATTTATAGGGTAGACCTTCACACACGCCTCCTGTGAGACAATTAGGAAATACTTCACAGCTGTCAGGGTGGCGGTCCGGTGCAAGGACCGGGACCCAGTATGCCTGATGTTCAGAGTAAGAGTCACAGTGTGGAGGTGGATTAGCAGGGTCTGGTGCAGGGTAACCGCACGCCCCGTGGTGTTGAGCATCAGCGTTTGTGCAGCCACAAACCAGAACCCTGAATCAGCTTATGTGGATCCCAGGAACTAGGAGCAAGAATTATGCAGGACTCCAAGAGCTGAATAAGGAGGCTCTGCAGCAGGTTTGTATCCAGTACAGAATCAAGGCAAGACTAGAGATAGGCACCAAACATGAAAACAAGACATAACTAATGGAACCCAGAACCAGAGAAAGATAGTAAGCTAAACCCAGAACATATACACAAGAAATGAGGAAAACGTGAATATAACATGGGCATGACTGGACAGGACTGTACATGGACTGGGTATACAAACTAAAACAAGACAAGATAACATAGGCAAAACAAGAGGAGAAGTAACTAAGCACTACATATGAAAATCATGGGGATTTAGTCACATTATATGATCATACATTGCATAAGCCTGCCAACAACACCAATGTACCCCATATCTGGCAGGTCCTACACTGCCTAATGTATGCTAAAACAACCAAAGAAGACATATATAGCACTTACCTGCAAGAAAGAGCAGAAGCCTTGAGGAGCTGCCTGCAGGAACTGTGAAACAAAGGGAATGATGGAAAACAAACGGGTGTGGCAAATAAAACAAACATTTAAAGGAAACCCGGAGACTGGGAATCCCAGGGACGGATTACAGAAATGAACCCAGAAAAACCCAGCATAAAGAAAACCAGACATAGAATAGAAAACCAAAAAAACAAGAAAAACTAAACAAGAATTGTAACAAGAGTACTGGATACCAGAAGCCAAGGCCAGACATCTCCACAGAACAGAGCAGGATGTGACAACAGCAGGGTATTGCAAAAGGTGAAATATCATGTACACAGTTGTTGAATATATATGGAAACAGTTTCACAGGTTCACTATGGATAAGATGTAAGGCAGGTCCCTTCAGGACTCAACAAAAGTAAAAAAAAATTACCTGATGAGCACAGTACAGCACAATCCATGCCAGGCACTGTGAGGTGACATATATTTACTTGCATGCATATATTAGAAAATAACAGACACAAGGGTCATAATTAGCGATGTCGCGAACAAAAATGTTTCGGTTCGCGAACCGCGAACGCGAACTTCCGCAAATGTTCGCGGACCGGGGGAACCGTGCGAACCGCCATAGACCTCAATAGGCAGGCGAATTTTAAAACCCACAGGAACTCTTTCTGGCCACAATAGTGGTTGAAGGGGGGGAGGAGACCTACTCTCCTTCCCCCCCCCCCCCCGGCCCGCACCCCTGGGCGGCGGGTGGGGGCCATAAAGATAATGTGGGGGAGACCTACTGTCCTCCCCCTCTCCGGCCCTCACCCCTGGGCGGCGGGTGGAGGCCAAAATGATAATGAGGGGGGGAGCTACTGTCCCCCCCCCCCCGGCCCCCACCCCTGGGCGGCGGGTGGGGGCCATAATTGTAATGAGGGGGGGAGCTACTGTCCCCCCCCCCGGCCCCCACCCCTGAGCGGCAGGTGGGGGCCCTAAAATTTACAATAAGGGGGGACCTACTGTCCCCCCCCGGCCCCCACCCCTGAGCGGTGGGTGGGAGCCCTAAAAATAACAATAGGTCCCCCTCCGGCCCCCACCCTTGAGCGGTGGGTGGGGGTCCTAAATACAAAAGGGGGGAGACCCTAGTCAAAAAAAAAATTATCTCCCTACCTACCCCCCTCACCCTAAAAATAATGAGGGGGGGACCTTTAACTAAAAACATGTAAAAAAAAAAAAAAAAAAACTTACCATTCGATGTTTTCTTTCTTCTAAAGTCTTCTTTCTTCAGCCCCCAAAAAGGCCAAATAAAAAACCATAATAACTGACGCAATAAAAAAAAAAAAACGAGCCCAAAAAAAATAAATCCATGTTCACCCATGGAGGGCTCAGCGCAGACTGAGCTCTGCAGGGCGGGGGAAGGCTTATAAAGCCTTGCGACGCCCTGCAATTAGGCTAAGAACACTCTGATTGGCTGGTTTAAGCCAATCAGAGTGCTCTTTGTCATTTTACACAGCGTGGGAAAATTTCAAAGAACTTTCCCACGCTGTGTAAAATGACACAGAGCACTGTGATTGGATGGCTTGAAATCCATCCAATCTGTTGTGGTCTTTGCTTTATAGTATTGATACTGAACATGTGCTTTCTGGTTACGTACTCTCTGGCTTGTTATACTGACTTTGTGACTTTCTCCTACCTTTTGACCTCGGCTTGTTTCTCGTTATTCTGTTTTCTGGTTTCCCTTACTCGGCTTGTCTCCTGACTATTCTGTGTGTGCTTAGCCAGGCCACTCTAAGGTCCGGTACTGCACACTTTCTGTGTGTGTGTCTGTGTGTGTGTTAGCGTGTTGGGTTCCCCGAATCGTGACATTACAACAGGGCCATAATGGAACCTGCTGACATACCACAGCTCCTAGTTAATCAGGAGGCTAGAATGGATGGCTTGGATCACCGTATGGATCAGTTTGCTCAAGCTTTGCAGACCATACTGGCTCGTATTGCACACTTGCAGCCTGCCGTCCAGGAGGCGGTTGCTGCTGTGTCCGAACCAATTGCCACTCCAGTACCCGTTCCTGCTCATGTAGTCCATATGACACCGCCACAGTGCTATAGTGGTGACCCAGCATTGTGTCGTGGTTTCCTCAATCAAATCGACATCCATTTGGTGATGAATCCACGTTCCTATCCCACCGACAGATCCAAAATTGCCTTTTTGATAAACCACCTGTCCGGGAGAGCTTTAGCATGGGCAAACCCCATGTGGGAGAATTTGTCTCCTATGTACTTTGCAGATTTTTTGTCAGCATTCAAACGCACGTTTGATCAACCCGGTAGGGTTGCCTCTGCTGGCAAAGCTCTGCTTAGGGTTCGACATGGGAAACAGATCTGTAGCGGATTATACTATTGAATTCCGCACTCTAGCAGCTGAAGTGGTTTGGAATAACGACGCCCTCGTAACAGCCTTTCAGGAGGGTTTGGCCGCTTACATACTGGATGAAATAGCATCCAGGGAACTGCCTGTCCTTCTAGATGATGTTATAGACTATGTAATCCTTATTGATAACTGCATTAGAGAGAGACGTAGTCAAAGACGGCTGGATACACGGGTGTTACCTGCTCTACCCAGTACTGCATTACTAGCGTTACCCGCTCCTAGGCAACCATCCCCCGAACCCATGCAATTGGGTGCTACGGGGTTAACTGAGGCTGAAAGAACGTATCCTAGAAGGGAGGGGTTATGTCTTTATTATGGAAAGAGGGGGCACCACTGTAATACCTGCCCTAAATTACAGGGAAACTCCAGCACCTAAGGCCTAGAGAGGGGTCGGCTTCGGGTGTTATGACTTTGTCCCCTCATGTGTCCATCTCCAGACCATTTATTACGGTTTCTCTTTTGGTCAATAAAACCATTATAAGAACCAAAGCCTTGATCGATTCAGGTGCGGCAGACAACCTTATGGATGAGAACTTTGCCAAAACCGCAGCCTTGACTTTGATCCAAAAGGCCACACCCTTGGCCGTTGAGGCCATAGATGGTAGACCACTTGAGAAACCTCTGGTGACCCATGAAACCCAAGATATAGTTATGTCTGTGGGTGCTTTACACAAGGGAAGGTTAACCTTCCAAATAATTGACTCCCCTACTACTATTAAAAGAGCTTAGTGGTGTACTAGCAAAACCATTAACAGATTTATTTAACCAATCATTGTTAACAGGAGTAGTCCCAGAAGATTGGAAGTTATCGAATGTTGTGCCCATTCACAAGAAAGGTAATAGGGAGGAGTCGGGCAACTATAGGCCAGTAAGCCTTACTTCAGTAGTGGAGAAAGTGATGGAAACCATGTTAAAGGATAGGATTGTTGAACATCTAAAAACACATAGAAACATAGAATGTGACGGCAGATAAGAACCATTCGGCCCATCTAGTCTGCCCAGTTTTCTAAATACTTTCATTAGTCCCTGGCCTTATCTTATAGTTAGGATAGCCTTATGCCTATCCCACGCATGCTTAAACTCCTTTACTGTGTTAACCTCTACCACTTCAGCTGGAAGGCTATTCCATGCATCCACTACCCTCTCAGTAAAGTAATACTTCCTGATATTATTTTTAAACCTTTGTCCCTCAATTTTAAGACTATGTCCTCTTGTTGTGGTAGTTTTTCTTCTTTTAAAGGAGGGCGATTTGAGACCGTGCATAGACTACAGAGCTCTAAACAATATAACGATTAAAAATGCCTATCCGATCCCTCTCATTACTGAGTTGTTTGATCGTGTCAAAGGTTCTAAATATTTTACAAAACTAGACCTCAGGGGGGCTTATAACCTTGTTCGTATCAAGGAGAACGATGAATGGAAAACGGCGTTCAATACACGTAGTGGTCATTACGAGTATCTGGTCATGCCTTTTGGATTGTGTATTGCTCCTGCCGTATTTTAGGATCTCATAAACGATGTCTGTGCCGTAGTCTACCTTGATGACATACTTGTATATTCTCCGGATTTGAAGACACATCATACTCATGTTAGGATGGTGCTTAAGAGGATGTTGCAGAATGGTCTTTATTGTAAATTAAAAAAATGCTTATTCGACCAAACTTCTGTACAATTCCTGGTTTATGTTATTTCTGAACAAGGATTCAGCATGGATCCTTCTAAATTGGAAGCTATACTGTCCTGGCCCCTTCCCCAAGGACTTAAGGCAATACAGTGATTTATAGGGTTTGACAATTATTATAGAAAGTTTGTTAAAAACTTCTCATCCATTATTTCCCCTATCACTAAACTGACTAAAAAAGGTTTACACCCCAGGGTTTGGAATCCTAATGCTATTGTGGCCTTCGAGACATTTAAAAAGGCATTTGCCACTGCCCCTGTGTTACACCATCCTGATCCTTCCCTTCCCTTTGTACTGGAAGTAGACGCCTCTGAATCAGGTATACTAGCAGTGTTGTCACAAAGACAATCGTATGACGAACCCCTCCTTCCCTGTGGTTACTTTTCTAAACGCTTGTCAGAGTCTGAAAAGAATTACGACGTCGGGAACAGGGAATAATTAGCTATAGTGATGGCATTTAAAGAATGGAGGTACTTGTTAGAAGGAGCTAGACATAAGATTCTGGTTATAACCGATCATAAAAATCTATCCTATATCGCAGACGCTAAAAGGTTATCCTCTCGACAAGCTAGATGGCCAGTACGAACCTGTAGATTCTATTACCTCCACTCCTGAGCCCATTGTACCAACAACTAATATAATAGCTACTACCCGTTTGGTTATTTCGTCTCTTTTTCTTGATGGTATCAAGTCATACCAATCCCAAGCACCCACTGAGACTCCTATTGGTAAGCTATACGTGAAAGTAAAAGACAGAAAGAAGTTGTTAACTTTATTTCACACAGCCAAAACGGCTGGTCATCCAGGGGTTACCAAGACTTACAAGGGTCTCCTCCATCAGTTTTGGTGGCCCTCACTCAAAAAGGACGTGGTAGATTATGTGCAGGCTTGCCGTGTCTGCACACAGTGTAAGTCCCCTAATGTTAAACCCCTGGGACTCCTTATGCCCCTATCTGTACCCAAGAAACCGTGGACACACTTATCCATGGACTTTATAGTGGATCTTCCTTCATCTGATGGACAGACAGTAATTTTGACTGTAACGGATAGGTTCTCCAAGATGGCGCACTTCATTCCGCTTAAGAAGCTACCTTCTGCGGTTCAGTTGGCTCAGGTGTTTGCCAAAGAGGTGTTCCGCTTGCATGGCATACCACAAGATATCGTATCTGACAGGGGCCCTCAGTTTGTCTCTCGGTTTTGGAGGGGCTTTTGTGCTAAGATGGGGGTCTCCTTATTGTTTACTTCCTCCTATCATCCACAATCTAATGGAGCTGCCGAACGAGCAAATCAGTCTGTGGAGTTTTATTTACGCTGTTTCACGAATGCACACCAGGACAACTGGTCCCATCTCCTTCCCTGGGCTGAATTTGCCAGGAACACTGTGTCTCATTCTTCTACTGGCGTAAGTCCTTTTATGGTGGCTTATGGGTTCCAACCCGCTGTTCTTCCCGGTGTGTTCTCCGACAAGGGAATGCCCGCTTTGGACGAGCACCTCGCCTCCTTACGGAAGATGTGGGATCAGGTCCATGCTGCTCTTTGTCGTGCTGCTGCTACTCAAAAGAGATTTGCTGATCGTCGTAGGTGTGCGGCTCCTTCTTATGCTCCAGGTGATAGAGCTTGGTTGTCCTCTAGGAATCTCCGCCTTAGGG
Organism: Pelobates fuscus; assembly: GCF_036172605.1. Taxonomy (NCBI): domain Eukaryota; kingdom Metazoa; phylum Chordata; class Amphibia; order Anura; family Pelobatidae; genus Pelobates; species Pelobates fuscus. Next base: position 419,085,498 of record NC_086317.1, read on the forward strand.
TTCCCTCGATGAAGTTCGCGCCCAAGTTCCTTGGTCCCTATAAGGTGTTACGTAGGGTGAATCCTGTGTCCTACTCTCTGGCCTTGTCTCCTTCCATGTGTATACCTAACACCTTTCACACCTCCCTTTTGAAGCCCTTGCTCTGTAATCGGTTCTCTGGGTCTCTCAGGCGTTCAGATGCCCTCCGCGCGGTCTCTAGTGACGTATATGAGGTGGCTGCTCTCCTTGATTCTCGTTTCTCTCGAGGTCAGTTGCAGTATCTGGTTGATTGGAAAGGTTACGGCCCTGAGGAGCGGTCGTGGGTTTCTGTCTCTGACTTGGACGCACCCTCTTTGATCCGCTCCTTTCATGCACGGTTTCCTTTGAAGCCTTCGGCTTCCCGCCCTCCGGGCGGTCCTCGAGGGGGGGGTTATGTCAGGGCTCCGCGGGCAGCGGCGAGGGGAGGTTGCAATCCTCTCGCAGCTCTCACCCTCGGTCCGTCGCTGCCCGCGGTCCCCCCTCCTCTTACCGGTCGGCTCGCGTCCTCTTCTCCTCCTCCCAGCGGCAGCATGTCTAACGCTGCACGCTGGGAGCCGGCACTGATATCAGTACGCCGGGGTCGCTCACGTGACCCGGCATTAAAGCGACAGTGCAACAATCACAGTGGGGGGTATAGATACCCCCCACGTGTGTTTGTTAATTCTGATTGGAAGTTCAATTTTCCCACGCTGTGTAAAATGACACAGAGCACTGTGATTGGATGGATTTCAAGCCATCCAATCACAGTGCTCTGTGTCATTTTACACAGCATGGGAAAGTTTTTTGGAATTTTCCCACGCTGTGTAAAATGACAAAGAGCACTCTGATTGGCTTAAACCAGCCAATCAGAGTGTTCTTAGCCTAATTGCAGGGCGTCGCAAGGCTTTATAAGCCTTCCCCCGCCCTGCAGAGCTCAGTCTGCGCTGAGCCCTCCATGGGTGAACATGGATTTATTTTTTTTATTTTATTTTTTTTTAATTGCGTCGGTTATTATGGTTTTTTTATTTGGCCTTTTTGGGGGCTGAAGAAAGAAGATTTTAGAAGAAAGAAAACATTGAATGGTAAGCTTTTCATTTTTTACATGTTTTTAGTTAAAGGTCCCCCCCTCATTATTTTTAGGGTGAGGGGGGTAGGTAGGGAGATCATTTTTTTTGGGGGGGAGGGGTGACTAGGGTCCCCCCCTTTGTATTTAGGGCCCCCACCCACCGCTCAGGGGTGGGGGCTGGGGGGGACAATAGGTCCTCCCCTTTTGTTATTTTTAGGGCCCCCACCCACCGCTCAGGGGTGGGGGCCAGGGGGGGGCAGTAGGTCCCCCCTCATTGTTATTTTTAGGGCCCCCACCCACCGCTCAGGGGTGGGGGCAAGGGGGGGGACAGTAGGTCCCCCCTTATTGTTATTTTTAGGGCCCCCACCCACCGCTCAGGGGTGGGGACCGGGAGGGACAGTAGGTCCCCCCCTTATTGTTATTTTTAGGGCCCCCACCCACCACTCAGGGGTGGGGGCCAGGGGGGGATAGTAGGTCCCCCCTTATTGTTAATTTTAGGGCCCCCACCCACCGCTCACGGGTGAGGGCAATGGGGGGCTGTAGGTCCCCCCTTTATTATTATTTTTAGGGCCCCCACCCGCCGCACAGGGGTGGGGGCTGGGGGGGACAGTAGGATCCCCTTCTTATTTTAATTTTAGGGCCCCCACCCACCGCTCAGGGGTGGGGGCCGGGGGGAGGACAATAGGTCCCCCCTATTGGTATTTAGGGCCCCCACCCGCTCAGGGAGGGGGGACCCTTTTTTTTTTTTTTTAACAGTGAGCAGCCATAGGCTGCTCACTGTTTCATAGACACGCCCCTACTCGCGGTATTGCGAGTAGGGGCACAATTTACTAATACTAAGTAATTTTTACATAGTATTAGTAAATTTGGCCACAAAAAAATAGGGGGCGGACCGAACATCGCATATGTTCGCCATCCGTGGTGAACGCGAACACGCTATGTTTGCCAGGAACTATTCGCCAGCGAACCGTTTGGGACATCACTAGTCATAATATATGTAAGCTATTATTTTAAACAATAATAAATATGGACGTTTATCAAGTCAGTGCATTCTGGAGTAAAAAGCAGATTAACTCACCTGGGCATATCTCCTACATCAATATAGCAGGAGTGTTAGCTGCCACATAAGCAGTTCATCTGATCATAACCACTAAAATAGAAACCAGTAAATCTAGATTAATGATACCTTCTGACAATAGCATAGACTTTGATTTTCAGTGACAATGCGTGTGGTAACTCCCAGGAACAGCACACGCTAGTAAAAAAGTATATTTTCATGATGTTGAACAACTAAAAGTAGTAGACTTAGGAGTACAGATGTTACTCAGATGTCATTGCATTGCATCGACATGGATGTTGTAAAAATGTTTTCTATCACAGCAAAAACTGTCACAATGCCAAATTACTGTGACATTATCAACAAAGCAATTAAAACAGACAAAACACAGTAAAAAGCTAAAATACAAGCACAAGGTCAGTACATACAAAAAAAAAATCTAGGAGAAATTTCAAATAACAGTATAAAAATGTGAAACCAAAAATCATGTAAGGGCAAATTTTCTTTATTTTTTTTAAATAATAAGAGCAGAACACAGATATTGATACAATAAATACATGTATTATTTCAGCAATAGACATAATACAGATAGGGACTTTATTTTATATCCTATATACTCTAAATTCAAATGTGAAATATATTATACATAGTTTATTGTTAAAGGACCACTATAGTGCTAGGAAAACAAACTTGTTTTCTTGGCTCTATAGGGTCTTTAGGTCCCCCCACCCTCTGGGTCCCCCTCCCGCTGGGCTGAAGGGGGAGTTTCTCTGAAACTGCTATGTTTACAGCAGGCAGGGTTAACCCTAGATTAAGCTGAAGTGGTCTGGGTGCCTATAGTGGTCCTTTAACATGATTCTTAAATTTCCTTTGTCTATGATGTAATATTTATTTATTATATTTAATGTCTTTTTTTCAAATTGACGATTATCCTTAATAAAGAATACAAAATAAATAAAAAAGATTGGAATCCATTAATAACTGATGACATATCTTGTCATAATATTTTTTTTTTTTTGCTTAACAAGGTTTGCCTTGACGGTCAGGTGTGCTTGCATTTTAATGGCCATTGGAGTGGTACTAAAAACCTCCTGTTCTTTAACCCCTTAATAACACATTACATTATTCCAGAAGTTTGGTCCTTAAGGGGTTAAATGCACATAGATATTTGGCACAGTGTGCAGGTAACTTTTGGGGGGGCTTTTGTTCTATGTATTGTGACTGATGAATACTCTAGCAATGGCTGCCGCTCAGAAGTAGTGGGAGTCTGAGCGCAGGGTTTAATATTGTGTGCTTGTAATTCTAACTATTCAAATCATTTGGAGCATAGAGGTTAACTGTATCCCACATGCATCATGCTGGGCAAATCAGCATTTATATTGCCTTATAAATGTTTTGCTCATGATGTTGAAAAATTCTAAATATCATTTACTAACAAAAACATGCTTGGAGAGTCATCTGCTTAGTCAACCATATCATTAGCAGCAGGTTATCTGAGCATTTTGGAAAACTTCACAAGCACTTATTTATCCCTCCTAAAATTACACCTTAATCCCTTAATTTGCAAATGTGTTGCCGTACAGATCATGCAGAAAAAGGTCTTGCACACCACCTGCAATGTTTCAGCACGCTATTATATCACAAAGTAGTAGCAACATTTCCATCAAGTTTAGGGTCTTTGTCCAACCACAAATGAATATGTGAAAAAAAAACAGGTAATCATATACTTGTGACGGGATGTGGCATATGCTATTCACACATTTTAGACATTTTTATTTAGTAACAAAAATAAGTAGACTTGTGCACGACGAGAAATTTTGTTCCTGCTGAATCATTTTTTCCAAATATGGAAAAATTTTTCAAGACAACTGACGTTTGGCCGGATGTCTGTTTGGATTGGCTAATTTTCAATTCAGGAACGGAATCAGAAGAATAAACCAAAAAGGTGAGAAAATGGTCCATTCAGTGATCTGTAAAATATTAAAATAATATGACTATTATATATATATATATATATATATATATATATATATATATATATATATATATATTTATTTATTTATTTTTGCAGTACACTGATAGGAGCATTTTCCTGCCATTTGGTTCACAGATCAAGTGAGAAAAAATAGCCAATAGAAGAAAAACAGAAGTAACAGTAAAAATATCTATAATGATATATTGTCTATTTATTAGCGAATGTTGTACCCATTCACAAGAAATTAGCAAATGTTGTGCCCATTCACAAGAAAGTTAGTAGGGAGGAGTCAGTCAACTATGGGCCAGTAAGCCTTACTTCAGTAGTAGGGAAAGTTATGGAAACCATGTTAAAGGATAGGATTGTTGAACATCTAAAATCACATAGATTTCAGGTTTAGAGACAACATGAGTTTACTTCAAGGAGATCATGTCAAACTAATATTATATATTTTTTTGATTGGGTAACTAAACTAATAGATCAGGGTGGTGCAGTAGACATTGCTTACCTAGATTTCAGTAAGGCTTTTGACACTGTTCCACATAGAAGGCTCATCAATAAACTGCAATCTTTAAGTTTGGATTCCAATATTGTTAAATGGGTTAGGCAGTGGCTGAGTGACAGGCAACAGAGGGTTGTAGTCAACAGAGTATATTTGAAGCAAGATCTAGTTACCAGTGGGGTACCTCAGGGATCTGTACTTGGACCCATTCTCTTTAATATTTATATTAGTGATATAGCAGAAGGTCTTGATGGTAAGGTATGTCTTTTTGCTGATGATACTAAAATTTGCAACCGGGTTAATGATCCAGGAGGGATAAGTCAAATGGAAAATGATCTAGAAAAATTACAAAAATGGTCAGAGCTGTGGCAACTAACATTTAATGTGGATAAGTGCAAGACAATGCACCTTGGACATAAAAACCCAAGGGCAGAGAATAGGATATTCCATACCCTACTAACCTCAACATCTGAGGAAAGGGATTTAGGAGTAATTATTTAAGATGACTTAAAGGTAGGAAGACAATGTAATAGAGCAGCAGGAAATGCTAGCAGAATGCTTGGTTGTATAGGGAGAGGTATTAGCAGTAGAAAGAGAGAAGTGCTCATGCCATTGTACAAAACACTGGTGAGACCTCACTTGGAGTATTGTACGCAGTACTGGAGACTGTATCTTCAGAAGGATATTGATACTTTAGAGAGAGTTCAGAGAATGGCTACTAAACTGGTTCATGGCTTGCAGGATGAAACTTACCAGAAAAGGTTAAAGGAACTTAACATGTATAGCTTGGAGGAAAGACGAGACAGGGGGGATATGATAGAAACATTTAAATACATAAAGGGAATCAACACAGTAAAGGAGGAGACTATATTTAAAAGAAGAAAAACTACCACAACAAGATGACATAGTCTTAAATTAGAAGGGCAAAGGTTTAAAATAATATCAGGAAGTATTACTTTACTGAGAGGGTAGTGGATGCATGGAATAGCCTTCCAACTGAAGTGGTAGAGGTTAACACAGTGAGGGAGTTTAAGCATGCGTGGGATAGGCATAAGGCTATCCTAGATCAGGAAGGAGGTTCAGCGCTGATAGGAAAACAGGGAATATGACAACAAGGCAGCCCACCTATAGAAAAGGGGAATCTCCTCTGAACCCCTTCGAATACAATGGAGAGAAAAGAAGGAATAAGGGTGCTCCTAAAACAATTGGAAAATAAAATAAAAAATGTTGAAAAATACTAGAGAGTAATAGCAGCGGTACCTAACAGTCCGAATATAAATAGTCCAAATATGCAGGTGGTAGTCCTAGTAGTACATAAAATGTTATGTAAAGTCCCAGATGTATGTCCGCAACTTGGAAGTGGATATGTGGAAAAAACAGAAGACAAAGAAAACTCCAATGGTGTAGTATGAACGGTAAATAATATTGTGTATATAATAGTAGAACTACTCACAATATTCAGAGCTTAAATCCAGCTCTGGTATGAATGGCATGAAGTGGAATAATCCCAACTCAAGGATATATGGTGCTCCTCTTTTGTTCTTTAGTAGAATAATTTGGTGGAGTAGTCCAGCTCGGGATGAAAGGATAAAATATATAGTGCTCACTGTATAGTTGATAAAATGTTGAAACAGAATAAAATATACTCACGGTATATGGAGCAGACGTACTGCTCGGTGGATGGCGTATGGGTGGTATAATCTCCACTTTAGGATTCTTGGTACTCCAATATGGACAAAAAAGCAGTAGTAGTTAGGTCTGGAAAAAATAAACTTTCAAATAATACAATAAGAAAATATAATATAATTCTATAGTGGAAAGAGGAATGTGGCAACCAAATGTATAATAGCCAAGTATTCCTTTATTAACACTTATAAGTTTCTACTTGATGAAGCCTATTGTGGCGAAACGCGTATAGAAACTTTTTTATATAATCTAAGTTTTAACCCCTTAACACCGCAGCCAAATGTACAAGTTGTGATCCAAACAAAACGTAAACAAAACCTGGCATTTGCGCTATATGTCTGTCCAACCGTAATTCACCTCTTTCATATTATGTGCATCCACACTTATTATATATCATTTTATTCAGGGGAAACAGGGCTTTTGTTTAACATCAAATATTTAGGTATGGAACATAATTTAATATGAAAAAAATATAAAAAAAATGGGAGAAAATAAGAATTTTTTAAATTGTTTTAGTTCTACGTGACATTTTAACTGTGAATGTCAAAATACTGTTTGCTTTTAGTGCAGCAACATACACATATTTGTATTCAGCGATGTCTCACGTGTAAAACAGTACACCCTATGTTCAGGTTTCATGGTGTTTTGGGAAGTTACAGGGTCAAATATAGCGTGTTACATATTTCATTTTTTTTACATTGAAATTCGCCGATTGGTTACGTTGCCTTTGAGACCGTATAGTAGCCCAGGAATAAGAATTACCCCCATGATGGCATACAATTTGCAAAAGTAGACAACCCAAGGTATTGCAAATGGAGTATGTCCAGTCTTTTTTAGTAGCCACTTGGTCACAAACACTGGCCAAAGTTAGTGTTAATATTTGAAAATGCAAAAAACTAATTTGAACGTAAATTTTGGCCAGTGTTTGTGACTACTAAATAAAACTGAACATACCATATTTGCAATACCCTGGGTTGTCTACTATTGCAAATGGTATGCCATCATGGGGGTCATTTTCATTCCTGGGCTACCGTACGGTCTCAAAGGCAACCTGGCGAATTTTAATGTGAAAAAAATGAAATGCAAGCCTTATATTTGACTCTGTAACTTTTGAAAACACCATAAAACCTGTACATGAGGGGTACTGTTATAATCGGGAGACTTCGCTGAACACAAATATTAGTGTTACAAAACAGTGAAACGTATCACAACAATTATATCGTCAGTGTAAGTGCTATTTGTGTGTGAAAAATGCAAAGAATTTCACTGTCACTGACGATATCGTCGTTGTAATACATTTTACTGTTTTGAAACACAAATATTTGTGTTCAGCGAAGTCTTCCGAGTAAAACAATACCCCCCCCCCCCCCCATGTACAGGTTTTATGGTGTCTTGGAAAGTTACAGGGTTAAATATAGTGCTAGAAAATTAAATTCCCTGAACTTTCGGCCTGGGTTGTCAGGCAGGTCCTGCAAATTGTAATTAATAAAATGACCTAATTATGTAAAATTATTACATAAATATATACATATAATTATTATATATATGTGTGTATATATATATATATATATATATAAATATATATATATATATATATATATATATATATATATATATGTGTGTATATATATATGTATATAATTTTTTTTTTTTATTTATATATAGGTATATATATAGTGATATATATACATATATACTTATGTATATAGATATGTATATTATTTTGTTCTTTTTATCTATTTATTTTTTATTATTTTTTAATTTTATTTTTTAACGTATTTATATATTTATTTATTTTTTATTATATATAAATATATATATAATAAATATTATATATATTTAATCAATATCATGGTACATGTATTTTGATATTAATATATATATATATATATATATATATATATATATATATATATATATATATATATATATATATAATTATGTATATATTAATATTAAAATACACATAGACATTGTATGTATATTTAGGTGTATGTGTGTATATGTGTCTATATATATATACTTAGATCATATATATAATAAATATATATATATATATATATATATATATATATATATGATCTAAGTATATATTATTTAATTATTTAATTTTACACTGTTTTAACATCTTTTTATTTTATTTTCAGGCAGCAGGAGGAGTACCTGTCATTACAGGCACTCCCCCTGCTGGCAATGCCTTGGACGGCTATGCCTCGCGATCACATGGCCCAGGGGGCCGAAGAGGATGGAGGGGGACTCCCTGGGCTTTCAGGTAAGTCCCCTATACTGCGATCGCCAGCGTGGGATCGCCGGCGACCGGGTAAGTACAAAAGATCGCAGGGCGTTCTATGCCGCCCTGCGGCGTTTAGAGCCACCAAAATAAGGTTTCTGGAAAGACCAATTAGGAGAGAATTACAGTAATCGATGTGCAAAATTACCAGAGCATGAACAAGCACCTTAGCATATTTTGCCATGTAAGGGAGGGCGTTTATAAGCAGATGATGGGCAGGTTCCAGCCCGGTTAGGAAATGGAACCAGCTGGCTTAGTAGACTCTTGTCAGTGCTTACATGGTATTTGTAGATGTGACTGAGCAGGAGCTTCAGGATAAACCAAGAAGTAATAGTCTAATGGACCTGTCCATTTCATATTCACTGGGGGCAGATAAAGAAGGGTACTTGCAGCCACAAAATCAATGTGGGTCCTTATTGGCATAGGGACCAAAGGGGCAAACACTAATAGGCCTGTTGGGAATATCCAAAGGACCCTGGTGAAGGGTGGGAGTGCTCTACAATATTCTAAAATGGCTGTGGACAGGTCAGGGAATGGCTGGAGCGAGTTGTCATCTTAGTGGAGCTCACCTGTATCTCTAGCAGCCCTCAGGATCTCTTCTTTTAGGCAGAAGTTGTATAGGCAACAGATCACATCCCCAGGGAGAAATCTCTGGTGGACCATGAGGCCGAAGTGCTCTATGGATTCGCACAACGCCAATAGGAGTGGCATAGTCCCAATTCAAGAGGCCATTAAGTAGCACTGTGAGGATCTTTCATAGATGAGTAGGGGAGTCCTCCTGTTCTGGATGGCCTCTAGGGTGGAGGTTGTAGCAGAAGCCTCTGTTATCAAGGTATGCCATGAGTAGGGCCATGTGTCTGTGTTTGTGATCCATTTTGACATGTGGGTTAATCTCATGTGATTATTTTCTTTTCATAACTTTTCAAAAGACTTTTGGGTGTGATTTATCACACACAATACACTTCAAGTTTATTTATTCATTCAGATTACTTATTTTCTCTATCGTAGAGGTGTCTAGTGACATTTTTGTAGTCCTCTTTAGTCTTAACGATATTAAGTGGGAAGGTGGAATGGGAGTGAGGTGTAGATGGGGAGCCCTTGAAGGTAAGTAGGGGTAACCTGGAAGGCACTAAGTAGGATAGTATGCTTTAAACCCTCCCTTTCCCCCTTTTTCAAGTGTGGTTTTTATTTATTTTAGTTTTAGGAAGATTACTTTGGATCTTATTATTCTGTCTCTTAGTTTCAGGTTATATTTTGAGTATACTTTGCATAACCAACATTTGAAAGTTTTTGTGTCAGACATGATCCGACTTGGAGAGAAAGTGACTCCTTAAACTGAACTGATTAATTTGGTACATATATATTTTGACTGTGTCTCATAAGGCAGAATATTTTATTGTGATTAAGTCACTGCTACTCACTCTAGAACTACATTTATTTTTTGACGTTAAGGCTACTGTGATTTTTTACATTTTAAATACCAACACTATTTTCATGTTCTCATATGTTTTTTCCTGATATAATCTCAGTCAGAAATGATGACTCGTTGGAATTTTAGATGATATGATTAAATAAAGGTTATATTTTAGACTGGTGGCTTTTCACAAGTCCTCCTTGGTTGGCAATGCTTTTATCAGGTTTGCCCAGTCTACTACAGTTGGCTCTGATGGGGTGTCTTGATCTGATCCTTGAGAGGCTGGCATGGAGGTCGTTGGGGATGAGGAGGACTCAGTCCTCACAATTTTCAATGCCAGGTCCACTAGTGTTGTAAAGTATGGACTCATTGATAAGGTAATTGCCCCTTTTCTGTGATCTTAGAGTCTGAAGAAGCTAGGGTGCCTGGAGGGTGTTCTTCTCCATTTCAGGCATTAGAGCAAGGTATCAAGAAATGGGTGGCGAACGGTCTGCAGGAGCTTAGTCTTCTATGGCCATCTTCCGCTGTGGTTCAGTCTCGCCCTGTATTAAGTCCCATGAATGTCTTTTTATGCATAAAAACTCACAAATCTCAGTGTAGCGCATGCAATATACAAAAATAGATTTGACAGATGAAGATTGCTGGAAAGTTAGGATGTGCAACCATATATCCCAGTAACATCGGGCAGTATGACCTGCCCAGTATGACATTTTACCGTTGGACTATTTTTCTCTGTCTATATTTCCTTAATGTCTTTTCATCCTTAATGACAAAATAAGAGAAATGTACCTTAGTATAGACACCTTAAAAAAAACAAAAAAAAACAGGAGATGACAAAGCTTTTAATTAAGGAATATATATTGAATGACATAATATAATTAAACCAACATCATAATCATATCAAGTGATGCAGACAAAATATTCTTAGATGCTAGCAAAATGCACTATGACTTAATTTAAAATGATTTATTTTATTATTCCGAAATCAGTATTGTGTAGAAGAAGCTCAAAGGATTCTTTACAGTCTAAAATTGCAAAAAATAGACACAATTTCTTTTATCTTAAATAATACTTTAGGTGTGTTAGTGCATTTCCACCTATTATACTCTTAATTCTGGGTTATATTAATGTCTGAAATCCAAGCTCATAATAAGCAATTACTTTAGATCAAAGTAACCTAACCCTGTTCTATATGACTATAAAAATACAAAGTTGCATTTGTGTTTACAGGGATCTTGCTTGGAGTTAAAGTCATAGTTATCTGCAATATTACGATTCCTTGCATTTATCGGAAACATCATGGCACAACATTCCACTCATAGCAGCTCTGGCTCTGGGCATAGGCATTTCAGTTCTTCCTCAGCTTGCTTGCCTGCTTTGAGCAAACACAGCATTAGCTCCTTTGGTACAAGCAAAGTATCTATCGGTAATAAGTCATTTCCAAGTTTTGGTAGTAAAAGTGTGTATGGCGTTGGATCCGGAAGTGGACACAAAATGTCAGTTGGAAGTTACTACTCAGTGAGAAGTGGTCATGGATATGGATCTAGTAATGGACATGGTTTTGGTGGATCTAGCTATGGATTCGGGGGATCATGCAGCTCTGGAGGGATCACCCCTGTCACTGTGAACCAAAGCCTGCTTTCTCCTCTCAACTTGGAAATTGACCCAAATATCCAACGAGTGAGGACGGATGAAAAAGACCAAATTAAAGGTCTCAATAACAAGTTTGCCTCCTTTATTGACAAGGTAAGTTTCAAGGCTTTGAATCATAAATGTGATTTGTATGAATGTTTTCGGCTACCAAGCTGCAAAACTGATGAGTCTAAATATGTTAAATAAAAAACAATCAGAATTGTGTTCTATGTCTATGTACATAAAGCACCCTGCAAGAAAGCACTAAAATGACTAGTGGCTCCAGTAGAGACACTGATATTCAATTTTAGTATGCTTTTAAAAAAGTTAGGATTTTTATTGATATCTTCAATCCTTAAATTACGGTTTGCTTTATATCATTTTTACTAAAATTACTTGGCTATTCTTAACCATTGTAAAGTATTTGTTATATCATGGAATAACTGAACGTTGTACAATAGTTTATAGATACTCACTGCTGTAGCTGAAACTATGATAGCTAGATCAATCAATCTACATCTATCTATCTATCTATCTATCTATCTTGTAGCTATGTTAGCTTTGTTTAGGCATTGCTAATCATCATATAGATTCTCACTTACAAATTTTCAAATGTTTTAGGTACGGTTTTTGGAACAGCAGAATAAGATGCTTGAGACAAAGTGGGCTCTTCTCCAAGACCAAAAAACATCCCGGTGTCAAATTGAACCACTATTTGAAGCTTTTATCAGTAATCTCCGTAGACAGCTTGAGAATCTGGGATGCGAGAGAGCTCGGCTCGAGTCAGAAAGAAGGACCACAGAGGACACAGTGGAGGAATTCAAGGGAAAGTAAGGGGATCTAGATAAGCAGGGACATAATGCAGACAGTGTTGTTATTAATTACAAATTGATCTAATTTAGCTTATAAAAAAAATCTAAAATGGAATTTTGCTTTAGAGAGAAATGCCATACAAATAAACTTTGTTGTGCTATGGAGTGGAACTCTTTACTTTACTTCAGTACATGTGATTATTTTTATTTTTATTTTTTTAAACAAAAAGTTTGTTTTTAAATTCTATGCTGATTTAATAGAATGCTAATTCTGCTTACATTGATTTGGATTCCATTCCAATAGATATGAAGAGGAATTGAACAGACGCACTTCTGCAGAGAATGAATTTGTAACCCTTAAGAGAGTAAGTGATATAACCATGACAAGGTTAATTATCTAATTTTCTAATTAATAAAACAATGATATATCTGTGTACATGACTAAATCTAAATCTGTTAGTCATTAGCCTTTTGTCCAAATTCTCATTCCAAACTACAAATCAAACACAATGCAAAGTTCTATTTACATAAGTATTAGTTTCCTTACGATAGACTTTTTCGGTTTAATCTTGACACAACTGCTTTTATCTCTAATATATATATATCCTATTTTTGGCTGACTCGCGTTGCCAAAATAGATTATTTTAAGGTTGTCAGTTGTACCAAGCATGGTCTCTCCACAATGTTAAAATATATTTATACATCTCTAGCATTCAGTTTTATATATATCGCCTTTCCTGAAATCTTCCTCTATGCAAAGATAATAACATAACGTATCCATTTATCTCTCATCCAGGATGTAGACACTGCTTTTATGAGCAAGGCAGAACTACAAGCCAAGGTGGATTCCCTTACAGATGAGATCAACTTCCTTAGAGCTTTATTTGATGCTGTACGTAATTGTGTGCTTGAAAAATTGGAAATGAAATAATTTTCTTGAATGTAATGGTTTCAGTTAATAGGATGCTAAGCCCATAAAAAAGTTTAAAAGTAAAATTTAGTTCAAAGAGAGAGAAAAAAAAATCTACTATAACAAAAAGCTTTAGTAAGTTAGTTTTGCCACAATTAGGTGTTTCATCCTTTTTAACCCATATCATGCATCCATGCCCAAAGTATGTTTGAGTCTATATAAGTGGTCTGGCAGCTGATTACGAAAAGGATAGAGGTGCAATGCAGCTACTTAGAGTTTTTACAACTGATGTAAACTGAACATTTCAGACTTTGATGACATAAAATGTAGTAAGTTTATAACAGGTTTTTTTTTTTTAATATAGAAAGTATGTACAAGCTTTGAAAGAACAATGAATACATAGTGTACCTACAAACTACAGAAACATATAAGTCCCAATACGAGCAAAGTATTATTTACACTGTAAAAGAACTATTGTATTTTATCTCTATAGGAAATTGACCAGCTCCAGGCTCAGATCTCAGACACCTCAGTGGTTGTGTCCATGGATAACAGTCGGGATCTGGACCTGGATGGAATCATTGCTGAGGTTAAATCTCAATATGAGGACATTGCTAACAGGAGCAGAGCTGAAGCTGAATCACTGTACCAATCAAGAGTGAGTCTGTATTGTTATATATCAATATCTCTAAATTAATTTTTACGATTTTCAACTCCTTTGTCATTTTGTTTTCCTCATTTCTGTGCACTCCCACCAGAATGTTCTACTCATAAATCCTCAAGTTTAATTTGCCTCCATATATGTAAATGTATCTTTTGAATCAGTATTCCAAAGTCAATTTTCCTTATTTTCAGTACCTCCTGTATTTGCTCTATTCCAACATAGCAATATCGTTATATAATTTTTCACTCTATATTCTGCATATTTTTTCTGTACTACTACCAAAGTCTCAATTTTTGTTGTCACTCCCAGCAATTTTCGTTTCCCACCACTCCCTCTACAAATAACAAAATCTAATTTCCTTTCCTACTTGCCCTCAATTACTGGTAGTGACAGTATCGTCATCCATGACAAAACTCAAGTGTTACTTTCAAAATCATGTAGCCTAGAACTGTGAAATAAGACTTTGTAAAGGTCCAGAGATGGAATAGGCATCTGTAATTCATTTGCTGGTAGGCAAATCCCATGATTCTAGGACAGTACCAGAACATCCTTTGTCATGCGATTTACATCTGACCTTGATCTGAGTTTGGCCTTAAAAAACATATTTACAGTGTGATTTACTTATATTTTAATTGTGTATTTTTAGTATGAGGAACTGCGCATGACAGCAGGTAAACATGGTGATGATCTGCGTAACACTAAACATGAGATCGCTGAGCTTACTCGCATGATCCAAAGACTCAAAGGAGAAATTGAGAATGTGAAAGAACAGGTAACTATTTTGACAGTTTTTTTTTCTTACTGCTGAAAAGATTGTACATTGTATTAATTGCTAAGATACAGCATACCTTTGTAAATTAAGCATGATATGTCTCAATGATTTTTGCCAGAGAGCGAAGTTGGAATCAGCTATAAATGAGGCTGAGGAACGTGGAGAAGCTGCTGTCAGAGATGCCAAAAACAAATTATCTGAGTTGGAAGGTGCTCTGCAGAAGGCCAAGCAGGACATGGCTCGCCAACTGCGAGAATACCAGGAGCTGATGAATGTGAAACTGGCTTTGGATATTGAGATCGCCACCTACAGGAAGATGCTGGAAGGAGAGGAATGCAGGTAAATGAAACTAAATTGGATTTTACTGTAGAAATAATATCAAACTCCAAAGAACCAACAAATAAAATAACATATCTAACTTAGTAAACTTAGAACAGTGTGAGAGCTCCAATTTTGATCAAACTATAGAACACGGTCTGGTGAGATAATTCCAAAACCCCTTTTAGGTTTTTAGGCAACCAAATAGATAACTATTTCAGTGCTAGGAATTGAATTCACTCTGTAAACTACAGGGATTGCAAGGACACTGAAGCTGTGCTTGAAGGGAAACTATAGTACCAGGAAAACAGAGATGTTTTCTGGTACTATAGCTCCCAATAGTGCCCCCCCTCCACCCTCTGCCAAGCCCCCACCCCGCCTGCTGGTTCAGCCTCTGCCATCAGCCATCAGCCAGGGGCGGAGACTTAATGAGCATATATATGGCGATGGCCGCTCTCGCTTTAGTACATCCTCCATTGGAAAGCATTACATAATGCTTTCCTATGGGGCTTTGGGGGATGCTGGATGTCCCCAAAGTCACCTAATGACCCGGATGTCCCTCTGTTGGCTGTCTGGTAGACTGAAACTATAGGTGAAGTTAACCCTTAAAGGTAATTATTATTATTAAAAACTGCAATGATTACCTATGTAGGGTTAAGGGACGTGGGACACTGCACCCAGACCACTTCAATGAGCTGAAGTGGTCTGGGTACCTAGTGTCCCTTTAAAGCGGTATTTTAGCAATGTGTTATTTCATTGTAATTTAAAGGATGGCATTCAATATATGAAGACTCAACATAGTACAGAGATACAAACTCCTGTAAATTTGATTATAAAAAAGAGAGTAGGACACACAATTACCGTGTGACAAAGACCGACGAGAGAGGCAACAATTAGAGGAGAAGCTTGGATATTTCACAAAAATGTTATGCCATTGTCAGTTGAGTCAGCCATGCAGGGGTCTAACAAAGCCCTGCCACAAACGATCCAGAGTGGAGCCCAGCAGACCACTAATGTGGAGGCATAAGGTCACCCCAGAGCACCAGGACAAACCATAAATTGTCAGCAGGGTCCCCCCATGCATCTTTAATGTCTTAAGAGGCAGAACTTCACTGCATTGCATAGCTTCAAGGCAACGGACAGCTCTGGCCCCAAGATTGATTCCCTACAACTTTGCTCCATTTGAGACAGATCCGGCAAGAGAACCCCACAAGGGCTCTTCCACCTCCCACATAGCTTCACTTCAGGTAAGGTGTTAGACTGGTCACTCAGTGCTGCAGAATTCCAGCGAGCTGTTTGTGGTAGACAAAAGAAGTCTAAGGGCATATGCAGGTGGAACAGGACACCACACTCTACTGGAATCGGAGAAGCACCCAGAATCTGCCATTTTGTGTGTGTCGAGTTACTGTGAATATGCTGCGCCCACAGCTAAGCAAGGGAACCTTCAGTGAGTAGACCGGGATCAGCCCCACCAAATGGCACCAAATCAGTGGCATCAAATGGCAGCTTGGTTTGGGAGCGGAGACCGGCCACTTCTCCTCCCCTCTATATTCACCAGACCACAAAGCCAACTCTAAATTCTCCAGCGGCAGGGACATCTAAAAGGCATCAAAACCCACACAGGTGCATCCCTGCTCGGTCTGTTACACCCTTAGTGGTAGCTAGACATAGCGAAGGGGGTACATTTATTTAAAAAAGTCAATTAAAGTTAGTGAGGTGCCGGAGCTCAACTGGGATGCATCCGTCCAGAATGACAGTCAGGCTCCGCCCCCCCCCCCCCCCCCCCCTTTGTCATTTTACGTGCAGGGTGGAAGCTGTGAAATACTATATGCAATTATATAAGCTATGTAAAACTGAGTTTTAACTTGCAATGTATTTTATTATAGGTTGGCTGGAGAGGGAAATGGTTCTGTCAGCATTTGTAAGTACTAACTGCAAATTTTGTTATTAATTAGTTTAAATAATAAACGCATTGGCATAACATTGAAATGGAATTAAGGTAGACTAGTGCAATCTGTCTGATCAAGTCTTTTGAAGAGAGAGACAACCATGTTGGAACTTTACTTTTTTACTTTTAATTATCAACTTTCATTTTGCCATGGGCAATATTACTTATGCTATATTAGTAACACACATCTATACAGGTTTTAGCATATAAGGATAACACAATGTTCATAAAACTATTCCATTGTTTTTGGATTCCATCAATACATTCCTAGCACTCATCATTTTAATTTGTAAAGAGTACATAACTTAATTCATTTTTGCAGTGCGGAGGAATCATGGGGCTACGAAGGAGGGAGAGGGGGAGGAAAAATACAAGCATGAAAGTGTCACCCCAAAAGATGAACTCTAGACATATACGTTTGTCGCCTGCCTCACTAAATCTACATGCTACAAATGAATTTTATTGTTTTATCACAATATTATTTCATAACCACCCAATTAAACCTATTTACCTATTAAACTCCAAAGGATATAAGTACTATTGCCATAACGGTCAAGCTCAAGTCAGAGAAACACAAGTTGGAAAATGCCACCAAAAGGTGAACTCTAAAAAAAATATGTTTGTTGCCTGCCTCCCAAAATATCCATGCTAAAATAAATGTTATGGTTTCATCACAATATTATTATTCTTTCTGGACCACTCCAACCTCAAAGATATATTTTATATTCCCTTCAAGGTCAAGCTCAAGTTAACAACGCAAAATAAATATCTTAGAGATGAATAAAAAAAAACAAGAATTTGTTTTAGTCAGAGAGGATAGGATAAATGCTTTGAATCCACAATGTGCTCTCCAGTTAGTAGTAGTTAGTATTTATTCTAATTGTTTAGATCATTCAAATTGTTGATGACCAATATGTGATTTATCTTTTTCCCAGCTGTGCTGCATTCCAGCACTGGAGGATCACATGGTGGAAGTGGACATGGGCACCACCAGAAGAATGGATTTAGCTCTGGGAGCATCTCAATGGGAAAATACAGCTCAGGGCATGGACACTGCTCCTAATCATTTAGGGCACTGTTTGTGTTTTTATTTTTTCTCAACAAGCAACAGCTAACTTTTTGATTCTTTTTCATCTTTTGTGTGCATAACAGGTGTGCAAGGAAATCTACTGCTTCTGTAACGTGCATACAAAAGGAAAATCATGCAATTAATAGAACATTCTTTTATAACTCTCAATTGATCAATAGCTTTCTCTATATCTACTTAGATGACATTTAGGAAACATTAATTTGCAGACATTTTAATGATTTTTTTTCAGAGGTAACTACAGAAAATATTTCAAAGTTTTTTGTTTGTTTTTTTGTATTTTTTTTTTGTATCCCCACAATGTATATCCCTTAACCCCTTAAGGACACATGACATGTGTGACATGTCATGATTCCCTTTTATTCCAGAAGTTTGGTCCTTAAGGGGTACTGTTAAACAAATTTAAAACAGCTGTAATTGCAATACTCGTTTATAAACAGTTCATGCACGTCTCATTGAATAAAAATAGCTAAGTGTTGAATTTAAATTAATGAAATTGGCATGTTATTGTCCATAATTTAGTGGGTCTAATTTGACTAAATCCATGAAAATGAACAAACTATCTTGACTAACTTTTCTGATTTTGCATCTCTTCAATAAACTTCCAGTTTCATGTGAAAAAGTGGTGTTTTGTTACCTTTGTTTTGTTTTTTTTTCTTGACATTTATTAAACACATTCTTTCTATTTTTGTTTAAAAAGAAAACTCGAAAAACTGACATTGTGAAGTTAGATTTGTTTTGAGAATTAGAATATAAAAATACTGGTAAAACAGTAAAAAATAAATAGGGAAGAAACAGAGCAGGATTAACAATAAGGTAAATTTTGGTGGCTGCCTAGGAGTCAAGTGTTAGACAGAGTCCATGGCGTCATGAATTTACCTGGCCCCATTTACCATCCATATGTGAAAAATGATGGGGGGTGGAGGGAGGGGTGTCCAAAAAGGTAACCAACCTAGGGCCCCATGTAACAAGTATGACAGAGGGAGTGAACGACCAAGATAGTGAAAAAGAGGGATAGAGAAAAACAGCTGGAAAAGAAAAAGGGGAAGGGACATAAAAACAAGTGAAGTAAGAAAAACTACATGGGCCTCAAGCCATCCAACTTGTCCCTGGTTTGACATTTGCTTTAAGATATAAGGAAAGAAGAATTAAAACTATACAGGAAAAAAATAAAAGACAATGGAAATGAGGAGTAACATAAACATACAGGTGAACTAAGGACAAATAGATAGAAACTGAAAAAAGGAGAATAAAAGTAACTCCTGAGAAAAGTGTGGAAAAGTGTGTACAAAATGGCATTGATAAAATGGATTAAAGGAAAGCAAAAACAAGGGATAAATGCAAATGGAATAGAGTACGAAAATACAAATTAAAATAAAAATGCTTATTAAAAAGATACATAAAATGACACAGAGGAAACAGAAAAAAAGATGCAATAGAGATCAATGGAATCACAAATGGAGAATTGAGTTGAGAGTTCTGAATATGACACCTGGGTAACATTTGAAAAAAGCAAAAATTACATTTATACTAAAAAACAAGACAAATATGAGTTTTATCCCAACATTGTAATGGGCATCAAAATGTATGATTTCCGAGCTTATTACAAGTCTTCATATATAGATCTACTCAAAAAGTCATATAAATTATACATTTAGTTTCCAATAAAGCCACAAAAAGTGGTGTTCTCCATGTACCTTTCCACTTTTAGTATGCATTGCTTTTTTGAAAATATCACCCATATTTATATTTATATTATTATTATTACTAAATCTCCTTTAAGCAGACAGTGTATGTATATTTTTTTTTAATTCTTTATTTTTGTAGTGCATTAGCTTTTAACAGTCGTTTGTGAGGTACCCCAAAGGCAATCCTCCAATGCATTTTGGACAGTTGAACATAAAGGTACATGAGTAATCTAGCACAAATTTAATGTTTAAGGGTATTTTGAGTTTTAACATGGATATGCTGCTTGGAATATTGATAAGTCACAGGAAAAGTTGCCTAAGTATTAAATATTAGGTTGCATGCTTGGTCTGACACGAACAGTAAGTGCTCAAAATAGAAATGTTAGGGTACCTGCTAGGCATGGCATGGTTACAACTGTTTAGGTAACAAGTATTAGGTTAAATGCCAGGCAATACACTTTGGAAACTGCTTAAGCAGTAACTGCTCGGTTACATGGTACGCATATCACGGTTGGCACTATTTAAGTAGTGAGTGTTTGGTTACATACTAGGCATACAGGAGTTGTTGTAAAGACCACTGGGGATGAGCCAGAGGCTTGGTGGACACCAAGAGACTTCAAATAAGAGGCATTTAAATCAGGCTAAGGTAAGTGTGCAACAGGCCTTAAGCAAAGCATAGAAATTGTAAAGCCAAACATTTTTGGCATATTAAGTGATGTGTGAAGATTGGCAGCCCGGTCATGTGCTGCAGGGTTGTGTGCTTGGCATCTGGTGAACAGTTTGTTTCCCCTCTAAGGTTATCTCCCGATTTCTTGGCTGTGCGCCACCGGGGGACACAGCCAAGTCCATCAGAGGTGTCCTTAGCTGAACCGGAGCGTAAATTCCCAGGACAATCAGAGCGTCCCCACAGACAGCGTAGGATGCCTCAGCAGTGCTGCCTGCTGCTCAAGGTCTTGGCAAGCTGCTATCTTAGGTGAGTGCAGCGTACCCTGGGAGGCGCGTGTTGTGGGCAGAGGGTCTGATGATTCTCTTGTATCCTTCCTCTCTCCAGTCGGGTGTCTAGGCTAGCAGTGTGGCTCTAGTTTGCTGGAGTGGTTAGTTAGGTGCTCTGAGCCTCCGCCATCTTAGATTGTGGGCCTTCGGCATTCGACGCCCCCCAGTTGGCTCCTCAGCCAGCTCTAGTCCGTCCCAGTCCCAGTTGGGGCTGGAATGACCCCCCCTGGGCCAGAGGGGGGGGGGATGGACCGGCAAGTCCCCAGCTCTCTAGTGTGTGGCAGTGTGGAGGGGAGTCAGGGCAGCGGCCGTCCACCCCGCTCCCCCCAAGGTAGGTCGCAGCCTCTGAAGTGTCGTGCTTCCTGTGGGGGGGCCCGAAACTCCCGATCTCCGGGTCCGCTGCCTCTCCCACAGCTATGTGGGTATTTTCAGACTCTGTTCGGATAAGAGTAGCTGCCTATAGTGGCTTAAAGACTCGGTTCCTCCGGAGCCTCTCCGACATGCGACCGGTCAGCATGGCGGTTCGGCCCTGCCTCCCGGCAGTGTATATTTTTTTAAAGAATTCTTAAAATAATAATAAATGCAATTTAAAATAATATTAATAAAATTGAAGGCAGAAACAAGGCATTTGTTGACATATATTTATCCTTATTGTTACCGTGTTTTAATCTTTATTCATATTAAAATTTCACACATGAAACCATATAAAATATTCTATTTTTAACTGGTATATTCCTTTAGGGAAAGTAGAGCAGGACCTTGGTGATAAATATGAGTGCCCCTGTTTTCTTCTGTGTTTTTATATATATCTCCCTCATTGTTACTCTCCATTAATTCTTCTCTTGTTGCTTTTCTGCCTTAAGCACCAGATGCATCTTGGCTACACTTCTCTAGTTGTGATGAGTCAGGTATAGACCTCAGGGTCCTCCCAGCAATTCTTCTGGAACTAACAGTAACATAAATGATGCTGAATGTACGGATCCTAGTCAGGGCTCCTTGGTGGGGAGGACTGGACTGGTAGAGGAACGGTCCCCAGCTAAAACATAACTTCACACAGGCCCCACATCGGTTAATATATCAAGCTGGTGTTGATGGTAGGAGCAATGAATGATGATTAGATGTTACTATATAGTCTAAAGTGTGAAAACATCCCCCAGACCTTTGTACCAATGCAGAGAGTTGGCAATTTCCTCACAGTAGCCTCACAGTAGCCACTAGTACGCAAGGGTGGTGGGCCACTGGACTAGACTATCTAGGGTTGACAGAAATGCCAGACTGGTGGGAGCAGGTATCATTAGATAGGGCTCATGATTTTCATAACAGAAGTTTGATGTCATTGGTGGAAATAGAGCCTCAAAAGCAGAGTTTTTATCTCTCACACATTACTGGGAATGCTCTGCCATGCTGTGCATGTGATGGCAATAGAGATTGCAGGGTAATATGGCACACAACTCCATTTGTTGTTAGGGCCTTCTACATAGATCTGTGGATTTCATTTACAATATAAAGGTAATTTAGTTGTACATATAGTTAAATGTTCAAAACATAAACTGAATTTTGAAGGGTTCCGTATATAACACTGAGTGAGTGGGATGCAGTGTTGACAAAGGATGCAAATCTGATCCTGTCAGATAAATATGATTGAAACCAGTTTAGCAGTTGATTACCTCTTCATCAGATCTTAAGTTTACTCCTAAGTAAGATTTTGTGATCAGTTGTATTGAATACCTTGACAAAATCCAGAAAAAAAGCTCCAGTAATTTTACTTGCCCCATGCTACTTGGGATGACATTGCATATATTTATGAGCAGATTAATTGCCAAGTAATTTGCATGAAAAGCCAGATTGAAATGGAGTCAGGAAGTTCAACTGTTGGTTAACATCTGCCCAATTGCTTATGGATACAATTTTCTAAGCCCTTTGACAGTACTAATAGTAAATATATTGGTTTCAAGTTCTACCTTTATATATGGAAGCGATTCTTGCCATTTTCCACAATTCAGGGAAGTAAGAGGGATTGATTAATGGGATGGGCACCAGTGCTTAAGGAGACACTCTAAGCACCTAAATGTAATGATTTTGGTACATTGACCATGTCCCTGCTCCATGCCAAATGAAAACTGTGACAAACGCCCTGTGGTCTGGTTGTTTGCCACAAGCTCCTGGAGGAGCCTGCTTGCCAGGCTCCTGCCTCAGAATTATGGGCCCTGCAATATACCTTGCCCAATGCACTTTAAAAGGCTCCATTCATGTCATTTATGTACATTTGTACTCCAGAAGGAGAGACCCTTTCTGAAAGTTGGCCCTGATTCCCTGGATCTGTTTTGGGCATGGGATGGGACCATGTGCACTCTCGGTCAAAATTGTGACTTCCATGGAAATCATGAACCCCTGAACCGATCTGGGGGATTTTTTGATATGTTGGTCACCCAGATCAGGGCTATCAGGGGATGTAATGTTTGTGGGTTTTTTTGTTTTTTTAGGTGTTTTTGGGGTATTTCTGGGGTTTTGTTATATTGTCTGTTTCTGTACTGAGATAATTCAATTATATTTTTGTGTGCTCGGGTAAATATCTCTCAGGCACAGGAGAGCAGCATGTTAGATGTTTGCTTGTAACTAGTCTCCTCTCAGGTCCAGGGGGAGGGATTATCCTGTTTTGTGTGGGAGTGTTATGTGTGTTTTTACTGTGTCCCTGTATTGTACAAAAGCAGGCCATTGAGTCATTAGTTTTGCCCCTTCGTGAAGTCTAGGCTCATGTTTGGGGGATTGGAGAGCTCTAATCACTACTCTGCTGTAAACAGGAGAGCTATAATCACTGCAGAACCTGGGATTCGGGAGACTACTTACGGATATACTCAGCCGGAGTATAGGGGATCCATTACATTGGTGGCAAGCGGCGTGATTTTTCTCCCAAATGGATATCCCAAGCCAGGGAAAGCAGTGGGGAGTGCAGCAGAGCCCCTGTATAAAGAGGAACTTATATTTATTTATTATATTAGTGTGGTTCTTGAAGCAATAGATCTGGATAATAGGACATGGACATGTTTGAATTTCAAGGATAAAGAAATGTTCAATTATATCACTAATCTGCACTGCCTTAGATTTAAATTCTGGAGTGTTATTGCTGGGGAAGTGAGTGGTTTTTGTGACCCGGTTCATTTTTAGTATATTCATATTTTAGATTAACAATCAGTGAAGTTTTGCATACAACAAAGTAGTTATTAAAGTGTATCTGCCATTTTGCACACACCGCGTGGTCATTTTAAAGAGCATAAAAGTCCATCTCCCACCTGTGCAGATACTGGAATAGCTTCTATCTCAAAGATTGAGTCACATGAGAGAAAAGGAGAAACCTCCTAGAGGTGGTTCTCTTGCTCTCTCTCACTGTAACTCCAGTGCAGGAGCTCTGCCTTCTGTGGATTATTCATCCATGTGTAGCACTTTAGTGCCTATATAGCACATTATTAAGGGGGAATATAAATGGAGTGACTCTTATGACACTCTGTTATGATGCTAAAGTGCTGGCCTACACATTGATTTCATAGAGGACACTTCCCCAAGCAGAGCCATATGTGTTAGAGTAGGGCAGGAGGTGTATAGTTCTTTTTAGGGGGAATATATGAATGGAGTGACTGATATCACATTGTTCTGAAACTAGAATGATGGCAGTGAACACTTACCCAAGCAGGGCCATTTGTGTTAATGGAGGACAGAAGGCAGGCAGATTTTGGGTGTGGGTACGGATGACAGAGTAACGGGACACTCCACTGCCAAAACACAACTAAATAACAAAATAAATAAAATCACTGTTATACCCCAATTAAAACATGGATTTGATTATGCATTTTAAAAAATTGTGGGTATTTTTAAAAATAACTTGCAAAAACTGCAATTATCTTGTCTGCTGGCTTTGCAAGCCCTCCCCTTCTTACACCACACATACTTTCCATGTTTGTTCAATCACACATCTTGAATTTAGCTCCACTGAACTTACCAAACCAGGAAATAACAGGACCAGTTCTCTGCTTGAAACACAGGGGGTGTAACTAAGTTAATTTATAAAAGTGTAAATTTCTATTGAAAAAATAAAGCACATACTCTTCACACATAGGCACTTCAGCAAGATAAAGTGCTTTAGGAGACAAGAGGGTATACATCATTGATCATTACAATCAATTACATCTTCTTTGCTTAATTGTATATCAGCCCTAAAGGTGAACCTGTTTGTACAGGTTCACATTAAATGGGATTGCTACATCTAAGTGCTCTTGCAATATTTTACTGTCCACTTTTATAGATGGAAGCTGGGTGTAGTTCACGGGGGTTGCAGAGACTTAGTAACCTTCACGGAAGCCATGTCTTATCACCCTGGGCCCCTATGTAGCTCTCCTTAATTTGTCAAACCCACTTGTTCCCTTGAGTTTGGTACTGTTAAACTATCGAACACAGACCACCCCCTGGCTCGTTAACTTCACAGAAAACATTTAACTCAAGTGCTCTCTCTGAGTGGCCATCATTTATATAGCCGAAACACGTCTTGTCTCCCGAACGCAGGCAGCGGTACTTGGTCGCCGAGTGCATGGAACTATACTTTGGAAACTTTGCCTCGTGAAACCGGGGAAAATCGCACCTTTGTCTACTCCATCCCCAGACAACTCAGGAGAGCTCTGTTCAGGAAAGAAGACTCTCCCAAATAGGGAGACCATTCGCTCCCCACAAGCCAGGGGGAGCCTTCAATTACAAGATAATAGGATCTCCCTAAAGTTGACCAGTGCTATGCCTTTTCATGGAACTATTTTGGGCAGCTGCCACGTGTGCTGTCGGTCAAAACTTTACCCCATTTGCGATTCGGCTATATTATATGGATTTGAGTGCTATTTGGACAACTTGGGCGCTCAGATCTGGACTATCTTGGGATACCATGATTGTGGGGGTTCCTATATGTTTTATATGTGTTTTGGGGTGTTTTATTGTAAAATTTTGTACCTCTAGTGCCTGGGAGATAATTAGTTTAAGCAAAAGTACACACACTTTTCTCCCAGACAGAGAGATGCCTGGGCGGGGCTACTATTGTATTGTATGGAGACCCCATGCTGGTTGTCTGTGCATATAAGCAGGCAACTTGGTCTTAATAAAACAGTTCATCTTCTACCCAATACGACTGGTTACGTCCATTATAATGGGGGAAACTCTACACAGATCAATAGCACTTTTACACTATCTGGAACTAGGATTAGTGTAGGATCAAAGAAGAAGCAGCGACAATAGCCTAGTGACAGTAACTTGGTTTACTCAGATAGGTTACTGTGTAAAATACTGGGCTTTAGCTAGTTTTGTTTATGTTATGCAGATATTGTGCAGTTTCCCATAGGCAGTATAGGTATACTATTATTTCTTAATATTTTTACAAAATATATCCCTTAGGTGAAATATGTCTATTTGCAATGCTAAATGAGCCCCTCTTACTCTAAACTTGTGTGGTAGAGAATCGATATTACAGATCTACATGAATTTTGCACCTTACACGCCGATCCTGGTCAGTTAGGTGACCTTGCAACCAACCTGTATTCAATGACTAGTATACGGGAAAAATATTCAGTGTTAGTAACTTTACTATAATCCACAAGGTCTCAACTTGGACTTTTGTGGGAATGATCCCTAAATTAATATGGCTTTATGAAAGTAGTAGCAAAGTAAATAAGTGCCGATTGAGGGTAATAGGATTTATCTCATAACTAACTGTTTGCTGAATAGTTATGACTGTTTTATGTTTTTTAGTCCTTCAGTGTGACACATAGCTAGCTGTAACCAAAGTAAAGATTTTGTTTTGTTATACAGCCTCACCCATTTTGTTTCTATAAACTATGCATTACTATAACATTGCTTCACATTAAAATAGTAGCCACTATTAAATGCATGCTAGCTTTGATAATGTAGGTGGGTAACTGTTTTATTTTCTATGAAACAAGGTGGAAATGATTGTATCAAACAAGGATCATAAGAGATAATAACAGGGTCCTTTTGTAAACATGACGCTCATGTCAAGTATAAAAAGGAACATATATCATGAGATCTACAACAGTCTGGTAAAAAAACTGCATCTGGTATCCTCATCTCCACTGCGAGCTGAAACATCATGTCTCACCACTCCATCCTTGGAAATTCTGGACATAAGCACTTTAGCTCCTGTTCAGTAGCTTTACCTAAACATGGGAGCTCACACCACACTTTTTCACACTCAAAGGCTGCATCTCATGGTCACAAAGCATTGCACTGCTTTAGCAGCCAAAGTGCCCAAGGCATGAGTTCCAAGGGACACAAGATCTCATTTGGAAGTTTCCATTCTGGAAAAAGTGGACATGGATCTGGACATGGATCTGGACATGGATCTGGACATGGTTTTGGAGGAATTGGCAATGGATTTGGGGGAGCTAGCATCACTTCAGTTACTGTAAACCAAGGTCTGCTGGCCCCTCTTAACTTGGAGATTGATCCAAGCATCCAACGAGTGAGGACTGAGGAGAAGAATCAAATTAGGGGATTGAATGACAAATTTGCTTCCTTCATAGACAAGGTAGGAACATTTCAAACTCTGAAAGAACACAGAGTAATAATAATAACAATAATAATAATAGCCAAACTCAATATAGGCAAAATGTGCAAGAAGAAATGACTGTAGGCAAAATTATCTCGTGCACTGAATTTAAGTTGTGCCAAAGTGACATGTTGTGTAACAATGTTGCTTGTAGATATGAGTCCAATATAAGTCTCAAAGAGAACGGAAGTGCATATATGGGGTAAATCTGACAGATATCTGATATAAGTATAAGTATCAGTAGAAAAAGGCACATTCACTTGGTAAAGAGCTATCCGACCAGCTCAGTATTAGAGAGTAGGCGCAGTGTTATCCCCACTTCGAATATGCAATGCGGGAACACACAAAAGAGACAGAAACAGGCAACCAATAGTATAACTCTGTATTTTTAACATCTTGTTAGATGTTTATATCTTCTATTCACAATTTTTATGAGCACAATAGGCTTCTCATAATTTTTTTTTAAGCATAAGATATATTCACATAACAATATGTATATAATACATTGCTGTGTCACGTCTATTTGTTTAAACAGTCTAAAAAGGCAAGTAAGAGCTACTGGAACAATATGTCATTATCCACAGAACAAGACTGAAATTTGGGAAGAATTTTTTGGGTGATTGAAGGAAAAAGGAGGATTTAATATAATAGTGTAAAAAAAACATAATAAGGTTTTTAGTTTTGAAGCAAAGCACTTTTTAGAAGAATTTTCAAAAGGCCAAGTGATTGAGAGTGGATTTAAGAAATTGTTGGTTATTGTTGGTTATTACAGTGTGTACCATTTCTGGAAAAAATACCTAAACCCAGATGTGCAAAGACTTTTTGTATGCTTTTAAAGGTTAGCATTGCGTTGTAATAGTAGTGCACAGTTTCATCTATGGTTTTCGTGATCTTTAGCTGGCTTTTTGTATTCTTCCTACCCCTCATAATATTTTATTTAATCTTTCTATATGATTTTATATACACTAATGAGCCACAACATTAAAAACACTGGCAGGTGAAGTGAATAACTGATTATATCGTTACAGTGGCACCTGTCATGGGGTGGGATATATTAGGGAACATAGGTCAGTCTGATCTTGAACTTCATGTGTTGGAAGCAGGAGAAATGGGCAAGAGAAAAGATCTGAATAACTTTAACATGGGCCAAATAGTGCATAGAGCATCTCCAAAATGGCAAGTCTTGTGGGATGTTTCCATATGCAGTGGTTAGTACCTACTAAAAGTGGTGTAAGGAAGGTCATGGGTGAACAAGACTCATCAATGCTCATGGGGAGCAAAGGCTAGCCCATGTGGTCCATTTACACAGAAGAGCTACTGTAGATCACATTATTGAAAAATTTAATTCTGTCCATGATAGAAAGGTGTCAGAACACACACTGTATCACAATTTGCCATGTATGGGGCTGCATAGCTGCAGATCAATTGTAGTGCCCATGATAACAATTGTCCTGAAATCTCCTTCAAAGTTAGTGACATAATGGAACCATAAAGCAATGGAAGAAGGTTGCGTGGTCTGATGCTTCACATTGTCTTTTAGATCAGGTGGATTGCCAGGTGCGTGTGCATAGTTTACCTGGGGAAAAGATTATAGCAGGATGCACAATGGGAAGAAGGCAGGCCAGTGAAGGCAGTGTTATCCTCTGGGCAATGTTCTGCTGGGAAACCTTGGGTCCTGGCATTTATGTGGATGCTACTTTGACATGTACCATCTACCTAGAGATTGTTGCAGGCCATGTACACCCCTTCATGGCAGTGGTGGCCTCTTTCAGCAGGATAATGCACCTTGCCACACTGCAAAAAAATGTTCAGGAATGGTTTGAGGAACATGACAAAGAGTTCAAGATGTTGCCTTGGCCTCCAAATTTCCCAGATCTCAATGGGATTAAAGATGTGCTGGAACAACAAATCTTATCCATGGTGACACCACCTTGCAACATGTAGATCTGCTGCTAATGTCTTGATACCACAGGACATGTTCAGAGGTCTTGTAGAGTCATTGCTTGACACATCAGAGCTGGAGTTTTTTATGTTGAGGTTGATCTGTGTACTCTGGTTATTTTTTTCTGTCTCTGAATGTATAATTATTTCTTAATTTAGGTGAGATATTTGGAACAACAGAATAAGATGCTGGAGACTAAATGGGGTTTTCTACAAGAACAAAAAAGTTCTCGGATTCAGATAGAACCATTGTTTGAGGCTTTTATCAGTAACCTCAGGAGACAGCTGGAGAGCCTGGGTTGTGAGAGAGAACGTCTAGAAGGAGAACGGAACAGTATGGAGCAAAATGTTGAAGAACTAAGGAGAAAGTATGATTTATTTTCTTACACTATTCCCATTTTGCTGTGGCTGTATTATATAATTTTAACTTTATATTAAAGCTACCAACTGATATATATTTAAGAACAGAATTACAGCTCTCACAAGGAAAAAAATTAAATGCAATTTTTATATGTATTCATATAGGTATGAAGAAGAAGTGAACAGACGAACAACTGCAGAGAATGAGTTTGTTGTTCTAAAGAGGGTAAGGGGAATCTTACATGAATGTGAAAGAATAACAGGCACTGATATTAAACTGTGTCCACTTATAATATATTCATCTCTCTTTCAGGATGTAGATGCAGCTTTTATGAATAAAGCCGAGTTACAAGCAAAGGCTGATTCTCTGAATGATGAGATCAACTTCCTGAGGACCCTCTTCGATGCAGTAAGCGTTTTTTTTCCTTTAATTATTTTGTTAGATTCATTTTTAAAATGAATGAATTTATATTTTCATTGTGTTGGTTGTTCTTAAAAGCAGGTATGATGAAAAATACACTTTACAATTAACCTATGAATGTCCCTGCTCTGCCTTGTCATCCTACAGGAAATAGCCCAGCTCCAGGCTCAGATCTCAGATACTTCAGTGGTTGTGTCCATGGATAACAGTCGGGATCTGGACCTGGATGGAATCATTGCTGAGGTCAGATCTCAATATGAGGACATTGCTAACAGGAGCAGAGCTGAAGCTGAAGCCATGTACCAGTCACGGGTATGTCGATAATTTTCAGTCAGGCAATAAATAAATATTTAATAATAAAAAAAATGACTTTAGTAACATTTAGTTTAAACATTTGCTGCTAGTTTGAGGAGCTTCGTACAGCTGCAGGAAGAAATGGGAATGATCTGCAGAGCAGCAAAGATGAGATCTGTGAGCTAAACCGAGCAATTCAGAGACTGAAAGGAGAGATAGACAGCGTCAAAGCTCAGGTAAATATATGCAAGTGATTAGAGTGTTAACCATGTACATAAACAATATCTTGACTGAAGGGATGCTGATTGTCTAATGATTGTTTATATAAGTATTTTCTGCAAGGATTTCAGTGACGATACATTACATTACGCAGACATAATAAATAGACAACATAAATAGTAAGTAGCAAAAACTGGTAAAGCCTAGTTAAGCACAAAAACACAGTAAACTTTTATAAGTTATGTATATAGCATGTGTAACAAACTGTCTAGCAAACATGACCCTTGTAAGATGAGCAGTTGAGGTGGTTCATCAAGATTTTGGCGTAGTGAATGCCTCTACTATACTAAATCTGTTTAAATGGGTTGCCAGCATTTTAGAAATAGAAGCTATGTAAATTAATAAATACATGGAAAATGAAAAGAAGCTGACTTTGGAGATATATATATTAGTGAAACTGTAAGATAATGTTGCACTTGAGTATACTGTGGCTCCTAATGAAGGGTACGCCACAAAACAGTGTAAAACTGAAGTGCTTTATTCCATTATTTAAAAGACAATGGAGGGGTAAAAAAAAGATATAATACGTGCCTTATGAGTTTTGGGCTTAACATATCTTAATATAATACATATCATAAATTGTCAGAATTATTATAAAATCTGAACAGTTCATACTAGCCTCCATCACAATCTGATTAGTTCCTCTCATTCTCTGGAAAATGCTTAAAATGTCCCAGCCAATCAATAGTTTTATTTAATAAAGTTCAATGGAGAACTTGCATCTTAAAAACATCATAAATATATCTAAATCTTACAGGGTTATTTAATAAAGTGAGAACTGACAATTAATAAAAAAATAATTTCAGGTTTGTGAGCTGGACAAAATCTTTAAGTCGGCTATGATTTCAGTTGGACTGTTTTGGCTTAAATTTGAAATTAACTTTGAATTCTCATTTTAGTAAATAACCCTTAAAATATCTAAATAGATTAAAAGAGGTATTGACCCACTGCAGTTAACAAAGTATTATTTTATTTCTAAAGCGTGCTGCCCTTGAAGGAGCTATAACTGAAGCTGAAGAACGTGGAGAAGCTGCTGTTAGAGACGCCAAGAACAAGCTTTCTGAGCTGGAAGGTGCTCTGCAGAAGGCCAAGCAGGACATGGCTCGCCAACTGCGAGAATACCAGGAGCTGATGAATGTGAAATTGGCTCTGGATATTGAGATTGCCACCTACAGGAAGATGCTGGAAGGAGAAGAATTCAGGTAAATGTAACACAATTAAGAAGAGTGTAGATGTGCACTAACTTAGAGTTAAAAGAGACCCAAGAGCTTCTGTGAATGTTTGCAGTATGTTAAATATATAATAGATATATAATATATTATAATATAATAGATAGATCGATATTTCATTAGATATATAAAGAATGTTCCAAGACTTGTGAAAAATAAGGAATCATAAAATGTTAAATCTTTTATAAAAAAAAATACTAAAAACATATTATTATATTTCAGACTGGCTTCTGATGGACATGTTAACATATGTAAGTAAATACAATGAGATTTTTTAATGTACTTTATACATTTTGTTTAGCTTCTTTTATTGTATACTTAGTGCAGCTGTCCCACTCCTTCACATGATAAAAACTGTAAAATTCAAAAAAGTGGGTTGTCACAGAAAAACACAATACAATGGTATCTGAGATAGTAGCACAATAATAATGCAGAAAGATACCATGAAAAAAGGAATTGCTGACGGAATGTAAAAAATAATCTAATTATGAACTTTTAAAAACTCTAGAAAGAAATGCTTTCCTTTAGGGTTAAACAATCATAGACCAATGTAATCAAATGTAGGACATACAAAGTCTAGCAAGCTGCAACCCTTATGGGTCAGTCTCTCACAATGTCCATATACAAAACATTTCTGTAAATTGCAAAAAAAATAAAAATTAGGCCTGAGATTGTTTACTACTTGACTCGGCTCTATACCCTGTTTGAACATTTTGGCATACTTTTTCAAAAGGTGGTCTTCACTTCATTGTTTAGTGCATAGATTTAAAACTATTATTTTATACATTTTATATTTTATTTCAGCTGTGCTACACTCCAGCACTGGAGGGAAACATAGCTCAGGTGGAACATCTCACGGTGGAAGTAGTCATCATAACAAGGGAGGATTCAGCTCAAGTAGTCACCATGTGTCCAAAAGCAAACACATCTCTAGCCATGGACACCACTGCTAAAGTCAAAATGTAGATTGTAGTAAAAGCTCTGAGTATACTAAGTTTTATTCCATTTCTGCTGAAGAGTTGCATATTTTGTTATCTTATATGCTTATATGTAACACACCACAATGTTATTCTCACAATTCTGCTTAATTTTAGACTTCTGCTCTCTCTGATATCTGATTTTCTTGCATGTTGAGTTTGTGACAGCTTTTCAATAAATTACTGCACACAAGTTGGCTTGAGTAATATGTTCTTGTGTTGTTTGTGTTGTTTTTCTGTCTCTTAGGCATACATATGTTATATTCTCCTTTGAGATGGATTACATTGTTTATCTTAATATTCAAAGTCAGGTTTGGCCCAAGCCATTGTGCCAGCTGGGTCCAAGGACACAGTGCAACTGTATACCAGCTAGCCACCATAGCCCCTGCTCAGGAAGCCGCACAACCACACACATACAACATGCACCAACTCAAGAAACCACACTTATACACCATGCAGTTTCCTTTAACATAACAACATAAAATCAAACTATCCTTTGCTGTTCCCTTGTGCATTTAATTTACCCATCCTACTACATCTCCAGGTGACTTCCCAACCTTCAGTATTTCCCATTTAAACTTCTCTGTTAATGAGCCACAGTACAAAAATAAAACATAACCGCACATTGCATCCACTGTTCAATTACCATAAAATCATCCTCCATTGCATAAATATCGCAGTACCTATTCTCCAAATTGTCCCATCATATCCACCTACCACATTCCTCCAATTGTTACACCTTGTACTCTGCATGGGAGCATGTACAAAGCTTCAAGAATAACAGCTGTAAATGAGAAGGTGGGAAGGGAAGGCTCAGAGCACACCCGCTATGTCCAATGTCCTTTGCAATACATATTGTATTTTTTAGCAAACAAAATATACACAATGTGTATAGTTGTGTAGGCGCTTCCAACTTAAAATAGACAATAAAAGTAAGTGTGACAGAAAGGTGTAATCCCTTAACACCTAAAGGTAAAGTGAAACAATTAAAATAATTCACACCCACTTAGAAAAATATACAGAGTAAAAAGGATATACCACCTATTGCAGATATAGATATGGTGGTTACATCTGTAAAACAAATGAGACATACATAGTGTTTTCCATATAGGAAAAAACAAACAATTGTATCATATGAGGATTGAACTCACAAGGATGGAACCTCTTAGGCTCTATGTACTTCGCTCTTGGGTGCCTATTCAGGCTTTCGATAATTTTCAGTTGAAGACCCAGACTCCACAAATTCAAGAGTAAATAAGGGTTTATTAATTGATGAAATATTATATAAAATATTAATAATATAGGACAAAAATAGGCAGATATATGTATAAAATACAGCGTGGTATGGTACTGCAATAATGGCCAAAATTAAAAGCAGCAAAGCACCACAGCATATACACAAAGTAACAATACAGCCAAATGAAAGTCCCAATAAAAAGTCCAGTAAAGTGCAAATGCGTTTCAGCCCTAGATAGGGCCTTCCTCAGTGTTAAATTCCTGGAGAAACTTCAGGCTTAAGTAGCCCCCTTGATAAGTCCAAATGCATCCAGCTGTGCTTCAGAAATGACGCCGGCCACATCACTTCCGGTTTCTTTTTTTCTTTCTTTTTTTTTTTTTTTCTCTCTTGTGACTTCCGGTTGGATGCGGTCATGTGATGTATTTGCATTCCACCATGCGTTCCACACGAGGGCATGGTGGAATTGACTACAGAAAGTGTTCATATTGAAAGAGGGCATTTGCCCAAACAAATAATACAATAATATAATAAAATAAATAAACAAATTGAGTAAGCTGTGAATAAATAAATCGGAATAGAAATATAAAATACAAAATATTTGTTAATATAGGTACATATAAAACATAGAAGAAATGTAACTCAGGGGGATGTGGAAGGGAGAGGAAACGTCCTAGAAGAAAAGATATTAATATAAAAATGTAAATATAATATTTAAAAAATATATAAAATATTATATTATAAAAAATGGACTAACTCAAAATCTATGTTGAGACCTTTAGGGCACATAGTGTCCAAAGTGAAAATCCATTTACCCTCTAACTTACTAAGTTCTCGGACATTATCCTCTCCTCTCCAATTCATCCGCTTCTTCCCAATAACCATAAAACTTAAGAGAGAAGTGTCACCATTATGGAATTCAATAAAATGTGCTGACACACTATGTTTAGTGTATCCCCTCTGTATGTTCCCCATGTGCTCCATAATGCGAGTTTTTAGGCTTCTAGTGGTCATGCCGACATACTGGAGCCCACAGGGACACCAGAGGAGATACACCACATTAGTGGAGTGGCATGTGACAACATCACGTATTTTAAAACTAGTTCCTGTAACATTGGATTTAAATGTGCTCTGTGTATCTTTCTTAAAAGTAGTATTCTTGCACTGTAAGCACATTTTACATGGATAAAAACCTGGTCTTTGGTTAAAAACAGGGGAGGGGATACACTAAATATAGTGTGTCAGCACATTTTATTGAATTCCATAATGGTGACACTTCTCTCTTAAGTTTTATGGTTATTGGGAAGAAGCGGATGAATTGGAGAGGAGAGGATAATGTCCGAGAACTTAGTAAGTTAGAGGGTAAATGGATTTTCACTTTGGACACTATGTGCCCTAAAGGTCTCAACATAGATTTTGAGTTAGTCCATTTTTTATAATATAATATTTTATATATTTTTTAAATATTATATTTACATTTTTATATTAATATCTTTTCTTCTAGGACGTTTCCTCTCCCTTCCACATCCCCCTGAGTTACATTTCTTCTATGTTTTATATGTACCTATATTAACAAATATTTTGTATTTTATATTTCTATTCTGATTTATTTATTCACAGCTTACTCAATTTGTTTATTTATTTTATTATATTATTGTATTATTTGTTTGGGCAAATGCCCTCTTTCAATATGAACACTTTCTGTAGTCAATTCCACCATGCCCGAGTGTGGAACGCATGTTGGAACGCAAATACATCACATGACCGCATCCAACCGGAAGTCACAAGAGAGAAAAAAAAAAAAAGAAAAAAGAAAGAATTTTTTTTTTTTTTTTTTTTCGAAACCGGAAATGATGTGGCCGGCGGCATTTCTGAAGCACAGCTGGATGCAGTTGGACTTATCAAGGGGGCTACTTAAGCCCTGAAGTTTCTCCAGGAATTTAGCACTGAGGAAGGCCCTATCTAGGGCTGAAACGCGTTTGCACTTTACTGGACTTTTTACTGGGACTTTCATTTGGCGGTATTGTTACTTTGTGTATATGCTGTGGTGCTTTGCTGCTTTTAATTTTGGCCATTATTGCAGTACCATACCACGCTGTATTTTATACATATATCTTCCTATTTTTGTCCTATATTATTAATATTTTATATAATATTTCATCAATTAATAAACCCTTATTTACTCTTGAATTTGTGGAGTCTGGGTCTTCAACTGAAAATTATCGAAAGCCTGAATAGGCACCCGAGAGCGAAGTACATAGAGCCTAAGAGGTTCCATCCTTGTGAGTTCAACCCTCATATGATACAATTGTTTGTTTTTTCCTATATGGAAAACACTATGTATGTCTCATTTGTTTTACAGATGTAACCACCATATCTATATCTGCAATAGGTGGTATATCCTTTTTACTCTGTATATTTTTCTAAGTGGGTGTGAATTATTTTAATTGTTTCATATTGTATTTTTTGTTTGTGGGGATTAAAGAGGAATTATATGCTAACGAAATGCAAGTCAATTAACAAAAATAATTAGCATTTTTATTTTAAATTCATAATTTAACTGTTAAAAAGTTAACTTGAATTTGCTGCAGAACTGGAGTTTGTAGCTGATTCTGAGTGTCCTCTTTTCTGCCCAGTATAAACACCCTTATACATGCTGGGCAGCTCCCAATTGACATAGAAATCAGTGACAGTAAATTCTCAAGTTTTAGTAAAAGTTTTCATTTCAGAAGACTGCTAAATTTATAATGGCAGAACAAGGTAACAGCACTTTAACAATCAAACTCTTCCATAATGCTGGAATAGGGGGCCCAAAGCTGTCCTTCAGTATCCCTGAGAGGAGGCAGGCGGCAGTGTGGGCGGCGAGGGAGGCTCTTCTTGCAGCTCCCCACTGCTCCCTTGCGCGCCCTCTGTGATGCCAGGAGCCAAATATGATGTCATTCCGGCCCAGGCATACTAAACAGCGCACCGGATAAGTGAGGATCTGCCCCACACTGGACCCCGGGGAGGTAGGGAGGTTGGATGTCTGAGTCTGTGTGTCAGTGAGTGTGTGACTGTGTGTGTGTCTCTCAGTGAGTGAGTATATGTATGTCTGTGAGTGACAGCCTGCGTGTTTGTGTCTGCCAGTGAGTGTGTGAGTGTTTGACTGTCAGTGTGTGTGTGTCTGTGCACTGGCCCTGTTAAAACCATATTAAAACCAAGTTCTTTCAGTTAAAACTTAAGCAAGTTCAGTAAGTTAAACACATTATATACCAGGTTGTACCTCAATAAGTCACCGAGGAAAGCTTTCTCTTACCGTGAGTATTGGCCTCTTCTCTGTCTCCAGGACTGTGGTATTCTGGCAGCCTTTATACAGCCAGGATATCCATTGGCAGCACTTTGTTTTTTTGTAAAATGCATAATTAGATATATAAACTTACCTAAATGCTCACTACAAACCTCATAAAACTGACCTATCTGTTAGATGGAAGCCTAATGTCAGCAACTGAAAGGAATTGAAAGAACAGAATCCAAAGTACATACACTAGTCTTTAATCTAAATTACTAATGTACTTACCTGAGGTGGGAAGACATACTAAACGGCCATGGAGACAGATGAACTGCTGCAGGTCTGTGTTTATTGTCGAAAGGGGATTTGAACAACTGACAGCCTAAACTGAGAAACTACAGACTTTCACACGCACCCCATATGCCATTTATCATCACCAGTATGGAAAGGTTTAAAACAGACCCCGGACATGCTTAGTGCTGTTTACTGGGTCTTCAGTGAAAGAGGCTTAGCTCCTGTCTCATGTATGCAGTGGACTGATGTCATCCCCCCCAAGGATAGAGTTAGATCAGACATCCGGTCACTAAAGGGGGTACCCAGGGAGGCAACTCTTACATATCTGTTATCTGTTGTGTCTTCAGGGATTGAAGGCTGAACTAGGGCTTCCCCCTTTCGTGGACAAAAAAAATACCTGCAATGTTAATTTGCATAATTCTTTGTATGTGTGTGACATTACAGAATATGACATAAGATGAAAATAATACATTTGAAAATGGGAAATGTTGTAAATCACAAAAAAAATTTAAAAGCTACTTACAGTTTGAGTTTGCTTACATTTGGATTGGGGAGATTGAAATGCTCTTCTGTGTGCTCAATGTACTGTGCCTAGGTTGAATTTGAGAATTTTATCAAATCAATTATCTTTGTCTATAATTTACAATTAATATTTCAATTCACTAAATTTCACAGTCTAATGAATACACCTCTGTAGTTTATTCCCTAAACTAAGAATTTAGCGAAGAGAATTGAAAACAAAACTTCAAAGTACTTGATTTGGAAAAAGTCTCCAGTTCTGCTATAGTCTCAGTATGGCTATTTATGGCTTCAGTTTTGCTATTGGTGTTGCTTTGTTTAAATATATTTGTGTATTGAAGCAGATAGAGCTGACTTTTATAAGGTATGTTACTAGCACACTTCCGACACAATTCAGCAAAGTGCTTTAAGCGTCTGGATTTTGTCATTTAAAAAAAAAAGTTTGATTTTAATAGAATCTATCAAATAAAAACATATCAAACTGTGTAAGATAGGCACTCTAGGAATAATGTAAAATCTATTACACAAAATAAAAAAATAAACATATATAGATATTGTTTAAAAGGGAACCTATTGTCCCAATAATATATTTTGTTTGCTATTACCTTGACCTCTATTTAGCCCCCTTTTCCTTATGTTAATTTAATATGTTTACTTCCTTTGTTTCCAGTGCTGAGACACCACTAGTGTTGCCACCCAATCTGTTTCCATCCCCAAGCAAGCATTGGCAATGAGAAATGCATTCACAGCAAAATGCCATGTTCATCCAATCTAATGCTCTATATGAGAAGCATTGATTGAAGAACTGAGTCTGACTCAGATATTGCAGCTGAAGCACCCTCAACTGGCTTTCAGGAAGATTGTCACTAGAGGCGTGTTTAACCCTGGAATGAACACATTGCTGTTTCTACAAAATGGCACTGTTCTCAATAGTAGGACTAAAAGGACGGGACCACTGCACCCAGACCACTTCACACATAGTTTTCCTTTAGGAAACCAAAAACATGTGGTGGCATTCCTGGAGATAAAGATGCCATATTTACACCGATCAGCCACAACATTAAAACCACCTGCCTAATATTGCGTAGGTCCCCCTCTTGCTGCCAAAACAGCCCTGATGCATTGAGACATGAACTCCACAAGCCCTCTGAATATGTCCTGTGGTATTTTTCACCAATACATTAGCAGAAGCACCCCAGAAGAGAGAATACTTATGGTAAAACTGGTTATGCTTACTGTTGATACTCAATATATTCAATGTTTTTATTTTCCCACCACTCCATGTATGGCATTTAATATACCCAAACTGTGTCTTCTGCTTCTTCACCACCACCGTTTGAGATATGGGGCTTATTAAGTGGATCAGTTATAAAGATCTCTTACCAATCCAGTCCTCTCTTTTTACTAAATGTTGACAGCAAAGAGATAATATGTCTGAGGCAGGCGTATTTCCTTCTCCTATAAATATAGGATGAGGATTTACAATTAATTAACAGGCACGGACTACTTACCATTTGACCCATACATATTGTGCAGTGCTGGCTGATGAAATTTAAAGATAGTAAATGCTTGGAATCTGATTCTTCCACTTTGACTCAATGAGCTCTGTTCATTTAACTACACATATTCAATCTCTGACTCAAGGAGAAGTCATGTCTCACTCAACACCCTAAACCTACAAATACACATATTTGGGAAACAACAACCACTTGAAAGAGCACAGACTCCACTTCTTGATGCTGTTACCCAATCACTGCCTTAGGTTAGATGCTTACCCTTTATTTTTGACAGACACATATTTTTATAATACTTATCATTAGTCCTTACCATGTCAACAGATTGGTTTTATTGCATTAAAAACTGGAGGGGAGCTGCTCCATCTGTTCTTATAGACCAGCCTGCATTGGTATTGTGCACTCCACTCATAGACAATTCCAGGGGATTTATATTCCTTGCATTACGCCTGCACAGTATCTCAAGAAGTTTTAACAAAAACTCTTCCTTGAAGAATAGCACTGTGTATTTGCCTCACACCCAGACACTAACTAACTGCCATGTACTGTAGCAAGAGGATGCATTGCCTCCTTGGCATTTTTTTTTTCTATCTCCGGTTTAGTATAGAACCAGGCATTGCCCAACATATCTGTCACAAGCACACACTAATAATAAAAATAATTTACTATATTTCATACCATTTCACTTAAAAAAGAGTTGCAAAGTACTATCAATATCTAGAAGATACACAGTCATGTAATCAGAAATTGTTGCCAATTAAAACAAACTGCCCCGATGATCTGTTTGCTACAATTGCAGCTCTCCTGGGGACCATATATTATTTTATTAATCTCTCATATATATACGATAAGGCTTTCTACTCAGTACTCTTGCTTTTTAATGATTAACTTAGCTTTTTGTTTTACATACACACATACATAAGATTAAGTCGAGGGGCCATAGGGAGGCGTTTCAAGCCCTCTATTCAGACCTATTCAATTTAACACAATCACATCAAGGAAAAAGCTTCTCGGCAGCATCGGCATAACATTTTGGAGTTTCTCAAGCAACACATATCTTGTAAGCTGACGCCGGAAGCATTGAAGAGCTGGAACAACTCCTGACTCTCTTAGAGCTCAATGGAGCTTTTACACTATCCAAATCAAATCATGGCCCCCTTCCCCTTAGAACTTGGGGTTTCTCACTTTACACTGCCCCATGGGAATGCATCCGAGTCAATGGCACACTCTCATCTCCATTCCCCATCAGGAACAGAACCTGGCATGATTGTCCCCTGCCCCCCTTCTGTTTGCCCTCTCTCTAGAATCATTTCTGGAAGTGCTCAGACAGGACGGGGTATAACAGGGTTTACGCTAGGCCGTGGAGCGCATCATGTCGCAGCCTATGCTGACACCATGCTCTTCTTTCTCAAAAATTCATTGGTGTCCCACCCCAACCCCTTAGAACTTTTTTTAAAATGTGGTCTGTTCTCAAACCTCAAACTAAACTTGGACAAGTCCGAGGGATTGGCCATCACACTGCTGTAAAAGTGCACATGCCACTTACTCACGCAATTCTCCTTCACCTGGTGTGAATCTAAGCTCCGGTATCTCAGTACATGGCTACCTAGAGACCTTTCACAAATCTGCCAACTAAATTTTCTCCCCATTCCCTCCATGATGCAATCCGACTTGCTTTGATGCTCAGATAAGTATATATCCTGGTTATATAACACAGTTAAGATGAATATCTTGCCATGACTTTTGAACCTCTTCCAGACATTTTCAGTGGTGATTCCAAGGACCTTTTTCCAATCCATATCCACAGCAATCAGATGGTTTGTATGGAACAAGCAAGTGGCTCAGATAAGTAGACCTCAACTGATTCTACCCAAACACTCAGGATAAATGGCTATTATCAAGCCCACACATTTACAAAGATTTGTTGATTGGCAAGAAACTATGTGTGTCTATGGATCTATGGAAACCCAACAATCGGGTGGTAGTATACCTTTCCTACTGTGGCTTGGTGGGGTTCCTCTGGGGACGTTATGTTCCGGGAATCCAATGATAGACACAGCACATAAAGTCTGATGTTCCCTCTGGTACTCGCAACTGACCACGACACCTAATCCATTGTACGTGTGATTTATAGGCCCCTAGGACAAAAAGAAGAGTTAGATAATCTACTAGTTGAGGAAATAGCTAAAATGACAATGAAGGGGGAAGTTATCATCATTGATGACTTTAATCTTCCTGATGTGAACTGGAAAAACAAAATTGTGCCAGGAGCACACATATTCTAAACTCCCTACTGAGATTGTCTCTAAAACAAGTCGCTGAGGAGTCAACTCATAAAGAGGCCATACTAGATTTAGTATTAACAAATGGAGATTTGGTATCAGATATTACTATAGATGAAAGTTTAGGATCCAGTGATCATCCATCCGTGTGGTTTAATATAAGAACAGTCACACCACACAAAAACAAAAGTTGTAGACTTTAGAAAAACATATTTTTCTAAAATTAGAATATGTGTAAAGGAGTCATTACCGAACTGGAGCAGTTTAAATGGAGTCCATGAGAAATTGGATTATTTAAAAGTTGCAGTGCTGAAGGCAACAGAAAATTGCATTAGGCTTGTCAGTAAAAGTAAAAAATTCAAGAAACCACTGTGGTACTCCGCAGATGTGGCCAAAATAGTAAAAAACAAAAAGTTAGCATTTAGTAATTATAGTAATTATAAAAAAACAGAGTGAGGATGATAGACAGATCTATAAGATTAGGCAGAAAGAGGCTAAGCAAGTTAAAGTATCCAAATCACACACAGAAAGGAGAAAAGGAAAGTAAAACAAGGATTAGTTAGATTAAAAAAACAAAAGAAAGAAGGTATGTAGAAGAGGATAAATGTCTAGCTGACTGCCTCAATGAATATTTTTGTTCAGTATTTACAGATGAAAATGAATGAAATTTTCATAAACTGCAATAATTACATTGCAGGGTTAACTCCTCCTCTAGTGGCTGTCTACTAGACAGCCACTAGAGGGCACATCCGGGATTCTAGCAGAGGTTTCTGTGCTAGAGCGTCGCTGGACGTCCTCACGCTATGTGAGGACCTCCAGCATCGCTAAAATCCCCATAGCTTTCCTAGGAAGAGGTCTAATGCGCATGCGCGGCAATTAGGTCTCCTCAGCCGGCGGGCGTGATCAGTCTCCCCCGCTGGCTGACGTGATGAAAGGGAGGAGCGGCGGCGAAGGAAGAAGCAGCAACGAGGGACATCGTCACTGCCTTTGGTAAGTGACTGAAGGGGTTTTCACCCCTTCAGCAACCGGGGATGGGAAGTGGGAGGGAGAGGGAACCTCTAAGTCCCTTTAAGGGTAAT
The DNA here is from genome assembly GCF_036172605.1 of Pelobates fuscus. Classification (NCBI taxonomy): domain Eukaryota; kingdom Metazoa; phylum Chordata; class Amphibia; order Anura; family Pelobatidae; genus Pelobates; species Pelobates fuscus. Next base: position 419,128,595 of record NC_086317.1, read on the forward strand.
TATTTCAGATGACTTAAAGTCAGGCAGATAATGTAATAGAGCATCAGGAAATGATCGGTCTTCTCTTTGTTATCCATCTTTAGAAGTTGTACAAGTTTTCAGCTTATTATAGTTTAGTTCATCAGGAACTGAGTAGATATGCATCTGTTCACATCAGGATCTTGGCCACACACCCCTAGATTTGTTTTTTGACAATTTTATTTAAATCGTTTTTTACATTTTTTATTGGAAGAAATAAGTACATTACAGCAACATTGAAGGTCAGTTTAGCATACATTCATGCAGATTTTAAATGAATGTGTTGGCAATACTATCAAATTAGTAAACATAGTAAGCACTTAAGGAAACCTGTAATATAGAAGTAATTGTTTTAGCCAGATAGGTAAACAGACACTTAAAACATAAAAATGAGCATGTGTATACAATAAATAAGAGGACGAATGGAGTAATGGGCCTCCCTTGGTAAATCTTCTAAATATAGAGATATTTGGCAATCGTGGATACATTTTATGACACAAAACCATGACACTGCGAACAACCCCACGACAACCTAAGATTCCCCCTGTAACCACCAGGACTCTCAGATTCAACACAATTGGATCATGGGAATATTCTGAATTGTATACTGATTGCAAACTGGACCCCATAGGTAACAGACAAGAGTGACAACCGAGTCCACAATCAGCAAGAGCCGTACTTACCAAGCCCCATACCTGAGCAACCACGTTGACTGTACTCTCTTTATTTTATTTTTACTTATTACCTTCTTACTTTTTCACTTTATATGTTCCATAGTTAGAAATGTTTATTAATGCTACCATCACGCAGTCTGATATTGTGTGCTGATTGGGCACGCATAATACTTACTTACTGAAAGGCCCAGACACTGACATCCAGAATGGGAGTGACAATAACGACAATGGTAATAATGTAATTTATCTGTATCTCATAATGCAACCCCATGTATGATCTCTGACTTGGATGTACTTGTACAATTGGATGCCAATGTTGTCAAATACTGTTATCTTGATGTGTGTCCTGATGTAATACAGTGTTCCATTCTGATTGTTGTTTGCATATAAAATCAATAAACAGAAATTAAACAAAAAAAAAAACAACAAAAAAAACAACAAATGTAGGTATGCTGAAACATGTATAATACCATCTGAAATCCACTTATCAATTTATTTACTAGATTCTTCCTTTTTGACTGCAAATTTATATTGAATTCAACTACCTAAAATCTCATCTTTAGGTAATAGGGAGGATCAAGAGAGGTAAAGGTCTAGAGATTACCTGCCAGCATATAAATGTTTATAACTCATCCAAGCATACTAATTAAAGTAAACATTACACATTATTTGCTCATAGATGAATAACATTTTTTGTAGATTTATCAAGTCATAAAACATCTTCTGTTTCAGAGATGACAGGTCTGTAAGACAAAAGAAATACACTTTAGAGAAAAATGTCTAACATTAAAACAGTTTACTGATTTGTATGTTTTCTATTACATGATTCTTGTGTGTTTTATTTTAGATAAAATATCTATTAAAATGTGCAGTATTTACGTTTATGGACACATCATAGGATACCCAGAAACACTGCACACAACAGACATATACATATACTGATCAGCCACAACATTAAAATCACTGACAGGTGACGTGAATAACATTGATTATATATCTACAATGGCAACTGACAAGCGGTTGGATATATTAGGTAGCAATTGAACAGTTAGTTCTTGAATTTCATGTGTTGAAAGCCGGAAAAATGGGCAAGCGAAATGACCTGAGTGACTTTAATAAGGGCCAAATATTGATGGCTAGATGACTGGGTCAGAGCATCTCCAAAACAGCATTCCCAGTATGCAGTGGTTATGGCTCATTGATGTATGTGGGTTGTGAAGTCTAGCTATCAAGGGTGATCAGACAGAAGTAACTAGTGTAGCTAAAATTCCTTGAAAAAGTAATGCTGGCTATGATAGAAAGGTGTCAAAACACACAGTGCATCACATTTTGCTACAAACGGGGCTACGTAGCCACAGAACGGTCAGAGTGCCCATATCTATGTCTGCCTTAAGATGGGGACATGATCATCAGAACTGAACCATTGGGTCAGGCTAATAATGTGGATGCTAAATTGACATTTACCTAGAATTTTTTGCCGGCCACATAATGCAATACAATGGTGTTATCCGATGGCAGTGTCCTCTTTTAGCAGGGTAATGAAGCCTGCCACAATGCAAAAATACTTCAGCAATTGTTTGAGGAACATTACAAAGAATTTAAGGTGTTGCCTTGGCCTCCTAATTCCCCAAATCTCAATGCAATCTATGGATGACACAAATCGCAACTTATAGGACTTAAAAGTTCTGCTGCTAATGTCTTGGTGCCAGATACCACAGGACACATTTAGAGATCTTGTGCCTTTGACGCATCAGAGCTGTTGTGGCAGCATGATGGTAACCTACATGATATTAGGCAGGTGGTTTTATTGTTGTAACTGATCAGTGAATATGTAGCTGAAGAAAAATGATTTACAATGCATTTGCATCAGAATTGTTCACATTTTGGGAAGTCTGACAACATAATACATTGTCATATGAATGTAGAATGAAACATTCATATTACAAACAAAAAGGGCAATGGACCAGCCGTTTCGTGATTGAGGGCAATTAGATGGGGGGATTCTAGAAAAGAACCTATAAGACGAGCAATGGTGGCTGTTTCTAAACTAGGGATCCAGTCCTGTCCACCTATTTCATCCCTTCTCTCTGACACCATGAACCGTCACCACAATTATTCAGGGTAAGTGCTTGCACACTACCCACTGGAGAATCAGATAATGCCCGTTCTGCCAACTCCTTTTTCCAGGTTGGTATAAAAAGATGGTTTTGGCCCCAGTAATTATGATATTTGTCACCGCTACACACAAATAGTAACCAACACACACATTTGCAACATTAAACATGTACTCACTGTAATGAAACCCTCCACCCATTCTGAAAGACAGCCACTAGAAGTGTGTTTAACTCTGCAATGTAAACATTGTAATTCCTAAATAATAAATGTTTTTACATTGCAGGGGTAGAATGACAAGACCAGTTTTCCAATACCACTCCATTGAGATGAAGTGATTTGGATAACTTTAGTGGTACTTTAAAGTTTTAGTTTAATGTGTAAGTCTCAATAGGTAATCCATACTCGCATTGCTATTTAACTTAATAAAGGTAGATTAGAACACACTGGAGCTTGTTTACAACATTGTTGCTAAATAGCTGCAGAAGCAATTAAAACCACTGGTAGCTAGTAGAGGTTATAAATGACCCCCAGGTTAGCAAACATGTTACTAAATGTTTGCAGCCTATCACTGATGACTGCTGCCAATACATATACCAGCTGCTCCGGTTCAGTAAATAATGTGGATAGTGGGGAGAAGGAAATGGTTCTTGCCGAGACAACTAATAGCTTTTGAGACATTTTAATACAGAATGCCACATTTTCATCCAATGATTTATGGGTTTCTATAGAATGCAACTGATATGTTTGCTTGTTCTAAATGGCTGAGTAGGACTATGTGTCAGATATAGCAGAAAGGTGTTCCATGTTCAACCAGTTAGACCCTGAGGAGCCAGGCAGGGCCTAGGTAGGAACAGGGACATGTGAATGGGAGGGGAGTGTATACAGAGGAATGTGGTAAAGTGGTTTTGGGATGGGATGGGGGGTGGAGTAGTTTGGGTTCGATGGGTGGGCTAGTATAAATCGGTTGCCATCTTACAGTATAGCAGCCATCTAAATTATCAGTTGGGAACAGCTTGGTAATTGCTGGTTTTGCGCTCGATACACCTGATTTCCAAGTGCTGTTTGCGGCCCGGGTATGGATATCAAAGCTGTCCTCTCTGTCCTCAGGGCTGAAGCCTTACAAGATGAGGGTCTGCACCTGCAGGCTCAGCTGCCGCCTCCAATCCCGACGGTAGCGGAGGTCCCCTGAGAAAAGCCCCTCAAAGGGAAGCTACAGGCCCTCCTGGGAGCTGGAGTGCAGGCCTGGTCTTGCAGATCTGTGGCCATGAGGCTTGCTTCACCTCCTCTGCGGGCTTCTGTCACTACATGGGCAGTGGAGCGGTCTGCAGTGGTCCGCGCCCATATGTCTTCCCCTTCTCCAACCCCTTCTTCCCGGGCCAGCTGGTATGGGGCTTTGCAGACTGATGGTGTTCCGGTGCAGGAGGAATCCCTTTATATAGCTGCTAAATGGTCTTCCAGCAGCCTTGTCTCTGTCGGCGGACCGCCACATGGTTCCCACGGTCCAGGCGAGTGGAGCGGTGGACGGGCCTTCAGGCAAGTAAGTAGGCTTAAGGCACCCTTTGCCTTCCCCGTCCCTCTGGGGTGGGCCTGCCAGTATGGGTTAAGGGTGTGGGGTGTGAATTCACCTGTTTTTTCTTTTTTCAGGTGGCTCCAGACTGGGTAAGCCATTGGTGGCTTCTGCCCCAGCGGTTCCTGACTCTACCATGCCCCTGGCGAGTTTGCAGAGTATGGAGGTCACGACGGCCACTCATTGGGGAAGCCTATATGTGCTGGTCGGGCCCTCTGGGGTTGCATTTGTACCAGGAGGTGCAAGACAAAATTTGGAAGGGGGAGTTTGCTGAGATTTTCTCCCTGCTCCCCTTGGAGGATTTGCACCCTCCTGAGAAGGAGTCCAAGGATAAGGACAATAATCTAAAAAATCATATTAGCGCTAAAATGAAAGGCCCACCGTCTTATATTGGGCGTTCCACAAGTGATAAATCAAAAAACAATATAATTGTAACCACTTTATGCAGTGACTTATCTGTTGGTTCCTTAAAAAACCTTGCAAATGTCCACAGTGTATGTTGGTTAATATATAGTTTCTTCTTAAGGAAAAAAATTATATTTGCACATGTCCCAGGATCTTATGGTGTTGGAGGGGGTAATCCAAGTGGAATTCACTATTATTTGGATACAATGTATGCAGCAACGGACAAGTACCTTAAAAGGATACAAAAAGAAAATCTCGTGGTGCAATACTGTTTTATTTAAACATTAAAATAACCCTCTCCCCCAAAAAGGAACCCTTACACAGACAAGTGGTGGTACTTGTGTCCAAGATACCACAAATGAGCATGGGTTAAAAATGGGTGTTACCGCTCGTCCTGCTGAATCTGTCGGTCAGGCTGCAATGACTCTGCCGTGTAGTTCACTGCCAGCCTCTGTAAGATGTCCCTGACAAGACGGTGGGTCATTCCACCTGCTTAACCTTTTTGGGGATCAAGATTGATTCGGTGGTTGAGCAATGTCTTTTGCTGGAAGATAAGGTGCTGGAACTGCGCGGATTGGTTTCTGCCACCAGGTCACTTGAGAAAATTCAGTTGCGACTGCTGCAGTCACTCATGGGTAAGCTACAATTTGCGTGCCGGATTATTCCTATGGGGAGGGTGTTTAATCGCTGCTTAGCAGCGGCTACTTTGGGGGAGGATCGCCCTTATCATCATGTGCGTATCACTCGCCCAGTGCGCAAGGATTTGGGGGCTTGGTCGGTCATCTTGGATGGGTTTAATGATTGGTCATATTGGTAGGTGCCTCAGGTGTCCAATGCCGAGCTCCATTTGTTTACTGACGCCACAGGCACGGTGGGTTTTGGGGCTATCTTTTGGTCCCACTGGTATTCCAAGCCTTGGCCGGATTCTTGGCATTCTGAGGGGTTGACTAAGAACTTGACTTCCTCGGGGCTCTTTCCTATTGTGGTGGCTGTGGAGATCTGGGGTGATCTTCTCAAGGATAGTAGGGCGGTCTATGGGGGTTGTGCAAGCCATCAACAATTTGTCTGCTTCATCCCCTCCTGTGGTTCGTCTTCTGCAGTGCCTGGTGCTGCGCCGTTTGCTTCTGAATGCATTCTGTAGGATGTACATGTTCCTGGGGTTGCTAATATTAGAGCGGATGCTCTTTCTCATTTTCAGTAGCGGGAATTCAGGGCGGCAGCGCCCAAATCGGATCTGTGGGGCCGTGGGTTGACCGAGTGATTTCGTGGATCCAGGGTTCAGTCTCGGAGTCTACTTGGCAGCATTATGGTAAGGCATGGAGCGAGTGGCTAGAGTTCGAAAGGCAGAAACGGTGGTTTTCAGTCAGATGGTGAGCAAGTGCAGGGTTTATTACAACTAATTTGGTTCAGGGAGGACTCGGACTGTTCTTCCTCGGCTGTGTCTAGGAAGTTGTCTAGGTTAAGCTTTTGGTTTAAACTCACCAGGGTGTTGGACATTACTAAGGATGTCCTAGTTTTGTTGGGTATGAGGGGCTGGTGGAAAGGGATTCTCGGAGACCGGTTTCCGGCGCTCTTATGGAAGGCATATTCTCTGTTCTGCCGCAGGTTTGTTACTCCACATTTGAAGTGGCGTTGTTTTGGTTGGCATTCTCCTTCGCCTTTTTTGGGGCCATGCAGGTAGGAGAGCTGGTGAGCCCATCCAAATTGGTCCCTGGAGGTTTGGAGAATGTTTTTGGCAAAGCGGATGCCGTGAGGTTTCTGATTCACAGGTCTAAGAAGGATGTTCTGGGACGGGGTACTTGGGTTACGTTATAGAGCATCCCTGGCTCTATGGTTTGTCCTGTGGCATGTCTTCATGCTTTCTGTGAGATTCGCCCGGAGGGTGAGGGTTCTTTGTTGGTTCATGGGGGTGCCAGTTTCTTGTCCCGCTTTCAATTTATCAGGGTTTTCCACATGGTCTTGGAGGTTTTAGGGCTGCCTAGAGCAGAGTTTGGGTTATACTCCTTTTAGATAGGGGCTGCTACTGAGGCATCACGCCTAGGGTTGGCTGATGAGGTTATCCAAAGGATTGGGAGATGGAAATCTGTGAGGTTTTGATCATATGTCTGTCCATCTGGACTGATTACGTTTCCCATTTCCCATTTTGTTGTTATAGGTGCCGGAAAGCGAGTATGTGTCATCGTCCATTCATACATCCATTAGGCACAGCTGCAGGCTCACGTTCGCCCTGGGGGACTACAATTTAGTCTGTCGCCAGTGGTGGCAGAAGTCCATTGGTTCGGTACCTAGAGGATGCGGTGGGAGCAGCTGTTGCCTAAAGAGGTCCGTTTATCCTGCCTGCTCGGTGTTCCTGATGTTATTTTAATACATGCTGGGGGGAAACAATCTTTGCATTGTTCCAGTGTGGGATCTGGGGGAGAAGATCTAGAAGGATTTGGGGGAACTCTGACTCTGATTTCCGAGGATGTTTTTAATATGGTCCGTGGTGCACTCTCTGAATTTCTGGTCATCGCATTTTTGAGCGTAATGTTTCTATTTATTATTGTAGTGATGGGGTCCACCTGATGGATGCTGGGCTGGATTTATTTAATTTAGCTTTGCAGGAGGCTTTGAAGGAGGCAATAGCTGTGGTGTTGGGGCAGCCAGCTGATTTAGGGGGTAAACCAATGGGTCTTGTGGTGGTATATGGCCCTTCTCAACTGGGGGTTGGACCAGCGTTCTGTGGAAAGTGTAGGGCTGTCCCTCCACCTGACCTCAGGTACAGTGATGGATAACGGACGTGCCCACTGAGCCAACTAACCAGCTAGTGGTTAGCATTATGCAATGGTAGGCCCAAGAAAAGGCCTTTTGCTGTTTGAAACAAGGGGGAGGGGACAGCTTCCCTTGAGTTGTGTTTGGTTGGCAAGGTGGTACTCAGTGATGTACCTCTTTACTAAGTAATTATGTATATAGTGTTTTATGTTATAAAGTTGAAGTGTAAAGATGTATTTATTTATATTTTAATAAAGCTGTGGCCTATTTTAATCCAAAGCAAGGCTGGTGTGTTTTCATTGGAAGCAAAGGTTGGGGTTTATCAAGGGTCAGGTTTATGCCCATACACAGTTTCCCTCTACCTACGCACATGTTATTTACTCTATTTTAATTGAAAATAGTTTTACCAATGTATCATTGGAGAGGGATAGCGCTAATATTTATATGCATTATAACCACTACAGTCCCAGCTTCCGCATTAGCCACATTCTAAGCCAGTGGTGCCCAGAAGGTAGATCCCCAAATGGTGTAGAACTACAACTCCCATGGTGCTTTGTGTGCCTTAAAATGCCTTTAGAATGACAAAGCATCATGTAAGTTGTAGTTTTAAAGCATCTGGGATCCACCTTTTTGGCACCCTTGCTCTAAGCTAATCTGTTCTGTCAAAATATTTACAAAATTCATGTATCTATTAGATATATTTAACTTTTGCTATACCTGAAGAAAGGGGCAGATTGAGTGGGCACTTACGGCTCTAATGGATAGTGTTCACAAAATATCACTTTAATGTTTTATCCATTTTATGCATTAAAATTAGGGTTAATTTATGAATATTATGCCCCTTTAAAAAATTAATGTAATTTAATTTTAATTCAGACAAATTACCCCAAAAAAAGTATAATTCCCTGTGACTGTTTTATGTTTTGCATGAAACATACTTTATATAAAACGTTTCATGTTTTATATAACACATACATCTGACATGTAAAATATTTTATTTTGCTATTCGACCTCGCCCATCTTTTTTCTATGAGCTATATATACTCTAATCGCTTTGTTCCATAGTAAAATAGTAGACACTAATAAATGCATGCTAGCTTTGATAATATAGGTGGGTGACTGTTTTATTTTCTATGAAACAAGGAGGAACTGGTTGTGTCAAACAAGAATCATAGGACATAATAACAGGGTCATTCTAAGAGATGACACTCACTTCAAGTATAAAAAGAAGCAAACATCTTCATTTTCCAACAACTCGGTAAACATCTGCATCTGGTCTTTACATCTACTCTGTGGCTGAAACATCATGTCTCATCACTCCATCCTTGGGATCTCTGGACAAAAGCACTTCAGCTCCTGTTCAATGGCTTCACCTAAACATGGGAGCTCACACCACACATTCTCTCACTCCTCCAAATCTGCATCTCATGGTCTCAAGCCACTGCATTGCTTTAGCAGCAGAAGTGCCCATAGTATGGGTTCCAAAGGTCACAAGATCTCAGTAGGAAGTTTCCATTCTGGAAAAAGTGGGCATGGATCTTGTCATGGATCTGGTCATGGATCTGGATATGGATCTGGACATGGTATTGGAGGACATGGCTATGGATTTGGGGGATCAGGAAATTCTGGGGGCATCACCCAAGTAACTGTGAACCAAGGTCTGCTGGCTCCCCTCAACTTGGAGATTGATCCAAGCATTCAGCGAGTGAGAACTGAGGAGAAGAATCAAATTAGGGGTCTGAATGACAAATTTGCTACTTTCATTGACAAGGTAGGAACATTTAAAAGCTCCAAATGCATACAGAATGAAAAGAATGATAGCCAGTAAATGAAAGAAAGTAGTCAGTTTCAGTATAAACAGAAAGGCACACCAGTCCAATTATTGGCAAGAGAATCTCAAGAATAATGTCAATAATTGCTGGCATTATATTTCCAGATTCAGAACTTGGTACATTTCAGGTTTTCAGAATATGTTTATAAAATTGAGAGCCAAATCATAAGAAGGCTTGCATATTTAAATCAATTGTAGGCAATTTAATTTATTCCTTCAATGTTCCAGATTATTTCTACTGCACTATAACTCACGTGAAGCTAAACACCAAATGAGTGACTACATATCGTTAGAGTCAAGAATTGTAGTTCACAATGCACAACAATTGTAATGCTTAGAATTGTCACTTTAGTAATGTAACTGTATAAAAATAAAAATAATTATGAAATGTAAGATGCTTAAAATGTTTAAATATGCATAATTTTAGCTTTCTATGGCCCATTTTATTTTGTTAAAACATTACCTTTTTTATGTTTTGTATATATATATATATATATATATTTATTCATTTTTTAATTCTACCATTAGTAGATATTCCTTCTTAATAGTTTTACACTTTTTATTATACATATATTTACATGATTTAATTTTACAATTATTTATTCAACCATTCAGAAATCTTGAAATAACTAGAGGGAGATATAAAGCCACATAGTAATACATATAATGCTTTATCATTTGCCTTGCAATAATTTATAAAAATATATATATATATATTTTTTATGCAAGTGCCAAAACTGTTTTGTAACAGTTTATAAAATAATAAATCTGAATAACATGATCACATACGCAGCTTAAGAGTGTATGAATAAAGTCAGCTGGCATTGATAGCATTTATTGTAGTGCAGATCCACAAAATACATATTCACACATAAAATAAATAAAATACATTTGCCTGGTTGAAACCAGGCATCTGTATTACAATAGGGTTTGCATGTTGCTACTGTGACCTGCATCTCAGCATTAATAATGCTCCAACATCCCTACCTCCTTCCCAATTGATGGAGTTCTAGAGTTCTGCTCATACTGATCAGCGTACTGTTTGAGAAGGAAAAGAGATATGGTCATTTACAATCCCTATGCATGTGACAGATACATTTACCAAACCTCCAGCTGAGATTTTTTTTTTCTCAGCTAGATGAGGACTAACACTGAAATGTAGTTGCAGGATGCAATTAAGTAAGGTCTGTTATTTGATTAAACGGAAATAAATAATGTATTCTTTACATTAGGTGAGATTTTTGGAACAACAAAACAAGATGTTGGAGACTAAGTGGGGTTTACTGCAAGAACAGAAAACTGCACGTTGTCAAATAGAACCTTTGTTTGAAGCTTTCATCAGTAATCTCAGGAGACAGCTGGAAAGTCTGAGTTGTGAGAGAGCACGTCTGGAAGCAGAGAGGAACAATATGGAACAAACTGTAGAGGAACTAAAGAGAAGGTATTATTATTATTTTTTTAATGATACCACTTGCATTTATAAAGGATACCCATGAAAACTAATATAAAAGTTAAACAAGATCTTTAAACAAACAGTAGGATTTTAAAAGACATGATTCCGAGACATGATTCCACCAGATCAACAGAAGACAATGTTTGATACCATGCACATCGTGATAAAAAAAAACCCTGTGTGGGTTGCAATGTCGCCTTAAATGGTTACAATCTTTAAATCCCACTGTTTGGTGATCTTGTGTAACTTTATATATTGAGACTTGGACCCTGAATCAGGTTCTGTTCCGTTGATTATTTTCCTGGGATATTACGGTGCATATTTGGTTTAGACTCAAAGAAAGGGCATCTTAAATAAGCAAGCAAGATGCCACAATATTTTATATTTAATACTATAGATTTTTTATGTTTACTATTACAGATATGAAGAAGAAGTGAACAGACGCACAGCAGCAGAGAATGAGTTTGTTGGACTGAAGAGGGTAAATATATTTTTATGCTGAACTGCAAATGTGTTATAATCAATTACACCAACAGTAGGTATTATTGCTAGTATTTTGCTGATGTGGCATGTTTCCAATCCTTGTTGTCTTCTTCAGGATGTAGACACAGCTTTTATGAACAAAGCGGAATTACAAGGAAAGGCTGATTCCCTCTCTGATGAAATCAATTTCCTGAGAGCTCTCTATGATGCTGTAAGTGTATTTAACATTTTTTATTTTATTTTTTTGATGACATTTGTTCAAACCAAAACATCACAAGGACAAAAATCATACCACCCACAACAAAAATATTTTAAAGAAGAAACAATTTGGATTAACCAAGTGTTTTTTTTTTTTTTTACTTTTGCCTAGTTTGTTATTAGTAATATTCACTTTCCCAATAATTCACTAATTTAATTAGATCACCAGTACATCAACAAGTCTATTACATCCTCTAGGTTAATTGACACTTTGTTTTTACAAGAGTTTGTATCTATGCCCTTGTTTTCCTGCAGGAAATTGCCCAGCTCCAGGCTCAGATCTCAGACACCTCAGTGGTTGTGTCCATGGATAACAGTCGGGATCTGGACCTGGATGGAATCATCGCTGAGGTCAGATCTCAATATGAGGACATTGCTAACAGGAGCAGGGCCGAAGCTGAAGCCATGTACCAGTCACGGGTGAGTTTAGTAGACTCCAATCTCCACTACATAATATTTCAGTATATATTTCCAGCTGAGGTTATATTCTATACCTTTTTTAATAACACTTCAATATACTTTTTTTGGTAGTTTGAGGAGCTTCGTACAGCCGCAGGAAGAAATGGGAATGATCTGCAAAGCAGCAAAGATGAGATCTGTGAGCTGAACCGAGCAATTCAGAGACTGAAGGGAGAGATAGACGGTGTGAAGGCTCAGGTAAAAATAGCTATTTCATTATACTGCTATGCATAGGATAATGCTAGGATTGCATAGAATGTGGATTTCTAGAGTTATTCTGTGTAGGTGGTAATACGAGACATTCTTCATAATGATTATAGCCAAAATAGTGGCAAACTGAAGAAGTCTATACAACATGTAAAGCTTTACCATAGACAATGCTTAGGTCAAGTGGGAAGATTTTTTGTTTTTCAGCGAGATTGTGATTAAACAGGAACCTGAAATGCAGGACCTGGAGTTTTAAATGTTGCAGTATGCAGAAAGGAAGATATTCAATAGATCACACAAAAGAAACATGAACTGAACAAGGCAACACACTAGGATTGGAACTCTGGACCAGATACTATTTTATTTGTATGTGTCTGCCAGTGCTCAGTCAATGAAATGCTTTTATGTTGTGCATAAGTGGCAAAACACCACTCTGGCCAATCAGCATTTCCTCATAGAGATGCATTGACTTAATGCATCTTTGTGGGGAAAGTTCAGCATGTCCATGCAGAGCACATTATGCAGCACTGCCCCCAGGAAGCACCTCAAGTGATTCTTTGAAAAGGGCAATGTTTACTGCAAAATGTCTGCAGGGACTGACTATACTCACCAGAACAACAACATAAAGCTGTTGTTGTCGTCCCTTTATTAAAGAAAGATAAGAGATGTTACTGTGCCTTCTGATGATACAGTGCCATCACTGACAATGTAACTTCTCTGAATATATTAAATAATGAAAATAAATACTGTAGTTCACTATTTAAAAATTATTCTTTGTTTCCCCAGCGTGCTGCCCTGGAAGGAGCTATAACAGAAGCTGAAGAACGTGGAGAATCTGCTGTCAGAGATGCCAAGAACAAGCTCTCTGAGTTGGAAGGTGCTCTGCAGAAGGCAAAGCAGGACATGGCACGTCAGCTACGAGAATACCAGGAGCTGATGAATGTGAAACTGGCTCTGGATATCGAGATCGCCACCTACAGGAAGATGCTGGAAGGAGAGGAGGGCAGGTGAGTGTAGTATGAGCAAAAATAATATAGATGTGTATTACATATTAGGTTCATTGCTAGACCTTTAGAATATTGAATATTTATTTAATGGTAAAATACCCAAATTGATGACAACTTTTTTCTGTTTCAGATTGGCTACAGATGGACATGTTAAGATATGTAAGTGAATACATTTTTTTATATCAACTACATAATGAATGATGGCATTTTCATTAACTTTTTTAAATTGTAGCATAAAACTCCAAATCCATTCCAAAAAGTGAAAAATTCCTATTGTTAAAAAAATAATAAATAAAAAAATAATAATAATTGATTGTTACAGAAAAAAATAAAATAAATAAAATTCAATTTGGGACTGCAAACTAAAATCACAAATGGGTCTTAAAGGACCACTCTAGGCACCCAGACCACTTCAGCTTAATGAAGTGGTCTGGGTGCCAGGTCCAGCTAGGGTTAACTAATTGTTTTATAAACATAGCAGTTTCAGAGAAACTGCTATGTTTATCAATTAGTTAAGCCTTCCCCTATTTCCTCTAGTGGCTGTCTCACTGACAGCCGCTAGAGGCGCTTGCGTGATTCTCACTGTGAAAATCACAGTGAGAGCACGCAAGCGTCCATAGGAAAGCATTATGAATGCTTTCCTATGTGACTGGCTGAAAGCGCGCGCAGCTCTTGCCGCGCGTGCGCATTCAGCCGACGGGGAGGAACGGAGGCGGAGAGGAGGAGGAGAGCTCCCCGCCCAGCGCTGGAAAAAGGTACGTTTTTACCCCTTTCCCCTTTCCAGAGCCGGGCGGGAGGGGGTCCCTGAGGGTGGGGGCACCCTCAGGGCACTCTAGTGCCAGGAAAACGAGTATGCTTTCCTGGCACTAGAGTGGTCCTTTAAGGAAAAGTAATACATTCTAAAGCTAGAAAAACTAGACATGGATAATAACACTGGAACTCATTAATCAGTGTATTACATCAGTATCCCTTGAGGAAAAAGAAACATAGTTGAACTCAATAAAAGTTATAGGAACTTTCCTTTTGGTCAAAAGCGATTAATTGCAACAACACCGGAGGACTATTGATATCTCTAAAACATACTTCCAATTTCTGTTTTTCAAATTGCTACACTTTGTTTTTTAGTGAATAGTAGCAAACGTGAACATGTGTACCAGACCTAGTATGTGAGAACATATAGGAGTGTACATTATTAGCATGAGACGAGATAACAGAGGCGTGAACATCATACACTATATACATGCCATTCCTAATGGATGTAGAAAACCCTAAAATATACCTTTCATTCTTAACAATGATATTGAAGTATATCATGCCTAATAGTTATATATAATAAATATATTAATTTAATTTATTTTAATATTTATGTTGTATATTGGTAAAATGTAATGACTTTTCTTTTAGCTGTGCTACATTCCAGCACTGGAGGAAAATCCAGCTCAGGAGGAACATCTCATGGCACAGGAGGCCATTATCACAAGGGAGGATTCAGCTCCAGCAGCTTGAAGAGCAACCACCACACCTCGAGCAAGCACAGCTCTGGTCACGGACATCACTGCTGAAGTGGAACCATAGATTGTAGTGAAGGCAGTGGGTGAACTAATTCTTATTTAATGATGCTATATTCATTTGAAATATAATGTAATTATATTCACCCAACTATACTTCATTTGATAATTCTGCTATGAGTTCTGCTTTTCTTGCATTTTGAAATTCTTACTGCTTATCAATAAACTCATGCAAACACATACAATAAGTGTCTGTCTGTCTGTCTGTCACCTAAACAAACTGATAAAATTATGGTAACATTTTAAATATCTCTTCAATATGATCTGGTTGTTATACAATGTATCATTGGTACATGTGATTTACAAAGGATTGATCCATATTAGTTTCTTTTCCTTTGAACTGTAAACGATGTATAAAAAGAAGATTCTTTAAAATATGATGGACAAAAAGCTTCCTAAATCCCATATTATATTATAAGCAAACAGAGGAACTCGACAAAATATAAACTTTTTCATCTAAAAAAACAGCATGTGTCATCACTGCTCAAAAGCATCATAGGTTTTTTTACGATTTACTGTCATACTTCTAGTAAGTGTCAAGGTGCAGTGAAATATAACAGCAAAGCTAATAAACTGATTACTATACATAAAGAACAAGTAGATACAAAATTGTATAGAAGTACCGAATGCAGCGCTTTTCCAAATTTGTGATCAAAAAGAAGAAGGCAGAAAAAGCAAATAGAGAGCACACCTGGAAGTGGTGCTAATTTAGGGACCAAAATAAATACAAAATACAGATTAAGAAACAGCACACATACAAATAAAAACAGTTTTATATTTTTCAAGGTTACTTATATGAGTCAGTATAAATAATAAGAATGTGAAAAAAGACATATATCCTGAATTGTTAAGGAAGTATTTGGAGAAAAGCGGATAATGTTAGTTAAACCTATGTAGTCTTCATTCAGAACTTTAATCTAGAACTAAAGAATGCAGATGCAGATGACAGATAGAGAAACACATGTCATTAAAAGTAACCCATATATAACATATATTAGAGGGGTGGGTAAGTGGTAGAGGGACCAGGCTATTAGAGTGAATTGATTTAACCCTTGTGAGATGTTACTACTGGGTAGATACGTATGTTGGCTGTCTCATCACAAAGAAGATCTTGGAGAGGCTCCATATATGAAAATTCCAGGTCTTATCAAGAAGTTGGGTGGTGGGAGTTGGATCTGTATAATTTAAGGAAACATTGAGTTAATGGGATTGGATAGTTAGCAATATTGAGAACAATATCATAATATAAAGGAGATTTCATGTGTCGTATTCAAGAGTGATTACAAATGATTCCATTATATAGATCCAAGCAAAATGTCAGATAGACAGTTACTAATATGAGACAGATCTGGAAGTTATAGGTAGACTACCATGTCATCAGCCTATAAATGGTACTGAAATCCAAAGGAATCTATGTTTATTGAGAGAAGATGTGTAGATTATGGATAGGAAGTGACCAAGAACATCAAATTGAGGCTCATCAACAGATAATTCTCAAAATAGGATTGAGATATGATGTGAACCAGGACATCTATCGGACTATTCAATTACATCAAATGCAGCAGAAATTTACAGACGTATCGGCATGGAGAAGTACTTTTTAGATATAGGTGTGATAAAATCATGTGTTAATCTGGTTAGCACTGTTTTGGTATAAGTAGATCAAGAGACACATTTTAATGCATCAAGAAAAAAGTTAGATAAAAAGTGTGCAGACTTGACTTTTCAGTAGTTACAGCCAAGACACACGAGGCTGTCTGATTATTTTGTGTAAAAAATGTAATGAAAATGTAAGATCAAGAGAAGGTTGCTTTGGTATAGAAATGATGAATACTTGTTTATATGAACCATGTAATGTGCCAATGATAAGAAAGTAGATGGGTAGAATTAGGTGTTGGAATTGCACAGAAAGTTGTGTGTAGGAGCAAAGGAATAGGTTTAGCACAGCAGGTTATGATATTAAGCGATTAGAGATGAGAAGATAGTTCATTCTCTATACTCCTCTATACTCAATTACTATAGGTTTGGGCTTAGAGAGTGACAAAGCAACATTTAGACTTTTCATTGGATGAATACTGGCCAAGACTGATTAGTCTGTTGCAATATATACGTAATCAATGAGAGTCACAAAATTATGCAAAAAGCATTGTGTTTAAGAATATAATGTTTTACAAACATTGAGCCAAATACAACTGGAATTCCTATCTAGATTAGCTAGGTGTTTATCCAAGAAGATGAATGCTAATTTTATTACATGACAGCAGGCTTCCTATTTTGCATAACTTTCTTTACTTATGCCTCCAGCAGCACAAGTCAACCAATCAAAAAGTTTTAACCAATCCTAGGCCAACATAGCCTGTATATAAGTCTTTGGTGGGCGTGTCTATTCCTCTTTCTTTGCTGCTTCCAGAAGGCACAGGTCAGAGTACTACTTCAGAGATTATTTATTCCATATTGACTTTTATACTGTTAGAAATTCATTTGTTTCTTCTATTATTTAATACTGTCAGTAATATAGTTTTATTTATTTATTTTTCTGTACTGTTCCCTCTTGCCCTACCACCCCTCACCCTGCACTGTCTCCCTTTCACCCTGGCATCTTTCCGCGGCGTTTTAACGCGACCGCGTTCGTTTTCGTGTTAGGGAGGAAACATAGGGACATTTCGGGAGGTGGGTGTGGGGTTGGAGGGACAATACCGTTTTCAGGGCGACCTTTGTAACCTGACGGCGGACCGCAATCATATCGCGGACCGCAATAGCGTTTTGGCGCGAACGGCGGTCATCTTGGATCTCGCTCTCGCGAGACCCACGACGGCCATTAGCATTCCCAACGGTCGTTATTCAAACGACCCATCCTCATAGTTTCTGATACTCGTTTTTTCCCTTTACCCATACTGTGTATATATATAACCTTTGTCAAGTACATTCGATTCCTTCCTGCTGCATATATATATATTTTTTCTTAAAGACACAGTTCATACACTCCTATTAAGGGCACAGTGCTTGCAGGCTCATCCCCTGCTGCACATTTTAAATGCACAGTTCATGAAGGCTCATCCCCTGCTGAACTTCTTAAAGGCACAGTTCACGCAGGCTCATCCCCTGCTGTAAATCTTAAAGGCACAGTACAGTCAGGCTCATCCCCTACTGTACTTATCAAAGTCACAATACAAGCAGGCTCATCCCTTGCTTTCCATCTAGAGTCACTAGTGCAAGCAGGCTCATCCCCTGATACACACAAAGAGTCACTATACCAGCAGACTCATCCTCTTCTATAATATAAGTGCCAGTGCCAGCAGGCTCATACCCTGCTATAAATCAAGCGATACAGTGCCAACAGGTTCTTCCCTGCTAATATATAAGTGTTGTACGTATGCAAGTGACTCACTGCTAGCAGGCTCATCCCCTGCTATAAATTAAGTGTCTTAGTACAAACAGTCTTACCCCTGCTTTAAAAGCTAAGTGACTCAATACTAGCAGGCTCATCCCCTGCTATACCATTATATATGTGACTCTATACATGACACCACAATAGTAGTGAAAGCTGTATCTACGGCATTTCACATATTTCAGAACCTAACACTCTTCTGTCTTCCTGTCAGGATCGGGACAGGGATCCAACACGCAGAGTACAAAGAGTAGCAGATACGTATACCGGACCTTAGAATGGCCGGACTTAACGTAATACTACGTATAGAATGGTCAGGGACAAGCCGAGGTCGAGGGAACGAGAAGACAGGTAAGCGAGAGACAAGCCGGGTCAAGGATAACAGAGAAGACAGGTAAGTAATAACAAAGCCGGGTCAGAACCAAAAGACAAGAGAATACAAGAGCGCTGTGTGACTAGGCAGGCTAGAACCACGACAGGGCAATGAGCAAATGCTGAGAGCTCCCTTAAATACCCTGGTTCTAGAGACTAATCACGCCTCCGCCGAGACCTGATTCGTGTCCGGGATTTGACTGACAGGTCGGGCTAGAATAGCGTCATGACGTCGACTATTGAGCGTCACGTTACAAAAAGGCATAGTTCTCTCGCGCCCGGCGTTTACATGCGCGAGGTGACCGCGAGGAACGGGAGAATCATGCCGTCTGGATGGAAAAACGTCTAAGTCTCTACCCGTCTCAGGGGTAGAGACTACAGGTACCCTGACAGTACCCCCCCTCTCAGAAACGCCCACCGGGCGGAAGGAACCGGGACGAGACGGAAAGCGGGAATGAAAAGCCCTGCGAAGACGAGGAGCATGGACATCCTCCTGGGGTACCCAGGTCCTCTCTTCTGGACCATATCCCTTCCAGTCAACCAGGTATTGGATTTTCCCCCGGGAGATTCGAGAATCGATGATGGAGTTGATTTCGTACTCCTCCTGACCCTCAACCTGAACAGAGTGAGGAGAGGAGACCTTGGAGGAGAATCTGTTACAGATCAGGGGTTTTAGCAAGGAAACATGAAAGGAATTAGGAATACGTAAGGCAGAGGGGAGCGCTAGGCGATACGCAACAGGATTAATTCGACTCAGAATCCTATAGGGTCCAATGTAGCGAGGAGCGAATTTCATAGACGGTACTTTCAAACGAATGTTTCTAGTACTCAACCATACCCTATCACCAGGGACAAAACTAGGAGCCGGCCTTCTGCGTTTGTCAGCGTGTTTTTTATACAGTATAGAATTATGTAGGAGAATTTGTCGAGTCTGATCCCACAACTTCTTCAGATTGGCAACATGAGTATCAACCGACGGTACCCCCTGGGAAGAAGGAACCGAGGGAAGAATGGAAGGATGAAAACCATAATTCATGAAAAAGGGGCTAGAGCGAGTTGAATCGCAAACAAGATTATTGTGTGCGAACTCTGCCCAAGGAATCAGACCGACCCAATCGTCCTGGTGTTCAGAAACAAAACAACGCAGATATTGTCCAATCTTTTGATTGGTACGTTCAGCGGCTCCGTTAGACTGAGGGTGATAAGCAGAAGAAAAATTAAATTTAATGCCTAGTTGAGAACAGAATGATCTCCAGAAACGTGAAACAAACTGGGAACCTCTATCAGAAGTAATCTCGGAAGGTATCCCATGTAAGCGAAAGATCTCTTTAGCAAAAATCTCCGCTAATTCAGGTGAAGTCGGAAGTTTAGGTAAAGGCACGAAATGAGCCATCTTGGTAAACCTATCCACCACTGTGAGAATAACAGTGTGCTTTTTCGAAACAGGCAAATCCACAATAAAATCCATCGCCAAACAGGACCAAGGTTTTTCTGGAACTTCCAGGGGATGTAAGAGACCACAAGGAAGTGAATGAGGTAGTTTAGTCTTAGTACAGACCTCACAGGCTCCGATAAAATCCTTAATATCCCTCCGTAAAGAAGGCCACCAGAAATCTTTAGAGATCAAGGAATATGTTTTGCGAACGCCCGGATGACCAGCCACCTTACTCTCGTGAAGACACTGTAAGAGCTCCAGTTGGAGTTCAGGAGGAATCGAAGTGTCTAGACGCAGGAGTCAGTCTAGGTGCCAGATGCTGCAAGCTCCTGATCTGATCAAGAAGCGGAGAATGGATTTTGAGAGTTGTGTTAGCGATGATATTACACTTAGGTACTATAGAGGATAAAACCGGCTCAGATATGGCAGAAGGTTCATGTTGGCGAGACAAGGCATCAGCTTTAGAATTCTTAGAACCAGGCCTATATGTGAGTATGTAATTGAAGTGAGTGAGGAATATAGACCAACGGGCCTGTCTCGATGATAATCGTTTAGCCTCCCCAATATAGGATAAGTTTTTATGATCCGTCAAAATGGTAACAGGATGAAAAGTCCCCTCCAATAGATGTCTCCACTCCTTCAAAGCCATGATAACCGCTAGGAGTTCCCTGTCACCAATGTCATATCTGCTCTCAGTACCCGATAATTTTTTGGAAAAATACCCACATGGATGTAATGGTTTATCCACACCCAACCTTTGGGACAGGATGGCACCTATACCCGTCTCAGAAGCGTCAACTTCGAGTAGGAAAGGCAGAGTAGTATCAGGGTGAACTAAAATTGGTGCGGAAGCAAACAGCTCCTTGAGAGTCTTAAAAGCCAGAAGTGCTTCAGTAGACCAATTCTTAGTGTCAGCCCCTTGTCTGGTCATATTGGTGATAGGAGCAATAATAGAGGAGTAACCCTTAATGAAACGTCTGTAATAATTAGAGAAACCAATAAATCTCTGAATGGCCTTGAGACCCTTAGGTAAAGGCCAATCTAAAATGGATTGGAGTTTCTCCGGATCCATTTCAAACCCCTCTCCAGAAATCACGTAACCAAGAAAGGTAGTCTGGGATTGGTCAAAGCTACATTTCTCTAATTTGCAGTACAAGCCATGTTGAAGAAGTTTGTGCAAAACCCTTCTGACCTGTCCGTGGTGAGTCTCAATATCCCTGGAATGTATAAGTATATCATCGAGGTATACAATAACAGTCATGTTGAAACTCCCTAAGAACTTCATTAATTAGATCCTGAAATACCGCCGGGGCATTACAGAGACCAAAAGGCATTACAGTATACTCATAGTGCCCATAACGAGTATTGAACGCAGTCTTCCACTCGTGTCCCTGCTGAATTCTCACCAAGTTATAAGCACCTCTGAGGTCTAACTTAGTGAAAATCTTGGAACCCTTTAATCGATCAAAAAGCTTGGTGATCAAGGGGATCGGATAGGCATTTCTAATGGTTATCTTGTTCAAACCTCAGTAGTCAATGCAAGGTCTTAAAGAACCATCCTTCTTTTTAACAAAAAAAAATCCAGCCCCAGCAGGGGAGGAGGATCTCCTAATGAACCCTTTGTCTAGGTTTTCACGAATATACTCCTCTAAGACTAAGTTCTCATTCGTAGACAAAGGGTATACATGGCCCCTGGGAGGCATAGTACCAGGAAGTAAATTAATTTTGCAATCAAAAGGCCTGTGTGGTGGTAAGGTATCAGCCTTTCTTTTGTCAAATACCGCCTTTAAATCTTTTTTTTTTTTTTTTTTTATATATTTTTATTTCTTCAAAAAATTTTATATTACAATTATCAAGACATACAATAACCTCAATTTCCATTCTTTGTATCGATGGGTATGTTTCCCTACAAACAATTTACTAAAAAAACGTAGTAATAGGATAAAACGAACAAAAATTAGCAGTTTTACCATTGTTAAACTAGTTTGGGAAACCATGTCCCCATTTAACACCAAAATAAAGATTGAAGTTAATAAAAACTCATCCCATGCTCATCCACACCGCCGGAGGAATCAGGCAAATGCCTTTCAGTTGTTCTCAACCCTCTTTATTAAGTACGGTAAAGCTGGTATTCCTCCGGGAACATACACACTCTTCGGGGCAGGTTTAGAAGACTCTGCGTTATACCTTATCCTTACTAGCAGTAAACTTCTCAACTAACTTTTCCCATTTGCTGGGTTCCTTCAGACCTACAGAATTACCTTGAATTATCCCCGTTTCCATTTTGCATTGGTATATAGCTTGTGTTTTAATTTCTCTCCACTCTAATACCTTATTACTTTTCCAATATCTGGCTATTGTTATCTTGACTGCCAGTAAAATGTGCGTTATCAGCTTACTTAACTCATTTGGCATAGCAGGCCATCCCAAATGCAACAGAAAACTTTGTGGTGTAAAGGGTATATCTTTCTGACCCATACTTTGAATCTGATGGGATACACACTTCCATATGTTACTTAAAGATTTACAGTTCCACCAGATATGGAGATAATCTCCCAAGCCTTCCTCACATCGCCAACATACCGATTTCTGATCTTTATACATTTTAGCCAATTTTACTGGGACCATATACCATCTGTTTAGGAGTTTATAAAAGTTTTCTACTATATTTAAGCAATGTACCGATTTGTTAACTTTAACTATGGCATTTATCATGTCTTGTTCAGGGATCCCAATATGTAGATCTTTTTCCCACTTAATCCTAGCTTTCCAGTCCGAGGATTTCTGTAAATCCCTTAAAAATTCATAGCATCTGGAGATGTGACCTTTAGTGCTATAGTTTTCCATAATCTTTTTAAGGGAACTAATATTTCTACTGTGCTGGAAATCCAAAAATTTCGCCAGATAATACTTAATTCTTAGATATGTAAATATCTCCTTGTTGTCTATCCCAAACTCTGATTGTAACTGGTTAAATGGCTTTATTTCCTTTGTGTCAATAAGCTCTTGTATATACTTAATTCCCTTTTGTGTCCATCCATTAATATTAATGTCATCAATGTTACTTTTAATCACCTCTATAGGTAAAAATGGGAATAATCTATATTCTATTTTGCATTTTTTCTTAGTTTTATTCCAGAATCTCCAAATGCTATCAATAATCTTTGAGTTTTCTGGACGGACTAATTTTTTTTTTTCCCCCTTTTTCCTAGTTGACCAGAACAGAGCAGACAGACTACTTATCTCTACTAATGATTGCTCAATTTGGTACCAAGCTTGATCCTTTTGGTCTGTACTTAGGGTATTAACCGTGTGTGCCAACATACAGGCGTTATGATATTCTATTATATTTGGGGCAGCTAGACCTCCATCTTTTCTTTTCTTGGATAGTAGCTGGAGGCTTATTCTCGGTTTTTTTCCCTTCCAAATAAATTTAGAAAAAGCTGCCTGTATCATTTTTAACCAAGGATTTGGAACCTGTATTGGTACCATTCTAAATAGATAATTCCACTTAGGCAAAATATATGAACGGATGGTATTTATACGCCCGATCCAGGAAATCTCTCTGCTAACCCATTCTTTTAGAATCTTATTAGTATTTTTTATGAGAGGGAGAAAATTGACCTCTATAACTTTATTTATGTTTCTTGGTATTTTAATGCCAAGAAACGAAATATATCTCTTTGTCCAGATGAAATCATAAGATGTTTTTATATATTCCTTGTCCTCTTTTACTAGATTTGTTGCCATTATTGTAGTCTTATTAGTGTTAATTTTATAGTTTGAATATTTACTGTATTGGTCTAATATTTTTATCAATTCCGGGACTGATGTTCTAGGGTTCTGCAACATAAGCAGAACATCGTCCGCATATAGGTTAATCTTATGCTCTATATTGTTAAACAAAAAACCCTTAATCTGCGCGTTCTGCCTAATATCTTCTGCCAGAGGCTCAATGGTTAAGACATAGAGTAGCGGGGACAGAGGGCAGCCCTGCCTAGTACCATTCTTAATGTTAAACCAGTCTGCTTCTATTCCTGGACCTATTGTCCTGGCAGAGGGAGCTGCATATAACGCCATTATGGCGTCGTATACTGCCCCAACTATACCAAACGACTTCAGTGTATCTCCCAGAAAATCCCATCTGACCCTGTCAAACGCTTTTTCAGCATCCAATGACAGGGTCAGGAGGGAGACCTTCTTCTTGATCGCTACTTCATGCACATCCAATATTCTCCTAAGTCCGCCTGAGGCTGCTCTGCCGGAGATAAATCCAGCCTGGTCTTGGTGAATCAAAGCAGGAATGCAGATTTTTAAACGGTCTGCTATGATTGAGGCATAGATTTTTACATCCCCATTCAGAAGAGATATAGGTCGATAGTTCTCTAATTTGGCTGGATCTTTATCTGGCTTCAGAATTGGGACTATATTGGCTTGAAGCATCTCACTGGGAAAAGCCCGATTTTCCACTATCGAATTAAATACCCCTGCGAGGCGTACCGATAGAGTGTCCCTAAATATCTTATAAAATTTATTTGAATAGCCATCAGGGCCAGGGGCTTTATTCATCTGTAACTTATTTATTGCTACTATAATGTCCTCTGAGGTTATTGGTTTATTTATCTCATTCAGATGTTCTCTAGTTATTTTTGGCATTTTCCTTTTTATAAAGTATTCTGATGAGGGGAGTTGTTGTCCCACCGGGTCTAAGTTATATAATCGGCTATAATAATTGTTAAAAGCTAACCCTATCTTTTTGGGGCATAATAACGTTTCTTTACCCGTCTCGATTTTATAAATCCTCCTCATTATTTTTTTATTTTTTAATTTATTTGTAAGCAGCCTGTCTGCCCTATTGCTCTTATAATACCAATCTATCTTTAAGGAATGTAAAGTTTTTGTTTTCTCCTCCCATAATAGTTCATTTATACGGCTTTGCACTGACAGCATTTTTACACTGATCTCTTGTGTTGGAGAGATTTTGTTTTCACTGGATAGTTTATAGTAATCCACATAAAGATCCCTCAGAGGTTTCCCCTTTTTTTTTTTTTCGATTGTACCTAGTTTAATTAAGTACCCTCTTATGACACATTTATATGTGTTCCATATCACTGGGGTCGACACCTCTCCAGTCTCATTTTCGAGAAAAAACTTATCTGACATCTCCTCAATATATTTTCTATTTTCTTTACTAGAGAGAATGTTGTCATTTAATCTCCAGTTTGTTCTTCTTTCCCTGTTATTCCCTATATCCACCTCCAAAATCATAGCGTTATGGTCTGACCATGTAACTTCGTCTATAAGGACTTTATTAGTGCTATTGGCCAGGGCGTCATTGCCCAATATTAGATCAATTCTCGAATATGAGAGATATGATCTGGAGAAGCATGTATAATCCCTCTCGAGTGGATGGAACACCCGCCAAATATCCAGTAGGCCATATTTTTTAATTATCTTTTGGAATTGTGCTGCCTGAGCTATTGCAGCTTTATTTTGCCCAGCGGGATTTAATGATTTCCTGTCAAGATTTACATCTAATATACGGTTGAAATCCCCCGATAGAAGTAATTTTCCCTGTTTTATTTTTTCTACTTTGTCCAGAAGATCATAAAAGTACTTATTTGAGGGGTTATTAGGCGCATAAACATTAACTAGTGTATAGATTTCTGTTTGAATTTTAATTATCATTATAATAAATCTGGCTTCCTCATCTTTTTCTTGGTAAATAATTTTAGCATCAATATCCTCAGTTAACATAATGGCTACCCCTCTTTTCCTCTGCTTGTCTAATGAGGCACATGCCACTATTGGAAACCCTTGAGGGATAAATCTTATCCAATCCTCTCTTCTCCAATGCGTCTCCTGTAAGAAAATTATTTGAGCTTTTTCTTTCTTAATGTAGTCGAACAAGATCGCTCTCTTATTGGGAGAGTTTAAACCCTGAGCATTTAACGATAAAAATTTAACCATTCTCTCTTTTTATCCTCTTGTACACTGCCCAAAGTCCATTGTTTATATTCTTATTGGAGCTGAATTTAATAACAATCCTTATCTGATAACAAGCCCCTGCCCCTACCACACATACAGCACCATTCATACCTCTTCCCCTCATATCTGAGGGGCATTCATACTGATAACCCTGGGTAATAACCTCTGGGTTTAGAACCAAAAAGGAAAAAAAACCTGAATGGAATCTAGTCCTCATCAGGATGACCCCTAGACAAGGAAAAATTAAGAGCTGAACTGTAATCGTCCCCGTATACTACTTCGTTTTCCCACCTTCTAAAATGCTTCAACAATGACCCCAACTTCCCTCTGATAGACAAACTTTACACGATTTTTAGTTCTTCCCGATTGGGATTCCCCATCTATAAATCAGTCTCTCCCGCACTTTAGTCTCCACCCTCTGTCGTGTTCCCTACCACCCTTAACAAAAAGTACTATTACTACTATCTAGATGTAATTACGATTCTAATTTATCTTCTTGTGGACCCCTTGTCTATATTTGTACTCTAAATTTTATTTTTAATATTATTCAATAATAAATTCTTGTGGATAGCCTCTTCCTCTTTTAAATTAGCCCAGTGTTACGTGAGTGTCTCTTCCATTTAATTCATATTAATTTTACCCCCCTTGTTCTCACGTCAAAAATTAATCCTCTTGTGTAAATGTGATTTTATCTATTACTCTACCTATCCCTAGTTACTCTCTCTTAGTTTTTTTTTTTTTTTTTTTTTTTCCCCTCCCTTTCCCTTTCCTTTCCTTCCTTTCCCCCCACTTATTCCCCTTTTTTGTTAAAGTGCAACTCCGTCCTACAAAATTAACCATTCCTAAATACTTTAATATATTCTCCGTGAGGAATAAGTGTCATTATTAATGTGTCTTTTAACTTAATTTCCACTTAATTTTCCCCCATATTGTGTTCTTTTTCCCCCAAACCCTATGCACTCTTTTCCCATTGTGATTCACAAAAACCATTTCAAACTCCATCCTGAATTAACCTTGTCGACCAACTGATTTCAATTCTCTCCCTAATTAAACTATATTTTCCAACCAATTAGTTGCATTTTCAAGTGAATCAAATGTATGCGTGATCCCGTCTTTGGAGACTATAAGTTTGGTGGGAAATCCCCATCTATATTTTAAATTTTTTTCTCTTAAACGTAAAGTAGCTGGAAAAAAGAGTTTCCTCGCTTTCCTTGTCTGGAAAGAGAGATCTGGGAAAACCTTTATGTCCTTAAATTTCCCTTGTTCTCTTTCTGTTTGTCTTGCTGCTTTTAGAATTTTTTCTCTGAAGGAGTAAGAATGACAGGCGATAATTATGTCTCTTGGAAGATCATCCGGAAGTGTTCTTGGTTTATATAGGCGATGTGATCTCTCAAGGAAATCCATTTTATCATCAATATGAATTTTAAGAGCTTTAAAAAACTCCATAAGGTAATTTCCCAAATTTTCTTGTGAAATAGATTCCGAGATATTTCTTATTCTTAGATTGTTTCTTCTTCCTCTATCCTCCAAGTTAGTAGATCTCTCCTGTAGATCGTTTAACATCGCTTGTTGTTTCTCAATGGTCTCTTTTTGCTTCTGAAGGAGGAATTCCAGGTTTTCTATTTTTTGTTCGTTGACTGTGACCTTTTGACCCATTGATGCTATGTCTTGCTTTAAGTTTGCAAAACTCCCCTGCATTTCTAGTTTTATTTGTTCCAACTGTAGATTTAAACACTCTTTTAAATACGCTGGGGTTATCATTTGTTCTTCTAAGCATTCCTGTGGGTCTTTCTCATTAGGGTCTCCCATTGGCTTACTTAATATCATTTTGCTTGGCGTTGATACCGAGGAGTTTTCTATTGAGCTTTTATCTCCTGTTGCATTGAAAAAATGTGAAAGTCTCCTTTCTTGCTTTTCCTTCTTTTCACGGTCTTTTTTTGGGGGAAGCTTTGGGTCTTGTCTTTGCTCTGCCGTTTTCCTTGTCGTCATTTCTCTAGTCCTTTTTTCCCCTCAGTTAAGTGGGACACTTTTTTCTTCTTTTCCCTTTTTTTATTCTTATCAGGATTTCCTTCCTTCCTTCCCCCCTGCAAGTGCTGCAACTCCCTTCTCAGTCTTATTTCCCTTCAGGGAGGGTACTGGGCCGATGTTATAATGCCTTCTCATCCAAAAAAAAACAAAAAAAAAACAAAATCAGTCGGCTGTCTTTTACCAGTCAGATAGTATTGCCACTTCTCGAGTGTAGGCTTACATTCAAATCAATGCCTAGTTCTTAATATTTAGGCTAACCTGATTTTAACAGTAGCTTCCTTGCATACACCGTTTAAGGGCTGCCCTGAGAGATTGTACTTAATTCAAGTTCGTTCACAATTCTGATTAAATTCTCATAGCTCTCAACCTGGCTTCACATCTTCCCCCAGGGGGGATAAGCAGGGAGAGAAAAAAAAAAGGGAAAAGGTCCTTTCGGCCTACCCTCCACTTCACAACAATTCGTTCCAAAAGTAATTATTAAGCCATTAATAAAGTTGCTCCCACCTCCATCTACCGGAGCGTTTCCACCCCCCCTTTATAGATTTTTTTTTTTCTTTTGGTTATTAAATTCTTGCCTCCCCAATGTCAGATACCCCGAGGGGTTTTCACCTGAGTTGTCTTGGAAGTAAAAGCGGAGGGAGATAGGTGGTGGTAGGCTTAGGAGATTGATAGTAGGAGCCTGGCGTCAAAAAGCATCATCGGCTGTCTCTCCGGTATTACGGGTCGGGGCGGCATACTCATCTGGCAGTCAATAACGGGATCTGTCGGGGTAAACACTCGTCGTGCTCGTCGAGGTAAGCAGCCACACTCTCATACGGGCGGTGTCTCCCTCATACCCTCGTGGGACTCCAGCTCAGCTCATCGCGGCGGCGTGCACGCTACGCTCCCTGCGTGACGTCACGTCGTCATCCCCGCCTTTAAATCTAGATACAAGGACGGTATCTGTACTTTAGTAGAGTCGGTAGAGTTATTAAGTGTGTTAACAATACAAAGGGGTGACACTCTCTTTAAACATCTCTCTTGACAACCCTGACCCCACGAGACTATTTCCCCTGATTTCCAATCTATAATGGGGGTATGTCTCTTCAGCCAGGAGTATCCCAGGACTATGGGAACAGAAGGAGATGAAATGAGTAGTAGAGATATCTCCTCCTTGTGTAGAATACCAGTAGTTAAGTTAAGAGGTGTGGTTTCCCGGAAAATCACAGGCTCAACTAAAGGTCTACCATCTATGGCCTCAACAGCCAAAGGTGTCTTCCTTAACTGGGATGGGATAGCGTGTTTGGTGAGAAAAACTTGGTCGATAAAGCTCTCAGCAGCTCCGGAGTCTATCAATGCCATAGTCTCTAACGTTCCCTTCTCCCAAGTTAAAGAGACGGGTAATAGAAGCCTGTGTTCTTTGTAGTTATGAGTAGAGGACAAAATAGAAACACCCAAGGCCTGTCCTCTAGAGAAACTTAGGTGCGAGCGTTTCCCGGGCGATTGGGACAATTCAAACGTAAGTGACCTCTGACTCCACAATACATACACAGTCCCTCCCTTCTCCTGTACTGTCTCTCCTCCTCTGAGAGGCGAGTAAGGCCTATCTGCATAGGTTCTGGAAACTGTGGAGTTTTGGTTTCAGGGCTCTGAAATGATGGAGCTAGTCTAAAGGAAGGTCTACCGGTTCTATCTCGAGTGTTCTGCCTCTCTCTTAGACGTTCGTCAATGCGAGATATAAAGGAAATTAAGTCCTCCAAATTCTCGGGAAGCTCTCTCGTCGCTACCTCGTCAAGTATTACATCGGATAATCCGTTTAAAAATACGTCTATATAAGCCTGTTCATTCCACTTAACCTCTGCCGCCAAAGACCTGAACTCTAGTGCATAATCCACAAGTGTTCGGTTCTCTTGTCTAAGGCGCAACAGTGATCTAGCTGCATTGACCTTTCTGCCAGGGGGGTCAAAAGTTATTTTAAAAGCAGCTACAAAGGCATTATAGTTATAGACTAATGGATTATCATTCTCCCACAACGGATTAGCCCATCTCAGAGCCTTCTCAATGAGTAAGGTGATAATAAATCCCACCTTTGCCCTATCAGAAGGTTAGGAACGGGGTTGTAGCTCGAAATGGATACTGATCTGGTTCAAAAAGCCACGACACCTTTCAGGAGAACCAGCATAACGTACAGGTGGGGTAACTCGGGAAGAAGCACCTACAGTGGCTACCTCTAGCCCTGAACTCACAGGAGGAATAGAAGTATTACGCATCTCCTCAGGTGGATTATTAGGACGTGATAGTAACGCCTGTAGTGCTAGTGCCATCTGATCCATTCTATGCTCCATGGCGTCAAACCTAGGATCAGGAGAACCAAGCTGACAGTTTGTACCTGCAGGATCCATTGGCCCTGTCGTAATGTCAGGATCGGGACAGGGATCCAACACGCAGAGTACAAAGAGTAGCAGATACGTATACCGGACCTTAGAATGGCCGGACTTAACGTAATACTACGTATAGAATGGTCAGGGACAAGCCGAGGTCGAGGGAACGAGAAGACAGGTAAGCGAGAGACAAGCCGGGTCAAGGATAACAGAGAAGACAGGTAAGTAATAACAAAGCCGGGTCAGAACCAAAAGACAAGAGAATACAAGAGCGCTGTGTGACTAGGCAGGCTAGAACCACGACAGGGCAATGAGAAAATGCTGAGAGCTCCCTTAAATACCCTGGTTCTAGAGACTAATCACGCCTCCGCCGAGACCTGATTCGTGTCCGGGATTTGACTGACAGGTCGGGCTAGAATAGCGTCATGACGTCGACTATTGAGCGTCACGTTACAAAAAGGCATAGTTCTCTCGCGCCCGGCGTTTACATGCGCGAGGGGACCGCGAGGAACGGGAGAATCATGCCGTCTGGATGGAAAAACGTCTAAGTCTCTACCCGTCTCAGGGGTAGAGACTACAGGTACCCTGACACTTCCACAGACAGACCCAACATACAACACAAGATGAGTGACTCACCACAGTTACCACCATCAGATTGGCAGACCATGGAGAAAGCTATTGGCAGACTGCTCATGCAGAACCCAAAACCCGATACAGCTACTGATCAATCCACGGGAGTAATGGAAGATGTCCTCCCCGGAGACCTCCACGCGATAAAACGGCAACGGAAGGGCACCGTATCGGACACCCAGAGACAAAGAGGCAAAACTCCAGTGAAAAAGAGCCGGCAGGTAGAGAGAAGAAGACCTTCCCCTCCATACTCTCCGTCCTCAGAGGACGACGATCGCAGTCCCCCTCCATCGCTTGACATCATGGACGAATGGAAGGCGGGGGCTTCACGCTCGGAAGACAAAGACTGGCTAGACGTCCAGGGAGAAGACAAGGAATACGATCAAGACACATACCTTGATCAAGAAGAGGGCACCTTCATAGACCCCCAGGGGACGGCCATGTTTGACCCCCGCACGATCCGACACCCAAGATCGACGGAATGGGGGTTACCAGATCACCTGGCTCAGTTCATCCATTTCTGGCTGAGAAAGCCAATGGACAAAGAAGTCAGGGCAAGGCTTCGGGCAGAATGCCCAAGACCAACTCTACCAGATAAAATCGCAGTGACCCCAGAATTTGATTCTACTGTATCCCTGTTCATGTCCCGTGCGGGCCGAGACCCGCGGAAAGGAATAGAAAAAGGCCTTAGGGAATCCCAAGACAAGCTCCTTGACATCCTGGGTCCTCTAGCGAAAATGCTATACCTGGCTGACCTAGCCCTTTCCCAAGGCACTACACTGGACGCCCACACTATTCGCGAATGGGCACAACGGGCCATTTGTATGCTGGGCAACACCAATGCAGCAATGTGCGCAGAACGCCGCAGAACTGCATTATTGAAAATGGACCCGAAACTGATGGAGCTGGGTAAGAAAGAGATGGGACCATTAGCGAACGGTCAGCTATTTGGTGACTCATTCATAACTGAGCTCAAAAAACATGTGAGCATCTTCACCACTCTGAATAAGGCTCAGACCTCCATCAAGCAAGTATTTCGTAACACCACACCACGCAGGGGAGTTTTTGCCAGGGCTGGTCGCCAAAGGGGCCGCGCCACCAGCCGATTCTGGCCTACAGGCCCCAGACACCAATCATCTCAAGCATTCTTCCCAACCTCGAGATCCAACTTCCAGCGAGGATCCTTCCGTTCAAGAGGCACCCGCACCCGCGGACGCTTCAATGCAGGTGAGCATTCCCGACATACCTTTTCTATATTCGCACATGACTGCAGGCAGACTGTCTCTTTTTTCACAGGAATGGGAAAAGATATCCTCGGACAGCTGGATCCTCAATACAGTAGCCGGTTACGAGATCGAATTCTCGGACACCCCGGTACAGGACCGACGCCCACCACCAATAAGAGCGTCGGCAATACACACCGAAATCATAGATACGGAGATCCAAACCCTGTTCGACAAGGGGGCGGTGGAACCCGCCCCAGACGATACGGGTTTCTTCAGCAACATCTTCGTAGTCCAAAAGAAAACAGGAGACTACAGACCGGTCATCAACCTACGGCAACTGAACGTTTTTGTCACCTACAGACATTTCAAAATGGAAGGAATCCACCTTCTAAGAGACCTATTGTCGCAACACGACTGGTTCACCCGACTAGACCTAAAGGACGCCTACCTATCGGTATCAATAGCTCGCGTCAGCCGTCCATTCCTCCGCTTCACATGGAAACATCTCTCCTACCAATTCACCTGTCTCCCATTCGGCCTCAGCTCAGCACCATGGTGCTTTACGAAACTCATGAAGCCGGTAATGGCTTACCTAAGAGAGAAGGGCATCCGCTGCCTAATATACCTGGACGATATTTTGATATTCTGCAAATCAGCATCCAGGCTTCAAGCTCAAACGAGATCCATAGTGCTCTTGCTAGAATCTTTGGGTTTCATCATAAACAGAGAAAAATCTTCACTCCAACCAGCCAAGGTGGTTCAATTCCTGGGATTCGAAATAGATTCGAGAACATGTACCCTCCGGTTACCCACTTCAAAGATTGCAACAATACGGAAAGAGATACGCAGGGTACTTCGAAGAGACTCAATACCGCTTCGCCTCCTGGCCAGAATAATAGGCCTTTTGTCATCTTCCATACAAGCGATCTTCCCAGGACCGCTACACTACCGGGCCATGCAACGGGCGAAGGCCCATCACCTGAGGCAAGGACAGACATACGACCACTGGATCCCAGTGTCAACAGAAATTCGGACGGAACTCCGATGGTGGCTCCTCCACATGGAGGCCTGGAACGGCAGAGCCATATTCAGTCCGAACCCGGACTTCGTCCTGGAGTCGGACGCCAGCCTATGGGGCTGGGGAGCCCACTGTGCACAGGCGTCCACCGGAGGACCATGGTCGGAGGAAGAGAAACTCCTACACATCAACTGCCTGGAGTTGATAGCGGGCTCCTTTGCGATCCGGAGTCTGGCCAAGAACATGTCCAACTGCTGCATTCTCTTGCGCATGGAAATTTTTCGGCAGTCCGGTACATAAACCACCTGGGCGGAGCCAGATCACGGGCCTTGACAGAAGCGACGAGGGACATCTATCGATTCTGCCTACCCCGCAACATCACGATCAAGGCAGAATACCTACCGGGAGTCAACAACCTCACGGCGGACTGGTTCTCTCGACATTGGAGAGACAGCAGCGATTGGCGCCTGGACACCACTACCTTTCACAGGATAAGACAAGTAAGAGGTCCGCTACACATAGACCTCTTCGCATCACGGACGAACACTCAGCTACCGAGGTATTACAGTTGGCTTCCGGACCCTCAAAGCGAAGCAGTCAACGCATTCCTCCAACAATGGCCACAAACGGGAGCTTACGCGTTCCCACCGTTTTCAATGTTGGCGAGAGTCCTCCACCACCTACGCAGAGCGAGGACTTCTCTAATCTTGATCACACCATTGTGGAAGAGCCAAGCATGGTTCCCGGACCTTCTAGCTCTGTCTCAAGACCATCCGCTACTCCTACCAGTGTTCCCATTCCTCCTAGTGAACCCGGACGGGGAACCTCATCCGTTGATTACACAAGACCGATTGGAACTGGTGGCCTGGAATCTTTCCGGGGATCCTGGAATGTCTCAGGCCTATCGCAGACGACTAGAAACCTATTATGGGACTCCTGAGCACCTGGCACTAGGCGCAGCTACCTATCCGCATGGAACACGTGGAATCGCTGGTGCATGGAAAGGGACCTCGATCCCTTTACAGCACCTATTCCCTGCATTCTAAATTTCCTGTCAAACCTTTTCTCAGAAGGACGAGCATACCGCTCAATTAATATCACCAGATCCGCCATTTCGGCGGCCCACACCCCAATAGACGGTACACCAGTGGGTCAAAACACCCTAATATGCCGTCTACTTTGGGGCATCAGACTAGCCAGACCTCCGGCCCCGAAATATAACACTCTTTGGGATGTAGATGTAGTTATCCGATTCCTGAGGAACTGGCCGGACAATGAGACCCTGTCTCTGAGACAACGATCAGCCAAATTGACTCTCCTTCTATGTTTAGTTTCTTTTCGCAGAGTCGCGGACGTTAGGGCTTTTGACATAAACGGTTTCACTGTAACACCAGAAGGGGTTACCTTCACGGTGTCTCACAGGACTAAGACAGACTCCACATCCGTATCTTACCCTTTTTTTCTGACGGTTCCGCGGCTATGCGTTGTGAACACCCTACTTCGGTACGTAGAGGTTACCGAATCGCTCCGTTTTTACCGATCGGGTCAACTACTGGTATCTTACACTAAACCATACAAACCCGTAACTACCACTACGTTGGCTAGATGGGTTCGATGGCTCTTATCCCTGGCAGGGGTAGAACCGAATTTCGGGGCCCACTCGGTACGCGGGGCGGCGGCTTCGCGTGCATATTCGGCAGGAGCATCACTTACGGACATCTTGCGCTCGGCAGACTGGACTAGAGAAAACATCTTCAGAGTTTTCTACTTTCGACAGACATGTCACGCCTCTTTTCCGTTGTTACCACAGCGTTAAAAATGCAAAATAGGAAGCCTCCTGTCATGTAATAAAATTTGTAGATTATGTTAACGTAGTGTACGTATAATCTTAATTTTAATAATGACAGGAGGCAAGTATTTTCCCCCCCGTAGACATTGGTATCATTCCCACCCAAATACTCGCCATTCAGCATTTAACAGACAGTTATGACGACCTTACAGACTGATATCTTCATACTGTATGAAATCTCACATACACAGTTTCAGTATAGATATAACTGTAGCTAACAACTCAATAGACTTGTCAATGTAATACCTAGATTTTAGATATATTAATTAACTAAATCGGATATATAGGTTTGCATGCGGACAATAGTCCATTTCCACACCTTTCACCTATTTCCGTTTTTTTCCAGCATGAGATGATTCGGGAACTGGGCGACAACACCTCTCAAGCTTCAGTCCAAGCTACATTCGTTTAAAGTTACAGAGTTCCAGTTTAAAGGACACTCCACAACCTGACGTTACAGGATTTCACACATCAAAGAAAGAGGAATAGACACGCCCACCAAAGACTTATATACAGGCTATGTTGGCCTAGGATTGGTTAAAAGTTTTTGATTGATTGACTTGTGCTGCTGGAGGCATAAGTAAAGAAAGTTATGCAAAATACTCGCCTCCTGTCATTATTAAAATTAAGATTATACGTACACTACGCTAACATAATCTACAAATTAGATAGTATGTCATGTTGTCACCACAGCCACCTTAGACATGACTTCAAGTAACTAGAGCTTCTAGTCTCTTAGACAGCTGTGGAATATGTTTAGCATTTGCACATTAAATGATATGTACAACTCACAAAACTAGACTTATAGATAAATGAGAATACTTAGTAAGGGTGCAACCTATGGAAAAACCAGCTTCCCAACTGGTCAAAAATCAGTAAAAAAAATATATAGTAATGAGTGCACATAGCACTACTTTGTGTGTCAGTTTTTTTCTTCAATGCTTTCCTCAATGCATAGCATGAGCTTATTTGCTCCCTGCATTTTCCTGTAAATACATTTGTATCTTTATGTTGATGTGACTGAATACAGGAGTATATTTGGGTGCATTCTCTTTGTGTTTGACTGTAGTGTGGTGCCTGTGTGGAGTTTCAGTGCATGTAAAAGCAAGATTTAAGTGAGGTGTCAGCGTATGTGAACAGAGGATTGTATTTGTGTAATGTCCACATATGTAAATGCAGGGATGTGTATGAATACATTTTCTTTATTTTTCCTCATTTACCTATTCTTGTTATTCCTGTTACTCTCTCTAGTCCCCACTACTGCTTCCCTTGCCATCTCCCAACCCTTGCTTCTATCTAAATCTCTGCCTACATCTTGTGTATCTGTTTTCATCTTCTCCAATACGTTTGCATCTGTCCCATCCACTTGTGCCATTTTAAGTAATGGTTGGTAAAGTTCTAAGATGGTAAGGTGCTAGAATCTAGCCATTGGATTTGACTCTGCCCACTTCACTTCATGATCTCAACCCTCTAATGCTGTTACAAAGTGCTAGACTTTGTAGACAGGGCAATATGCAGGATTCTCTTTTAAATTCTATGGGTTACATCAGAAAGCATGCCAGAGAAGATTTGCTTTTCAAAAAGCCCAAATTCTTTTCATGATTATTTGCTGAGGCTCTCCGCAGCATCTGCAGTCATCAACAATGGGATGGGAAGGACACTGCAAAACTGTTCATTAAAGACACAAAATAGAAACATAGAATGTGATGGCATATAAGAACCCTTCAACCCATCTAGTCTGCCCGATTTTCTAAATACTTTCGTTAGCCCCTGGCCTTATCTTAAATCTAGGATAGCCTTATGACAATCCCAAGCATGCTTAAACTTTTTCACTGTGTTAACCTCTACCACTTCAGCTGGAAGGCTATTCCATGCATCCATTACTCTCTCAGTAAAGTAACACTTCCTAAATTTATTTTTAAACCTTTGCCCCTCTAATTTAAAACTTTGTCCTCTTGTTGTGTGTTGTTTTTCTTCTTTTAAATATAGTCTCCTTCTTTATTGTGTTGATTCCCTTTATGTATTTAAATGTTTCTATCATATCCCCCCTGTCTGGTCTTTCATCCAATCTATACATGTTAAGATCCTTTAACCTTTCCTTGTAAGTTTATCCTGCAATCCATTAGCCAGTTTAGTAGCCCTTCTCTGAGATATGGTCTCTAGTATAACACTCCAAGTGAGGTCTCACCAGTGCTCTGTACAATGGCTAATGCCTCTCACTAAAATGTTTCTTTTTAACATACTCCTCTCATTAGTCCTTACCACAAAATATTTCTATTTTTTTCACTGCAGCAAAAACTGGGGGTGGCGCATTGCCCCAGCTTCTGCTACGGACCAGCCTCTACTAGTCATTCTTCATATACCTTCTGTGTTTGCCTCCTACCATATGTATCTCACCCTGTACTGAATATTGATGAAATTGTATATCCCCTCTGCATCAGACACATAGTAGAACCTCAAAATGCTGGCACATTACAGGTGAAGCAAAGGAAGGTGTGCAATCATACTCCTACCCAGTTCCCACTCAATCATGTTCTGCATTTATACATTCCCACTAGAAATAGTAATAAGTTAATGTAAGATGTGTAAGAGCATATCATTAAGGACACCCACAACTATAGCTAGAATTGTCCATCTTTGCCATACCTGTCTTGTTTATGTTGTCCAAAAGAATTCTTAAAATCCTTATAAAGGTAATGAAATGTAATTTATTGTTTTATTAATTAATAAAATATTTTACCAGAAAGGATACATTGAGATTTTTCTAATTTTCAAGTATGTCCTGGGTCCACAAACCATTGCATTGATACAATAGGGTACAATAAAATACAAAAACAATATTAATACACAATATATAGAAAATTTAGCATAGAAAAGGAAGAAATATATAATAAACCATGACACGTGCATTCTGTTTTGAGATATGTAGAGAGAGATCTGTTAAAGGATTTTAGGCCTGGGGAAGATTTGAAAGTGTGCCAGAGATTGTACCATAATTGCGGTGCTCTGTAGGAAAAGGAGGATCGAGACGCTTTCTTTTTGTATTGAGGTAGACTAAATAAAGTACTAATAAAACACAGTAAAAAAGGGAAAAAAATTGATACACAGTGCTCAAATCACCAAATGTGAATCATTCCAAGTCACACAAAAAGTGTATAAAACAATATAAAAAGTAGTATGGTGAGAGCAAGTATTTATACACCAGGTAAAAAATAGATAAAATATATAAAACAGGCAATATTACCATCAATCTTGGATGTCCTAAAAATATAAAATAAATGACATAGTATAGCCTGTATAAGATGGTAACAATTAAAATAAATTTAAAATTGTCCACTCACGTGGTGCTGAGCCTTAAACAGCGGCTCAGACTTCAAGCGCCTTGTAATAATATCGTGGAGACCGCAGTGCTGGTTAAGTTGATCTCTGTCAAAATCCCCTTGTACAAATTGGTAAAAGCCAAGTCAGGAAATGCAGGAACAAACTTTATTTAACAAAGCATATAATGGGATCTCCCAAGTATTGCACTAACGCGTTTCGACCGTTATGGTCTTTATCAAAGTGCTGTGTAATCAACCAAATTTGGCATTTAAATACTTTTACAAACATTAAAAAAGGCGCGCATTGTAGTTTCTTCGCCGGTCTACTTCCGGTTTCTGGCTGTTACTCGTCGTCGTTTGGTTTCCGGCTTCCGGTCATGTTGCGTGTCACGGGGTATTTCCGGGTCAGCGGTCAGATTCTCTTTGCGTTCCAGCAGAGGCTCCGGTCCCGGTCAACGGAAATAAGTTTTTCTTAATTGTCTTTTAGACCATGTCCATAATATCAACAAACAGTATAGAGGGCATTCACTTTATATGTATTTATCCATTCTTTATGCCGTTATTTGGAAATTAATAAGAAAACCTTTTTCTAATGTTGGACTCGTTTATACAATAAAGATTATAAATTATAATAAAAACTTAATCATATATCTCAATATGTATATTAAAAACAGACAATTCCATGGGTTAAAAATATAACAAAACTAAATACAGTATGAATAAAAACTCAATATGAGAAGAGGGGGATAAAACAGGAATAAAGAAGAGAATATATGAATGATTAAAATGAACCATAAAATACATATAATAAAAATACATATTATAAAAATTCATATTATAAAAAAGAGGTAGTTTCAAAATCCACGTTAAGGCCTTCAGGAGTGAGGGTATTGAGGTTAAACATCCACCTCATTTCTGCTCTACTTAAAATTTTATCTTTACATCCTCCTCTCCAGTGAACTTTTATCTTTTCTATGCCTATAAACTGAAGACCTTCTGGATTTCCATTATGATGCTCTAAGAAATGTTTGGAAACACTGTGGTTAATGATTTTTTTCTTAATATTATTAATATGTTCTCCTATTCTGACTTTTAATTTTCTTATTGTCTTGCCCACATATTGATAACCGCACGGGCAAGTTAGGAGATATATTAAATTTGTTGTATTGCAGGTGATTAATGAGTGTATTTTATATTCTTCTTCTGGATTTTTGTTCGAAGAGAAAGTTTTTTTATTTTTACTTGTAGTTTTTTTTAATCTACATCCAGTACAATCTCCGCAATAATAAAAACCCACTTGTCCTCCTAAAAAATTACTGGTTTCCTTTTTTACTTTATCTAAAAAACTGTTTGTTAAAATTTGCCTAAAATTTCTCGCTCCTCTAAAAATGAATTGGGGTTTATCTCCTAAATATGGTAAAAGATCTTTATCCTCTTTTAGCACATGCCAGTTCTTTTTAAAAACATTGCATAAGGGTCTGTTATTAGTGCTAAAATTAAGGATAAGAGGGATATGTTCTTCCTTTTTTGTTTCTTTATATTTATATTCTAACAGTGACTCCCTATCTCTTCTGCCTATTTCATCTCTGGCATTCTTAATTAAAATAGGATCATAACCTTTATCTATGAATTGCTGCATAAGGTTACATGATTGGTCTTGATAGTCATTA
Organism: Pelobates fuscus; assembly: GCF_036172605.1. Classification (NCBI taxonomy): domain Eukaryota; kingdom Metazoa; phylum Chordata; class Amphibia; order Anura; family Pelobatidae; genus Pelobates; species Pelobates fuscus. The sequence goes on from NC_086317.1 coordinate 419,168,675, forward strand.
GGATCTGTACAGTTCCTCCTTAAACGGAGGAACTGGCCTCTTGGTACATTATTGAGCCAAGGTTTAAAATGGCAGCTTTGCAGGTCTATAAAACTATTTACATCTACCTTCTTAAAATGAGTTCTACTTTTAATTTGGTCCTGTTGTATAAAAATATCCAAATCTAAAAAGGTGATGTTTTGATTGCTAATATTGGAGGTGAGTTTAATATTCCAGTCATTGGAATTTAAAAACTCTAAAAACTTATCCAGGGAATCTCTGTCCCCCCTCCATATAATAAAAATGTCATCTATGTACCGCTTATAAAGGACCAGGTTTGCCCCCAGGTCCACACTGGGGAGGACAAACGTCTCTTCCCAGTGGGACATAAATAAATTTGCATAACTGGGGGCAAACCTGGTCCCCATAGCGGTACCTTGGGTATGCAGATAAAATTGTTCTTCGTACCAAAAGAAATTATTTCTTAGTATGATCTCAATTCCCTTCAAGATAAAATCAACTTGTGCTTCATTAAAATCTCCTAGTTTTTGTAAAAAATATCTTGCAGCCTTACAACCCCTCTCATGTGCTATGTTAGTGTATAGGCTGCTCACATCACAGGTCGCCATAATATATTATTTTTCCCATTTAAAATCTTTTAACATTTTTAGCAGACTCATTGTATCCTTCAGATAGGTCGGGCATTTTTTAACGAGATCTTGTAAAAAACGGTCAATATACTGGGATAAATTAGATAAAAGAGATCCTATACCGGATATTATTGGCCTGCCAGGTGGATTAAAAATGTCTTTATGAATTTTCGGCAATACATAAATAACTGGGATTCTTGGGTATTCCACTTTTAAAAACTTATATTCTTTTTTATTTAAAATTCCTGTTTCTAATCCTTCCTTGATAAAATTTTCATATTCATCCTTTATCTTAGTTAGTGGGTTCACATCTAATTTCTGATAAGTGGTAGCATCATCTAATTGATTCTGACTTTCTTTTAAGTATTTGTCTTTCTGCCAGATCACCACACCTTATCGGCCGGTTTTATTATCACTGACTTATCTTCTTTTAAATCTTTTAATGCTATTTTTTCTTTTTTAGATAGGTTTCTTTGGTATTTATTTAAAGGTTTTAACTTTTTCAGATCCTTTAGGCATAGTTTTTCAAAAACCTTCATTGCTTCAGATTTTTTATTTACTGGATAAAAAGAAGATTTTTGTTTTAAATTAGTGTGTTTGTAGCAATCTTTTTCTATTTCTTGTTCTTTTGGTGTAAAATCCTTAAAAAAAATTTTTAAACATAATTTACGTAAAAATCTATTTAGATCTAAAAAGCTGTCAAATTTATTGGCCTCACAGCTTGGTGCAAATTTAAAACCCTTTCTCAGGACGGACACATGTGTGTCTGTTAGGGTTTTATCTGATAAGTTAAAAATAGGGATAGGTTTCTCATCTATCTCCTCTTTATTCTCTCTTCTTTTTTTCTCTTTCCCTCTTCCTCTATCTCCCCCTCTTCTATTTCCCTTGTTCTTTTTAGTGGGGTGTTCAGTTTTCTCCGATTTAGATATGCTGGTCCTAAAAAAAGATCTTGACTTTCCTCTCTAAGTTCTCTTAATTTTTCAAATCTATTAGAAGTGATGTTTTTTTGTGGGGTGGTTCTTCTAAACGAACTACTGGTGTGTGATATAGGATTTATAGGTTCCCTCTTAAAAAAATGTTTTTTCCTTTTAGGGGTGACCTTTATCCATTGGTTTTCTCTTTTAGATGGGGTCCTATTTCTGAAGTATTCCCTTCTGTTTTTTTCCTGTCCCATTTTTATTTGATGATAATGTGGGATATTTCTATTTTCTTTTCTTTCTATATTAGTTTTGTTTTGATAATTTCCTTTTGTTTGATTGTTATCTCTAGTCCTTTCTGACGTCGAGAAGTTCCTAATTTTTCCTTGGGCATAGTCTTCCATATCTCGTTTAAACTTTCTTCGCTTAGTTTCAATAATCTTTCTTTCTAGTTTACTAATCTTTTCTATCATTCTTTTGTTAATATTCTCAAACTCCTCCATAAAGGGTTCTAATTTGGGTTCTAATTTGATTTGGATGTCTTTAATATTCTCTTCTAATTGATGTAGAGTCTGACCCCTCTGCTCAATTATTATTCCCATCATGTGGAATGAGAAGGATTCTAAAGAGTTATCCCAAATTTTCATAAAGACATCATGATCTTGATCAAAAGTGGGGAGTTTCTGAAATCTCAGACCTCGTGGGGTTATTTTTTGGGTGGTATATCTCTCTAATGTAAACACCTCCCACTTAATTTTCATTTCCCTAATTAACAATTTTTCTAATTGTTCGCATATAATATCTAAATCATCACTACAAAATACATCATTTTTCTGATCAACTAGACTAAATAAAGTGCTGGTAGTGGATCGGAGGTTATAGGAGGTGGGAACAGCTCCGGTAGGGTGGGAGCTTCCCAGAAAAGCTCTTAAACACAAGGCTGGAAAGATAAAGGGTGCATCTGGATTCCAGCCAGTTTAGTTCTTTTACCATGTCATAATGGTGGGTCATATAGTTACATTGTAGCACAAAGCGCCAGAACAAGTTATACAATGTATTAAGCCTATTAAGGTGAGTTTGCAGTGCAGGGGCATATACTATATCCTCATAATCAATGATTGGCATCAGCATTTGCTGTACAATTTTTTTACTTTACAGTATGGCTTAGGCAGGATTTGTTTCTGTACAGGGCACCTAGTTTTGGATAAAGTTTAGATGCAAGTTTTTCTAGGTGGAGACCAAAATATAGATTAGGGTCTAACAACATACCCAAGTATTTGAAAGAGTGGACTGCGGTCAGTGTGCTATTTGACTTTGTTTTGATGCATAGATGGGAATTTTGTAATTTGTGTAATTTAGGTACTGTTCCAAAGATCATTGTGACAGTTTTGCAAGTGTTTAGGAAGAGTTTGTTTTTTGTGATCTACTGTTCAACCTCTGTGAACTGGTCTTGGAGCACAGTGACGTACACATGATCCATGGGGCCCCGGTGCAAAAACTGATCCGTAGGACCCCTCCGGCATTTACACTACATGGGCCGGGGCTGCAACACATGACAGTCGCAGTGCATGCAGATACACATACACTTAAAGGACCACTATAGGCAACCAGCCCACTTCCGCTCAATGAAGTGGTCTAGGTGCCATGTCCCTCTAGTTTTAACCCTGCAGCTGAAAACAACTGCTAAGTTTCACTGAGGGTTAATCCAGCCTCTACTAGCTGTCTCACTGACAGCCACTAGAGACGCTTCTGCAATTCTCACTGTGCAAATCACAGTGAGATGACGCTGGACGTCCATAGGAAAGCAGTGAGTAATGCTTTCCTGTGGGTGGCTTAAATGCGCGCGCGTGTCTTGCGAGATCCCCAGCACCAAGGTAAGTGCTGAAGGTGTTTTAACCCCTTCAGCCGAGCGGGAGGGAGGCCACAAGGGTGGAGTTTGTTTTAGTGGCACTATACTGGTCCTTTAATGGTAAACATTCAGATACACATACAGACAAACAGATACCCATGCAGACCAAGAGATACACATACAGACCCACATACAGGCACACACACACACAAGCAGACACACACAGAGATACAGATACATACACACACACACACATACAAACACACACTCATAGTGACAGACCTACATACACACTCACTGACAAACACATATTTAACTCACTAACAAACACACACTCACTAAAATACAAGCATACACACACACAAACAGATGCATACACACTAGCTAACAGACACACACATCTACTGACAGACACACACTCAGTGACATACATACATACACACTCACTGACAGACACACATAAACACTCACTTACAAAACATACACTCTCACTGACAAACACACACTCACTAACATACACCAAACAGACTCACTAACAGACAAACAATCAATAACAGACACACACTAACAGACACACACAAAATAACACGCTTAGTAACAGACACTCACACAGTAACACACTCACTGACACACACACACAAACACACACACTCACTGACACACAAAAACTGACACACTCACTGACACTCACTAGCAGACACACACTCAATAGCAGACACACACTAACAGACAAACACAAACTAACACACTCAGTAACAGACACACACAGTAACACACTCACTGACACACACACACACACACACTAACACTAACACACATACACACACATTTTTTTCTTTGTTTAATCCCCCAGCCTCCCTAACTTTGGGAGTGCTGAGGGGATTCCAGCTTTCCCTGGGGTCCAGTGGAGCTGCTGGGCAGCCAGTCACTGCAAGCGATGAGAGAGCATTGATCCTCCTCTTCAGCTCCCTCGTGCGCCGCTTACTGGTGCCGGAGCCGGAGTGACATCATAGTCCGGCTCCGGCATCACTGCGGTGCGAGTGAGGGAGCTGGGCAGAGAGAGCTCAGGGGAGAATGCTCCCTGGCGCTCACCCATCCACCCGTCAAGTGACACCACTGAAAGCCTCAGGGGGCCCTGAGGTGGCCAGCTCCTGAGCCCCCCAGGAGTAGAGGCTGGCAAACTACGGCCATGGCCGCTATGGCGTACATACCCAGGTTGCAAGGCGGCCAGGCCTCCCAGTCGAGAATGGAACCTTGGAGAACACTACACGTGACTGGGAGAGGGAGTCACTGTCAGAAATGGACACATGTTGTTATCGATCTGATACATATGATCAAAACCATGTTAGTGGACGATCACCAATACCTGACTTTTTTAGTTTGTGCAGTAGAATGTTGTAGTCTACTGTGTCAAAGGCCTTTGCAAAATCAAGGAAAACAGTTCCATGCCAGTTTGGATGTAATTGCAAACTTTTAAGAGGGCAGTTGTTGTTGAGTGATTTGGGTGAAAGCCTGATTGATCTGGGGTCAGGTAGTTTGATTGTTGGTAATACTCACATAGTTGCATATGGACGCATTTTTCCAAGACTTTTGACAATACTGGGAGCAATGATATTGGGCGATAGTTAGAAACACAAGTATGTATAGGTACTACTCTTGCAGTCTTCCAAAGTTTGGGTATCTACCCAGACACCCAGGATTCGTTAATTAGGGTTGTAACAGGTTTAGCTATTGCCGGTGCATTGACCTTCAACAATATTGCTGGGATTTGATCAGGTCCAGACTCGTTTTTCATTTTTAGATTATTAAGGTGTTTCTTAATGACACTAATAGGTACAGGTCTAAAATCTAACTTCTCTATATTGGATCTTTGCAAACTTAGTGGGGCTTGATCCATATTTGTAGTTTCAGCATGTATTAGCTTGGCAATCAGGGTGGTGGAGCATCTGACAAAATAATTGGTAAAAGCATTTGCTATATCTAAGGGGAGTTGCAGGGTTTGGTTTTCCACTTTGACAGTGGAGGGTTGGGAGTGGATTAGGGGAGTTTGTAAGTTATTTATTATTTTCCAAAAGTTGCTAGAGTTTGAAATGTTAGTGTGCAGATTTTCACTGAAATATTGGGCCTTGGCCAATTTTGTTTGTTTTGTGCATATATTTCGCCATTTTCTATATGCACATCTATCTATCATAGAGCCAGTACGCTTGAACTTTGACCACAATGAATCCCGAAACTGGTACATTTGAATGAGGTCAGTTGTGACTTGTCTTTACCCGTGTGTCTCATTTCCTAAATTCCAACTCTCTCCTTGACCCTCTTCAATCTGTCTTCCGCCGTCTCCACTCTACTGAGACTGCGCTTATCAAAGTTACTAATGACCTAATCGCAGCTAAATCCAAAGGCCACTACTCCATACTAATTCTTCTTGACCTGTCTGCTGCCTTTGACACCATGTATCATGCTCTCCTTCTTCAAACTCTTCAAGCACTCGGTCTCTGTGACTCTGTCCTCTCGTGGTTTTCCTCTTATCTTTCCCAACGCTCATTCAGTGTCTCCTTTTCTAATGACTCCTCCTCCCCTCGTATAGGTTGGAGTCCCCAACCAAGGCTCTGTACTTGGTCCCCTTCTATTTTTTTCTTTATGCTACCTCTCTTGGCAAACTTATTACCTCTTTTGGATTCCACTACCACCTGTACGCTGTACACCCATATATATCTCTCCTCCCCGGACCTCTCTCCTGCCATCCTGCAATGTGTCACTGCTTGCCTTTCTTGCATCTCTGACTGGATGTCCTCCCGCTTTCTGAAACTCAATCTCTCTAAAACTGAGCTCCTTGTCTTTCCTCCTCCTAATACTGATCCTCTTCTCCCTTCAAGTTAGTGGTATCTACATAAGTCCATCCTTCCAAGCGTGCTGTCTTGGCGTCATACTTGATTCTGGCCTCACCTTTGAGCCTCACATGCAGTATGTTGCCAAATCCTGTAGATTCCATCTTAAAAACATAGCCTGCAACCGCCCTTTCTTACGCAAGATGCTACCAAGAAACTTGTCCATGCTCTAGTAATTTCCTGCATGGATTATTGCAACCCTCTCCTGATTGGTCTTCCCAAAAGCCCTACTGCACCGCTACAGTAATGAATGCTGCCGCTAGACTGATTTTCCTCTCTAGTCGGTTCTCTCACACCTCACCTCTATGTCAGGCCTTACATTGGCTTCCTGTATGCTATAGGAGTCAATTCAAGATACTAATTCACATCTATAAAGCACTGAACAATTCTAGCCCCTCTTATATCTCCTCACAGATCCATAGGTATGTCCTTTCTCGGTCTCTCCGCTCTGCCCGTGACCATCTCCTGTCCGTTGTTCTCACCCGTATGGCCAACTCACGCTTGCAGGACTTCTCACAGGCGGCTCCCTTCCTATGGAATAGCCTGCCTACCACCATCAGACTCCCTAGTCTTGCATCTTTTAAGAAGTGCCTTAAAACCCATCTCTTTAGGAAAGCTTATGGACTCCCAGAGTAACCTCTACCTCACATACCTGTCTCTTGCTCTCTCCTAAAGGGCAGCACTCTACTCTCTCCTCCAGCTCTGCTTCACTCCCACTTTATTTGATTGTGAATTCCTGTCCTATTGTGTTTTACACCCCACCTCCTACAGAATGTAAGCTCGTTTGAGCAGGGTCCTCTTCAACCTATCGTTCCTGTAAGTTTTTTGTAATTGTCCTATTTATAGTTAAATCCCCCCTCTCATAATATTGTAAAGCGCTACGGAATCTGTTGGCGCTGTATAAATGGTAATAATAATAATAATAAAAATCCAATTCATATGTACCCCTTTTATTCTCACCTTACCTTAGATTCATTATTTTTAGTAATAATACAGAGCTAGGAATTTCCAAAATCAGTAAATGTTGACATGGTGATTGACAAATAATTCTATGGTGATATTATCATATTTATTGATTGCATCCCAATGTTTTTAGTATAGCTATATAGCATGTAAAGATTACAGATGCTTACAGTGCAAAATGCTTACTAATGTCTCATAAAACTGAAATGTTTACTAGATTTAAACAAATGATTTACAATAAAAAAGAACAGTTTATAAATTATTAGCTTGGAAGCTGGGAGTACAGCAAGTGAAAAATCTAATTGCCTTGCATAAAAATAATTTGACCATAGATAGGTTAGGCAAAATGTACAAATCAATGAATCAATTAATCTGCTGGAAAGATCTAACATATGTATGGGGAAATGTTTCAACATTCTTGGGGTCTCTGTCATGCCTTGACAAGGATCATCTTAGAGGGCAGAAATGTTGGGCCCACATGTTCGTGGATTAAAACTACTGGTTAACATCTTTTTGGTGATTTGGTGATTCATTAACCAACTCCAACCCTTTCAAGATAATATAAAAGACTCAGCTGTGGTCCTCTTGACAGACCATCTACATCCAGCAGAGAAGATGTCAACTTTTTGATCCAGTTGTAGCTTTAACGCTAAATGTTTATGCCACAAGACAACTACTATGTAAAAAATAATAATACATTAAAGCACATACAGTATAAGCTATATGGTACCATGATATTTTACAGCTTTCATCTTAAACAACTAATGTTTAGGTAGGTTACACGTACAAATAAATAATAATTGCAAAATATTGGACCACACATATACAGATGGTGATGGGCAGATTGTATTGGAAATCCACACAATGTTCCAGCTCCTACTGGACTGTGTCTATAATTTTCTAAATTATTATCAATTTGCTTGGAATGATCCACCCTAGTATGGAGTCACTGAGAGGAAATTGAAACAAGTGGCACTCTATATTGTATATGTTGAACAAATAAACAAATAAAGTCAAGAACAGACATTAGTGGTAAACACGTGTAGCAAATCATGTAGAGGACCTGAATGCAAAGTAGGAATAATCATAAGGAAACCTTAGGCAGTTGCTTAGAATCAAGAGTTTAAACCCTTGGTCCTAGAACCATAAATTTGCTTGGTGTTATTAACCATCATTATGTGAAAAATGAAGAGGGCAGGGCCTCCACACTGGTAACCTGCCTAGTGTTCTGTGGGATCTTAATCCTTATCAGTGTTATTGTGTTAGTTACTATATGTAGAGTGAGATAGTTTAGTATGAGATTAACGTTTTATCACTGCAGCATTTGCAAATTAAAGACCAATTTTCCATTTTAATATCAGAATTTTCAGGAAAAAAATTTAGACAATTTTCACACAATAATTTATATATTTTCCAATGAGTCATTTTTATACCGCATTTTGAAGGCATAAGCCACTAAGAAACCTCATCTGCGCTCACCTACCTACAGAGTTAGGTGTTTGATGCCGTTTGTTGTATGTTCTGATAATCATCCAGTGTATCCGAATAAAGAAGCACCTCATTCCAGTGCCTCCAGTAACCTTACACAGTGGCCAAGATTACAGAGTCCCTTGACGATCTCCAAAAGCACAGGTGTTTTTCTTGTAATTTTTTTCAGTTCTTCCTATAAGTATAGACTTTTTGATCAGACTGTTATATTTAAAAGTGTAGAAAGACAAGTAATGACAATATCAGGGTGAAAAAAAAGATATATAGTATGGCATTGGCAAATATTATTCAACCAAAATAGTTCAAAGACCACTATATGTGACCTATGGCTTCAGCTATATAATAATTTATTCAAAATTTATATTTATCTATAATGCAAAACATGCTATACTCCATAGGTTTAGAAAATATTTGAAAAAGATTTCAAAATTAGAAAGTTTAGAACATCAGAAAAGAAATCAGTTTATATTGAGGTTAATAATTTCCATACATAAATGGATTAAACATTGTTGGTAGATGTTAATACATTTATATGTTGCCTATTATGTGGTATGCAAAGTGTTTTATGAATAAAAGCATTTATTCATTAGTTTAAACTCAGGTATTTTAAGTGATTGCTTTATGGTAAGGGAAGCCAACAGTAAATGCATTGAGCTTTGATGAAGAAGGTGTGTTACTGATTCTATTGCTATAAAATCAAAGTGTAATAAGGTTCATAAGCAATGCTCATATAAGCCAGTAACATCGATCTCCACCCATATAAAGTATAAAATCAGCCAGTTTGTGCCTAGTAAATGTGAACCTCCTGTTCAGACTATACTTGATCTCATCAACCTTACATCTCCTCTGTGAGAACGATCATCATGTCTCATCACGCCATCCTTGGTACCTCTGGACACAAACAGTTCAGCTCCTGTTCCGTAGCTCTGCCTAAACATGGAAGCTCACACCAATCTTTTTCACACTCTTCCAAATCTGCCGCTCATGGACACAAGAACTCACATTGCTTCAGCAGCAGAAGTGCCCAGAGTATGGGTTCCAAGGGACATAAGATCTCAATTGGAAGTTTTCATTCTGGGAAATGTGGACAAGGATCTGGGCATGGATCTGGACACAGATCTGGACATGGATCTGGACATGGAATCACTTCAGTTACTGTGAACCAAAGTCTCTTGGCTCCTCTCAATCTGGAAATTGACCCAAGCATCCAGAGAGTGAGGACACAAGAAAGAAATCAAATTAGGGGGCTGAATGATAAATTTGCTTCTTTCATTGACAAGGTGAGATAATTTTATACTGTAAGTGGACTCCAGAGAATGAATGTAGAATCTAGAATAATAGCTTTTATGATTAGTTATTATCACATCTAATCAAGCTTTAAAAAAAAAAAAAAAAAAAAAAAAATCTGGTTCACAACTAGAGAGCACTAGTTATTACTAGTCCTCTACCAACAGGTGCATTATTAATGTGAACAATAGATGTTAGACTTGACAATTTGTCCAACTAATATTTATGTTTGGACTAACCAAATTGCACCCATGTTGCAGTTTGGTTTAGATTTATTTTGTCCATGCAGTTGATTTTGGAAAATAGATTCGGACAAACAAAAATGGAGCAAGAATGCACCTATTAGTGTACTGCAATACAAATGTGGCTAAACTATTGTCGAGACTAATGGCTACACAAAATCAGCCCTTTTTGCAATGCCGGTTGTGAGATGTCATAATTATATTGTTAAATCTGTATTAAAAATATTAAGTGAGAACTTAATTTTATAGTGCTTGTTTTACATTTTGCAATCTTGTAATAATTCACTTATCAGTAAAATAATTCTAAATCAGTTAATCAAAGTTGGTGTAAGTGGCCACGGCAGTGGCTAGACATAGCAGTAACCTAACCACATCACTAATCTCACACTAGGATCAGACACACAGTTTATCTCCCACTATCACACAGGCACAGCAATGGTAAGACACACAATATCACTGTTGGTCTGTATCCCTCAATAGCTGAAGTCAAAGTGTCCGAGTGTAAAGTGTCAAAAATCCTGTTCTTTACCACCTCTTGATTGGACAGGAAATGCAGCTCATATAATTGGGCAGAACACTTGTCAATCATTGCCAATCTGCTTGTAAGTCTGCCCTCCCTCAAAAAAAAAAATCAGCTTCTTCACCATTTCTTTCCCCTTTTTCTGGCACCACAGACGGAACTCTGAATCATGAAACAAACAACATGACTAATGTATTACCTGTTTTATTTCATGATATGTCCATATTGCATTTCATATTTGCGGTATTTGGACAAATGAACAATTACCCAACATTTGGACAAATCGCAAATCATTTAAATAGACATAATTTAAACACCTAATACATATTTCTAGATTGTTTGGTTGTTTCTGGCAGGAAGTTCAAGTTTATTAAGAAATAAATGTATTTGATTAATTATAAAATATTTTAATATTATTTTAATATGACACAAATTTAATATCCACATGCCATAAACATTACTGTTTTAGTTTGAGTTTGGAACTGATGGATTTGATCATGTATTTTGGTGATCCATATGTAAAAAAAAAGGAATATTTTGAGGCTATAAATGTTTGATATTTAATGTTCCATTGCAGTTAAACATTATCTTGGTTTCTAGTTAAATTAATAAAATGTTTGCTCTTATTAAATTTAGGTGAGATTTTTGGAACAGCAGAACAAGATGTTGGAGACTAAGTGGGGTTTCTTACAAGAACAGAAAAGTTCCCGCTTTCAGATAGAACCACTGTTTGAGGCTTTTATCGGTAACCTCAGGAGACAGTTGGAGAACCTTGGATGTGAGAGAGAACGTCTGGAAGCAGAAAGGAACAATATGGAGCAAAGTGTAGATGAACTAAGGAGAAGGTAAACATTTTCTCTTTATCTTCCATACACCTTCAGAATATTACTGGGATGTGCAAGTTTCAATTTAATATTTTTCAAAATATTGATTCAATTATTGGAGTGGAAATATTTATACAGTAGGCTAAAATCTTAGAACTTTTCTTCTATTTTTTTTAATAGACAATCTTAGAAAAACACTTGTATTTTTCATATTCAACATATTCACAAACCTTACATTATTCTACTACATCCATATTCACTATATGCAGTAGGAAGTAGATAAATAGACAGACAGACAGACAGGCAAAGACAGGCAGAGAGATAGTCCCTACTTTTTCTTTTGTACTGTATAACTAAAAAACTAAAATCAATTAAAAAAAATAAATAAATAAATATATATATATATATATATATATATATATATATATATATATTTAGAAGTGGTGAGACAAAAGAAACAACAAATAATTTAAAAGCAAAACCTGCAGTAACAGAGCTGTTATTAATGGATAATATTAAAGAGGATAATTACAAACTATATTGATGTACAAAATACTGATCATGCATTTTTCTGTTAAATAGTAGGAAACTGTATTAATTGTTCTTCCTTTTTCTACTTTAATTACTTCAAATCATACAACAGATGTGCAATTTATGATTTTTGTGTTGTTACAGTAGTAATAATGTAACCATAACAAAGATCCTTGTTATTATGTCACTGTTCATATACCATACTGTTTAAATACTATTGATTGTTAGAAACATTGACAAAAATGTACAATTTTATTTTTATTTTTATTATTATTATTTAAAACAATAGAAATATTTGAAATACCACAGGTATGAAGACGAAGTAAACAGACGCACAGCTGCAGAAAATGAGTTTGTTGGACTTAAGAGGGTAAGTGAGAAGACACCAAAGATTTAGTTTAAATTTTAATTTAAACAAATTTTAAGTATTGTTATGAAGCTCAATTTTCTTTTTACTGTACATTCATCTCTTCTTCAGGATGTAGACACAGCTTTTATGGACAAAGCTGAGTTACAAGGAAAGGCTGAATCCCTGACTGATGAGATCAACTTCCTGAGGACCCTGTATGATGCGGTAAGTATAAATAAGTTTATTAGCATTTTTATTTTGTAGATTGATTTTTTTAAACATATTTTTATTTCTTAAGTATTTTGTATATATACTTATAGACCTAATTGAGAAAGTACCTAATTATATCGGCATTTAACCTAAAATACTGCAAAGTAATTATAAACCACAGGTTTTGTTGTGGAGAGCAAATGGTTAGATAAGTCATACGTCAATAACAATGCTTTACAACAAAAAATAAAAATAAAAAGGATAATAAAAACAATTAATTGAATCATATTTTAGAATTCATTGTGAAATATATCATTTAGTGATTTGTATCAGATAGCATGGGTTAGAATTCATCTAACCCTTGATCACACAGGTTAGGCAAAACCCTAGCCTATGGAGAATTAAGTGGAAAAACAACTAGCTAGTATTCCCAATCCAAATTGGCCAGGTCATCATTTTTAAAGGGAGGAGAAATGCACAACCTAAAGACAGGTGAGAATAAATAATATCAAGTAAAGAAGTCTAGTAATTGCAATTATTAAAAAAACAAACTGAGAAAACAGTTTGTGAAGTCTGAAAACTGTAACAAAACTAAACTAGCCAATCAGTAACCAGAAAATACTCAAAAAGTATGACTTGGCAAAAAAGATACCTAGATAGAGAAAAGCTATTAGAAACTCATGGTTTTTCATAGAATGTATAAAATGTTTGTGTGCATATGCAAACATCCCATCCACCATCACATTGACAACTGTCAGTATACAATAAGGGGAAGAATAGAGATCAACATAAAAATTAATGTCAGGATGCTGAAAATGATACTTGTCAGCAATATCAGTGGCAAAGACATGACAGCTGGAGACCTATATTGATAGTAATGAAAAAATATAATTTTCTAGGAAATAGCCCAGCTCCAGGCTCAGATCTCAGATACTTCAGTGGTTGTGTCCATGGATAACAGTCGGAATCTGGACCTGGATGGAATCATTGCTGAGGTCAGATCTCAATATGAGGACATTGCTAACAGGAGCAGAGCTGAGGCGGAGGCCACGTACCAGTCACGGGTGAGTCTATCCAATTCAAATCATGCAGATCTTTATCTATTTAAAAAAAAAATTATTCTAATTTTGCCTTTTACTATTTGATTGGCAGTTTGAAGAGCTTCAGACAGCGGCAGGAAGAAATGGGAATAATCTGCAGAGCAGCAGAGATGAGATCTGTGAATTAAACCGAGCAATTCAGAGACTGAGGGGAGAAATTGATAGCGTGAAGGGACAGGTAAAGATAAAAAATAAACTAAAATAAAATATAATATTTTTGTATTTGGCATTTTAGGAATTGTAAGAATGCAAGTAATGCACAAGTTAAAATGTGTGTGCATATTGGTTATCTAGCAGTGGTGAGACTCCACTAACAAATACAATATTTGAAAGTTTTTTTTTTTGCACGTAAATTATTTTGATAGAATTTATTTTGTTTACTCAGCGTGCTGCCCTAGAATCTGCTATAAATGAGGCTGAGGAACGTGGAGAATCTGCTGTCAGAGATGCCAAGAACAAACTGTCTGAGCTGGAAGATGCACTGCAGAAAGCCAAGCAGGACATGGCTCGTCAACTGCGAGAATACCAGGAGCTGATGAATGTGAAACTGGCTCTGGATATTGAGATCGCCACCTACAGAAAGATGCTGGAAGGAGAGGAGTGCAGGTTAAAATAACATTATTCTGATGCTTATTTAATTAATATTATTATTTTTTTTGGACGAGAGCTATACATTATGTGAGCCAAAAGACCCAACAGTGAAATACCTGCTCAGCTATACATATACATTCTGTTTTCCTCAATATATAGGTGCAATTATTATGAGAGTATACTGTAACGGACCGTTTCAGCAGAAAAGGGGAAAAATCCGTTTAGGCGATAATCCCCTTTTTCACAGACAGGCACAGCTACTGTAAAAGCACCAAAACTCACGAATTTGGATTTAGGTGAATGCATCAAACTCCCGAACGGCATACAAGGGAATAAGGTAGCACTCCAAACTCCCGAACTGGAACCTCACGAATAGCTGCTAGCAGACGAACAGAAAAAGCAGACATCAGCTTACACTCCTAGCAATCAATCTCCAGCAGCATACAGTGAATCACCCCAAGAACGAGACAAGGCTCCGTGTTGAGGGTCAAGCAGTGGTCTGTTTATTCAGGACTACCTGCCCCTGTATTTATGCAGGTCTCCCACCTGGTGGACACTCCCCTAGGGGACCAGATGGAAGACTGAAACAGCAGACAGACATGTATCACTTTCGTACACACAGCCACAATACTTTCCCACAATGCATCCTGGTTTCCTCCTCTCTGTCCTGGAGATAATTAATGAAGTAATTAAATTATCTCCCAGGACAAAGGCCAGACTCCATTATGCACGTGGTGACACAGAAACAGACTATCACTTTAAAATACATACAGACATATTTTATACACAAAACACAGACATGTAACATATCCCCAGATAGCTCAGGTCTGGGTGCACATTATTAGGTGAATGGCACCCAGACCACACAAATACATATTAATTGCCATGGAGCCAAAGTCTTTAATTATGTGAACAGGCTCCATGGCATTGCTATCTGGGTTAGAACATTCACATAAAACATAAAATACCGAATTTCCCTGCATTCACCAAATCCATACGAATGAGAACCAGGGGCTGGAGGTTCAGCGGTGCCTGCACGTAAAAGTGTCCGATTTTGGTGCATGAAAGCTGGGCAGAAAAGCGCTGGCTGCCCGGGGAGCTCCAGAACACCGCCACCTAGCGGCCACAAAGTGTAACAGCAGGCACAAAGTTAACAAGCAATTAAGCTGCGGTTAACCGCAGCTTCAGGGAGGTAAATAGGAGGTACACGCCAGCTTCTGGGTGGCCAATTAACAACGCCGGCCGGCTTCCCACGGCTCTGGGGAGGTTGGTGAACGGCTGTTTGTTCGGTATATGAAATCTACCGAACTGCTGTGCAGAAAGGGAGAAATAAATCCTTCTGCACAGTAAAATTAACCCTTTAGCTGCCGGTCCATAATCCAAAGGCAGCAGGCGGGCAACCAGGCTCCTCCAATACAATGTGGCGAGATTGGTTTCGTCACATATACTTTAATATATTATCCTTTACAGAGTAATTTCTACGAACAATAAGTTAATACTAGGCAGTATCAGCATTTCCCTCTTAGAAAATAAAATGAATACAGCGTACAGTTTGTAATGGTATCTATTTGATTTCAGGTTGGCTTCAGGAGACTCTGTTAATATCTGTAAGTAGCACAATATTACTGTCATTACATGTTATTGTAGTCTGTGATTTCAGTTGAGTTTCTTGCTCTGTTTATTAATATGCCAATGGCCAATATTACAATATTATTGAGACTAAAATAATACCCGGAAATAATTTTGTCACATTTTATCAGCCGCCATAATTTGCCGAGAGTATGTATAATAATGTGTAATATATTTTAATCAGAGTTGCAAACTTATTGGTAATGTAATTCCATTAAAAGCCTTTGATTTAAAGTGATACTATGACAAGGTAGATGATTCGTACCAGCATTTCAGAGAACTATTGTGCACATAAATTGAATAAATGATTCATAGTTGAAATCCATCTATTTTGGTTTGATTGACCTGTTACATTTTTGCTATTTAGCTGTGCTGCATTCAAGCACTGGAGGACAACACAGCTCAGGAGGATCGTCCCAGCGTGGGGGTACCCTTCATCATAAGGGTGGATTCGGTGCTAGCAGTGGGATGGGCATCAGCCACCTCTCAAAAGGCAAACACAGCTCTGGCCACGGACACCACTGCTAAATTAGAAGCATAGCTATAGATGTTAGTGCTGAAATATAAAAGTAGATTGTAGAGCCACATTCTGTAGACTTTCTTTAAACCACAAAGTAGCATTTAAAGCATTTTCTCAAGTTTTTTTTTTCTGTTCCTGCTTATATTATATGTGTTTCTTCAATAAAGATTCATTCAGTTGCAAATGCTTTGATGTCATCATTTTATGAGAGTTTATAATAACGGAAATGTATGAATAAGATTTGACAAAAATAAGTATCTAATATACAGTAAAATGTGGACCTGCACATAATGACTCACACGTAAACTGCTTGATTAAAATGATGACAGGGAATTGGAAGCACATAGGGATTCGACACTTAAAATACATATTTCTTAACAGTGATTAAGATCAAATGACCTCAATTTTTATCAAATAAATCATTTTAAAACTTATAGGCTACATAAAATCTATCTTGTCCAGAAATATGGAGGTTTGGTCACACCAAAAAGGTAACATTGTACTAAGCCAAATACTGCTAAAGTACCCCAACAGTGGTGGGTTGCTATCTAATTTTAACATGGGAGATGAACATGCTACCTGTATTACTGCTTGAAGTATTTCCAGAGACTCTATAACTGTCAAGTATGCATTGACACTGAACCTAAATGTAACACCTCATCTGCAACTTGTTAAAGGACAACTGTCGAAACAAATGTTTAACATAATAATCCTTTCATCAAGTATTGAAAGGAAATAGATTTTGTTTAAACAAAGATGAGAAAAACTCACCCTCCTTTCAGTATATGGCAGGATCATCTAGCCACATACATACACCTTGGGCCAGACAGTGTTTGAATTTTGAGTTTGAATTATTCAGATGATGATGTCATGGCACTGTGCAGGAAGTGAATGTGATTTTATCTTCCATAGTTACATACTTATTTTTGGGTTGAATTGCACATGAAATATATATATATATATATATATATATATATATATATATATTTGTTTTTTTTTTATGTAAATATATACATAAAAAAATAAAAGAATAATGTAATGTATGATTGCAATATTATTTGTATGTATGATTGCAATATTATTATTTTTTATGTATATATATATATATATATATATATATATATATATATATATACATATATATATATATATATATATATATATATATATATATATATATATATATATATATACATATATATATATATATATATCATACATTACATTTGGTTCAACAAGACTGTGTTCTTCTCAGTATTGGCACTATTCCACTCGGTGTGTTTACTTTCAGTTGATTCTGGACATTTTTACAGCAATATGGTTCAGTAGATATGGATATTAAGAATAAGAGATACATGGAAAACAAGATGTGCAAAATATTTTTTTTTAACATTTAGAGCAATGCTAACACAATCTTGCACATTTCTATGTTAGAGAGCATTCTTCCACAGATTCTAGGTATAGAGGTATTTACCCAATAAAGCAGAACACTGTAAACAGTGGTAATTGAAATAAAACATTCTTATTTTTTTTAAATATAAGATAAAGTAAAAAGAAAAAAAAACAAAGACTAAAAATAATAAAAACAAGCAAGATTTAGCTTTCTCAAATTTCATTCTACTTGGTTCAGCTGGTGTTTCTTTTGGGTTCCTGGGTTGGATTGTGATGACATCAAAGACGTATGCCTTGCATCAACAGAAGTGGATTCACAGTACATTTTAAGTTTAAATAATTTTTCAATTTTAGCGATTTATACCTTGAATAAAATGTACCTTGAATTTGAGATCAAGTTCTGAGCAAGAAAGTAGGCTGCTGGTTAAAGAAGTAAGCCAAGATTAATTGGATGCAGAGAAATATAAACTATTTGTACTCATACACTAGGCACATGGAACTGCATCAGAGAGGAAACTCAAAGTGTTTCATACTCAGCAGTCCTTATGCATAGATAAAATAAGCACAAATTAAAGTATTTCTAGATAGTTCCCAAAATATTCTTAGAAAACAACCTTCTTTGGAGTCAGAGAAGGACATTTGTAAATAAGACTGGTTAAATGCAGTGTTTTACTAAACCTAATTTGCAAAAAGTGAGTGCAAGTAAAAACAAAATACAAAAGAAAAAAAATAAGAAATTACACTCTGCTACCAGGGGTGTATCCTGGTTTTGTGCTGCCCTAGGCAGGACAAAACTCAGGCGCCCCCCTCACCCCCACCCCACCCCCCCCCGCCACCCCCACCCAACCCTTCCCCCGCCTTCTAAATACACACACACTGACAGATACGCATCCATTAGCTAACTGTTAGCTAATGGATGCGTATCTGTCAGTGTGTGTGTGTGAGTGTATGAGTGTGTCTGTGTGTGAGTGTGTCTGTTAGTGAGTGTGAGTGTGTCTGTTAGTGAGTGTGTCTGTTAGTGAGTGTGTCTGTTAGTGAGTGTGTCTGTTAGTGTGTGTGTCTGTTAGTGTGTGTATGTCAGTGTGTGTGAGTGTCTGTTAGTGAGTGTGTGAGTGTGTCTGTTAGCTGCTAACAGAAACACTCACACACTCACTAACAGACACACACACACACTGACATACACACACTAACAGACACACACAGTCAGACACACACACACACACTCTAACAGACACACTCTCACACACACACACTCTAACAGACAAACAGACACACTCACACTCACTAACAGACACACACTAACAGACACACTCACACACACTAACAGACACACTCACACACACTAACAGACACACACAGTCAGACACACTCACACACTCTCACACTCACTAACAGACACACACACACACACTAACAGACACACTCACACACACTAACAGACACACACAGTCAGACACACTCACACACACTCTCACACTCACTAACAGACACACACACACACTAACAGACACACTCACACACACTAACAGACACACACAGTCAGACACACTCACACACACTAACAGACACACACACACACACACTAACAGACACACTCACTAACAGACACACACTAACAGACACACTCACTCACATTAACTCTTTTTTTTTTTAATTTACCCCCCAGCCTCCTTACCTTTGGGAATGCTGGGGGGGTTCTCCCTCTCCCTGGGGTCTAGTGGGGCTGCCGGTCGGGCTGCTGGGCTGGTTGCTGGGCGGGCGGCTGGCGAGGGAGCACTTCCTCTGAGCTGTCTGCTCAGCTCCCTCGCGCGCCGCAGAGTGAGGCTGGGAGGCGGAGCCGGAATATGACGTCATATTCCGGCTCCCAGCCTCACTCTGCGGCGCGCGAGGGAGCTGAGCAGACAGCTCAGAGGAAGTGCTCCCTCGCCAGCCGCCCGCCCGCCCAGCAACCAGCCCAGCAGCCACCAGCCCAGGATGTCTGTTAGCCGCAAGGCTAACAAGGCATTTGCCCTGGGCGTTTGGGGGCGGCTTTTTTTGCCGCCCCCTGGAAAATGCCGCCCAAGGCAAATGCCTTGTTTGCCTCGCGGCAAATACGCCCCTGTCTGCTACAATGTAAAGTAGTAAGTGTACAGCCTGTATCACAGTGTAAATTTGCTGTCCCCTCAAAATACCTCAGCACACAGCTATTAATGTCTAAACCGTTGGAAACAAAAATGAGTACACCCCTAAGTGGAAATGTCCAAATTGGGCCAAATTAGCCATTTTCCCTCCCCGGTGTCATATGACTTGTTAGTGTTACAAGGTCTCAGGTGTGAATGCGGAGCAGGTGACTTAAATTTGGTGTTATCGCTCTCACACTCTCTCATGCTGGTCACTGGAAGTTCAGCCTGGCACCTCATGGCAAAGAACTCTCTGAGGAGCTGAAAAAAAGAATTGTTGTTCATCCTGTCGCAAGGAAAGAAAAGATGGCCTACGCTATAAGAAGATTGCCAAGAACCTGAAACTGAGCTGCAGCAAGGTAGGCAAGGCCACACAGTGGTTTCACAGGAAAGGTTTCACTCAGGACAGGCCTCGCCAGTGGTCGACCAAAGAAGTTGAGAGCACATGCTCAGTGTCATATGCAGAGGCTGTCTTTGGGAAATATGAGTGCTGCCAGCATTGTTGCAGAGTTTGAAGGGTGGGGGGTCAGCCTGTCAGTGCTCAGACCATACGCTGCACACAATCAAATTGGTTTGCATGGCTGTCATCCCAGAAGGAAGCCTCTTCTAAATATGATGCACAAGAAAGCCCACAAACAGACTAAGGACATGAATTACTGGAACCATATTCTGTGGTCCGATGAGACCAAGATAAACTTATTTGGTTCAGATGGTGTCAAGCGTGTGTCTGGCAGCAATCAGCTGAGGAGTACAAAGACAAGTGGTGGTGGGAGTGTCATGGTCTGGGCCTCCATGAGTGCTGCCGGCACTGGGGAGCTACAGTTCATTAAGGGAAACCATGAATGCAGACATGTACTATGACATACTGAAGCAGAGCATGATCTCCTCCCTTCGGAGACTGGGCCGCAGGGCAGTATTCCAACATGATAACGACCCCAAGCACAACTCCAAAACAACCACTGCCTTGCTAAATAACCTTTCATATTGTCCTGCTTCTTCCTTCTTGTGCTTTCCACACCGACACCTGATCTAACCTATCAGCGTCCTATCCCTAGGAATGCTGGAAAAGTGCATTGGGTATCCCTGACAGATTTACACATGTGTAGATGTAATATCTCTTCACCATGCAAAATCCTGACAGGGAAGAAGAGAGGGAGTCTGATCAGTGTGATCATGTGGAGCAGTCTCCGGTGTCGTGTTACTTTCTCTGGCTTCTGCACAATGATGCCCTGTTTGAGTCATTAGTTGACTGGTCTGAAACTGAGAGGAGTGAGGCTGAAAAACTCCCCTAGCTGGGAGGCTTGCCTAACAATGCAATCTGATCAAATTTATAGGCATTTATTATATGCTTTTCAAACTTTTTCTTACTATATTTTAGCTTGTATATTTGTTTAAAAGTGTTTGCTTGCCGGTTTAAAAAAAAAAAAAAAATAATAACTTGACAAAGACCCAGTAGGGTCAAAACATTGCTGCTTCATGCTGAAATAAAACTGCCACCTTGAGTACCTGGACCATTGCTTATTCTTCTTATCTGTAAAGTAAAGCCTGGCCAACCTCAGGTTGGTTGCACCTTGGGGACTCGGACAGTGCAGCATTCTTTAAAAAATTTCAAGTGATGCATGTCTCATTATGTTGTTGTCTCATAGTGTAAGCAGACATCATCACAAAGGAGGATTGAGTGCAAGCAGTCGGATAAACTTCAGCCATATCTCCAGAAACAATCACAGCTACGCAAGCAGACACCACTGTTAAACGGTGTCCTAAATGTTAGTGATAAAGCTGGAGTAGATTGTAGGGAAAACACTGCCTTCTAGCCATTCTAGATATTATGTAGACCTGCAAGAATTATTTAAAGCATTTTCTTAGCATGTTCATGTTCCTGCTTGCATGTTATTTGCCTTTTCAATAAACATGCATACTGAGTTGCAAATGTTTAATCATTTTATTTCATGGTAATTAATTAAGGACATAAATCAACGGAATACTGGTGACAAAAAAAAAATCTATATATTTTGAAATACAATAAAATGTGGAGACTGCACATAAGGGTTAGTATTCAATGAATACTAGGAGGATGAGTTGATGTAAGCAGCACTATTAAAATAATTAGTGAGTTTATCAGTCAAACACTTCAAAACAAATGATTGTGTAAACTCAGCGTTTAGTTACAAATAATAAAATAATCAAGCAAGGAATGACGAATTTCTCATTTCCAGTTATTAATCTCCTTTCATTTACAAAGATCAAGTCTTTGTCGTAACTGTCATAATCTCCAGTCAAAGCATTTAGTGGTTTAACCCCTTAAGGACACACGACATGTGTGACATGTCATGATTCCCTTTTATTCCAGAAGTTTGGTCCTTAAGGGATTAAACAGCCTTTTTTCATCCTTCCTGACGAGAAATTCAACAATATATTTTTCATCCACAAATATATCCAATTGTTTTTTTTTTGTTTTTTTGTGGTATGGTATTATTTTGGCATAAAAGAAATGCAAAGTTTACGCATTTCTAAAGTTTACAAAAAATATTCAAAGTGCATGTATCCAAATATGGTTTCATAGTCGGGAAAAAGACAATGTTTTAATATATAGTTTGCATATAACTTGTCACATTGTTTTACATTGCCATTACATTTTATATTTTAATTCACTGCTATAAAAATTTACTTTTTTATACATTTTTCAAGTTGATATAGCACAAATTATGGCACCCTCACAAAGCTAGTTTTAAAAAGCAAGGTAGCATCTTCCATAAAAACAACGTCAAGGCTATGGTGACCGCCACAGGTTAAATGAAAAAACTAGCTTAACATATCTAAATTAACAGGGAAAAGGCCACATGGTCTCTTGTGTCTTTTTCACTATGCCCAGGGCACGATCTGGATACAATGAACTTTTCTTCTTGCTCATTATTATTATTATTATTATTATGATATTTATAGAGCGCCGTCAAATTCCGCAGCGCTTTACAATGGGTGAACAAAAAGACATGTAGTTGTAACCAGACAAGTTGGACACACAGGAACAGAGGGGTTGAGGGACTTGCTCAATGAGCTTACATGCTAGAGGGAGTGGGGTAAAATTACACAAAAAGGTAAGTATAGTATTAGACTAGTGACAGTTGCAGAAGAGGAACCAGTTGGGAGCTATTAACAGTTTAATTGATATGCTTTTATGAAGAAGTGAGTTTTTAACGATTTTTTGAAGGAGTGGAGACTGGGTGAGCATCTAACGGAGGAGGGAAGCGAGTTCCACAGGAACAGTGCAGCCCTCGAGAAATCTTGAAGGCGAGCATCAGAGGTGAGAGTACGGACAGAAGATAGACGTAAGTTTCAGCAGATCGTAAGGGCCTAGACGGGACATACTTGTGTATAAGGGAGGATAGATAGGTGGGAGCAGCATTATGTAGAGATTTGAAAGCAAGAACCAGAATTTTAAATTGAGCTCTATATTTTATAGGAAGCCAATGTAGGGGCTGACAGAAGGGTGAGGCATGGGAGGTGCGGGCGGACAGGAAGATGAGCCTCGCCGCCGCATTCATTATGGATAGAGTTGTCGCGAACCCGAAATTTTCGGTTCGCGAACGGCGAACGCGAACTTCCGCAAATGTTCGCGAACGGGCGAACCGCCATAGACTTCAATAGGCAGGCGAATTTTAAAACCCACAGGGACTCTTTCTGGCCACAATAGTGATGGAAAAGTTGTTTCAAGGGGACTAACACCTGGACTGTGGCATGCCGGAGGGGGATCCATGGCAAAACTCCCATGGAAAATTACATAGTTGATGCAGAGTCTGGTTTTAATCCATAAAGGGCAGAAATCACCTAACATTCCTAAATTGTTTGGAATAACGTGCTTTAAAACATCAGGTATGATGTTGTATCGATCAGGTAGTGTAAGGGTTACGCCCGCTTCACAGTGACAGACCAAACTCCCCGTTTAACGCACCGCAAACAGTCCTCTATATACAGAGTAAACATGGCTCCCTCTATATACAGAGTAACATGGCTCCCTCTGTATACTGTGTAAACATGGCTCCCCTCTATATACAGTGTAAACATGGCTCCCTCTATATACAGAGTAACATGGCTCCCTCTATATACAGTGTAACATGGCTCCCCTCTATATACAGAGTAACATGGCTCCCCTCTATATACAGTGTAAACATGGCTCCTCTCTATATACAGAGTAACATGGCTCCCCTCTATATACAGAGTAACATGGCTCCCCTCTATATACAGTGTAAACATGGCTCCTCTCTATATACAGAGTAACATGGCTCCCCTCTATATACAGAGTAACATGGCTCCCCTCTATATACAGTGTAAACATGGCTCCTCTCTATATACAGAGTAACATGGCTCCCCTCTATACAGGGGCGTACCTGGAGCATTTGGCACCCGGGGCGGATCCTTTATTTGGCACCCCCCTCCCCAACTTTGAAATGTAAAAAACAGCTGCAATTTTTTTGAAATGTATGTTTATGCAGTGTGTGTATAGTGTGTAAAGTGTGTGTATATTGTGTGTATAGTGAGTGTGTATAGTGTGTACAGTGTGTGTATATTGTGTGTATAGTGAGTGTGTATAGTATGTGTGTATAGTGTGTATAGTGTGTGCAGTGTGTGTATAGAGTGTGTATAGTGTGTGTATGCAGTGTGTGTAGTGTGTGTGTGTATAGTGTGTGCATAGTGTATGCAGTGTGTGCAATGTGTGCATAGTGTGTACAGTGTGTTTGTATATTGTGTGTATAGTGTGTGTAGTGTGTGAATAATGTGTGCAGTGTGTATGTAGTGTGTGTGTATAGTGTGTGCATAGTGTATGCAGTGTGTGCATAGTGTGTACAGTGTGTGTGTGTAGTGTGTGTATAGTGTGTATAGTGTGTGCAGTGTGTGTATAGTGTGTGCAGTGTGTATAGTGTGTGCAGTGTGTATGCAGTGTGTGTAGTGTGTGTATGCAGTGTGTGTAGTGTGTGTGTGCATAGTGTGTACAGTGTGTGTATAGTGTGTACAGTGTGTGTGTATATTGTGTGTATAGTGTGTGTATATTGTGTGTAGTGTGTGTATAGTGTGTGCAGTGTGTGTATAGTGTGTATGCAGTGTGTGTCCCCAAGCCCCTAGTCACACAACCAAATAAAAAAGCCCCTACCTACCCCCCTCACCCTAAAAAATAGTGAAGGGGGAATAAAATTACTACCCTGTAAAGTAAAATTCTACTTACTATTCAACGTCTTCTTCTTCTAAAATCTTCATTTTTTAGCCCCAAAAAAGGCCAAATAAAAAGCCATCATACCCGTCGAACTTAAAAATAAAATAAAAAACCCGAGCACAAAAAAAATTAATCCATCTTCACCCATGGAGGGCTCCGTGTCAGTGTTTATCAGGGATCCTTAGGATAGGTGTCAATCCATATCTGCCAAGTGACCCTATGTAGGGGGAACAGTCCCTATTCTGCTCTGTGTCAGTGTCTGGAGGGAGTATCTGCAGTAACACAGAGTGTCTGGCGGGAGTATCTGCAGTAACACAGGGTGTCTGGAGGGAGTATCTGCAGTAACACAGAGTGTCTGGGGGTAGTATCTACTTGTAACATTTATATGCACTAAAAAAAAAAATAATAAATTGAAAAAAAAATAAAAAATGTTTGCAGCTTCCGAATTAATCTAAAATGGATGCTGTCCAGTAGGTGGGAGGGTCTGCTAGGGAGGGTGTGCTGCTGATTGGCTGTAATGTGTCTGCTGACTGTGAGGTACAGGGTCAAAGTTTACTCAATGATGACGAATAGGGGGCGGACCGAACACTGCATGTGTTCGCCCGCGGTGGCGGACGCGAACATGCTATGTTCGCCGGGAACTATTCGCCGGCGAACAGTTCAGTACATCACTAATTATGGACTGTAACGGCGCAAGTTGGGAGCACGTAAGACCACTGAGAAGCGGATTACAGTAGTCAAGGCGAGAAAGGACAGTGGAATGGACCAACACCTTAGTCGCATCTGGCGTTAAGTAGGGGCGGATGCGAGCAAAGTTTTTGAGATGGAAATGACAGGATTTGGTGATAGATTGAACATGAGGCTTAAAGGAGAGGTCGGAGTCAAAGAAAACACCTAGGCAGCGAGCCTGTGTGGTGAAGCTGATGGTAGCACCGTTGACTTGGAGGGAGACAGACACAGGAGTAACAACACTTGCACACCTCAAGACTAGAGAAAGCTCTCAGGCTTAATTTGAAAATATATATATATATATACTATACATGTTAGTTAATTCACAATGAAATCCCTTTTCTATCTGTGTTAAATGTGAAATTAGGGAACTCAAGTAGTAGTTATTATTAGCCCTGGCCATAATAGAAACATTTATCAAGATATCACAATAATATACTACAGTGCATCAGCTGAGTTTAAGCTTAAATTATTATATTTCTAGGAGGTTTGAGGGGTAAATTAGACATAAAAAATAAATGATACTTTATTATTATTATTATTATTATTTTATTATTTATATAGCGCCAACAAATTTCGTAGTGCTGTACAATGGGTGAACTAACAGACACATAATTGTAACCAGACAAATGGACACACAATGAGCTCAATGAGCTTACATGCTAGAGGGAGTGGGGTATAGTGACACAAAGGGTATAAGTAGGGGTAATGAAATAGATTGCTAGAAAAGTAATCACTGAGAACTTAGTAAGTTATTTTTGAAAGTTGCAGGAGTAAGATCATGGGGGGAGGGGGTATGAAAACCCGCTAAGAGTTTAAAAGATATATACTTCCTGAAGAAGTGTGTTTTCAAAGATTTTTTAAAGGAATGGAGACTGGGTGAAAGTCTAACAGAGAGGGGAAGGGAGTTCCACAGAAAAGGTGCAGCCCTGGAGAAGTCTTGGAGGCGAGCATCAGATGTGGGAGTACGGACAGAGGATAGACGTGGGTCTTCGGCAGAGCACAGGGGCCTCAACGGGACATATTTGTGTTTTAGGGAGGAAAGGTAGGTTGGAGCAGCATTATGTAGGGACTTGTAAGCAAGCACCAGAATCTTAAATTGAGCCCTATCTCTAACCTATATCTAACTGGAAGCCAATGTAGGGACTGACAGGTGGGGAGGCGAGGGAGGTGCGGACGGACAGGAAAATTATCATTATTAATTGCAGCAGTGCTATCTGGGAACACGTGAGATCACTGAGAAGAAGATTGAGGTAGTTAAGGCGAAAAAGAACAATGGCATGGACCAGCACCTTAGCTGCGTCTGGATTTGGTGATCGACTGGACACGAGGGGTGAAGGAGAGGTCAGAGTCAAAGAGAACACCTGGGCAGCGAGCCTGCAGGGTAGAGGTGATGGTGGCACCATTGACTTGGAGAGAGAGACACAGGAGTAGCAACACTTGAGGGCAGAAAGACCAGAAGTTCTGTTTTGGACAGGTTGAATTAGAAGTGAGCAGCCATCCAGTTGGAAATTGCAGTGAGGGACACGAGTCAAGATGGCCGAAGAGAGAGAGATCAGGAGAGGACAGGTAGATTTGTGTGTCATCTGCATATAAATGATAATGGAAGCCAAAAGAGCTGATGAGCTTACCAAGGCAGGCAGTATAGATAGAGAACAGTATTATCTTCTTGACCTAGACATTACTTCTATTTGTATATGAGATCTGTTGTGTCTAGGACCTTAACGGAATGTTGTAAACACCCAAAAACTTTAGCTTAATAATCAGTTTTGGTGTATTATAACCTGAAATAAACAAAAATAATTTTAACAAAAATCTAATATTTGTTGGTTGTATAAATATATGATCCCTAATGCTAAAAAAAACAAAACTAAATGCACACAACCTTTAACCCCTTAAGGACCAAACTTCTGGAATAAAAGGGAATCATGACATGTCACACATGTCATGTGTCCTTAAGGGGTTAAAAAAGCTTCAGGCCTCTAGCCTACATGCGTTACAAGTAGTTGAGCAGAGTCCATCTGTGTGCAATTGTCACATAAAATGTCCCTTGGAAGGACCCCAAGTTTTCTTTTTTTAAAATATTATAGCTGAACAAACAGCATTGCAAAGACCAAGAACCAATCAAAACAAGTTCAGGATAATGTTCTGGAGAAGCACCAGTCAGAATTAAGTTATAAGATTATCGTAGACTTGGAACACCCTACAGACAGAGCACTGCTAAATCCATAAAAATAATATTACACATCAACTCTGACATCCACTAAAACCCAGTAACCGAGAAACACATACAATTGTTACAAAAGGGAGTAAGAAATAAACAACCAGATGCAACCTAGAAAACAAATAGTAACTGGTGCTGAGATAGATTAAATAATACATGAGACAGTTACAACATGGATGGAAAATGTGGGATTAATGTAAATGAGGTCAGTAAAAAGCTATCAGTGAAAAAAAAGACATAAACAAATATGTGGAAAAGATGATATATATATATATATTTACAAATACAGGGAGTGCAGAATTATTAGGCAATTTGTATTTTTGAGGATTAATTTTATTATTGAACAACAACCATGTTCTCAATGAACCCCAAAAACTCATTAATATCAAAGCTGAATATTTTTGGAAGTAGTTTTTAGTTTGTTTTTAGTTATAGCTATTTTAGGGGGATATCTGTGTGTGCAGGTGACTATTACTGTGCATAATTATTAGGCAACTTAACAAAAAACAAATATATACCCATTTCAATTATTTATTTTTACCAGTGAAACCAATATAACATCTCAACATTCACAAATATACATTTCTGACATTCAAAAACATAACAAAAACAAATCAGTGACCAATATAGCCACCTTTATTTGCAAGGACACTCAAAAGCCTGCCATCCATGGATTCTGTCAGTGTTTTGATCTGTTCACCATCAACATTGCGTGCAGCAGCAACCACAGCCTCCCAGACACTGTTCAGAGAGGTTTACTGTTTTCCCTCCTTGTAAATCTCACATTTGATGATGGACAACAGGTTCTCAATGGGGTTCAGATCAGGTGAACAAGGAGGCCATGTCATTAGATTTTCTTCTTTTATACCCTTTCTTGCCAGCCACGCTGTGGAGTACTTGGACGCGTGTGATGGAGCATTGTCCTGCATGAAAATCATGTTTTTCTTGAAGGATGCAGACTTCTTCCTGTACCACTGCTTGAAGAAGGTGTCTTCCAGAAACTGGCAGTAGGACTGGGAGTTGAGCTTGACTCCATCCTCAACCCGAAAAGGCCCCACAAGCTCATCTTTGATGATACCAGCCCAAACCAGTACTCCACCTCCATCTTGCTGGCGTCTGAGTCGGACTGGAGCTCTCTGCCCTTTACCAATCCATCCATCTGGCCCATCAAGACTCACTCTCATTTCATCAGTCCATAAAACCTTAGAAAAATCAGTCTTGAGATATTTCTTGGCCCAGTCTTGACGTTTCAGCTTGTGTGTCTTGTTCAGTGGTTGTCGTCTTTCAGCCTTTCTTACCTTGGCCATGTCTCTGAGTATTGCACACCTTGTGCTTTCGGGCACTCCAGTGATGTTGCAGCTCTGAAATATGGCCAAACTGGTGGCAAGTGGCATCTTGGCAGCTGCACGCTTGACTTTTCTCAGTTCATGGGCAGTTATTTTGCGCCTTGGTTTCTCCACACGCTTCTTGCGACCCTGTTGACTATTTTGAATGAAACGCTTGATTGTTCAATGATCACGCTTCAGAAGCTTTTCAATTTTAAGAGTGCTGCATCCCTCTGCAAGATATCTCACTATTTTTGACTTTTCTGAGCCTGTCAAGTCCTTCTTTTGACCCATTTTGCCAAAGGAAAGGAAGTTGCCTAATAATTATGCACACCTGATATAGGGTGTTGATGTCATTAGACCACACCCCTTCTCATTACAGAGATGCACATCCCCTAACATGCTTAATTTGTAGTAGGCTTTCGAGCCTATACAGCTTGCAGTAAGACAACATGCATAAAGAGGATAATGTGGTAAAAATACTCATTTGCCTAATAATTCTGCACTGCCTGTATGTGGAATGTGACGCCATATTCCGGGCCTGGTCTCATAAAGTAGCTTGAGGGGGAGCAGAGCAAAGACAGCACAGGTCTCCCACCAGCCGCCAGCAGCCTAATTGTGACCGCACCAGCTGTCTGCCCGGCCACCACGTGCCACGGCCCACCGGGAAATTTCACGATATCCGGGGGGGGGGGGGGGGGCAGTCCGGCCCTGCCTAATTGTAACACAATTTATTACCTAGGCTGCAGTTGTGCCCTGAGGCGTGTGCTCTGAAGCTCCGGAGGACAAATGGAGAATTAAGGCCTACTCGGGTTGGGGGTGCAGTGGACGGGCGCCGCTCTGGTCTCAGGCCTGATCAAAACGCAATGACTCCTGACACTCCAAACAGCCAGTCCTGTTTCCCCCACATGGACTGGTGGGGGTTATCCCGGTCCCCTCTGGTAGGCTCTAATGCAGGTTTCGGTGGGGCATGCAACCAGTGCACCAGTGCTGAAATCCAAGCCCTCACCCAGCCTGTGGGAAAGGCTCATTTGGCTGTCTCACAGCGACTCCTGAGCTCTATTTGGGCCCAAGAAGACCCTAAATGGCCTCACTGTGCCTTAGTTTGGAAGAGAAGGTTTGCAGCAATGTTTCACCGCACATCCGACACTGACTACTGGTTCCCACCTTCACTTACCTGCTCCTCGAGCCTAATAGAGAGGAGCTCTCCCTATCGCAGCTCTACTCCCCACAATCCGACAGACCCGTCTGTGTGTTTGGACTTTCTCACCTTTATTACAGTTGGGCACCACGGAGGTCGGAGTGGGTGGGGGGTCTCTCACGAGGGACAGCCATGCATTTGCTACTGTTACATGTGAACTGCATTATTAATTTCTATAAGAGTATTTTAGGCAGTAAGCCTCCATAAAACTTTACCATTACAAGTATTAGGCCCTGGTGTCATGTTGCACAGGTTTAAGCCGTTGTATACTCAGTAACCATGACCCGTCCGATCAACTGCTGCTATTTATCCTACTCCCCCCAGTGGTATTTACACCTTTCAACTAAATCTAGCTCTAAACTTTTCTTATTTTCACTAAGTTAATTCGCTAGAGTTGTGTTTTTAATGTTTTCTTGCAAAAAAATTAAAAGTGCAGTATCTATTACATTTGTTTTTACACCTACAGCCTTATAATATTATTCCATTTGAAAAAGTCTTTTTGACGAAACGCGTTATGGATATCTAATATTGTGTTCTTTTATATATATTAAAGTATTTTTGGTCATTTTATTGTGCCAATTACCTTTTTTATAGACACATAATCTATTTTACCCTGGCTTTTTAGTATTATCTTATTCACCTTTTATTGGTTTTATGTAAAACCTCTGAAATACATCTTTGGAAGTTTCCTGTACCTAAAGAAATCCTTAGGTGGGGATAAATCCACCCACGCTGTCATCACAGAGCAGTTGGTCTGCTCTTGTCTTGTAAGTACATTCTTTTATTCTTTTATCAATATTACCATACAGTGAGCACTATTGGTTGTCTCTTTTTATCCGAGAATTGGACAACAGTGACGGAGAGGAATCCATTTATATCCCACAAGCGGGGATTAAACCGCTGTATGCGCTTCACCCCAGAGCTGGTTATTAGCTCTGGCAAATGTGAGTTTTATATTATTACTCCTTTACGTCTATACTTGAATTTTACATACTGCACCATTGGTTGTCCTTCTCTCTTTTTATCTTTCATATAAAGTGGATCCACTGCAATAGTAGAAGACCTCATCACTAAAGACCATTTGTAAGGATAATATATTTGGACTTTTGCCTTTTAACTGGACTTTTTATTACTGATTGTGGCGCAGCCTTTTTATTGTTTTTCTTGTCTTATAATATGTCATGTATATTTATGTGAAATGTCTTACAAAACTTGTATATTATAAAATGCACAACAAAAATAAAGAATATAAAAAAAATAAAAATAATGGTTCTATAATGTATGGATTCAAACGATTGAACATACATGCATTTGACTGTTTGTTGTTTTTGTTGTTTTATTCTGAAAAACATATTTTACTGTGTGATTCATACAACATGAACATACTACAACTAAAGGATCGATCTACAGTTTTAAGTAAAGAAAGAATGAATAGTCGAGAGACTAGGGACACAAGTCATCTAATTAGCCTGTTAAGTCAGAAGAGTTAAATAAAATTTTAAGTAATAGGGCTACATATAGTCAAATGACTGAAAACGTGACTTGTGCAGTGCAGAAAAATTGGGTTAGGCTAAATTGATTTGGCAGG
Source organism: Pelobates fuscus (assembly GCF_036172605.1). Lineage (NCBI taxonomy): Eukaryota > Metazoa > Chordata > Amphibia > Anura > Pelobatidae > Pelobates > Pelobates fuscus. The sequence continues at coordinate 419,201,036 of NC_086317.1, forward strand.
AAAAAAATAATTGTTTCAGAATTCGGTATTTCAGTTCGGATAAATTTAGTGCATGCAATTGTTTTATGAAAAATTCGGACAAACCAAAAGAACATGAAAATTGGGCGATCAGTGTACTCCAAAATATATAAGTAAGCAATAGAATCAGTAGAAAAAAAAAGTTATTAAATATATAATACATAATTACATAAATATAGCTTTTTTTGACAGATTTTCATTTCCCCCCCTCTAATGGTCACGTCTCATTTGATATGTTAATAAAATCAACATTTTTTTTTCTTATGCCATGGATGAAACTGTTTGTTTACTGTCTGGTTTGTTTTGTCGTTACGTCATATACAGAGCTAAGGAATTTGGACCAGCTGCTGATCGCCCAATATGCAGACCAATCGCAATTTTTTCAAAACGGAAAGCACATCTCTACTGAAAATGCAACTTCTAAATAGACGAGATCTCTTTTTAGCAAATTAGGAAGTCAGCTGGGAAAAAAGGGCCAGTTGGGCAGAAAAAAAAGCTTTAGTGCAAGAATTTTCATGGGTTCATCCAATCCCAATATTACCTGCCCTATTTGGTCTTCAACTGACATGCAAGAATGGTTCTCAGCAAATTTGCAGATCTACATCTAAGAAGCGTATTCAACTCACAAGGCCTTCCATCTCTTCTATGAGAGCCCAAAACTCTGTTCTTAACATAGCCTTAATGTAATCCTTAGTAGAGGGGTAACTTCATGATCATGAACAGGACTTGAAGTGAGTAAATCCTCCAGATTTGCTGCAATAGAGACCTCTGATGAATTGAATTCCAGCTCTATATGTGAAGCCAGAGCCACTGAGTTGAAATAAAGGAGCTAATTGTTTGAGCTAAAGTAAATAACAAAAACAGCAGCTAATCCCAATAAACTCATTAAATTCCAATTAGAAAACTGGGAAGGGGGATTATCCCAATACATGAAACAAGAAAACAAAAAAAAAAAAAGAAAGAAAGAAAATGATTAAAGATGTGAATGTACATAAAATTTATATTTTCTTGATATTGCATTGACCTCTAATTTGGTGTAGCAACCACAATAGTTTTCTTTTCTTTTCTTTTATTTATTTGAATTTGTATTTTAAACTTTTCTTTCTCAATGTTTATATTATTTCATATCTTACAAGAATTCTTAGATATAGCAGTACTGATATTCTCAGCATTTAGAGAGAGGTGTCCTCGAAGGCACGTTAGGTCATACTAAATTTAGCTATACCTCTTGCAATATATCTCTAATTGTTTTTACTCTTTCTTATCTATTAATCACTTTTTTTCATGCCACTTTGCACATGTTGCTTTATCTCACTGTTGTAGACTGTGATTTATTACTTCATGTATTTGATCCTTTTACCTCTGGCTAGCATTGTCAGCGTTGGTTAATGCTCTGAACACCTTAAAACGCTAATCAGTAAAACTAGATACAGTTAAAATCACTTTCCATTGAGGATCAAGTCAATTGTTACTTTGATCTCGTGTCTTAGATACATTCATTGAGAAGCATTTATTATGTATCATTAGTCTAGAATAACTTGCAATGAAACTGCGTTTAAAGCTATCCAGTTATATTTTATATTACTTAGGCTGTTTGTAGATTTTTAAACAATATCAATAAAAGTTATATTTTATGTACATTAACTTTTTGGATCATTGTCTTTCTTATTCGTTCTTTTGATCGTTTGAGCTTCATGTTCTTTGTTCTTGCCCTTGCACACCATATTTGCTGAAATCAAGATAATATGACTTTTTTGTCATAATGAAAAATATACTGCACCTTAAAAGTGTTAGGCAGTTTGTTTAAAACATATGAAATCCCACCAACAGCAAAGTTAATATTAGAATGTAAGATGCAAACATGGAGAACAGCCCACTGGAGCTAAACATTTAAGCAAGACACTATATTTTTTGTATTAATTGTTGACTTAACCTGACTACTACTTTCTATTTATTTATTAAGACTGTTCTCCATGAGGCTGTGCATGTTGAAAACTCAATGCTTAATGACACATTGTATGTTAAAAAAAAAAAACAATCTTACATTGTATAGCACCATGTTGAATAATTTATTTAATTGAATGCTGAATAGTGTCTTAAGCGCCTCCACTCTGATCTGAGAACTTGATTGGAACCATATTTTTCATGGATCGGGCACATCAACTCTATCAAAATGAATGTCCTATCCGGAGTTCTCTGCCTATATCCTACCACACCTGTAATCCTCCTACCCGCTATCTTCAAGTCCCTGAATTCGACCTTTGTAAAGTATATCTGGAGGGAGCATAGACACCTACTTCACATGATGCAACTGATGAGACCCAGACAGGTGGGTGACTGGGATTCCACCAACTCTGTCATTTCTCCTAAATTATGGCACACAATTACACGTCCACAGATGATAGAGCCCCTGTTTCATGGGATATCTACACACTACCAGCTCCTGATGACGGAATGCAGACTGCTGCCTTTCACATTTCAATCACGATGGGAGGAAGATCTTCAAGTCATCCTGACAACACATGAATGGAATAAGATAGCTACATTCACATATCTCAGTTCTATAAGCCTTTTTTTCCTGATACTCTGGAAGTTTGTTGGAGAGGTGGGAATGGGCCTGGATCACTTCTCCACATCTTCTGGGCCCATGGATAGAACCATATTGGTGGCAAATACATGCTTCCATGACAAGAGATGATTATGAAAGAGTGACCTGGCATCCAGCTGATATACTACTCAATATCTCCACTCTATCCAGCTCAAAATACAAGAAACCACTATCACAACACTTGCTAATGGTGGCTTGCTCCTTGATTTCTAAGTACTGGCTGTGATGGGACCCGCCGACATTCTCAGATTGTCTCGAGAGGGTTTGGGAGATACGCCAGATGGAGGAGGGGGTGACGGAAATCTGGGGGAGACTTGGTAGGCATGAGGAAATCTGGAGGACCTGGACGTACCACTTGAGCTCCAACAACATAGTTCATATCCCACAGTGTACTATCATCAGCTGTAAGGGGATGACAGGCTCTCTCCTTGAACCACACGGGAGCATGAACACTCCTGACCCCTCCCTTGCCTTCTGTAAACCCCCCACCTTTTTTCACTCTCTTGATCTAGTCCTCCCTTGTATTTCCTGTGACTCTTCTTATTAGTACTTTCCTCTGGCTTCAAAACTTTAACCTGCAATTTTTCCTGAAAATTACGGTATCTCAAGGCAGAGGGTGCATGTCACCCTGGTATGGAGCATTTTTTTAAAAAAATGTTTGCATTGCTCTTGGTGTATTTTTATTTAATGTTTTTTATATTAACATTCGTAGGGTGGGGCTGAGGGCTGGGATGCTCAGGACATGGTGTGGTGGTCCATGTGACTTCATAGGGTGTCATTGGTAACGCTGGATGGCACGCCTCTGGCTTGCCTGCTTTCCTCTATGACAGGGACACTTGACACAATGCACTGACCCTGACTGTTCCCCAGCATCATCATCAGTGGCATCCTACCTTATAATACATCGCACCCAAGGACGGGTTATTGCACCCTGAAGTCCACTAGAGCTCTAAGACAACACCCCGCATGCACATCTCCTGATTAGTAAGGGATAGCATTAGGTGGTTCCCTCTATGATGCTGAATATGATACGTGTTTGTTAGCACTTGATTTCTTTTCACATATTTTTTAATTGAAAAGTATTATTTTTTCCTATAACAACATCATCAGCATGTTTCAGAACAATAAAAAGGAAGAGGAGGAGGGAAAAAAAACAGAAGAAAAAAAGGGGAAAAGAAATTGTTGATACACAGAAAAATTATCACCCTTTTCAATTTTAGATAGTATCTTGTTATTTTAGTATGTGTCTTTAATGTGATGGTGAATTCTTTGTTGCTATATGCATCCTCTGAAATCACTGTACTCGGTAATGTACATTCTGTTTTCTGTTATTACTTTATTCCCTGCAAATCCTATTGTTGTGAAAAAACTCAATAGAAACAAGATTGTCAAAAAAAGAATAATAATGCCGTAGTGTAAGGTATCGGGGGAAAATTTGATAAAATGCATTTTTTGTTAAAAATGTGCTGTAGGGAAATAATATATTTCATTCTTAGGTAAGAAACATTTGAATGAATATTTCTTCAAACATTAAAGTCAAGATTTGAAAGAATATGGCAGAATAAATCGTCAAGCAATCCATTAGTTAAAGTACTTTAAACTAAAGGAAGCCAACAATAAATGCATTTAGCTTTGATGACATAGGTGTGTTAAAGTTTTATTTCTGTGAAATCAGACAGCAATAATATTCCCAAACAATGATCATAGCAGCTAATAACATTATTTTGGGTGAGCGTGTCAACACCCATTTGAAGTATAAAGGGAGTGAGTTTTTGTCTAGAAGATGTGAATCGCCTGTGCAGACTTAACGTGATCTCTACATCCTTACATCTCCTCTGCAAGAAGTAACATCATGTCTCATCACTCCATCCTTGGTACCTCTGGACACAAGCACTTCAGCTCCTGTTCAATGGCTTCTCCTAAACATGGCAGCTCTTACCACACATTATCTCACTCCTCCAAATCAGCAGCTCATGGTCATTGCTTTAGCAGCAGAAGTGCCCATAGTATGGGTTCCAGGGGAAACAAGATCTCGATGGGAAGCTGCCATTCTGGGAAGACTGGACACGGATCTGGATATGGATCTGGATATGGATCTGGTTTCGGTATTGGAGGTATTGGTTATGGATTTGGGGGATCTGGTTGCTCTGGAGGTATCAACAACGTTACTGTGAACCAAGGTCTTCTGGCTCCTCTCAACCTGGAGATCGACCCAAGCATTCAGCGAGTGAGGACTGAAGAGAAGAATCAGATTAGAGGACTGAATGACAAATTTGCTTCTTTCATTGACAAGGTGAGATAATTTGAATGAATACGTGGACTAAAGAAATAACTGAATTTGTAGTATGCAGATGTGCTATTCCTTCTTAAACCATTTATGCAGAGGGAAAAAAAGGGGAAAAGTTACTTACTTTTACACTTCTATAGCCATTTATGCTGATGGTTCAAACTGGTATCAGTCAGTGTTTTTATGTCTTAATTTCAAGAGGCTATGAGACAACAAAATTTAACTATTTAGAAGTTTACATCAAAATAGTGTGCTTTCAGGAGTATTTTTGCTGCAGAAGCCAATGTCTAGCAATACCAGCACTTTTATACATTTTTTTTAATTAATCAAATATTATATAATGCAATCTAAGTATGTGCAATGTAAGTACAGCTAGATCTACAATAAGTGTTAACTATTTCATTAGGGTTTTATCTAGATATGCTATTAAAGAATGAGCTACTAACTTCTGAATGTTTCGGGATAAAAGTAATTTCTAGAGCAGGGTTAGGCAACCTTCAGCTCTCCAGATGTTGTGGACTACATTACCTATAATGCTCTTAAAGTCATAATGCTGGCAAAGCATCAGGGGAGATGTATTCCACAACATCTAGAGAGCCAATGGATGCCTATCTCTGCTCTAGAGACTAGTATGGGTTATTAACATTTCTATTGCAGTCAAATATTAATAATAATAAAAATACTATTTTCATTACATGCTGAACTAAGGCATGCTTCTATGTCACTTGTAGTACATTTTACACATTTTCTAAAATATTATTAGACACCTTGTACCAAATATATATGGTGTCTAACAAAAAGTGTAATTTTTTTTTACAGGTTAGATTTTTGGAACAGCAGAATAAAATGCTGCAGACAAAGTGGTCCTTATTACAAGAACAGAAAAGTGCCCACATTCAGATAGAACCACTGTTTGAGGCTTTTATTGGTAACCTCAGGAGACAGCTGGAGAGTCTGGGATGCGAAAGAGAACGTCTGGACTCAGAAAGGAACAGTATGGAGCAATCTGTGGAAGAACTAAGGAGAAGGTATGCTGCTATTTAGATAGTTTATAATATAACCTAATGAATAAATATATTAAATTAATCCACTCGTACTGCAACATCATGAAGAAATTTATAATTTTCTTCCCAGATATATATATATATATATATATATATATATATATATATATATATTCTTCTTCAATGTTTGCACAAATTCCAATTTCCAACATATCATTTGTCTATTATTTTTGCATGTGCTCTCTTAAAATGTACTTAAGAGCCCATTCCACTTTAATATTATTAAGAAGAAAATGTAAACTTAAAAGTTTCTTAAGAAAAAGCACCCTGTATATTTAGAATTCTGTATGCTTGTTATTAATGTTTAACGTTCTAGATATGAAGAAGAAGTGAACAGACGCACTGCTGCAGAGAATGAGTTTGTTGGAATAAAGAGGGTGAGTGATATCACACATAAATTGTATCTATATGTAAAAGAATAACAAATATAAACATATATCTATAATTTTACTGTTACTATGCATTCATCTCTTCTTCAGGATGTAGACGCAGCTTTTATGAATAGAGCGGAATTACAGGGAAAGGCTGATTCCCTGAATGAAGAGATCAATTTCTTGAGGACTCTGTATGATGCGGTAAATACAGTTTCACTTTTCTCTGTTGCTAATTTGGAAAGATTTAATATCCATGACATCAGTCATTTTACAAGGAATGCAAAACAAATATGAAGTATAATTACAACCCCAAATATATCTACGTATGTCAGATTAGAATGCCTTTATGTTAATAACAAAGTTATTATACGTGAGAAAATAGAGGATTTTACAACCATGCCTCGTCTGTTCTTTGTATCCTTATAGGAAATAGCCCAGCTCCAGGCTCAGATCTCAGACACCTCAGTGGTTGTGTCCATGGATAACAGTCGGGATCTGGACCTGGATGGAATCATTGCTGAGGTCAGATCTCAATATGAGGACATTGCTAACAGAAGCAGAGCTGAGGCGGAGGCCACGTACCAGTCACGGGTGAGTCTATCCAATTCAAATCATACAGATCATTACCTATAAAAAATGTTTCTATACTAATTTTCTTTTAACCTTTTGGCAGTTTGAGGAGCTTCAGACAGCGGCAGGAAGGAATGGGAACAATCTGCAGAGCAGCAGAGATGAGATCTGTGAGCTGAACCGAGCAATTCAAAGACTAAGAGGAGAAATCGACAATGTGAAAGCACAGGTAAAGCATGTTTTACGTCAAGTGAATCCACCAGGTAGTTGAAGAGATAAAATTAAATAAAATTCAGATTCAGTACTTCAAATCAGCACTTCAATTGCTATTGTTAACGTTTCCCAACTGTATTCACTTTGAAACAGTTACTCTCAAAAACAGAAGTGTAAGTACAAGTAATGTATTAATGTATAAAAACATTTCAGCGCTCTGCACTTGAATCTGCAATAAATGAAGCTGAGGAACGTGGGGAATCTGCTGTCAGAGATGCCAAGAACAAGCTTTCTGAGCTGGAAGGTGCTCTACAGAAGGCCAAGCAGGACATGGCTCGTCAACTGCGAGAATACCAGGAGCTGATGAATGTGAAACTGGCACTGGATATTGAGATTGCCACCTACAGGAAGATGCTGGAAGGAGAGGAGGGCAGGTGATTGCAATATCCTACTGAGAGTTTACTAGGTCTTCATACAAACCCTACATTCATCAGGTTTCTAACTGTGGACCTACATCTCTGTTCCTATATGTTCTCATCATTGTATATCTCCCTATTCCCACAATGCAAATTTTTATTGGGTCATATGACGGTCTGCATGATACCCTTGATAAGCTATGGTTATACTTATTTTGGTATACAGGACTGAGGCTTCGTAGGCAGCCAAAACAGTATTTTTCTTGCGGATTACAGACTTCCAATAAACGTTTGGCACTATTTTAACCTTTATTCCATGGTGGTTGCAAAGAAGAACACATATAACAGATGTAACTCACTAAGGTTCTAATTAAAAAAAACCTATACATTTGAAATAGAATCCCAAATGTTAAAGAGCTATACATTTAAAATCAAATGCCATTACATTATTATCACGTATTATTCTGACCAAATGTGAGAAAGTCATTTAGTGCTACACTAATACTTTTTTATGTTTTGTTTTAGGTTGACTGCACATGACTCTGTTAATATATGTAAGTGAGGCAATATTTAAACAATTTAATTAAATGTTAACGAGGACATATGCATACATAGATTAAGCGTGTAACTCACTTGTTAATGTCACACTTTAAATTCTGAATAAGCTACACTGTCACATTCCTCTTTCCAGTGTTAAATTGATCTATACATTGTTTTACACTGTAGGCAATGTTAGTAACAATTGCTGATTATCATGTAACACACAAACACATGGTCAGCCACACATACATATACAAACGTGCTTAGTAATATGCTTACTCTATATGTGTAACAGATCTTAATGTACAATTTTAAGTACAATTCAGACTATAATAAAACACATTTTAATAGTTATTTTAGGAGAGTCTTTATTGAATTATTTTTTTTATTTGCAAATAGTCCCTCGGTATATGTTTTTCTCTATATATTTCATTTTTATTACAGACCTAAAATGGCTGCTTCTTTGGTTTAAGATTTCAGTCCAGTCAAGTACAAATAGTTAACTTTCTACATTCATGTTTTTCAGCAAATGTTTAACATTCTACATTCATGTCTTTCAGCTGTGCTACATTCTAGCACTGGAGGAAAATCCAGCTCAGGAGGGAAGTCCCATGGTACAAGTGATCATAAGGGAGGATTCAGTGCAAGCAGTGGGAGGGGCTTTAGCCACCTCTCCAAAAGCAAACATAGCTCTGGCCACGGACACCACTGCTAAAGTAGAAGCTAGCCACGTCTCTACATATATTAGTGCAAAAGTGAAAGTATAGATTGTAGTGAAATCACTGGCACTATATATTATCAATCTGCTATATTGATCTGTTTGGTATTCACTATGCATAGATCATTCTCATTTGCAAACTCAAAATATTTCTATTCCCCATCTTCTCTTAGGATAATCCTCACTCATGTGTTGTAAATATAAGCTGTACTACCTACCTGTACTGTTTCTCTTCAATAAAATGGTATTCATTCAACAATGCTTGACAACATTGTGTTTATTGTAAATTGTTTAAGAATTAACACATTATGGCATTATGTGTCATAGGAAGATTTATCTGAGGAGATAAAAAATTCTATATGATTAAATACTAGATTGTGGTGTTGCACACGTCATCATGGCCTTGATTTAATATTTTTTATATAAGCTTTTTAAAAGATTCAGTATAGTTTTTATAAACCTTTAAAATAATTTCATTTTTTTAAACATATTTATATTTTAATTATTAAATATTTTGAAAAAAAAAGTTTGCCAAAAAATATTAAATAATTTGTATAGCTTTTCTAAAATATTCAATCATTTGAATAGTTTATCTAAAAATATTAAATGAAGCCCTATACTAGAGATTATCACATCATACATTACTGTTTTAATAAATATGAATGGGCACTAGGGCGATATATTAATTGCCTAAGCCTCAAAACATAATGTTCATTCCTTGCACAGTATAAAAATACCCCTCTAGAATGCATGGCATGATTTATGCTCCCAAAACGTTCATCCTTCATCTCCCACTTTCTGTTGTAGTGCCTGCTGTACTGGATTCTAAACTAATTTCAGGATTTTCCATGTTATATGATTTTGTAAGATATACACAAAATGTATTAGTGAAAAAAAAAAAACAAGACTTACTTATTGTTTTTATTGTAAAAGAGCTGATTTCATAGCTAAATAAAAATAAAAATATAGATGTCTTTCAAAAAACTTTCATAAATATTTACTAAGTCACAATGGCCCTATCAAATAGGGTAGTACCATCCGGCTGCCTATCCAGCAATATTAAATTGAGGCCAAAATCCAGTGTGTAGTGAATAACCCGTCAGTTCTGAGCATTGCTTGAAGTGACACAGTTGCTGAAGGATATACGCACCAATGGTAAGTTTTATTGTCTGTGTTACTTTACATAAAAAAACAGATATAGAAACAGAGATAGAGGTAGAAATGGTGCAATATTGTGAATGTGACAATGGCATTGGCAGCATGAATAATTACTCTTCTGTGAGACAATAAAGAAACTAATGTAGAACATGTGACTCTCATATGATCCCTGCCAAAGCACAGGTAGGAACAGAAAAGATTACCATTCCAGAACAAATTTTTACTTTTTCCTTCCTTTCATCTTCTATAAAGAAACATAGCAGATAAAGTGCTATTCTGTTAGTTTAAAAAGAAGGCACCCAGAAAAGGATGATCAGTCGGCAGAGTCCTGACCAAAAACTTAAATAGCTTTTCTTTTCATTTGTGAAATGTACTTTATGATGAAGTGTAGTTGCAGAGATAAGCACAATCATATAGTTAAAACACTCTTTCTCGTTTAGTTTATCTACTAAACAGTTAAAAAATTAAAAGAAAGTGGTTGGATGTCTCAGCCCAAATTACATAGCTAAAGACAGCATTCAATCCAACTGAGGCAATTCAGTCACTGTGGTTGGCTTTCACAGAGGACACAAGCTCAGGGGCAGAACCCCATTTTAGGAGGGTCAATAGAGCGTTATTTAATTGCATGACTTTAGAATAAAGCCTGAAGAGATTACAGACATATCTGATTTAGGGAATTTCTCAACTCAACTACAGTCACACCTTATTGCACACACAATTAGACTCCATTTTGTCATTTGAATTTGTAATTTGCTACAATGTGATCATCAGTAAATAAATAATAATAAAGTAAATGCACAGAATGTGGTGTAATTGTTTGAACTGTTAGTATGTATGTGTGCAGTCGTGTGATTGTGTGTTGTGTTTGCCTATCTCCCTCCCCTTACTAATGAACTTCCCATTTACTCCTATATATATCTCCCTATTCCCACACTATACATTTATCTGTCCCAAACTTTGTGTATCTTCCCATAACTCCTCCTTCCCCCGTTTGAGGACCTCTACATAAATCCCAATTTGTGTCTCTCTCACCATATCACCTTTTCCTCCACAACTTGTGTGTTTTTGGTGCAGCTTTCTGCAAAACATGTATTTATTTTTTGTGTGCAAAAATCATAAAGATTTGATCATGCAGAAATATAACATATCAATAAGGCTAAAACTGCATTTTAATGAGGCTAAAAACGGCATAATTGGCAAAGTCTTCCAAATATGAAATCTCAGCTTAGTTGATGGTGCTCATGGTTTCTAGTGGACCATAGGTATACTTATCTAAAGCATTACCTCGCAGCCACAACCATCTTCATCCTGATGAACAACTCCATCTGCCAGGAGCTGTGTCAGTGTGTGAATGTTTTGGCTGAGTTACATGTCAATTCTTCCTGCCTTTACGTGCCATATCTGCTGACGGGATTTGTACAGTAACATTTTGCCAAATTACAGTGGTAGCATGGTGATACTATCTATATTAGTCAGACAGGCCAAAAAAGGTTTCAAGAATGCCAAGTTAAAGTGATACAAGGCTGTTGTCTGCCAAAAAAGGGCAAACAAGTTCAAGTCCTCATGGGTTTTTCCTTGGGTTAAAACATAATTTCACCTTCCTTAAAGGACAACTGTCACCTCAAAACTATTTTTTAATATCATAACACTGTCATCAAGCTAAAATTTGATAAAATGCATTTTTTGTTAAAAATGTGCTGCAGGCAAATAATATATATTTCATTAGTAGATAAGAAACATTTGAATGACTATTTCTTCAAACATAAAAGTCAAGATTTGAAAAAATATTGCAGAATAAATTGTCAAGCAATCCATTACTTAAAGTACTTTAACCCTTTAAGGACTGAGACAATTATAGAAGTTAATATCAAAAACAAAACTTTAACAAAACCTTAAATTTGCGCTATATGTATGTTTAGGCGTAATTCACCTCTTCAAACTTAGCGTTTATATTTGATTGTGTGTGAAAAATGTCAAAAAACAAAATTGAATGCTTATTTTAGCCAGTGTTTGTGACTAAGTGGCAACTAAAAAAGACTGAACATACCCCATTTGCAATACCCTGGGTTGTCTACTTTTGCAAATGGTATGCCATCATGGGGCTAATTCTCATTCCTGAGCCATACGGTCTCAAAGGCAACATAACCAATAGGGGAAATTTCAATGTGAAAAAAAGGAAATTCAAGCCTTATAGTTGACTCAGTAACTTTTGAAAACACCATAAAACCTGTACATTGGGGGTACAGTTGTACTCGGGAGACTACGCCAAACACAAATATTAGTGTTTTAAAATAGTAAAATGTATCACAACAATTATATCATCAGTGAAAGTACCACTTGTGTGTGAAAAATGCAAACAACTGAATTTTGACTGACGATTTCATCGTTGGGATATGTTTTACTGTTTTTAAACGCTAATATTTGTGTTCAGCGAAGTCTCCCGAGTAAAACAGCAACCCCCATGTACAGGTTTTATGGTGTCCTTGAAAGTTACAGGGTTAAATATAGGGCTTGCGAGTCAAATTCTCTGGACTTCCTGCCTGGGTTGTTGGGCAGGTCCCTCAGATTGTAATTAATAAAAAGAGTTGATTATGCAAAAATATTATATAAATATATTTGTAAAATGTAAATATATATATGTATGTGTATATATATGTATATATATAATTTTTTAAAATTATTTTTATTAATATAAATCTATATATATATACACATGTAGATAGATAGGTAGGTAGATAGATAGATATAGATACATATATGTATTTATAACGGCATTCTAAATGTATTTTAAATTTAATATATGTCAATTAATATCAAAATACAGTTAGAGCAATATTTTTTGTCAATCTCTTTTTTATTGAGGCATAAAATTATATGGGATACAGAATGAAAGAAGGGAGACGATAAAGGTTCATACATAACGGGTATAGTACAATGCAATTTATATCATCTCTGAGTAACTTTTAGCCTCATTTTACATTAAGAAGAGTTGTTCTAGTAAGTTTAGCGTAGTAGTAAAGAAAGTGGTTAGACTTAAGTGAGATATCAAGCAGCGTTATAACTTCAGTAACACTAAACAGGCTAATAAGGTAGGTATATGTTAAGCATCGTTACCACTTATAGACGATTCGTAAAAGTCTACAAGGTACTAAAATAAGGTAAAAATAATTACTTGCTCATGTGCCTACTGAGTGATTAATACGGTTTAAACAGTGGAGAGTATTACATGAGTGTCAGGCAGTCTGGCTCAGCTTCTCTAGATAAGTACATTAATAAACAGGCTAGTGGCGTTTGTCTAAGTAGTTGTCACAAAGGTTAAAATGAGAGCAGGCATAAAACAATTAACGATAAAGACCTCGCTTGGTACATATTAACAGGAAAACAAGATTAATAAGCAAATCTTAAACGTCAACTGGCTGACCAGGCTAATCCATGATGGGCAGGCATAATACATGCTCCACTTGTTAGTGCCGGCCATAAAACATGTTTGATGTGTTCAAGGCTTGGGAATGGGATTAGAGGAGGTAGCCACATTAAAAGATGCCTGCACATCTTTGAGGCCTATTGGGCAACTGTTAAAACATACACAGAATGAGACAATAAACAATATGAGCCATTGCAACAGGTCATCTTGCCGGAATGTGCCATCGAGCCGTGATAGTCCCTCTCAGCCTATTCCCATCAGGGGCAGTTTATGCACCCACTGTAGCCGGAGGCCCCATCCGCTGCTTTCTCTGGGGATCTGCTGCAGCATCGTTGCGGTGAGGAGAGTAGGTAGACCCTGGGGTCCTGTCAGCTTTGGCTGATAGCATTTTGTTAGGTCTCTGAGTGGGAGCTGTAGCGGTTGTGTCGGGAAAGTCCAGATGGTGGCGATAGCCAGGGAGAAGCTGGGCTCACCCCCCTGCTCCGGGTTCGTGTGAAGGCCAGCGTCGGTTGTTTTGTGTTGCCAGGTGTTTTATATTGCGGGTAGGAGAATGTGCCCGTTAGACTTGGTGCCGTTTTTCTGCTTAGGGCCAGCAGGTGTCTGTGCTGCCTGACGGCCATTTTGGAGGTTCGTGGTGTCTGCCTATAATAGCTGCATCGTGCAGCAGGCCGTATCCACGATAGCACAGTGATCTCCGCTTGCAGGTGGGATTCTCCTCTGCTGCGCAACATGTCCATGAAGCTTATGCAAAGTCGATCAAATAGCTCCAGGGGGTAGAAGGGTGGCTGGGTTTGGGAGTTCCGCTTGTTATGTTTATGCTGGGCGGCCATCTTGGTTATGCCCTGTGTGCCAGCAGCCCCAGCGTGTCTTGTGGCTGGGTCGCCTGTTTGCGTTCTTGGTCGTTGTGTCCAGTGAGGACCGGGATATCCCCCACCGGTCCGAGGGGGGGGGGATTGCGTGGAAGACGAGATGATTGAGAGCTCTCTCCCCGAGGAGAGCGGCCGCGTCCCCCCGGCTTCAGCTCCAGTAGGCCGCATTTGCATCTCCGAGTTCCCTGCCTCGACGGTCCCCGGGGTAGTATCAGTGTGTTCTGGAGGGCACCCCCGACGTGGGTGGCGCACCCCCGAGTGGCTTCTGGCTAAATTGCGCTGCTTTTGCCCCGGTTTAAGTCCGCTTAGCGGGAGCTCGTGTCAGACACGTCTGCACGGCTCCATGGTCAGGCTCCGCCCCCAGAGCAATATTTTTTAAATATGTTTCTCAATATTTATTTATTACATTATTTTTCAATTTATTCATTGATTATTTTTATTATATATAATTATATATGTAAAATTAACGTCATTCTAAGTGTATTTTAATATTAATATATATAATTATATATATATATATATTAATATTAAAATACACTTTTATTAATATTGTATGTATGTGTATGTATACATACAAGTACTTAGCTCATATATCTATATATGTGCATAGATATATGATCCGAGTACTTTTATTTACTTTATTAAACTTTTTATTGACTTTTAATAACTTTAACGTTTTTGCAAGCATTAGGGGGACTGCCTGAGAGCTCAGGGAGGCCCCCTACAGTCAGTGCATAAGCCGGCTATTCCGGCCATGTGATCGCAAAGACTATATGGCCGGCGGGGGCAGGATCGGGCCGAGGAGGTGTGCCTGAGCTCCCAGGCAGACCCCAGGATCGCGACCGCTGTCGTGGGAAGGTCAGGTTACCTGGTAAGTACAAAGAATGGCGGGGACGTTCTATGCCGCCCTCTGGCATTTTGGACCACCCAAAAATGGAAGTCATAGAACGCCCGCCATCCTTAAGGGGTTAAACTAAAGGAAGCCAACAATAAATGCATTTAGCTTTGATGACATAGGTGTGTTAAAGTTTTATTTCCGTGAAATCAGACAGCAATAATACTTCCAGTCAATGATCAAAGCAGCTAATAACATTGTTTTGGGTGAGCGAGCCAACACCCATTTGGAGTATAAAAAGAGTGAGTTTTTGTCTAGAAGATGTGAATCGCCTGAGCAGACTTAACAGGATCTCTACATCCTTACATCTTCTCTGCAAGAAGTAACATCATGTCTCATCACTCCATCCTCGGTACCTCTGGACACAAGCACTTCAGCTCCTGTTCAATGGCTTCTCCTAAGCATGGCAGCTCTTACCATACATTATCTCACTCCTCCAAATCAGCAGCTCATGGTCATAAGACACTGCATTGCTTTAGCAGCAGAAGTGCCAATAGTATGAGTTCCAGGGGAAACAAGATCTCAATGGGAAGCTGCCATTCTGGGAAGACTGGACATGGATCTGGACATGGATCTGGATATGGATCTGGTTTCAGTATTGGAGGTATTGGTTATGGATTTGGGGGATCTGGTTGCTCTGGAGGTATCAACAACGTTACTGTGAACCAAGGTCTTCTGGCTCCTCTCAACCTGGAGATCGACTCAACCATTCAGCGAGTGAGGACTGAAGAGAAGAATCAGATTAGAGGACTGAATGACAAATTTGCTTCTTTCATTGATAAGGTGAGATCATTTTAATGAATACGTGGAATAAAGAAATAACTGAATTTGTAGTATGCAGATGTGCTATTCCTTCTTAAAATAGTTATGCAAAGGTTAAAAAAGGGGAAAAGTTACTTAATTTTACACTTCTATAGCCATATTTGCTTATGGTTTAAACTGGTATCAGTCACTGTTTTTATGTCTTAATTTCAAGAGGTTATGAGACAACAAAATTAAACTATTTGGCAGTTTACATCAAAATAGTGTGCTTTCAGAAGTGTTTTTGCTGCAGAAGCCAATGTCTCCCAATACCAGCACTTTTATATATATTTTTTATGAATTAAATATTATTTAATGCAATCCAAGTATGTGCAATGTAATTACAGCTAGATTTACAATACGTGTTAACTATTTCATTAGGGTTTTATCTAGATATGCTATTAAAGAACGAGCTACTAACTTCTGAATGTTTCGGGATAAAAGTAATGTCTAGAGCAGGGTTAGGCAACCTTCAGCACTCCAGATGTTGTGGACTACATTACCTTTAATGCTCTTACCGTCATAATGCTGGCAAAGCATCAGGGGAGATGTATTCCACAACATCTAGAGAGCCAATGGATGCCTGTCTCTGCTCTAGAGACTCGTATGGGTTATTACAATTTCTATTGCAGTCTAATAATGTTAATAATTATAACAAAACTACTATTTTCATTACATGCTGAAATAAGGCATGCTTCTATGTCACTTGTAATACAGTTTGCACATTTTCTAAAATATTAGTAGACACCTTGTACTAAATATATATGGTGTCTAAAAAAAGCATAACATTATTTTTTTTCTAGGTTAGATTTTTGGAACAGCAGAATAAAATGCTGGAGACAAAGTGGTCCTTATTACAAGAACAGAAAAGTGCCCACATTCAGATAGAACCACTGTTTGAGGCTTTTATTGGTAACCTCAGGAGACAGCTGGAGAGTCTGGGATGTGAAAGAGAACGTCTGGACTCAGAAAGGAACAGTATGGAGCAATCTGTGGAAGAACTAAGGAGAAGGTATGCTGCTATTTAGATAGTTTATAATACAATAGAATAAATAAATATATTAAATTAATCCACTCGTACTGCAACATCATGGAGTTATTCAGAAATATATATATTTCCTGGCTAATCATGGCAGCATATACACATGGGTTAGCTCCTCCCCTTACAGCCAATAGGACAGGAAAAACACCAAGGTTTTAAAAGGAGGCTCCATCCCTAAGGTCCTTAGGCTTTTTCCTGTCCTACAGCCCTTAGGACGTGAGCAATTTGCTCCCTTTACTTACAGACATGTATGTTTTTTTTTTAGCTACGTTACTTTATTTGCCTTTTTTTACTGTAGTACATTATGCAATTGTGCTATTATGCTGTGATGCATTTAAGCTTTGAGATCTTTACACTAGTGCATTATACAGCTGTACCTTATTTTTAAGATTGTGGTACATTATGCGGTTGTGCTTTTACTAGGAAGCATTTAAGCTGTGTGGCATTTAAAACTGTTTCATTTAAATTTGCATTTAAAACTGTTGCATGTAATACCGTGAGTCAGTGTATTTGAAGACTGCAGTGCATTTAAAGACTGCAGTGCGTTTGAAGACTGTGATACATTTTGGAAACTGTGATACATTTGAAAACTGTTACTTTTTATACCATGAGGCCTTTAGACTGTGGTGCCTTTAAATTTTGACTTTTTGCACCTGGTTGCCTTTTAAATTACCTTGCAGGCACTTTTGTTATCTATTTTGCTTCCCCTAGGTCCCAGTGATTTATTCCCGGTTCCCTGGGTTTTTAGGGGCCATGTAGGCTTCAGACAGAGTTCTCTCCCTGGTCTCTAAACTGCAAACACACTCTGAATAGGCCCACACATGTGCAGTCTGTGTCTTAATGGGCCTAATACAGATGACTTGCATAGTGGGAATACATGTTGTGGCAGCCATCTTGGATAAGGGCAATTGCCAGAAAGTACCTAAAATAAAGGGGAAATTACAGTAAACATCCCAAACTTATTTGGTAAGTATTTGCAGGGTCTCCAGACATGGATACGTGCTATCTTCAGCCTGTTTTAAAGATGTTTCAATGGTTTCTTATGGAATTTAACAGTGCACTTTTTTACTTACTTTACCACAGGTAATATTTAGTTATTATTATTTGTCAGATTTCTGAATCTTCACCAGGATCTGGTTATGAGGCGAAAACAGTAGAAGTAAACCGGTTATGCACTGACTGCCTCCAGAAGGTTGCCACTTCAGCATGACCTATCACTGTGCAGCCACATGACATGCGGGCAGGGCTTACAAAGTAAGTTCCAGAGGCATTAGGAGTAAGAAAAGAGGCCAGGCTTTACCCTGGGGAGGAAGTTATTTCCAACCCCAGCACTACACCACCTAAGTTGCAAACTTATGGATTATAGGTGGACACAGACCGGTCCAAAATTTTACGCCTACCATTGCAGGATACCAGCCAGCTGTGGCTTCCGCTGCTGTTTCTACAAACATGAAATATGTGATTAAAGATACTAAAGACTACTATGGAGAGAGATATTAAAAGCCAAGATTGAAGAGGCAGTCTGAAGTCTTCAGGTTACAACTGACTTCTTCACAGAAACTTCCCTGGATGTAACTAGGATATTCTCTGGATCAAATGGCTTTATCTATAGCAGCTAAGAAAGCATTATGGTTCTGTTTCTGGGATGATGACTCATCCTCCAAGTCTGCCCTCTACACCATTCTATTTGAAGGGGGTGGTGCTGTTTGTGAAAACTTTGGATAATTCCATTGAAAAGGCGAATGAGGGATGCAAGATATTTATACCTCAGGATGGAAGTTCCAAGGATCCCAGCTCCTTATAGTCTGACTGGAGAACCTCCAGTGACCAGTATTTTTGATTTATGAGATACATGGAGCTACTGACCCTGCAGGGAATACTCCAGAGGTAACTCATGGCAGTTGGTAAAACTGCCTTTCAAGGTTCTAATGTAGCTATTAAGCAGTCTTTTGCTCATCAGCAATGAACATTTCTCATCCAGTACTAGGGGCCTAATTTTTCTGATCAGACATACCTGGGCTCGTCATACTCTGGAGGCTAGAGTGGTATCCATAGTCCAGATTGATATAGACTGGAGTTTTTTCTTCAGGCACAGGAGTCTCCATACCAACAGGAGTATTAAGACCAATGAATCAAAAGGTAAAGCACTGAAGGAAGAAGCCTTCTGGACGAAGAGGTGATTTTTAGGTCCCAGAAAAAGAGCTGTTTCGCCTCTCTTCTGGTGCTAAGAGGAAAAGCACATGGAAGCCTACACTGGACCTAAGAGGGGCCAAAAAGAGGCTGAATGTCAGTGTCTTCGGGATGGAGTCAATCAGATCCATATCTCAAGCAATTTGGAAGGATAATTTCCTTATCTCTATATATCTCAAGGATGCTTACTATCAGTCCAATCTGCAGAGATCTTCGGCATTAGCTCAGAAGAGAAGTTAGTGCCCTACCATTTGACCTCAATGCAGCCCCAAGAATCTATGTGCTTGTAGTGTTATTAAGAGTCCTGAACTCCACCTGGTTCCATAATCTGGAGGATCTACTTCTGATACCCTTAGAGCCTCAGAAGGCAGGCACACAGAGGAATATAGTTCTTTCAGAACTCCTGAAGATTGGCTGCTTGATGAATATCAAGAAAAGCAGTTTCACACCAGCTCAGTGGTTGATATTCCCAAGTGGAAAATTATATGCTCTACTTTCCCCTATCTCAGGAACAGTAACACAGATTGTGAAGGTTTTCTCTCCCAGTTTCTTCATTTCTGCTTGGTAACAGCAAGAAAATAAATGCAACTACTAGAAATCCTGGCTTCCAATGGCATCTCTGGATTCCTCACAGATCCTTCCTATCTTGGTTTCACAAAAGAAAGATTATTGGAGCCAGCCACGGACTATGTCCCCATCAGTGGAGTTACACCTTACCTGGTAGCTGAAAAGAGAGAATGGATCTATGAGTTTCAAGTGAACAGAACCTCATTGGTCAATTATTAACTCGAATTCCAGTTTTTATAAGATTGGTTGCAGAGTGTTTGGACCATGTTGCACAATATTTCCATTCATTGGTATGGAATTACGAGTCATTTTCATGGCTCTTCTTCACTTCAGAGGCTTGCTGAAGAACAAGTGGGTCCAAATTTGCTCAAATATCAGTGCAACTGTATCTTATATCTATCAAGATGGGTCTCACAGATACATATTGATGGAATTCCAGCCCATAATGATCAGGGCACAGAAGAACAACCAGGAGCTCAGAATACAATGGCTGTTTGCTTGAGCCGAATAACTGTGGACAAGGTGGATTGGCAACCCTGTCCCAACATATCTTTGGATTGAACAGATTTGTCTGATACCCTACATAGATCTTATGCCATTTCTTGGAACTACCAGGTCCAGAAGTATTTTCTACATGCTAGGACCAGAATGCTCAGGTTCAGGATACACAGACTCAAATCTATTATTTTAGTCTGATGTACATATTTTCCTGTTTTCGACTTTCCTAAAAAGGTAATGCAAAAGGTGACAGTGGAAGACCGTGTTGACTCTAATTCCTATGATGAATAAGATGATTCTGGAACCTCCAAGGGAAATTGCAGTACGTCCAGACCTATTACAAGGCCCCTTGATGCACCGGGATCCTCAAGTTCTGGTGTTTATGCGGGAGTCCATATTAGTATAGGCATCCCTGAGACGATTTTTGAGATCCTCTTAAAATCCTATACATGCTTTGCAAAGCTTGACATGCTTTTGTCTGTTGCAATTACTCCTTGTTCAGGCCTTGAAAGGTTCTGTGTTATATACTACTCTAGAGGAGCACTTAGCTGCACTTTGCGTCATATAGGCATTGATTGAAATCATGCCTCCACTGAGTGTGGTGAAGCCAATATGTGACTTACCACTGGTCTCATGGGCCCTGTCTAAACCATTATTTGAACCTCTAGAAGGTGCTTCCATGGTGGTTGCACAGAAATTGCTGGTGGCTGGTATCCCAGCAAGGAGAATGGGTGAACTACAGGCTTGAAACTGTGAACCCCCTTTCACTACTTTTCAATAGATATGGTTGTCTTGCATTTGGCACCTGAAGATCCTGCCTAAGGTGACTGCTTATCTATGTTATTCTCTACTTGTACTGAACGGTACCCATTGAGTGTTGATGCCCCTGGTGCTTTGCTTCATGTAAGCAACAGTTGAACTCAAGCCTCCACTGAGGGTGTTGAAACCAATATGTGACGTACCACTGGTCTCAAGGGCTCTGACTAAACCATTTGAACCTCTAGCAGGAGCTTCCAAGAGATTAGCACAGATGTTGCTATTGCTGGTGGCTGGTACCTCAGCAGGGTGAATGTGTGAACTCCAGACTTGATCCTGTGTACCCCCCATTCACTGAACTTCAACAGGATATGGTTGTCTTGCATGTAGCACCAGAGATCCTGCCTAAAGTGAGAACCTTTGAATGCCATTCTCTACCTGTACCAAAGGATTTCAGGGCATTCTCCACTAGTGCTGTTGCAGCATCTCGTGGGCTTCCACGGCAATGGTCTCTGCTGAAACTTTTTAAAGTTGACATTTGGACCTCTTTGAACTAGTTTGTACTGCATTACATATTGGACATTGAAGCAATTAATGAGGCACAATTTGGACGTCACGTCCATTCTCTACCTGTGCTGAAGGGTATCAGGACACTTTCCTCTCGTGCTGTTGCAGAATCGTGGGTTTCCAAGGCAATGGTTTCTGCTGACACTTTTTGTAAGCTAGCATTTGAACCTCTTTGGACACGTTTGTCTGGCATTTCATACTGTTTGTTAAAACAGTCTATGATGCACAATTTGGTACTCAAGTACTTAACTAAGTTCATTCTTCTAACTATGTTGAATTATTCTGATTATTTGATTGGCTATTCTGTCCCTCCCTTTGTAAGCTTGGGTATTCCCCATGTGTATATGCTGCCATGATTAGCCAGGAAAATGAAAAATGTATTCATACTTACCGTAATTTTATTTTCTTGGCTATTATTCATGGCAGCATATACTGCTCACCCATTGATGTCTCTGTTTATGTACTGTAGAGCTTGTAAACTGACTGAGAACCTTATTGATGGAATTCCTTTTAAAACCTTGGTGTTTTTCCTGTCATATCGGATGTAAGGGGAGGAGCTAACCCATGTGTAGGCTGCCATGAATAATAGCCAGGAAAAGAAAATTACGGTATGAATACATTTTCCAATATATATATATCTGGGAAGAAAATAATAAATGTCTGCTATGTTTGCACAAATTCCAATTTCCAACAAATCATTTGTCCAAATTTTTGCATGTGCTCTCTTAAAATGTATTTAAGAGTCCAGTACACGTTAGTATCATTAAGAAGAAAATTTAAACGTAAAAGTTTCTTAAAAAAGGCACCCTGTATATTTAAAATTCTGTATGCTTGCAATTAATGTTTAACGTTATAGATATGAAGAAGAAGTGAACAGACGCACTGCTGCAGAGAATGAGTTTGTTGGAATAAAGAGGGTGAGTGATATCATACAAAAATTGTATCTATATGTAAAAGAATAACACATATAAACATATATCTATAATTTTACTGTTACTATGCATTCATCTCTTCTTCAGGATGTAGACGCAGCTTTTATGAATAGAGCGGAATTACAAGGAAAGGCTGATTCCCTGAATGAAGAGATCAATTTCTTGAGGACTCTGTATGATGCGGTAAATATAGTTTCATATTTCTCTTTTTAATATCCATGATATTACAAGGAATGCAAAACATGAACAAGTATATTAACAACCCCGAATATATTTATACTTGATTAAAATGCCTTTATGTTAGAGAAAATTGAGGCTTTTACAACCATGCCTCGTCTGTTCTTTGTATCCTTATAGGAAATAGCCCAGCTCCAGGCTCAGATCTCAGACACCTCAGTGGTTGTGTCCATGGATAACAGTCGGGATCTGGACCTGGATGGAATCATTGCCGAGGTCAGATCTCAATATGAGGACATTGCTAACAGGAGCAGAGCTGAGGCGGAGGCCACTTACCAGTCACGGGTGAGACTATCCAATTCAAATCATACAGATCATTACCTATAAAAAAATGTTTCTATACTAAGTTTGCTTTCGCCTTTGGCAGTTTGAGGAGCTTCAGACAGCGGCAGGAAGAAATGGGAACAATCTGCAGAGCAGCAGAGATGAGATCTGTGAATTAAATCGTGCAATTCAAAGACTAAGAGGAGAAATCGACAATGTGAAAGCACAGGTAAAACAGGTTTTATGTCAAGTGAATCCACCAGGTAGTTGAAGAGATAAAATCAAATCAATTTAGATTCAGCAAAATCAACACTTCAATAGCTATTGTTAACATTTCCCAACTGTATTCCTTTGAAACAGTTACTCTCAAAAACAGAAGTGTAACTACAAGTAATATATTATAAAATGTATGAAAACATTTCAGCGCTCTGCACTCGAATCAGCAATAAATGAAGCCGAGGAACGTGGAGAATCTGCTGTCAGAGATGCCAAGAACAAGCTCTCTGAGTTGGAAGGTGCTCTACAAAAGGCCAAGCAGGACATGGCTCGTCAACTGCGAGAATACCAGGAGCTGATGAATGTGAAACTGGCACTGGATATTGAGATTGCCACCTACAGGAAGATGCTGGAAGGAGAGGAGGGCAGGTGAGTGCAATATCCTACTGAGAGTTTACTAGGTATTCATGCAAAACGGACATTCATCTGGCTTCTAACTGTGGCCCTAGATCTTTGTTCCTATATGTTCTCATCATTGTGTATCTCCCTATCCCCACACTGCAAATTTTTATTGGGTCATGTGACGGTCTACATGATACCCTTTGTAAGCTACGGTTATACTTACTTTGGTATGCAGGACTGAGACTTTGTAGGCAGCCAAAACATTATTTTTCTTGGGGATGACAGACTCCCAATAAACGTTTGGCACTGTTTTAACCTTTATACCATGGTGGTTGCAAGAAGAACACATATTACAGATGTAGTAACTCACTAAGGTTCTAATTAAAAAAAAAAAAAAACTATACATATGAAATAGAATCCCAAATGTTAAAGTGTTATAAATTTGAAATCAAATGCCATTATATTATTACCACTTATTATTCTGACCAAATGTGAGAAAGTCATTTAGTGCTAAACTAATACTTTTTATCTTTTGTTTTAGGTTGACTGCACATGACTCTGTTAATATATGTAAGTGAGGCAATATTTAAACAATTTAATTAAATGTTAACGAGGACATATGCATACATAGATTAAGCATGTAACTCACAATGTCACACTTTAAATTCTGAATACGGTACACTGTCACTTTCCTCTTTCCAGTGTTAAATTGATCTATACATTGTTTTACACTGTAGGCAATGTTAGTCACAACTGCTGATTATCATGTAACACACAAACACATGGTCACCCACACATACATATACAAACGTGCTTAGTAATATGCTTACTCTATATGTGTAACAGATCTTAATATAAAATTTTAAGTACAATTCAGACTATAATAAAACATATTTTAATAGTTATTTTAAGAACTCTGATTCTACAAACTTTTTTTAATTTAATGTTTTTTTTTATTTGCAAATTGTCCCTATTTCTCTCTATATTTCATATTTATTACAGACCTAAAATGGCTGCTTCTTTGGTTGAAGATTTCAGTCCAGTCAAGTACACATAGTTACCTCTCTACATCCATGTTTTTCAGCAAATGTTTAACATTCTACATTCATGTCTTTCAGCTGTGCTACATTCTAGCACTGGAGGAAAATCCAGCTCAGGAGGGAAGTCCCATGGTACAAGTGATCATAAGGGAGGATTCAGTGCAAGCAGTGGGAGGGGCTTTAGCCACCTCTCCAAAAGCAAACATAGCTCTGGCCACGGACACCACTGCTAAAGTAGAAGCAAGCCACGTCTCTACATATATTAGAGCAAAAGTGAAAGTATAGATTGTAGTGAAATCACTGGCACTATATATTATCAATCTGCTATATTGATCTGTTTGGTATTCACTATGCATAGATCATTCTCATTTGCAAACTCAAAATATTTCTATTCCCCATCTTCTCTTAGGATAATCCTAACTCATATGTTGTAAATATAAGCTTTACTACCTACCTTTACTGTTTCTCTTCAATAAAATGGTATTCATTCAACAATGCTTGATAACATTGTGTTTATTGTAAATTGTTTAAGAATTAACACATTATGGCATTATGTGTCATAGGAAGATTTATCTGAGGAGATAAAAAATTCTGTACGATTAAATACTAGATTGTGGTGTTGCACACGTCATCATGGCCTTGATTTAATATTTTTATATAAGCTTTTTAAAAGATTCAGTATCGTTTTTATAAACCTTTAAAATAATTTCATTTTTTTAAACATATTTATATTTTAATTATTAAATATTTTGAAAAAAAAAGTTTGCCAAAAAATATTAAATAATTTATATAGCTTTTCTAAAATATTCAATCATTTGAATAGTTTATCTAAAAATATTAAATGAAGCCCTATACTAGAGATTATCACATCATACATTACTGTTTTAATAAATATGAATGGGCACTAGGGCGATATATTAATTGCCTAAGCCTCAAAACATAATGTTCATTCCTTGCACAGTATAAAAATACCCCTCTAGAATTTATGGCATGATTTATCCTCCCAAAACGTTCATCCTTCATCTCCCACTTTCTGTTGTAGTGCCTGCTGTAGTGGATTCTAAACTAATTTCAGGATTTTCCATGTTATATGATTTTGTAAGATATACACAAAATGTATTAGTGAAAAAAAAAAACAAGACTTACTTATTGTTTTTATTGTAAAAGAGCTGATTTCATAGCTAAATAAAAATAAAAATATAGATGTCTTTCAAAAAACTTTCATAAATATTTACTAAGTCACAATGGCCCTATCAAATAGGGTAGTACCATCCGGCTGCCTATCCAGCAATATTAAATTGAGGCCAAAATCCAGTGTGTAGTGAATAACCCGTCAGTTCTGAGCATTGCTTGAAGTGACACAGTTGCTGAAGGATATACGCACCAATGGTAAGTTTTATTGTCTGTGTTACTTTACATAAAAAAACAGATATAGAAAAAGAGATAGAGGTAGAAATGGTGCAATATTGTGAATGTGACAATGGCATTGGCAGCATGAATAATTACTCTTCTGTGAGACAATAAAGAAACTAATGTAGAACATGTGACTCTCATATGATCCCTGCCAAAGCACAGGTAGGAACAGAAAAGATTACCATTCCAGAACAAATTTTTACTTTTTCCTTCCTTTCATCTTCTATAAAGAAACATAGCAGATAAAGTGCTATTCTGTTAGTTTAAAAAGAAGGCACCCAGAAAAGGATGATCAGTCGGCAGAGTCCTGACCAAAAACTTAAATAGCTTTTCTTTTCATTTGTGAAATGTACTTTATGATGAAGTGTAGTTGCAGAGATAAGCACAATCATATAGTTAAAACACTCTTTCTCGTTTAGTTTATCTACTAAACAGTTAAAAAATTAAAAGAAAGTGGTTGGATGTCTCAGCCCAAATTACATAGCTAAAGACAGCATTCAATCCAACTGAGGCAATTCAGTCACTGTGGTTGGCTTTCACAGAGGACACAAGCTCAGGGGCAGAACCCCATTTTAGGAGGGTCAATAGAGCGTTATTTAATTGCATGACTTTAGAATAAAGCCTGAAGAGATTACAGACATATCTGATTTAGGGAATTTCTCAACTCAACTACAGTCACACCTTATTGCACACACAATTAGACTCCATTTTGTCATTTGAATTTGTAATTTGCTACAATGTGATCATCAGTAAATAAATAATAATAAAGTAAATGCACAGAATGTGGTGTAATTGTTTGAACTGTTAGTATGTATGTGTGCAGTCGTGTGATTGTGTGTTGTGTTTGCCTATCTCCCTCCCCTTACTAATGAACTTCCCATTTACTCCTATATATATCTCCCTATTCCCACACTATACATTTATCTGTCCCAAACTTTGTGTATCTTCCCATAACTCCTCCTTCCCCCGTTTGAGGACCTCTACATAAATCCCAATTTGTGTCTCTCTCACCATATCACCTTTTCCTCCACAACTTGTGTGTTTTTGGTGCAGCTTTCTGCAAAACATGTATTTATTTTTTGTGTGCAAAAATCATAAAGATTTGATCATGCAGAAATATTCAAATGTATATAGGATATAGAATGCACACCATAACAATCTCAAAAAAATATTTAAATTTTATTATGTACAAAAAAGTACCAGAATGTAAACATATAAGAAAAAATAAATATAAACAAAGTAACAGAAGTAAAGGCAGATACAATAAAATAATAGTAATAAATTACCACAAAAATCCTTACAAGCCTCAGACAGAAACACGAGTCACCAAACCCCCCCCAACGTTTCGGCACCAACTGGCTGCCTTTATCAAGGGTACCTGTATCCATGTTCAAATGTTTCTGCTTATAAAGCCCTCTTACAGCTGATGGCCATCAGCATAAGATTGTTACCAGCACAGGAAGTGACATCACCACCTCAAGTGCTGGCACAATATCCTGGTAATAGCATAGCAATATCAAATAAAACTATTTAAATGCACTGAAAACATATAGGGAGTAAAGAGAAACATGGGACCTAAACAGTAATAGCAGGTGTCAATATTCAAATAACCCACCTCTAAAGGCAATAAGTGTACTCACACTTTATCAAGCGAACAAAACCGCCATCTTGCTTGTTGGCAAAAAGTGGATATGCTCCACAGTCATCCTAATTGCCGCCACACGCGACGATGATCTGTGCATGCGCTGTTTAATGAGCACTGCGCATGCATGCAGTAACCTCCCGTCCGCGCATGCGCATAACGGCAAACTGCCGCGCATGTACATAGTAACTTCCTATTTGCGCATGCGCAATACTAAGCAGACAAGCTACAGTACCTCATCACTCTACAAGACCGCCCACACTTGTATATACTCGACAGTCATCATAGTTGCCGCCATGCGCGACGATAATCTGCGCATGCACCCTTTAATGAGCACTGCGCATGCGTGCAGTAACCTCCCGTTCGCGCATGTGCAGCCCTTTAATAAGCACTGTGCATGCGTGCAGTAACCTCCCATTCGCATAACGGCAAACTGCCGTGCATGCGTAAAGTAACATCTATTTGCGCATGCGCAATACCAAGCCAACAAACTGCAATACCTCATCACTCTAGAGGACCGCCCACTCTTGTGGACGACAACTATCATGCAGATTGAAGCAATAAATGTAAATAGTCCACATAACTCATACTCCATACATATCTGTACTCAGGGGAGGGCTGGCAGCCTTAGGCCTGGGGGGCAAAACCAGTCAAGTGGCCCATTGCGCCACCAAATCAGTTCACCATCCATGCCCACCTTTTTCTGGTTTTATAACGGATATTGATGTTATGCTAATCAGTAGCTCTTTGCCATACTCGCTCCTTCACAGCTCTGACTTTCAATGTTGTCAGAGCACAGGCTGAGAATCTCTGAGCCTGTGCTCTGACTCACTAACTGAGCGCCGGAACCACGAGGGAGAGGATTTGATCTGACTGCACCTACTGCTGGTGCGCACCAGTGGACCACCAGCGAATCGTTTAAATTAAATATGCTGGTGTACCCAACTTGTGAGCTGTGT
Organism: Pelobates fuscus; assembly: GCF_036172605.1. Lineage (NCBI taxonomy): Eukaryota > Metazoa > Chordata > Amphibia > Anura > Pelobatidae > Pelobates > Pelobates fuscus. The sequence continues at coordinate 419,229,716 of NC_086317.1, forward strand.
TGGCCGCCGGGCGCCTCTGTTGTCATGGCACCCTGCGTGACCGCACAGCTTGCCCACCCTAACGGCTGGCCCTGCTGACACACACTGATGTTACTACTTAGACATCCCTCAATATTAATACAGAGATGAGAGTAAACACCAATAAACTGTGGAAACAGAGCTGATCCCCCCAAATTTATAAAGGTTTGCTTAGAGGATTTATTCAAGATTAAATCATGCCTCCTCCTCTCTCCCCCATGCGCTGCTCTGTAGGCTGGGAGGAAGTGAAGAGTAATCACAGTCTCCCAGCACAACGCCACCTGTGGCTGCATGGGGAACAGCTGTTTAATGTAATGCTTGCAGGACGGCCAGCTGCCGCAGAACCTCTTTGTTTCCGTCTCTGCAAAGGGCTCCAGGCACTGCTTGTTGTGAGTGTGAGCCACTGTAAATTAGGGGCAGAGGGCACTTGCACTACGGTCAAGACGGGTCTGGGCAGGAGGAGAGTGCAGTGCAATCAGTGCACTCCCCTCCTGTGGGTCACCAGTAGACTGGTGCACCTGCCCAGGATCAGAGCCGGTGCAAGGATTTTTGCCGCCCTAGACAAAATATAAATTTGCCGCCCCCCCATGTGACATCACAATGCCCCACCCATATGATCTGCCATATGAACTAACGCCAGTGCTGCACACAGTGTGTGTTTACATTAAAAAGCCTGCAGGGACCAGCTATAGACACCACAACCACTTCATTAAGCTATAGTGTCCCTTTAATGTGAGGTAAATTATAGATTAGTGTCACTAATAATATACTAGATTGCCTACTTACAATTAGATGAGGATGATGATGGGCTGCAGTTTGGCTCCACTGGTCTGGTGTAGAACAGGACCCCTGGAGGCTGTTTGCAACTGTGGTCACAAAATTCAATGTTCTGGGAGAATTGGAAGCAGCTCCATTTTTGGTGGCCTCTTACACAGCTCAAGGTCTGGGCCCCAGGGCCTGACGGTTAGTATGCCCATAAGGTCCACTCATATGTTCCACCCACCCATGAGCTCGCCCACAGGGAGTGGAGTGTGTAGGGGATGTGTTATGTGTTATTTAATATGTGTGCTTATGGTATGTAGTGTATAGGGATACCAGTTTGTGCAGGTGATGCAGTGTGTTTGTGTGTAGTGGAAGCAGTGTGTATTTGTGTATAAGGGATGTATTATGTGTTTCTGGTTGTGTGTGAGGGATGCATTGTGTGAATCTGTGTTTGTATGCATAAGGGATGCAAGGTGTGTGTCTGTATGTGTGTGCATTGAGTGTAAGAGATGCATTGTGTTTCTGTGTGTATGTAAGAAAAACATTTGTTTGCATGTGTGTGTAAGGGTTTGCATTGTATGTTTCTGTGTATGTGTGCAAATGATGCATTGTCTTTGTGTGTAAGGGTTGCATTGTGTGTGTGTGTAATGGATGCATTGTGTGTTTCTCTGTGTGTAAGGGAAGCATGTTCTGTTTCTGTGTATGTATAGGGATGCATTGTGTGTTTCTGTGTATGTATAGGGGTGCATTGTGTGTTTCTGTGTATGTATAGGGATGCATTGTGTGTGCGTGTGTGCGCGTAGTGTTAAAGAGCTCCCTGTCTTGCCCCCTGTCCTATAGAGCTGTCCCTTCTGTCCCTTAGAGCTCTCCCCTGCCCCTTAGTGGTCTCTCCTCTCCCCCACCCTCCCCTAGCGGTCTCTTCTCACACTCGCCCACCCTCCCTGTGCTCTTCTCATCCCCCCTCCACCCTCCCTGTGTTCTTCTCACTCCTCCCTCTGTGTGTTCTCACCCCCCCTGTGTTCTGCTTACCCCCCCTCCTCCCTGTGTTCTTCTTACTCCCCCTTGTTCTTCTTACCCCCTTCTTCTTATTACTTCCCCCTTCTTCTTAACCCTCCTACTTCTTCTTACCCCCTCTTCTTCTTCTTACCCCCTCCTTCTTCTTCTTACCACCCCATTCTTCTTCTTACCCCCTTCTTCTTCTTCTTACTCCCCCCTCTTCTTCTTACTCCCCCCTCTTCTTCTTACTCCCCCTTCTTCTTCTTACTCCCCCTTCTTCTTCTTACCCCCCTCTTCTTCTTACCCCCTTCTTCTAATTACTCCCCACTCTTGTTCTTACTCCCCCCTTCTTATCTCCCCTCCTTCTTACTCTCCCCCTCCCCTCTTCTTACTCTCCCCCCCCCCACCCCTCTTTTACTCTCCCCCCTCCCCTCTTCTTACTCTCCCCCCTCCCCTCTTCTTCCTCTCCCCCCTCCCCTCTTTTTACTCTCCCCCCCTCCCCTCTTCTTACTCTCCCCCCCCCCCCCCTCTTCTTACTCTCCCCCCCTCCCCTCTTCTTACTCTCCCCCCCTCCCCTCTTTTTACTCTCCCCCCCCTCCCCTCTTTTTACTCTCCCCCCTCCCCTCTTTTTACCCCCTCCCCTGTAGGTGGCCGAGCTGCACTCCGGTCCGCGGTCCCGGCCGGAGTGATAGGAAAGTGCTCAGTGTGCACCTTTCTGTCAGTCCGGCCGGGTACAGGAAACAGAAACTCCTGTTCCGCGCGGAACAGGAGTTTCTGTTTCCTGTACCCGGCCGGACTGACAGGAAGTGCACACTCAGTGTGCACCTTCCTATCACTCCGGCCGGGACCGCGGACCGGAGTGCAGCTCGGCCACCTACAGGGGAGGGGAGGGAAAAGCAGCTGCAGCCGCCGAGCGCTCTTTACAGAGCGCTCGGCGGCTGCAGCATTTAAAGGGCCGGCCCGCCGCGGCCGGTCCTAAAATAATTTCGGGCGGCCTGGGGGGCAATTGCCTCCCTGCCCCCCGGCCCAGCCCGCCCCTGTCTGTACTCCACATACCACTACTTAAACCATATATTGCATATACACATACACAAAAAGAGAGGAGTCTAGTAAAAGAGAAAAAAATTATATAAATAATCTAGAATCCACCTTATAAATAAAAAAAGGTCTGTGAGCCTATACTAAAAATAACTCCCACCTGTCTTATAAGACAAAACACCAAAGAAAAAACACCAGAAAGTGATGTGCAAAAAAAGTCTTTTTAATTTATAATTCCACAAACACCCAATGTGTGATAATTAGATCACTGCAGATGCCAGATAGGCAATAATAATACTTAGCAGATCCCCTGCAATTTTAATAACAATATAATTATTATCCATTGAATATATTACTATAATCATTTACACAGTCATATAGGGATGAAAAAATCTTCCATATTGTATATAAAGCAATATAATCCATTTTGAACCACATATCGAAGAGGCTATTCATTATCAATTTGAAGATATAACCACATATTCAGAAATTACATCATAAATATATCTTTCTATGAGTATGGTGACCATCATTAGAGAATCCTTTATCAATTTATACTACATTAAGATAATCATTGTTGCATCAACTTCATCAATCTGTACATCATATAAGCCCATGTCAACCACATAGGATTCACATGGCTAGACAACACATACCCCACAGAAAAACACTAGTCATGGCAAAAAAGCTCTCATAGTCGTGGGTATCATTATTCCATATTATCCATATAAGTACACACCTGATCCTAAATAATGATCAATACATACATAATCATTAAATACAAAATTGTATATATATATATATATATATGATGAATCATCATAATCATAGCTCAAGAACATCCGACGTAGACGACGATGCATTCCAATTGATTAAGTGTTCTTCGATACTCTAATATCACAAACATCATGGTCCAACTGGTTACTGCAGTATCAATCTATAAAAAATTAAAATCAAAATATAAAGATACAGACAAAACACAGGCAGAGAAAAACCTCATCAAGATTATAGAAATGGTGATAGATCCTTATCCTCATTCAGACCCTTAGGATATAAGGTCTGCAGCTCATAAATCCAATATACCTCTCGTTGTTTAAGCCTGACCACTTGCGAAATACCTCCTGTACTGGGTTTAATTACCTCCAAAATCATATACCGCAGTTGAGAAACTGTATGCCCTTTCTCAGCAAAGTGTCTGGCCACCGGATATTGCATCTTATTCGTCCGTATTCCACTCTTGTGTTCCCTAATCCTTGTGGTGAACGTGCGCGTGGTTTCACCCACATATGCCAATCCACACGGGCACTTGAGCATATATGATGTGGAATTATTAAAAATTATTATTGTACTTGTATTGAATTATTGTACTAACTCCATTTTAACCTTATATTGTGACAATCCTCCATTTTGTCCTCCTAACCTGACTTCTTCAAATCCTCCATTTTGTCCTCATGACTTAACTTGTTCATTTTAAAACTACCTTACGTGACTGAACTTCTCAAACCCAATTAATACAGTAGACAAAGACCGTGTTTCCTACAAGGACAAGTACCAGGAGGTGCTGGCTACTCCTTAAGACTTGCCGGCTACTCCTTAGGACTTGTAAGATAGTATAGTTTGAAGGCCACGAGAACACAGTAGTAATGAAATGTTCTATTCATAAGAGACCTTGCACCTGGACATGAGGCCTGATATCACTGACTGTGTAAAATGACGCTCAAGCCCCCCTTTCCACCGAGTAAACCTCATGCTGGGAAAGATGGCGCCTGAGCCTTCTGTCCACACCCTTGTCCAGAACAATACCACCTCCCGGTGGGAGGACACCTAGCTGGTCACTCAAACCCCTGAGCCAATTAATAATATTGGTGGGTGGACACGAAGTTAGTCACATAATGTTTAATCCAATCAATGATGTTTATTTGTTATTATCTGATATTCAATGATGATGTCATTTTGCTTTTAAAAAGATCTGCACAACTGTTTTCCAACCAGATTGCATTAAATTTTCTGAAGTGCTTTTAACCTGAACTCCATGTGTCAGTGTGAGCTTACTTCTGCGTATACGCAATTTAATCATCTCAGATTTGGACAGGAACAGATAGACTTTGAACATTTTGGTTTACTTTCAAAAAGTACCATAACAACTTGGCTCCCAACGTGGGGCATCGGGCTATGGCCTCTGGCCGGTGAGCCGTCCTAAGGAAGATGCTGTTGGACGGGGGAATCCTGGGGGTAGGAAGGGAGACTGATCACCTCCAAGTACACGGTAGAGACTTCTGCAGAGCCACCGGTATGTTCCGGCCCCTTTGATTGACCCGTCCACGTGTCTGTGACTGCTTCCCGGGAGGACATCAAAGACAGGTAATATCTTGCCCGGTGTCTCGTTACTCACTTGTTTACCTGCATTTTAGTCTATCTGTTGCCTGGGTGTGTTTGAATTGTGTTTGAATTGTTCGCCTGTTTCCCCATTTTGAGATAAAGGGGGGGTGGACCTGCAGGGGATTTGCCTGGGGTTCTGTCTTGCTTGTTTTCCCCTTTTTGGGATAAAGGGGGGTGGACCTGAGAGGATTTGCCTGGGTCTTCAGTGTGTCTGTCTATCTGTTTGTATTTTACCCCTTTTGGGATAAAGGGGGGTGGACCTGTGGATTCGTTCCTGGGGGTCTTCTGTTGCCTGTTTTACCTCTTTTAGGAACCACTGTGCTGTGGTTGTAAGGAAAAAGGGGGGTGGACCTGTGGATGTGTTCCTGGGGGTCCTCTGTTGCCTGTTTACTTCTTTTAGGAGCCTCGTGGCTGTGGCTGTAAGGAAAAAGAAGTTGGTGGAACTGTGGGATCTGTGTAGAATCATAGGTTCCTGTGATCCAATGGTGTGTCACTTTGATAGCCTAGCTAGCTTCACTGTGCACGTTCGGACCATCCAGCTCTAGTTGAGTTGGGGACGTCCTGGCCCGGACCTTTCGGCTCTAGTTGAGCCGGAGATCCACTGGTTATTTAATTGTGGTAGGAGACTGAGCCTTGTGGCAGGGGACTCAGTTTCCGGGGGGGATTCAGGCAGGTATTGCTTGTTTTTCGCATCACGTGGTAGTGAGACTTATAAAGTGGGTTTTATAGGGGCACTACGGGAATGAGGATAGACGTGGCCACATTCTTGTGGACTGCAGAGTAGAGGGAGGCTGGAAAGGATTTCGGACCGGTGTTAGCTGTTATCCTTGGCCGCTGGTAGTGAGACTTATGAAAGTCGTTCTCCGAGCGGGGACACTACGAGGGTGAGAAAGGTGACTTTGGAGTAAGCACATGTAGAAGGAAAGGGATTATTGTTGATTTCATTTGAACTGTAATGCATGCACTGTATTTCAATTGTATTGTTGTCTTGTCTGTTTAATTAGGAGTCTCATGAACTCCTGTGTCTGTCTCTAAGGATTTTTCCTTGCCTTTTCCCTTTTCTATACTTCCTATATTATTATTCTATCCTCTCCTATTTCTATTGTGAGAGAAGTGATTGGTCACACACTTCTCACCTCCAATTAGTGACTAGTCTACGTTTTGGGAAGACGCACTGGGGGGGGACCCACCCCTCTCGAGTGTCAGTCCACCATTGTAGACACTGTTTAAAACCTTTTCCCCCTATATCTGGGACGCCTGTATAGGAGGGGAATGGAACAGGGTTAGAAAAGCCCAATAAGGGCTGGCTAGCGCGTGTGATCTAGTTGAAGATAGAGATTGCTAAAGTGTGTAAAGTTGCTGTGCCTTCATGTGGTAGATTACTGACAGAGAAGAAAGCAAGCTTACTGGTACAGAGTAGCAATGCTATTCAGCAGGAAGGTAGGGTTGAGGAAGAACTAGATCACAAAGGGTTAAGAATGTATGTATATTATAATAATTGTTTTTGTATTTTGTGTTAGCCATTACCCTGGTAGAGGGTGGGGGTTTTGTATTGAGTTTCACTGAAGAGTATTATTAAATGTTGTGTTTTTGTGTCCCTTTGCTTTTGCAATAATTGTAACGTAACTGTCTTTCCAGCGCTGACATGGTTAAAAAACTTCATGCTGGCTCTCTCCTTGCCTTCTGTGAGACGCGAGGGGGGAGAGGGAGGGGTGACATTCCTGGTTTTTCAGTTCTGCGTTCAGTAAAATTATTCAGAAACTAATAAGATTTAGCAATGGAACAAAGTATTTTCTCCAAGACTGTTGTATAAGATAAGGAGTCAGGGATGTAGCTCAGTGTTTATTACGAAGGTTAGGAAAGTGAATCTGATGCAGGAATAGAGAATTATTTGGACGAGTTAAAAATGTAAAGGCAAGTGTGATTTGTTGCATTGCTATGCAATGTGGATAGAGGGAATATGCAAAGTTGTTAAGCTAGATTGTGAAGAGGAAAAGTGATTAATGGCTGTAGGTATATTGTTTGCATTCCGTGAGTTTATTTATTTATTTTATTTATTTATTTATTTTCCGCCCGTGTATTGTGTCATGCTCATCCTATCTTAAAGACATGCTGTCTTCCTTAATTCCCATATATTATGAACAAAAAGGTTACGGTTACTAGGATTATCCTGCTATTAGTTTCCCTGTGTCAGGAAGGTGTCTGTGACAAGTATTGGTTAATATGTAGATAGAATATATATGTCTATCGTTTCACGTATAAGTAACAAGTGTGTTTTAGCTTTGTGTACAAAGATTGATAACATGCTGAAAGAAGGGTTATCTTAAAGAACATTTACTAAAAGAAAGTTCTAATAAACCAAGATTTCTTGAACAAATGAATAAGCCAAGTTTAAAGACTGACTAACATAATTTTTGTTGTAAGCCCAGATATTTTATTATTGCATATGCGTAGGAATTGAGACTTTGGGCATTATAGTATATTAATTCTAGATCTGTTACTAGCAGCAAGTGCCTATCCCACGCATGCTTAAAACACTTCTACTGAGTTAACCTCTACCACTCCAGTTGGAAGGCTATTCCATGCATCCACTACCCTCTCAGTAATGTAATACTTCCTGATATTATTTTTAAACCTTGGTCCCTCTATTTTTGAGACTATGTCCTCTTGTTATGGTAGTTTTCCTTCTTTTAAATATAGTCTCCACTTTTACTGTGTTGTTTCCCTTTATGTATTTAAAAATGCTTTTATCATATTTCCCCTGTCTCGTCTTTTCACCAAGCTATACCTGTCAAGATCCTTTAACCTTTCCTGGTGAATTTTACCCTGCAATCCATGAACCAGTTTAGTAGCCCTTCTTTGAACTCTCTCTAAGGTATCCATATCCTTCTGAAGATATGGTCTCCAGTACTGTATCCAGTACTCTAAGTGAGGTCCCACCAGTGTTCTGTACAATGGCATGAGCATTTCCCTCTTCCTACTGCTAATACCTCTCCCTATGCAACCAAGCATTCTACTAGCATTTTCCGCTGCTCTATTACATTGTACATTGTCATCAACAGCCAGAAACTGGAGAACAAGAAATGTGAATTAATGTATAGCCATTTATAAGCTTAACAAAATCTCCATTATCTTTTCCATTTATTTTGCAGAAGGCAATGTTATTTGTCTATTTTGTATGTTTTAAAAATACATTATCAGTGAAGAGTAGAATAAATTTTATCCCATTTACGAGACATAAAATTGTGATAATGTATATTTGTGATATAAGTAGAAATTACATTTTGAGATGTTAGATATAAATTATTAAATTAAGAACTAGAGTCAGGGATAGCGTCTGTCTCCGCGGGCACAAGACCCCGTGTGGAGAAGTGGTGGGCAAGCCATCATGGGCCACCCATGGGAGTGAAACGTTCGAGGCTTGTGGAGACAAGATGAGCATGTTAGCCTTTTATTATTTTTCTCTAGGGAAAGCATAGGGCCAGTTAATAGTTGTTGTACATGGGCTATTTGCAGCCTCCATTGCATTTCTACCTAGTCTTGATTTCTGATGTCTCCTCCATTGCTACATCACCTGTCTGCTCCCTTACCTGCCCACCCCCGCTTATTCCTCCCACCGATCCCTCCCCTTCATCTGCAGTCCCCCACTTTCCCCTACTACTCCTCCCTCTACTCCACCTTCTCCTCCTCCTACTCCTCCTTCCTGCTCTTACTCCTCCCCCTCTTCCTACTCCTTCCTCTACTCCACTTTCTCCTCCTACCCCTTCCTCTACTCCACCTTCTCCTCTCTCCTCCTACTTCTCCTCTTCTCCTCCTCCTACTCCTCCCTCTACTCCACCTTCTCCTCTCTCCTCCTACTTCTCCTCTACTCCTCCTCCTACTCCTCCCTCTACTCCACCTTCTCCTCTCTCCTCCTACTTCTCCTCTACTCCTCCTCCTACTCCTCCCTCTACTCCACCTTCTCCTCCTCCTACTCCTTCTTCCTGCTCTTACTCCTCCTTCTTCTTCCTACTCCTCCCTCTACTCCACCTTCTCCTCCTCCTACTCCTTCTTCCTGCTCTTACTCCTCCTTCTTCTTCCTACTCCTCCCTCTACTCCACTTTCTCCTCCTACTCCTCCCTCTACTCCACCTTCTCCTCTCTCCTCCTACTTCCCCTCTACTCCTCCTCCTACTCCTCCCTCTACTCCACTTTCTCCTTCCACTCCACCTTCTCCTCTCTCCTCCTACTTCTCCTCTACTCCTCCTTCTCCTCCTCCTACTCCACCTTCTTCCCTCTCACTCTATCCGCTACTCATTCTTCCATCTCCCCACCACCATATCTGTATCCTTTATATGCTTCCTCCCTTCTTATTCCTTACCAATTTCCTCCACTCATAGACGACTCTGCCTCTACCTGACAACATTATATTTTGAAGAAAAGTTGCTCTGGCCACTCTTCCGCCACTTCCCAGGGGGGAATACCACACTAACGAAAAATTAAAATTATTCAGACATGAAAGAACTGTTTTGGGCACTCTCAAGGAAATAGTGCGGTCCTGACCCAGATTCCCATGGAAGTAAGACACCTGTAAGGGAGGTGGCTGTCCCTCATGTTTTTTCTACACTAAGTCCCCAGAAATCTCATGAAAGGAACCTGACTCATTAGAACAAAACATGAACATTCAACTTACAGATCTCTACAGAGGGGGGTCAGCAAGAGAACTGTGAATAGAAAGACAAATACCCCCCAATCTCACACAGAAATAGGTGAGGAAACCTCTTCTACTGCTCCTTATGGTTGCTTTGAACAGATGAAAGAAGAAACAAGACACCTTTCAACAGAGCATGCAGTAGCTTTACCAGATCCTGACTCCACTCTGTTTGCGGATAAAGAGGAAAGGTACCATACTGGATTTGCTGTTGCTACAGAAGATCAGGTACGTCAAGCACCTTCACTTTCCTCACTCACATCTGCTCAAGACGCTGAATTGACAGCCTTCTCAGTGGCATACAAAATGCCTGAAGGAAGACATGCCAATATCTACACTGACTCAAGACATGCCCTGGGTGCAGCACATTATTTTGGATCAATCTGGAAGATAAGAAGCACCACTCAGCTGACTAAAAACTGCCAACCAAGCCACAAGTGCACCAAGGGAAGTGGACGGAAGGGTGTCCGCTAAAGAAACTTCTATACTCACCATGTAGATCCTACCCACAGATTTCAAGCTTCTGAAAGAATGACAAGCAGCTGCTGACCCTGAAGAAATACAAAGCTGGAAAAACAGAAAGGGGCAACCCTTGAAGACGGGCTGTACTCCAACGCTCTTAAGCTCTGTTTACCCAAAAACATGTACTGGGCAGTGAGCCCATGGAACTTTATACCTATCCAAGACCCTCATGAACTCTTTGATCTCTAAAATACCCCTAAGCACCTAGCTAACTCTCAATATCGCTTTCAAGAATCCAGGTGACAAAGAGCTACTGGGTCAAATATGCACTAGTTATCATAGACATTTTGTCAGGATGGCCAGAAGCCTAGCCGGTCATCAATGTGACATCCAAGACCATATACCCAGTAATGCATTGTGAAAGTTGCAGAGATCACTCAGTGGATTCATTGTTCCAGATTCAAGACTCTCTCTGCAACATGAGAAGTGACATTTGTTGATTTTGACACACTTTTGACTCTAAAGAAAAAAAAAAAAAAATGACTTGTTAAATAAAAAGATACCAGCAAGTAGGTGTTTGATGGCCATAATAATGCCTGACCACCTGCCATCGATGGAAAGCCGAGGACCCCAAAAGGAGACCTCGTGAAGCTAAAGAGATCCAAACGCCAAGCTCCCTCAGGATTATTTGCCCATCCTGAGTTTGTGGTGATATTAATATTGACTAAATGATCCGAGTCCACCTACGCTGATGTAGCGTGGGACAGGTTTAATACTACACCCTAGCCAAGGTTATTATGTCCATACACATAATACATGACAAGGTACTCTTGACACACCACATTCATGCTTCAGAACATAAAGAGGAGCACCCCTCTAAAGGGAAAGTTTGATTGATATATATATATATTGATGCCATAGGTGTGCCAAGGGGGGTACCAGATGATTTTGCAGTAAAAGGAAAGTTTGAGTCCATTTTCCCAACCGTCACTGCTAATAATAATAATAATATTTTGATTTGCATTTATTATATCTATTGCAACCAACAACGTTTACCTGTCACCATGACTACTTGTGCCTATGTTCCAGATAACACAAGTCCATATGGTAATGTAAGCTTGTCTATTTATGATGTCCCTCTGAAGAACTAAGAAGACTTTGAGAACCGTTACTCCAGTCATTTCTGTGCCTTTGGGTTAACACGTCTTCTGATACTAACATAATAAAGTTTTATCTCTTAGAATCTAACATTTCATAGGGGGGACTGATGTGGAATTATTAAAAATTATTATTGTACTTGTATTGAATTATTGTACTAACTCCATTTTAACCTTATATTGTGACAATCCTCCATTTTGTCCTCCTAACCTGACTTCTTCAAATCCTCCATTTTGTCCTCATGACTTAACTTGTTCATTTTAAAACTACCTTACGTGACTGAACTTCTCAAACCCAATTAATACAGTAGACAAAGACCGTGTTTCCTACAAGGACAAGTACCAGGAGGTGCTGGCTACTCCTTAAGACTTGCCGGCTACTCCTTAGGACTTGTAAGATAGTATAGTTTGAAGGCCACGAGAACACAGTAGTAATGAAATGTTCTATTCATAAGAGACCTTGCACCTGGACATGAGGCCTGATATCACTGACTGTGTAAAATGACGCTCAAGCCCCCCTTTCCACCGAGTAAACCTCATGCTGGGAAAGATGGCGCCTGAGCCTTCTGTCCACACCCTTGTCCAGAACAATACCACCTCCCGGTGGGAGGACACCTAGCTGGTCACTCAAACCCCTGAGCCAATTAATAATATTGGTGGGTGGACACGAAGTTAGTCACATAATGTTTAATCCAATCAATGATGTTTATTTGTTATTATCTGATATTCAATGATGATGTCATTTGCTTTTAAAAAGATCTGCACAACTGTTTTCCAACCAGATTGCATTAAATTTTCTGAAGTGCTTTTAACCTGAACTCCATGTGTCAGTGTGAGCTTACTTCTGCGTATACGCAATTTAATCATCTCAGATTTGGACAGGAACAGATAGACTTTGAACATTTTGGTTTACTTTCAAAAAGTACCATAACATATATACCACAAATTGTGACTGGCAATTACAGAATTCCCGAATCGGGTATCTCCTACCCATCCTTGGATGTGAAAAATGGTCTCCCGTAATCACCCCATTGCAGTTAATACAGTGTCCACAGCGGTACATACCCGGTATCGCAGAGAGCCAGGTGTCAGCTTTATCCATCTTCCCTTGTAGATTAACGTTCTTCATCAAATGGTCCCTTAGGCTCTTGTGCCGCTTAAATGAAAACAAAGGTCTCTCATTAAAACAGGGAAGAAGTTTAGGATCAGATTGCAAAATCTTCCAATGCTTATTAATGATATGTTTCATCTTGCCAAAATGAGTCGAGTATGTCATCACACATGGAATACCTTTATTGGCAACCCTAGTTCTTTTCTGCAAGAGGGTATTCCTAGAGAGTAGTTTCGCCCTCTCTCTGCATTCCGTTACCACATCCGTCTCGTATCCTCTAGCAGAGAATGCTTTTACCAATTGTTCAGCCCTGATGTCATATTTAACTTCATCAGACACTATCCTACGTGCCCTGACAAACTGGCCATATGGTAGGTTCTTCATAAATGGAACCGGGTGGAATGAATCCGCATGTAGGTACGAAACCCGATCCGTGGGCTTCTGATAAAGATCAAATGATAAACGACCATCTCTTACCTGTAAATTCACATCCAAAAAGTGCATCACATGGAGATCATATTCCAACGTAAAGGAGATGGTATCCAAACAACCATCAAGTCTCTCTTTGAAATCCATTAAATCATCCACGCTACCTGTCCAAAAAAAGAAAATATCATCTATATACCTGAGCCACAATCTCACGTAACGCGTAAAGTCCTGGTCTCGGTATACAAAAGCATCCTCAAAAGCTGCCATAAATAAATTGACATATGTTGGTGCTACATTGGACCCCATCGCTGTCCCCTGTATCTGGAGGTAATATTTACCCTCGAAAACAAAGTAGTTCTTATACAGCACTAATGACAACAGGTCAACAAGTAAGCCCCTGTATGCCTCGCTCATATCCATACCCTGCATTGCACCAAATACCGCCTCGATACCTTCCTCATGTGGTATGGAGGTATATAAGCTGTTAACATCCATGGTGCACATCAAGGCACCATCGGGTATATCCCCCATCATTTCAAGCTTGCGAATAAAATCAGTAGTGTCCTGCACAAAAGAGCGCATCCCATTCACTAACGGTTGCAAATGTATATCCACAAATTTAGATAAGGGCTGCAAAATCGACCCACACCCAGCCAGCACTTGAGGTGGTGATGTCACTTCCTGTGCTGGTAACAATCTTATGCTGATGGCCATCAGCTGTAATAGGGCTTTATAAGCAGACACATTTGAACATGGATACAGGTACCCTTGATAAAGGCAGCCAGTTGGTGCCGAAACGTTGGGGGGGTTTGGTGACTCGTGTTTCTGTCTGAGGCTTGTAAGGATTTTTGTGGTAATTTATTACTATTATTTTATTGTATCTGCCTTTACTTCTGTTACTTTGTTTATATTTATTTTTTCTTATATGTTTACATTCTGGTACTTTTTTGTACATAATAAAATTTAAATATTTTTTTGAGATTGTTATGGTGTGCATTCTATATCCTATATACATTTGAATATTTAAAGCACTTGAGGGAGTGCTTATATGGTTTGCACCTGGCTGTTTTTATTGTTTTGTCTCTCCATGTGCTGTTGATTTGATCATGCAGAAATATAACATATCAATAAGGCTAAAAGTGCATTTTAATGAGGCTAAAAACGGCATAATTGGCAAAGTCTTCCAAATATGACATCTCAGCTTAGTTGATGGTGCTCATGGTGTCTAGTGGACCATAGGTATACTTATCTAAAGCATTACCTCGCAGCCACAACCATCTTCATCCTGATGAACAACTCCATCTGCCAGGAGCTGTGTCAGTGTGTGAATGTTTTGGCTGAGTTACATGTCAATTCTTCCTGCCTTTACGTGCCATATCTGCTGACGGGATTTGTACAGTAACATTTTGCCAAATTACAGTGGTAGCATGGTGATACTATCTATATTAGTCAGACAGGCCAAAAAAGGTTTCAAGAATGCCAAGTTAAAGTGATACAAGGCTGTTGTCTGCCAAAAAAGGGCAAACAAGTTCAAGTCCTCATGGGTTTTTCCTTGGGTTAAAACATAATTTCACCTTCCTTAAAGGACAACTGTCACCTCAAAACTATTTTTTAATATCATAACACTGTCATCAAGCTAAAATTTGATAAAATGCATTTTTTGTTAAAAATGTGCTGCAGGCAAATAATATATATTTCATTAGTAGATAAGAAACATTTGAATGACTATTTCTTCAAACATAAAAGTCAAGATTTGAAAAAATATTGCAGAATAAATTGTCAAGCAATCCATTACTTAAAGTACTTTAACCCTTTAAGGACTGAGACAATTATAGAAGTTAATATCAAAAACAAAACGTAAGCAAAACCTTAAATTTGCGCTATATGTATGTTTAGGCGTAATTCACCTCTTCAAACTTAGCGTTTATATTTGATTGTGTGTGAAAAATGTCAAAAAACAAAATTGAATGCTTATTTTAGCCAGTGTTTGTGACTAAGTGGCAACTAAAAAAGACTGAACATACCCCATTTGCAATACCCTGGGTTGTCTACTTTTGCAAATGGTATGCCATCATGGGGCTAATTCTCATTCCTGAGCCATACGGTCTCAAAGGCAACATAACCAATAGGGGAAATTTCAATGTGAAAAAAAGGAAATTCAAGCCTTATAGTTGACTCAGTAACTTTTGAAAACACCATAAAACCTGTACATTGGGGGTACAGTTGTACTCGGGAGACTACGCCAAACACAAATATTAGTGTTTTAAAATAGTAAAATGTATCACAACAATTATATCATCAGTGAAAGTACCACTTGTGTGTGAAAAATGCAAACAACTGAATTTTGACTGACGATTTCATCGTTGGGATATGTTTTACTGTTTTTAAACGCTAATATTTGTGTTCAGCGAAGTCTCCCGAGTAAAACAGCAACCCCCATGTACAGGTTTTATGGTGTCCTTGAAAGTTACAGGGTTAAATATAGGGCTTGCGAGTCAAATTCTCTGGACTTCCTGCCTGGGTTGTTGGGCAGGTCCCTCAGATTGTAATTAATAAAAAGAGTTGATTATGCAAAAATATTATATAAATATATTTGTAAAATGTAAATATATATATGTATGTGTATATATATGTATATATATATAATTTTTTTAAATTATTTTTATTAATATAAATCTATATATATATACACATGTAGATAGATAGGTAGGTAGATAGATAGATATAGATACATATATGTATTTATAACGGCATTCTAAATGTATTTTAAATTTAATATATGTCAATTAATATCAAAATACAGTTAGAGCAATATTTTTTGTCAATCTCTTTTTTATTGAGGCATAAAATTATATGGGATACAGAATGAAAGAAGGGAGACGATAAAGGTTCATACATAACGGGTATAGTACAATGCAATTTATATCATCTCTGAGTAACTTTTAGCCTCATTTTACATTAAGAAGAGTTGTTCTAGTAAGTTTAGCGTAGTAGTAAAGAAAGTGGTTAGACTTAAGTGAGATATCAAGCAGCGTTATAACTTCAGTAACACTAAACAGGCTAATAAGCATCGTTACCACTTATAGACGATTCGTAAAAGTCTACAAGGTACTAAAATAAGGTAAAAATAATTACTTGCTCATGTGCCTACTGAGTGATTAATACGGTTTAAACAGTGGAGAGTATTACATGAGTGTCAGGCAGTCTGGCTCAGCTTCTCTAGATAAGTACATTAATAAACAGGCTAGTGGCGTTTGTCTAAGTAGTTGTCACAAAGGTTAAAATGAGAGCAGGCATAAAACAATTAACGATAAAGACCTCGCTTGGTACATATTAACAGGAAAACAAGATTAATAAGCAAATCTTAAATGTCAACTGGCTGACCAGGCTAATCCATGATGGGCAGGCATAATACATGCTCCACTTGTTAGTGCCGGCCATAAAACATGTTTGATGTGTTCAAGGCTTGGGAATGGGATTAGAGGAGGTAGCCACATTAAAAGATGCCTGCACATCTTTGAGGCCTATTGGGCAACTGTTAAAACATACACAGAATGAGACAATAAACAATATGAGCCATTGCAACAGGTCATCTTGCCGGAATGTGCCATCGAGCCGTGATAGTCCCTCTCAGCCTATTCCCATCAGGGGCAGTTTATGCACCCACTGTAGCCGGAGGCCCCATCCGCTGCTTTCTCTGGGGATCTGCTGCAGCATCGTTGCGGTGAGGAGAGTAGGTAGACCCTGGGGTCCTGTCAGCTTTGGCTGATAGCATTTTGTTAGGTCTCTGAGTGGGAGCTGTAGCGGTTGTGTCGGGAAAGTCCAGATGGTGGCGATAGCCAGGGAGAAGCTGGGCTCACCCCCCTGCTCCGGGTTCGTGTGAAGGCCAGCGTCGGTTGTTTTGTGTTGCCAGGTGTTTTATATTGCGGGTAGGAGAATGTGCCCGTTAGACTTGGTGCTGTTTTTCTGCTTAGGGCCAGCAGGTGTCTGTGCTGCCTGACGGCCATTTTGGAGGTTCGTGGTGTCTGCCTATAATAGCTGCATCGTGCAGCAGGCCGTATCCACGATAGCACAGTGATCTCCGCTTGCAGGTGGGATTCTCCTCTGCTGCGCAACATGTCCATGAAGCTTATGCAAAGTCGATCAAATAGCTCCAGGGGGGAGAAGGGTGGCTGGGTTTGGGAGTTCCGCTTGTTATGTTTATGCTGGGCGGCCATCTTGGTTATGCCCTGTGTGCCAGCAGCCCCAGCGTGTCTTGTGGCTGGGTCGCCTGTTTGCGTTCTTGGTCGTTGTGTCCAGTGACGACCGGGATATCCCCCACCGGTCCGAGGGGGGGGGATTGCGTGGAAGACGAGATGATTGAGAGCTCTCTCCCTGAGGAGAGCGGCCGCGTCCCCCCGGCTTCAGCTCCAGTAGGCCGCATTTGCATCTCCGAGTTCCCTGCCTCGACGGTCCCCGGGGTAGTATCAGTGTGTTCTGGAGGGCACCCCCGACGTGGGTGGCGCACCCCCGAGTGGCTTCTGGCTAAATTGCGCTGCTTTTGCCCCGGTTTAAGTCCGCTTAGCGGGAGCTCGTGTCAGACACGTCTGCACGGCTCCATGGTCAGGCTCCGCCCCAGAGCAATATTTTTTAAATATGTTTCTCAATATTTATTTATTACATTATTTTTCAATTTATTCATTGATTATTTTTATTATATATAATTATATATGTAAAATTAACGTCATTCTAAGTGTATTTTAATATTAATATATATAATTATATATATATATATATATATTAATATTAAAATACACTTTTATTAATATTGTATGTATGTGTATGTATACATACAAGTACTTAGCTCATATATCTATATATGTGCATAGATATATGATCCGAGTACTTTTATTCACTTTATTAAACTTTTTATTGACTTTTAATAACTTTAACGTTTTTGCAAGCATTAGGGGGACTGCCTGAGAGCTCAGGGAGGCCCCCTACAGTCAGTGCATAAGCCGGCTATTCCGGCCATGTGATCGCAAAGACTATATGGCCGGCGGGGGCAGGATCGGGCCGAGGAGGTGTGCCTGAGCTCCCAGGCAGACCCCAGGATCGCGACCGCTGTCGTGGGAAGGTCAGGTTACCTGGTAAGTACAAAGAATGGCGGGGACGTTCTATGCCGCCCTCTGGCATTTTGGACCACCCAAAAATGGAAGTCATAGAACGCCCGCCATCCTTAAGGGGTTAAACTAAAGGAAGCCAACAATAAATGCATTTAGCTTTGATGACATAGGTGTGTTAAAGTTTTATTTCCGTGAAATCAGACAGCAATAATACTTCCAGTCAATGATCAAAGCAGCTAATAACATTGTTTTGGGTGAGCGAGCCAACACCCATTTGGAGTATAAAAAGAGTGAGTTTTTGTCTAGAAGATGTGAATCGCCTGAGCAGACTTAACAGGATCTCTACATCCTTACATCTTCTCTGCAAGAAGTAACATCATGTCTCATCACTCCATCCTCGGTACCTCTGGACACAAGCACTTCAGCTCCTGTTCAATGGCTTCTCCTAAGCATGGCAGCTCTTACCATACATTATCTCACTCCTCCAAATCAGCAGCTCATGGTCATAAGACACTGCATTGCTTTAGCAGCAGAAGTGCCAATAGTATGAGTTCCAGGGGAAACAAGATCTCAATGGGAAGCTGCCATTCTGGGAAGACTGGACATGGATCTGGACATGGATCTGGATATGGATCTGGTTTCAGTATTGGAGGTATTGGTTATGGATTTGGGGGATCTGGTTGCTCTGGAGGTATCAACAACGTTACTGTGAACCAAGGTCTTCTGGCTCCTCTCAACCTGGAGATCGACTCAACCATTCAGCGAGTGAGGACTGAAGAGAAGAATCAGATTAGAGGACTGAATGACAAATTTGCTTCTTTCATTGACAAGGTGAGATCATTTTAATGAATACGTGGAATAAAGAAATAACTGAATTTGTAGTATGCAGATGTGCTATTCCTTCTTAAAATAGTTATGCAAAGGTTAAAAAAGGGGAAAAGTTACT
Source organism: Pelobates fuscus (assembly GCF_036172605.1). Lineage (NCBI taxonomy): Eukaryota > Metazoa > Chordata > Amphibia > Anura > Pelobatidae > Pelobates > Pelobates fuscus. The sequence continues at coordinate 419,248,808 of NC_086317.1, forward strand.
TAATTTTACACTTCTATAGCCATATTTGCTTATGGTTTAAACTGGTATCAGTCAGTGTTTTTATGTCTTAATTTCAAGAGGTTATGAGACAACAAAATTAAACTATTTGGCAGTTTACATCAAAATAGTGTGCTTTCAGAAGTGTTTTTGCTGCAGAAGCCAATGTCTCCCAATACCAGCACTTTTATATATATTTTTTATGAATTAAATATTATTTAATGCAATCCAAGTATGTGCAATGTAATTACAGCTAGATTTACAATACGTGTTAGCTATTTCATTAGGGTTTTATCTAGATATGCTATTAAAGAACGAGCTACTAACTTCTGAATGTTTCGGGATAAAAGTAATGTCTACAGCAGGGGTAGGCAACCTTCAGCACTCCAGATGTTGTGGACTACATTACCTTTAATGCTCTTACCGTCATAATGCTGGCAAAGCATCAGGGGAGATGTATTCCACAACATCTAGAGAGCCAATGGATGCCTGTCTCTGCTCTAGAGACTCGTATGGGTTATTACAATTTCTATTGCAGTCTAATAATGTTAATAATTATAACAAAACTACTATTTTCATTACATGCTGAAATAAGGCATGCTTCTATGTCACTTGTAATACAGTTTGCACATTTTCTAAAATATTAGTAGACACCTTGTACTAAATATATATGGTGTCTAAAAAAAGCATAACATTATTTTTTTTCTAGGTTAGATTTTTGGAACAGCAGAATAAAATGCTGGAGACAAAGTGGTCCTTATTACAAGAACAGAAAAGTGCCCACATTCAGATAGAACCACTGTTTGAGGCTTTTATTGGTAACCTCAGGAGACAGCTGGAGAGTCTGGGATGTGAAAGAGAACGTCTGGACTCAGAAAGGAACAGTATGGAGCAATCTGTGGAAGAACTAAGGAGAAGGTATGCTGCTATTTAGATAGTTTATAATACAATAGGATAAATAAATGTATTAAATTAATCCACTCGTACTGCAACATCATGGAGTTATTCAGAAATATCATATATATATATATATATATATATATATATATATATATTTATTTCCTGGCTAATCATGGCAGCATATACACATGGGTTAGCTCCTCCCCTTACAGCCAATAGGACAGGAAAAACACCAAGGTTTTAAAAGGAGGCTCCATCCCTAAGGTCCTTAGTCTTTTTCCTGTCCTACAGCCCTTAGGACGTGAGCAATTTGCTCCCTTTACTTACAGACATGTATGTTTTTTTTTTAGCTACGTTACTTTATTTGCCTGTTTTTACTGTAGTACATTATGCAATTGTGCTATTATGCTGTGATGCATTTAAGCTTTGATATCTTTACACTAGTGCATTATACAGCTGTACCTTATTTTTAAGATTGTGGTACATTATGCGGTTGTGCTTTTACTAGGAAGCATTTAAGCTGTGTGGCATTTAAAACTGTTTCATTTAAATTTGCATTTAAAACTGTTGCATGTAATACCGTGAGTCAGTGTATTTGAAGACTGCAGTGCATTTAAAGACTGCAGTGCGTTTGAAGACTGTGATACATTTTGGAAACTGTGATACATTTGAAAACTGTTACTTTTTATACCATGAGGCCTTTAGACTGTGGTGCCTTTAAATTTTGACTTTTTGCACCTGGTTGCCTTTTAAATTACCTTGCAGGCACTTTTGTTATCTATTTTGCTTCCCCTAGGTCCCAGTGATTTATTCCCGGTTCCCTGGGTTTTTAGGGGCCATGTAGGCTTCAGACAGAGTTCTCTCCCTGGTCTCTAAACTGCAAACACACTCTGAATAGGCCCACACATGTGCAGTCTGTGTCTTAATGAGCCTAATACAGATGACTTGCATAGTGGGAATACATGTTGTGGCAGCCATCTTGGATAAGGGCAATTGCCAGAAAGTACCTAAAATAAAGGGGAAATTACAGTAAACATCCCAAACTTATTTGGTAAGTATTTGCAGGGTCTCCAGACATGGATAAGTGCTATCTTCAGCCTGTTTTAAAGATGTTTCAATGGTTTCTTATGGAATTTAACAGTGCACTTTTTTACTTACTTTACCACAGGTAATATTTAGTTATTATTATTTGTCAGATTTCTGAATCTTCACCAGGATCTGGTTATGAGGCGAAAACAGTAGAAGTAAACCGGTTATGCACTGACTGCCTCCAGAAGGTTGCCACTTCAGCATGACCTATCACTGTGCAGCCACATGACATGCGGGCAGGGCTTACAAAGTAAGTTCCAGAGGCATTAGGAGTAAGAAAAGAGGCCAGGCTTTACCCTGGGGAGGAAGTTATTTCCAACCCCAGCACTACACCACCTAAGTTGCAAACTTATGGATTATAGGTGGACACAGACCGGTCCAAAATTTTATGCCTACCATTGCAGGATACCAGCCAGCTGTGGCTTCCGCTGCTGTTTCTACAAACATGAAATATGTGATTAAAGATACTAAAGACTACTATGGAGAGAGATATTAAAAGCCAAGATTGAAGAGGCAGTCTGAAGTCTTCAGGTTACAACTGACTTCTTCACAGAAACTTCCCTGGATGTAACTAGGATATTCTCTGGATCAAATGGCTTTATCTATAGCAGCTAAGAAAGCATTATGGTTCTGTTTCTGGGATGATGACTCATCCTCCAAGTCTGCCCTCTACACCATTCTATTTGAAGGGGGTGGTGCTGTTTGTGAAAACTTTGGATAATTCCATTGAAAAGGCGAATGAGGGATGCAAGATATTTATACCTCAGGATGGAAGTTCCAAGGATCCCAGCTCCTTATAGTCTGACTAGAGAACCTCCAGTGACCAGTATTTTTGATTTATGAGATACATGGAGCTACTGACCCTGCAGGGAATACTCCAGAGGTAACTCATGGCAGTTGGTAAAACTGCCTTTCAAGGTTCTAATGTAGCTATTAAGCAGTCTTTTGCTCATCAGCAATGAACATGTCTCATCCAGTACTAGTGGCCTAATTTTTCTGATCAGACATACCTGGGCTCGTCATACTCTGGAGGCTAGAGTGGTATCCATAGTCCAGATTGATATAGACTGGAGTTTTTTCTTCAGGCACAGGAGTCTCCATACCAACAGGAGTATTAAAACCAATGAATCAAAAGGTAAAGCACTGAAGGAAGAAGCCTTCTGGACGAAGAGGTGATTTTTAGGTCCCAGAAAAAGAGCTGTTTCGCCTCTCTTCTGGTGCTAAGAGGAAAAGCACATGGAAGCCTACACTGGACCTAAGAGGGGCCAAAAAGAGGCTGAATGTCAGTGTCTTCGGGATGGAGTCAATCAGATCCATATCTCAAGCAATTTGGAAGGATAATTTCCTTATCTCTATATATCTCAAGGATGCTTACTATCAGTCCAATCTGCAGAGATCTTCGGCATTAGCTCAGAAGAGAAGTTAGTGCCCTACCATTTGACCTCAATGCAGCCCCAAGAATCTATGTGCTTGTAGTGTTATTAAGAGTCCTGAACTCCACCTGGTTCCATAATCTGGAGGATCTACTTCTGATACCCTTAGAGCCTCAGAAGGCAGGCACACAGAGGAATATAGTTCTTTCAGAACTCCTGAAGATTGGCTGCTTGATGAATATCAAGAAAAGCAGTTTCACACCAGCTCAGTGGTTGATATTCCCAAGTGGAAAATTCTATGCTCTACTTTCCCCTATCTCAGGAACAGTAACACAGATTGTGAAGGTTTTCTCTCCCAGTTTCTTCATTTCTGCTTGGTAACAGCAAGAAAATAAATGCAACTACTAGAAATCCTGGCTTCCAATGGCATCTCTGGATTCCTCACAGATCCTTCCTATCTTGGTTTCACAAGAGAAAGATTATTGGAGCCAGCCACGGACTATGTCCCCATCAGTGGAGTTACACCTTACCTGGTAGCTGAAAAGAGAGAATGGATCTATGAGTTTCAAGTGAACAGAACCTCATTGGTCAATTATTAACTCGAATTCCAGTTTTTATAAGATTGGTTGCAGAGTGTTTGGACCATGTTGCACAATATTTCCATTCATTGGTATGGAATTACGAGTCATTTTCATGGCTCTTCTTCACTTCAGAGGCTTGCTGAAGAACAAGTGGGTCCAAATTTGCTCAAATATCAGTGCAACTGTATCTTATATCTATCAAGATGGGTCTCACAGATACATATTGATGGAATTCCAGCCCATAATGATCAGGGCACAGAAGAACAACCAGGAGCTCAGAATACAATGGCTGTTTGCTTGAGCCGAATAACTGTGGACAAGGTGGATTGGCAACCCTGTCCCAACATATCTTTGGATTGAACAGATTTGTCTGATACCCTACATAGATCTTATGCCATTTCTTGGAACTACCAGGTCCAGAAGTATTTTCTACATGCTAGGACCAGAATGCTCAGGTTCAGGATACACAGACTCAAATCTATTATTTTAGTCTGATGTACATATTTTCCTGTTTTCGACTTTCCTAAAAAGGTAATGCAAAAGGTGACAGTGGAAGACCGTGTTGACTCTAATTCCTATGATGAATAAGATGATTCTGGAACCTCCAAGGGAAATTCCAGTACGTCCAGACCTATTACAAGGCCCCTTGATGCACCGGGATCCTCAAGTTCTGGTGTTTATGCGGGAGTCCATATTAGTATAGGCATCCCTGAGACGATTTTTGAGATCCTCTTAAAATCCTATACATGCTTTGCAAAGCTTGACATGCTTTTGTCTGTTGCAATTACTCCTTGTTCAGGCCTTGAAAGGTTCTGTGTTATATACTACTCTAGAGGAGCACTTAGCTGCACTTTGCGTCATATAGGCATTGATTGAAATCATGCCTCCACTGAGTGTGGTGAAGCCAATATGTGACTTACCACTGGTCTCATGGGCCCTGTCTAAACCATTATTTGAACCTCTAGAAGGTGCTTCCATGGTGGTTGCACAGAAATTGCTGGTGGCTGGTATCCCAGCAAGGAGAATGGGTGAACTACAGGCTTGAAACTGTGAACCCCCTTTCACTACTTTTCAACAGATATGGTTGTCTTGCATTTGGCACCTGAAGATCCTGCCTAAGGTGACTGCTTATCTATGTTATTCTCTACTTGTACTGAACGGTACCCATTGAGTGTTGATGCCCCTGGTGCTTTGCTTCATGTAAGCAACAGTTGAACTCAAGCCTCCACTGAGGGTGTTGAAACCAATATGTGACGTACCACTGGTCTCAAGGGCTCTGACTAAACCATTTGAACCTCTAGCAGGAGCTTCCAAGAGATTAGCACAGATGTTGCTATTGCTGGTGGCTGGTACCTCAGCAGGGTGAATGTGTGAACTCCAGACTTGATCCTGTGTACCCCCCATTCACTGAACTTCAACAGGATATGGTTGTCTTGCATGTAGCACCAGAGATCCTGCTAAAAGTGAGAACCTTTGAATGCCATTCTCTGCCTGTACCAAAGGATTTCAGGGCATTCTCCACTAGTGCTGTTGCAGCATCTCGTGGGCTTCCACGGCAATGGTCTCTGCTGAAACTTTTTAAAGTTGACATTTGGACCTCTTTGAACTAGTTTGTACTGCATTACATATTGGACATTGAAGCAATTAATGAGGCACAATTTGGACGTCACGTCCATTCTCTACCTGTGCTGAAGGGTATCAGGACACTTTCCTCTCGTGCTGTTGCAGAATCGTGGGTTTCCAAGGCAATGGTTTCTGCTGACACTTTTTGTAAGCTAGCATTTGAACCTCTTTGGACACGTTTGTCTGGCATTTCATACTGTTTGTTAAAACAGTCTATGATGCACAATTTGGTACTCAAGTACTTAACTAAGTTCATTCTTCTAACTATGTTGAATTATTCTGATTATTTGATTGGCTATTCTGTCCCTCCCTTTGTAAGCTTGGGTATTCCCCATGTGTATATGCTGCCATGATTAGCCAGGAAAATGAAAAATGTATTCATACTTACCGTAATTTTATTTTCTTGGCTATTATTCATGGCAGCATATACTGCTCACCCATTGATGTCTCTGTTTATGTACTGTAGAGCTTGTAAACTGACTGAGAACCTTATTGATGGAATCTCCTTTTAAAACCTTGGTGTTTTTCCTGTCATATCGGATGTAAGGGGAGGAGCTAACCCATGTGTAGGCTGCCATGAATAATAGCCAGGAAAAGAAAATTACGGTATGAATACATTTTCCAATATATATATATATATATATATATATATATATATATATATATATATATATATATATATATATATATATATATATATATATATATATTCTTCCCATATATATATATCTGGGAAGAAAATAATAAATGTCTGCTATGTTTGCACAAATTCCAATTTCCAACAAATCATTTGTCCAAATTTTTGCATGTGCTCTCTTAAAATGTATTTAAGAGTCCAGTACACGTTAGTATCATTAAGAAGAAAATTTAAACGTAAAAGTTTCTTAAAATTTAAAATTCTGTATGCTTGCAATTAATGTTTAACGTTATAGATATGAAGAAGAAGTGAACAGACGCACTGCTGCAGAGAATGAGTTTGTTGGAATAAAGAGGGTGAGTGATATCATACAAAAAGTGTATCTATATGTAAAAGAATAACACATATAAACATATATCTATAATTTTACTGTTACTATGCATTCATCTCTTCTTCAGGATGTAGACGCAGCTTTTATGAATAGAGCGGAATTACAAGGAAAGGCTGATTCCCTGAATGAAGAGATCAATTTCTTGAGGACTCTGAATGATGCGGTAAATATAGTTTCATATTTCTCTTTTTAATATCCATGATATTACAAGGAATGCAAAACATGAACAAGTATATTAACAACCCCGAATATATTTATACTTGATTAAAATGCCTTTATGTTAGAGAAAATTGAGGCTTTTACAACCATGCCTCGTCTGTTCTTTGTATCCTTATAGGAAATAGCCCAGCTCCAGGCTCAGATCTCAGACACCTCAGTGGTTGTGTCCATGGATAACAGTCGGGATCTGGACCTGGATGGAATCATTGCCGAGGTCAGATCTCAATATGAGGACATTGCTAACAGGAGCAGAGCTGAGGCGGAGGCCACTTACCAGTCACGGGTGAGACTATCCAATTCAAATCATACAGATCATTACCTATAAAAAAATGTTTCTATACTAAGTTTGCTTTCGCCTTTGGCAGTTTGTGGAGCTTCAGACAGCGGCAGGAAGAAATGGGAACAATCTGCAGAGCAGCAGAGATGAGATCTGTGAATTAAATCGTGCAATTCAAAGACTAAGAGGAGAAATCGACAATGTGAAAGCACAGGTAAAACAGGTTTTATGTCAAGTGAATCCACCAGGTAGTTGAAGAGATAAAATCAAATCAATTTAGATTCAGCAAAATCAACACTTCAATAGCTATTGTTAACATTTCCCAACTGTATTCCTTTGAAACAGTTACTCTCAAAAACAGAAGTGTAACTACAAGTAATATATTATAAAATGTATGAAAACATTTCAGCGCTCTGCACTCGAATCAGCAATAAATGAAGCCGAGGAACGTGGAGAATCTGCTGTCAGAGATGCCAAGAACAAGCTCTCTGAGTTGGAAGGTGCTCTACAAAAGGCCAAGCAGGACATGGCTCGTCAACTGCGAGAATACCAGGAGCTGATGAATGTGAAACTGGCACTGGATATTGAGATTGCCACCTACAGGAAGATGCTGGAAGGAGAGGAGGGCAGGTGAGTGCAATATCCTACTGAGAGTTTACTAGGTATTCATGCAAAACGGACATTCATCCGGCTTCTAACTGTGGCCCTAGATCTTTGTTCCTATATGTTCTCATCATTGTATATCTCCCTATCCCCACACTGCAAATTTTTATTGGGTCATGTGACGGTCTACATGATACCCTTTGTAAGCTACGGTTATACTTACTTTGGTATGCAGGACTGAGACTTTGTAGGCAGCCAAAACATTATTTTTCTTGGGGATGACAGACTCCCAATAAACGTTTGGCACTGTTTTAACCTTTATACCATGGTGGTTGCAAGAAGAACACATATTACAGATGTAGTAACTCACTAAGGTTCTAATTAAAAAAAAAAAAAACTATACATATGAAATAGAATCCCAAATGTTAAAGTGTTATAAATTTGAAATCAAATGCCATTATATTATTACCACTTATTATTCTGACCAAATGTGAGAAAGTCATTTAGTGCTAAACTAATACTTTTTATCTTTTGTTTTAGGTTGACTGCACATGACTCTGTTAATATATGTAAGTGAGGCAATATTTAAACAATTTAATTAAATGTTAACGAGGACATATGCATACATAGATTAAGCGTGTAACTCACTTGTTAATGTCACACTTTAAATTCTGAATAAAGTACACTGTCACTTTCCTCTTTCCAGTGTTAAATTGATCTATACATTGTTTTACACTGTAGGCAATGTTAGTCACAACTGCTGATTATCATGTAACACACAAACACGTGGTCACCCACACATACATATACAAACGTGCTTAGTAATATGCTTACTCTATATGTGTAACAGATCTTAATATAAAATTTTAAGTACAATTCAGACTATAATAAAACATATTTTAATAGTTATTTTAAGAACTCTGATTCTTCAAACTTTTTTTAATTTAATGTTTTTTTTTATTTGCAAATTGTCCCTATTTCTCTCTATATTTCATATTTATTACAGACCTAAAATGGCTGCTTCTTTGGTTGAAGATTTCAGTCCAGTCAAGTACACATAGTTACCTCTCTACATCCATGTTTTTCAGCAAATGTTTAACATTCTACATTCATGTCTTTCAGCTGTGCTACATTCTAGCACTGGAGGAAAATCCAGCTCAGGAGGGAAGTCCCATGGTCCAAGTGATCATAAGGGAGGATTCAGTGCAAGCAGTGGGAGGAGCTTTAGCCACCTCTCCAAAAGCAAACATAGCTCTGGCCACGGACACCACTGCTAAAGTAGAAGCTAGCCACGTCTCTACATATATTAGAGCAAAAGTGAAAGTATAGATTGTAGTGAAATCACTGGCACTATATATTATCAATCTGCTATATTGATCTGTTTGGTATTCACTATGCATAGATCATTCTCATTTGCAAACTCAAAATATTTCTATTCCCCATCTTCTCTTAGGATAATCCTCACTCATATGTTGTAAATATACGCTTTACTAATTACCTGTACTGTTTCTCTTCAATAAAATGGTATTCATTCAAGAATGCTTGACAACATTGTGTTTATTGTAAATTGTTTAAGAATTAACACATTATGGCATTATGTGTCATAGGAAGATGTATCTGAGGCGATAAAAAAATTCTATACGATTAAATACTAAATTGTGGTGTTGCACACGTCATCATGGCCTTGATTAATATTTTTTAGATAAGCTTTTTAAAAGATTCAGTATAGTTTTTATAAACCTTTAAAATAATTTCATTTGTTTAAACATATTTATATTTTAATTATTAAATATTTTGAAAAAAAAAAGGTTTGCCAAAAAATATTAAATAATTTATATAGCTTTTCTAAAATATTCAATCATTTGAATAGTTTATCTAAAAATATTAAATCAAGCCCTATACTAGAGATTATCACATCATACATTACTGTTTTAATAAATATGAATGGGCACTAGGGCGATATATTAATTGCCTAAGCCTCAAAACATAATGTTCATTCCTTGCACAGTATAAAAATACCCCTCTAGAATTTATGGCATGATTTATCCTCCCAAAACATTCATCCTTCATCTCCCACTTTCTGTTAGTGCCTGTTGTAGTGGATTCTAAACTAATTTCAGGATTTTCCATGTTATATGATTTTGTAAGATATACACAAAATGTATTAGTGAAACAAAAACAAGACTTACTTATTGTTTTTATTGTAAAAGAGCTGGTTTCATAGCTAAATAAAAATAAAAATATAGATGTCTTTCAAAAAACTTTCATAAATATTTACTAAGTCACAATGGCCCTATCAAATAGGGTAGTACCATCCGGCTGCCTATCCAGCAATATTAAATTGAGGCCAAAATCCAGTGTGTAGTGAATAACCCGTCAGTTCTCAGCATTGCTTGAAGTGACACAGTTGCTGAAGGATATACGCACCAATGGTAAGTTTTATTGTCTGTGTTACTTTACATAAAATACAGATATAGAAACAGAGATAGAGGTAGAAATGGTGCAATATTGTGAATGTGTCAATGACATTGGCAGTATGAATAATTACTCTTCTGTGAGACAATAAAGAAACTAATGTAGAACATGTGACTCTTAAATGATCCCTGCCAAAGCACAGGTAGGAATAGAAAAGATTGCCATTCCAGAACAAATTTTTACTTTTTCCTTCCTTTCATCGTCTATAAAAAAAACATAGCAGATAAAGTGCTTTTCTGTTAGTTTAAAAAGAGGGCACCCAGAAAAGGATGATCAGTCGGCAGAGTCCTGACCAAAAACTCAAATTGCTTTTCTTTTCATTATGATGAAGTGTAGTTGCAGAGATAAGCACAATCATACAATTAAAACACTCTTTCTCGTTTAGTTTATCTACTAAACAGTTCAACATTAAAAGAAAGTGGTTGGATGTCTCAGCCCAAATTACATAGCTAAAGACAGCATTCAGGACAACTAAGGCAATGCAGTCACTGTTGTTGGCTTTCACAGAGGACACAAGCTCAGGGGCAAATCCAGAACCCCATTTTAGAAGGGTCAGTGGAGGGTTATTTAATTGCATGACTTTAGAATAATGCCTGAAGAGATTACAGATATATTGGATTTAGAGAATTTCTCAACTTATTGCACACACAATTAGCCTCCATTTTGTCATTTGAATTTGTAATTTGCTACAATGTGATTATCAGTAAATAAATAATAATAAAGTAAATGCACAGAATGTCGAGATGTGAATGCAGTGGTGTGATTGTTTGGACTGTTAGTATGTATGTGTGCAGTCGTGTGATTGTGTGTTGTGTTTGCCTATCTCCCTCCCCTTAATAATGAACTTCCCATTTACTCCAATATATATCTCCCTATTCCCACACTATACATTTATCTGTCCCATACTTTGTGTATCTTCCCATAACTCCTCCTTCCCCCATTTGAGGACCTCTACATTAAGCCCACCTTGTGTCTCTCTCACCATATCACCTTTTCCTCCACAACTTGTGTGTTTTTGGTGCAGCTTTCTGCAAAACATGTATTTATTTTTTTCTGTGCAAAAATCATAAAGATTTGATCATGCAGAAATATAACATATCAATAAGGCTAAAACTGCATTTTAATGAGGCTAAAAACAGCATAATTTGTGAAGACTCCCAAATATGACATCTCAGCTTAGTTGATGGTGGTCATGGTGTCTAGTGGATTGTAGGTATACTTATCTAAAGCATTACCTCACAGCCACAACCATCTTCATCCTGATGAAAAACTTCATCTGCCAGGAGCTGTGTTTGTGATGTGTGAATGTGTGAATGTTTTGGCTGAGTTACATGTCAATTCTTCCTGCCTTTACGTGCCATATCTGCTGACGGGATTTGTACAGTAACATTTTGCCAAATTACAGTGGTAGCATGGTAATAACATCTACATTAGTCAGACAGGTCAAAAAAGGTTTCAAGAATGCTAAGTTAAAGTGATACAAGGCTGTTGTCAAAAAAGTGTACAAGCTCAAGTCCTCATGGGTTTTTCCTCGGGTTAAATCAGAATTTCACCTTCTTTAACCCCTTAAGGACCAAACTTTTGGAATAAAAGGGAATCATGACATGGCACACATGTCATGTGTCCTTAAGGGGTTAAAGGACAACTGTCATCTCAAAACTATTTTTAATATCATAACACTGTCATCAAGCTAAAATTTGATAAAATGCATTTTTTGTTAAAAATATGCTGCAGGGAAATAATATATATTTCATTAGTAGATAAGAAACATTTGAATGACTATTTCTTCAAACATAAAAGTCAAGATTTGAAAAAATATTGCAGAATAAATTGTCAAGCAATCCATTACTTAAAGTACTTTAACCCTTTAAGGACTGAGCCAATTATAGAAGTTAATATTATTATTATTATTATTATTGCAATTTATATAGCGCCAACAGATTCCGTAGCGCTTTACAATATTATGAGAAGGGATTTAACTATAGATAGGACAATTACAAATAAACTTACAGGAACAATAGGTTGAAGAGGACCCTGCTCGATCGAGCTTACATTCTATAGGAGGTGGGTGTAAAACACATTAGGACAGGAATTTGCAATCAAATAAGGTGGACTGCCCTTTAGGAGAGGGCAAGAGACAGGTATGTGAGGTAAGGGTTAGTCTTGGAGGCCATATGCTTTCCTAAAGAGATGAGTTTTAAGGCACTTCTTAAAAGATGCAAGACTAGGGGAGAGTCTGATGGCGGTAGGCAGGCTATTCCATAGGAAGGGAGCCGCCCGCGAGAAGTCCTGCAAGCGCAAGTTGGCCGTACGAGTGCGGACAACGGACAGGAGGTGGTCACGGGCAGAACGGAGAGACCGAGAAGGGACATACCTATGGATCTGTGAGGAGATATAAGAGGGGCTAGAGTTGTTCAGTGCTTTATAGGTGTGAGTTAGTACCTTGAATTGACTCCTATAGCATACAGTAAGCCAATGTAAGGACTGGCAGAGGGGTGAGGTGTGAGAGAAACGACTAGAGAGGAAAATCAGTCTAGCAGCAGCGTTCATTACGGACTGTAGGGGTGCAGTACGGCTTTTGGGAAGACCAATCAGGAGAGGGTTACAGTAATCCATGCGGGAGATTACCAGAGCATGGACAAGCTCCTTGGTAGTATCTGGTGCAAGAAAGGGGCGGATGCGGGCTATGTTTTTAAGATGGAATCTACAGGATTTGGCAACATGCTGGATGTGAGGCTCAAAGGTGAGACCAGAGTCAAGTATGACGCCAAGACAGCGCGCTTGCAAGGATGGACTGATGTTGGTACCACAAACTTGAAGGGAGAGTGAAAGAGGAGGATCAGTATTAGGAGGAGGAAAGACAAGGAGCTCAGTTTTTGAGAGATTGAGTTTCAGAAAGCGGGAGGACATCCAGTCAGAGATGGAAGAAAGGCAAGCAGTGACACGTTGCAGGATGGCAGGGGAGAGGTCCGGGGAGGAGAGATATAGCTGGGTGTCATCAGCATACAGGTGGTAGTGGAATATCAAAACAAAACGTAAACAAAACCTTAAATTTGCGCTATATGTATGTTCAGGCGTAATTCACCTCTTCAAACTTAGCGTTCATATTTGATTGTGTGTGAAAAATGTAAAAAAACTAAATTGAATGCTTATTTTAGCCAGTGTTTGTGACTAAGTGGCTACTAAAAAAGACTGGACATACCCCATTTGCAATACCCTGGGTTGTCTACTTTTGCAAATGGTATGCCATCATCGGGCTAATTCTCATTCCTGAGCCATACGGTCTCAAAGGCAACATAACCAATAGGGGAAATTTCAATGTGAAAAAAAGGAAATTCAAGCCTTATATTTGTCTCAGTAACTTTTGAAAACACCATAAACCTGTACATTGGGGGTACTGTTATACTCGGGAGCATGGGCGTAGGAACCGGGGGGGATGGGTTATGGGGAAATCCCCCCCAGCTCCGCCGGTCCCCCTCATGCTGCAGCCGCCCGAGCGCTCTGTAGAGAGCCTCAGGCGGCTGCAGCTTTGCCTGGGCTGGTGCGTCCATGAGGGCGCACCGCCCGGGCGCAGCATGAGGAGAGGGGCTGACAGGAGGGAAGCGCTCAGCGCTCCCTCCTGTCACTCCCTCACTGTAGCGTGGCCGAGCCCTGTATGGTACAGGGCTCGGCCACGCTACAACAGAGGTAGGGGAGGGGGGAGGAACAGAGGAGGGAGAGAGGGAGGGAGGGAGAAAAAAGAGAGTGACAAGGGAGGGAGGGAAGAGGGAGAAAAAAGAGAGTGACAAGGGAGTGAGGGGGGGAGAAAAGAAGAGAGTGACAAGGGAGGGAGGGGGGGAGAAAAAAGAGAGTGACAAGGGGGGGGGAAGAGAGTGACAAGGGAGGGAGGGGGGAAAAAGAGAGTGACAATGGAGGGAGAAAAAGAGAGTGACAAGGGAGGGAGGGGAGGAGAAAAAAAGAGAGTGACAAGGGATGGAGGGGGGGAAAGAGAGTGACAAGGGAGGGAGGGGGAGAAAGTGTGACAAGGGAGGGAGGGAGGGGGAGAAAAAAGAGAGTGACAAGGGAGGGAGGGAGGGGGAGAAAGAGAGTGACGAGGGAGGGGGAGAAAGAGAGTGACAAGGGAGGGGGAGAAAGAGAGTGACAAGGGAGGGAGGGAGGGAGGGAGGGGGAGAAAAAAGAGAGTGACAAGGGAGGGAGGGAGGGGGAGAAAGAGTGACAAGGGAGGGAGGGAGGGGTAGAAAAAAGAGAGTGACAAGGGAGGGAGGGGGAGAAAGATTGACAAGGGTGGGAGGGGGAGAAAGAGAGTGACAAGGGAGGGAGGAAGGGAGGGGTGAAAGAGAGTGACAAGGGAGGGGGAGAAAGAGAGTGACAAGGGAGGGGGAGAAAGAGAGTGGGAGGGAGGGAGGGGAGAAAGAGAGTGGGGAGGGAGAGAGGGGAGAAAGAGAGTGACAAGGGAGGGGGAGAAAGAGAGTGGGGAGGGAAGGAGAGAGGGGGAGAAAGAGAGTGGGGAGGGAAGGAGAGAGGGGGAGAAAGAGAGTGACAAGGGAGGGAGGGGGAGAAAGAGAGTGACAAGGGAGGGAGAAAGAGAGTGGGGAGGGAAGGAGAGAGGGGGAGAAAGAGAGTGACAAGGGATGGAGGGGGGAAAGAGAGTGACAAGGGAGGGAGGGGGAGAAAGTGTGACAAGGGAGGGAGGGAGGGGGAGAAAAAAAGAGAGTGACAAGGGAGGGAGGGAGGGGGAGAAAGAGAGTGACGAGGGAGGGGGAGAAAGAGAGTGACAAGGGAGGGGGAGAAAGAGAGTGACAAGGGAGGGAGGGAGGGAGGGAGGGGGAGAAAAAAGAGAGTGACAAGGGAGGGAGGGAGGGGGAGAAAGAGTGACAAGGGAGGGAGGGAGGGGTAGAAAAAAGAGAGTGACAAGGGAGGGAGGGGGAGAAAGATTGACAAGGGTGGGAGGGGGAGAAAGAGAGTGACAAGGGAGGGAGGAAGGGAGGGGTGAAAGAGAGTGACAAGGGAGGGGGAGAAAGAGAGTGACAAGGGAGGGGGAGAAAGAGAGTGGGGAGGGAGGGAGGGGAGAAAGAGAGTGGGGAGGGAGGGAGGGGAGAAAGAGAGTGACAAGGGAGGGGGAGAAAGAGAGTGGGGAGGGAAGGAGAGAGGGGGAGAAAGAGAGTGACAAGGGAGGGAGGGGGAGAAAGAGAGTGACAAGGGAGGGAGAAAGAGAGTGACAAGGGAGGGAGAAAGAGAGTGACAAGGGAGGGAGAAAGAGAGTGACAAGGGAGGGAGACAGAAAGTGACAAGGGAGGGAGGGGGAGAAAGAGAGTGACAAGGGGGGACAGAGGGGGAGAAAGAGAGTGACAAGGGAGGGAGGGGGAGAAAGAGTGACAAGGGAGGGAGGGAGGGGGAGAAAGAGTGACAAGGGAGGGAGGGAGGGAGGGGAGGGAAGAGAGTGACAGGGAGGGAGGGGGAGAAAGAAAGTGACAAGGGAGGGAGGGAGGGAGGGAGGGGGAGAAAGAAAGTGACAAGGGAGGGAGGGAGGGAGGGAGGGGGAGAAAGAGAGTGACAAGGAAGGGAGGGAGGGGGAGAAAGAGAGTGACAAGGGAGGGAGGGAGGGGGAGAAAGAGAGTGACAAGGGAGGGAGAAAGAGAGTGACAAGGGAGGGAGGGGGAGAAAGAAAGTGACAAGGGAGGGAAGGGGATAAAAAGTGACGAGGGAGGGGGAGAAAGAGTGACAAGGGAGGGAGGGAGGGGAGAAAGAGTGACAAGGGAGGGGGGAGGGGGAGAAAGAGTGACAAGGGATGGGGAGGGGGAGAAAGAGTGACAAGGGAGGGGGGAGGGGGAGAAACAGTGACAAGGGAGGGGGGAGAAAGAGAGTGACAAGGGAGGGGGTGGAGAAAGAAAGTGACAAGGGAGGGAGGGGGAGAAAGAGTGACAAGGGAGGGAGGGAGGGAGGGGGAGAAAGAGAGTGACAAGGGAGGGAGAAAGAGAGTGACAAGGGATGGAGAGGGAGAAAGAGAGTGACAAGGGAGGGAGGGGGAGAAAGAAAGTGACAAGGGAGGGAGGGGGAGAAAGAGTGACAAGGGAGGGGGAGAAAGAGTGACAAGGGAGGGGAGAAAGAGTGACAATGGAGGGGGAGAGAGAGTGACAAGGGAGGGAGGGGAGAAAGAAAGTGACAAGGGAGGGAGGGGGAGAAAGAAAGTGACAAGGGAGGGAGGGAGGGGGAGAAAGAAAGTGACAAGGGAGGGGGAGAAAGAAAGTGACAAGGGAGGGAGGGAGGGGGAGAAAGAGAGTGACAAGGGAGGGAGGGAGGAAGGGAGGGGGAGAAAGAGAGTGACAAGGGAGGTAGGGAGGGGGAGAAAGAGAGTGACAAGGGAGGGAGGGAGGGGGAGAAAGAGAGTGACAAGGGAGGGAGAGAGATTGACATTCATCACACACTCACACAATCATGCAACCCTTACACACACAGAAACACACAATGCATTCCTTACACACACTCAATGCACCCCGTGCACACACACACACACAATCACACAATCATGCAACCCTTACACACACAGAAACACACAATGCATTCCTTAAACACACTCATTGCACCCTGTACACACACTCAATGCACCCCTTACAGATGCACACTGCATCCCGTTCATACACAGAAACACACCTTGCAGCCCTTACACATACACACACAGATTCACACAATGCATTCCTTACACACATATCAGGACATCCCCTACACACTCCACCCTCTGTGAACAAGCTCATTGGTGGAACATGAAGGTGGACCCTGGGACCCAGACCTTGAGCTGTGTAAAGGGCCCCCAAAAAATGGAGCTGCTTCCCGTTCTCCCAGAACATTGATTTTTATGACCACAGTTACAAACAGCCTCCAGAGAGACTGTTCTACACCAGACAAGTGGAGCCAGACTGCAGCTAGAGCCCATCATCATCCTCATCTGGTTGTAAGTAGGCAATCTAGCATATTATTCGTGGCACTAATCTCTAATTTACCTCACATTAAAGAAACACTATAGTCCCCAGAACCACTGCAGCTTAATGTAGTGGTTCTAGTGTCTATAGCCTGTCCCTGCAGGCCTTTTAATGTAAACATGGCGGCACTCCAGCACTGGCGTTAGTTAAAATGGCAGAAAAATTTATTGGAAAGGGTTAGGGGGGCTACTAATAAGGATAGGGGAGAGGTGTAGGTAGAAAAATAATTGGAAGGGTTTGGGGGCTACTAATATGGATGGGAGGAGGGGGAGGTAGAAAAATTATTGGAAGGGGTTAGGGGAGTACTAATATGAATGGAAGGGGTAGGGTGGGTTCTAATATGCATGGAAGGTTCTATATATGTATGTGTATATATATATGTATATATATAATTTTTTTCAATTATTTTTATTAATATAAATCTATATATATATATATATATATATATATATATATATATATATATATATATATATATACACATGTAGATAGATAGATAGGTAGATAGATAGATATAGATACATATATGTATTTATAACATCATTCTAAATGTATTTTAAATTTAATATATGTCAATTAATATCAAAACACAGTTAGAGCAATATTTTTTAAATATGTTTTTCAATATATATTTATTACATTTTTTTTCAATTTATTTATTGATTATTTTTATTATATATAATTATATATGTAAAATTAACGTCATTCTAAATGTATTTTAATATTAATATATATATAATTATATATATATATATATATTAATATTAAAATACACTTTTATTAATATTGTATGTATGTGTATGTATACATACAAGTACTTAGCTCATATATCTATATATGTGCATAGATATATGATCCGAGTACTTTTATTTACTTTATTAAACTTTTTATTGACTTTTAATAACTTTAACGTTTTTGCAAGCATTAGGGGATTAGGGGGACTGCCTGAGAGCTCAGGGAGGCCCCCTACAATCAGTGCATAAGCCGGCAATTCCGGCCATGTGATCGCAAAGACCATATGGCTGGCGGGGGCAGGATCGGGCAGAGGAGGTGTGCCCCCAGGATCGCGACCGCTGTCGCGACCGCTGTCGTGGGAAGGTCAGGGACCTGGTAAGTACAAAGAATGACGAGGACGTTCTATGCTGCCCTCCGGCATTTTGGACCACCCAAAAATGGAAGTCATAGAACGCCCGCTATCCTTAAGGGGTTAAACTAAAGGAAACCAACAATAAATGCATTTAGCTTTGATGACATAGGTGTGTTAAAGTTTTATGTCCGTGAAATCAGACAGCAATAATACTTCCAGTCAATGATCAAAGCAGCTAATAACATTGTTTTGGGTGAGCGAGCCAACACCCATTTGAAGTATAAAAATAATGAGTTTTTGTCTAGGATGTGAATCGCCTGAGCAGACTTAACAGGATCTCTACATCCTTACATCTCCTCTGCAAGAAGTAACATCATGTCTCATCACTCCATCCTTGGTACCTCTGGACACAAGCATTTCAGCTCCTGTTCAATGGCTTCTCCTAAGCATGGCTACCATACATTATCTCACTCCTCCAAATCAGCAGCTCATGGTCATAAGACACTGCATTGCTTTAGCAGCAGAAGTGCCCATAGTATGAGTTCCAGGGGAAACAAGATCTCAATGGGAAGCTGCCATTCTGGGAAGACTGGACACGGATCTGGACATGGATCTGGATATGGATCTGGTTTCAGTATTGGAGGTATTGGTTATGGATTTGGGGGATCTGGTTGCTCTGATGGTATCAACAACGTTACTGTGAACCAAGGTCTTCTGGCTCCTCTCAACCTGGAGATCGACCCAAGCATTCAGCGAGTGAGGACTGAAGAGAAGAATCAGATTAGAGGACTGAATGACAAATTTGCTTCTTTCATAGACAAGGTGAGATCATTTTAATGAATACGTGGAATAAAGAAATAACTGAATTTGTAGTATGCAGATGTGCTATTCCTTCTTAAAATAGTTATGCAAAGGTTAAAAAAGGGAAAAAGTTACTTAATTTTACACTTCTATAGCCATATTTGCTTATGGTTTAAACTGGTATCAGTCAGTGTTTTTATGTCTTAATTTCAAGAGGTTATGAGACAACAAAATTAAACTATTTGGCAGTTTATATCAAAATAGTGTGCTTTCAGAAGTGTTTTTGCTGCAGAAGCCAATGTCTCCCAATACCAGCACTTTTATATATATTTTTTTATGAATTAAATATTATATAATGCAATCCAAGTATGTGCAATGTAATTACAGCTAGATTTACAATACTTGTTAACTATTTCATTAGGGTTTTATCTAGATATGCTATTAAAGAACGAGCTACTAACTTCTGAATGTTTCGGGATAAAAGTAATGTCTACAGCAGGGGTAGGCAACCTTCAGCACTCCAGATGTTGTGGACTACATTACCTTTAAAGCTCTTACCGTCATAATGCTGGCAAAGCATCAGGGGAGATGTATTCCACAACATCTAGAGAGCCAATGGATGCCTATCTCGTATGGGTTACTAAAATTTCTATTGCAGTCTAATATTAATAATAATAAAAATACTATTTTCATTACATGCTGAAATAAAGCATGCTTCTATGTCACTTGTAATACAGTTTGCACATTTTCTAAAATATCATTAGACACCTTGCACTAAATATATATGGTGTCTAAAAAAAGTATAACATTATGTTTTTTCTAGGTTAGATTTTTGGAACAGCAGAATAAAATGCTGGAGACAAAGTGGTCTTTACTACAAGAACAGAAAAGTGCCCACATTCAGATAGAACCACTGTTTGAGGCTTTTATTGGTAACCTCAGGAGACAGCTGGAGAGTCTGGGATGTGAAAGAGAACGTCTGGACTCAGAAAGGAACAGTATGGAGCAATCTGTGGAAGAACTAAGGAGAAGGTATGCTGCTATTTAGATAGTTTATAATATAATAGGGTAAATAAATATATTACATTAATCCACTCGAACTGCAACATCATGGAGTTATTCAGAAATATCATATATATATATATATATATATATATATATATTTCCTGGCTAATCATGGCAGCATATACACATGGGTTAGCTCCTCCCCTTACAGCCAATAGGACAGGAAAAACACCAAGGTTTTAAAAGGAGGCTCCATCCCTAAGGTCCTTAGGCTTTTTCCTGTCCTACAGCCCTTAGAACGTGAGCAATTTGCTCCCTTTACTTACGGACATGTATGTTTTTTTTTTAGCTACGTTACTTTATTTGCCTGTTTTTACTGTAGTACATTATGAAATTGTGCTATTATGCTGTGATGCATTTAAGCTTTGATATCTTTACACTAGTGCATTATACAGCTGTACCTTATTTTTAAGATTGTGGTACATTATGCGGTTGTGCTTTTACTAGGAAGCATTTAAGCTGTGTGGCATTTAAAACTGTTTCATTTAAATTTGCCATTTCATTATGGTTCTGTTTCTGGCATGATGACTCATGCTCCAAGTCTGCCCTCTACACCATTCTATTTGAAGGGGGTGGTGCTGTTTGTGAAAACTTTGGATAATTCCATTGAAAAGGCGAATGAGGGCTGCAAGATATTTATACCTCAGGATGGAAGTTCCAAGGATCCCAGCTCCTTATAGTCTGACTGGAGAGCCTCCAGTGACCAGTATTTTTGATTTATGAGATACATGGAGCTACTGACCCTGCAGGGAATACTCCAGAGGTAACTCATGGCAGTTGGTAAAACTGCCTTTCAAGGTTCTAATGTAGCTATTAAGCAGTATTTTGCTCATCAGCAATGAACATGTCTCCTCCAGTACTAGGAGCCTAATTTTTCTGATCGGACATACCTGGGCTCGTCATACTCTGGAGGCTTGAGTGGTATCCATAGTCCAGATTGATATAGAGTGGAGTTTTTTCTTCAGGCACAGGAGTCTCCATACCAACAGGAGTATTAAGACCAATGAATCAAAAGGTAAAGCACTGAAGGAAGAAGCCTTCTGGACGAAGAGGTGATTTTTAGGTCCCAGAAAAAGAGCTGTTTCGCCTCTCTTCTGGTGCTAAGAGGAAAAGCACATGGAAGCCTACACTGGACCTAAGAGGGGCCAACAAGAGGCTGAATGTCAGTGTCTTCGGGATGGAGTCAATCAGAACCATATCTCAAGCAATTTGGAAGGATAATTTCCTTATCTCTATATATCTCAAGGATGCTTACTATCAGTCCAATCTGCAGAGATCTTCGGCA
This sequence comes from Pelobates fuscus, assembly GCF_036172605.1. Lineage (NCBI taxonomy): Eukaryota > Metazoa > Chordata > Amphibia > Anura > Pelobatidae > Pelobates > Pelobates fuscus. The sequence continues at coordinate 419,270,188 of NC_086317.1, forward strand.
TTAGCTCAGAAGAGAAGTTAGTGCCCTACCATTTGGCCTCAATGCAGCCCCAAGAATCTATGTGCTTGTAGTGTTATTAAGAGTCCTGAACTCCACCTGGTTCCATAATCTGGAGGATCTACTTCTGATACCCTTAGAGCCTCAGAAGGCAGGCACACAGAGGAATATAGTTCTTTCAGAACTCCTGAAGATTGGCTGCTTGATGAATATCAAGGAAAGCAGTTTCACACCAGCCCAGTGGTTGATATTCCCGAGTGGAAAATTCTATGCTCTACTTTCCCCTATCTCAGGAACAGTTCCACAGATTGTAAAGGTTTTCTCTCCCAGTTTCTTCATTTCTGCTTGGTAACAGCAAGAAAATAGATGCAACTACTAGGAATCCTGGCTTCCAATGGCATCTCTGGATTCCTCACAGATCCTTCCTATCTTGGTTTCACAAGAGAAAGATTATTGGAGCCAGCCACGGACTATGTCCCCATCAGTGGAGTTACACCTTACCTGGTAGCTGAAAAGAGAGAATGGATCTATGAGTTTCCAGTGAACAGAACCTCATTGGTCAATTATTAACTCGAATTCCAGTTGTTATAAGATTGGTTGCAGAGTGTTTGGACCATGTTGCACAATATTTCCATTCATTGGTATGGAATTACGAGTCATTTTCAAGGCTCTTCTTCACTTCAGAGGCTTGCTGAAGAACAAGTGGGTCCAAATTTGCTCAAATATCAGTGCAACTGTATCTTATATCTATCAAGATGGGTCTCACAGATACATATTGATGGAATTCCAGCCCATAATGATCAGGGCACAGAAGAACAAGCAGGGGCTCAGAATACAATGGCTGTTTGCTTGAGCCGAATAACTGTGGACAAGGTGGATTGGCAACCCTGTCCCAACATATCTTTGTATTGACGCAGATTTGTCTGATACCCTACATAGATCTGATGGCCATTTCTTGGAACTACCAGGTCCAGAAGTATTTTCTACATGCTAGGACCAGAATGCTCAGGTTCAGGATACACAGACTCAAATCTAGAATTTGAGTCTGATGTACATATTTTCCTGTTTTCAACTTTCCTAAAAAGGTAATGCAAAAGGTGACAGTGGAAGACCGTGTTGACTCTAATTCCTATGATGAATAAGATGATTCTGGAACCTCCAAGGGAAATTCCAGTATGTCCAGACCTATTACAAGGCCATTTGATGCACCAGGATCCTCAAGTTCTGGTGTTGATGTGGGAGTCCATATTAGTATAGGCATCCCTGAGACGATTTTTGAGATCCTCTTAAAATCCTATACATGCTTTACAAAGCTTGACATGCTTTTGTCTGTTGCAATTACTCCTTGTTCAGGCCTTGAAAGGTTCTGTGTTATAACTCTCTAGAGGAGCACTTAGCTGCACTTTGCGTCATATAGGCATTGATTGAAATAATGCCTCCACTGAGTGTGGATGAGCCAATATGTGACTTACCACTGGTCTCATGGGCCCTGACTAAACCATTATTCGAACCTCTAGAAGGAGCTTCCATGGTGGTTGCACAGAAAGTGCTGGTGGCTGGTATCCCAGCAAGGAGAGTGGGTGAACTACAGGCTTGAAACTGTGAACCCCCTTTCACTACTTGTCAACAGATATGGTTGTCTTGCATTTGGCACCTGAAGATCCTGCCTAAGGTGACTGCTTATCTATGTCATTCTCTACCTGTACTGAAGGGTACCCATTGAGTGTTGATGCCCCTGGTGCTTTGCTTCATGTAAGCAACAGTTGAACTCAAGCCTCCACTGAGGGTGTTGAAACCAATATGTGACGTACCACTGGTCTCACGGGCTCTGACTAAACCATCATTTGAACCTCTAGCAGGAGCTTCCAAGAGGTTAGCACAGATGTTGCTATTGCTGGTGGCTGGTACCTCAGCAGGGTGAATGTGTGAACTCCAGACTTGATCCTGTGTACCCCCATTCACTGAACTTCAACAGGATATGGTTGTCTTCCATGTAGCACCAGAGATCCTGCCTAAAGTGAGAACCTTTGAATGCCATTCTCTACCTGTACCAAAGGATTTCAGGGCATTCTCCACTAGTGCTGTTGCAGCATCTCGTGGGCTTCCATGGCAATGGTCTCTGCTGAAACTTTGAAAAGTTGACATTTGGACCTCTTTGAACTAGTTTGTACTGCATTACATATTGGACATTGAAGCAATTAATGAGGCACAAATTTGGACGTCACGTCCATTCTCTACCTGTGCTGGAGGGTATCAGGACACTTTCCTCTCGTGCTGTTGCAGAATCATGGGTTTCCAAGGCAATGGTTTCTGCTGACACTTTTTGTAAGCTAGCATTTGAACCTCTTTGGACACGTTTGTCTGGCATTTCATACTGTTTGTTAAAACAGTCTATGATGCACAATTTGGTACTCAAGTACTTAACTAAGTTCATTCTTCTAACTATGTTGAATTATTCTGATTATTTGTTTGGCTATTCTGTCCCTCCCTTTGTAAGCTTGTGTATTCCCCATGTGTATATGCTGCCATGATTAGCCAGGAAAGTGAAAAATGTATTCATACTTACTGTAATTTTCTTTTCCTGGCTATTATTCATGGCAGCATATACTGCTCACCCATTGATGTCTCTGTTTATGTACTGTAGAGCTTGTAAACTGACTGAGAACCTTAGGGATGGAGCCTCCTTTTAAAACCTTGGTGTTTTTCCTGTCCTATTGGCTGTAAGGGGAGGAGCTAACCCATGTGTAAAGGCTGCCATGAATAATAGCCAGGAAAAGAAAATTACGGTATGAATACATTTTCCTATATATATATATCTGGGAAGAAAATAATAAATGTCTTCTATGTTTGCACAAATTCCAATTTCCAACAAATCATTTGTCCAAATTTTTGCATGTGCTCTCTTAAAATGTATTTAAGAGTCCAGTACACTTTAGTATCATTAAGAAGAAAATGTAAACTTAAAAGTTTCTTAAAAAAGGCACCCTGTATATTTAAAATTCTGTATGCTTGTTATTAATGTTTAACGTTCTAGATATGAAGAAGAAGTGAACAGACGCACTGCTGCAGAGAATGAGTTTGTTGGAATAAAGAGGGTGAGTGATATCATACAAAAATTGTATCTATATGTAAAAGAATAACAAATATAAACAGATATCTATAATTTTACTGTTACTATGCATTCATCTCTTCTTCAGGATGTAGACGCAGCTTTTATGAATAGAGCGGAATTACAGGGAAAGGCTGATTCCCTGAATGAAGAGATCAATTTCTTGAGGACTCTGAATGATGCGGTAAATATAGTTTCATATTTCTCTTTTTAATATCCATGATATTACAAGGAATGCAAAACATGAACAAGTATATTAACAACCCCAAATATATTTATACTTGATTAAAATGCCTTTATGTTAGAGAAAATTGAGGCTTTTACAACCATGTCTTGTCTGTACTTTATATCCTTATAGGAAATAGCCCAGCTCCAGGCTCAGATCTCAGACACCTCAGTGGTTGTGTCTATGGATAACAGTCGGGATCTGGACCTGGATGGAATCATTGCCGAGGTCAGATCTCAATATGAGGACATTGCTAACAGGAGCAGAGCTGAGGCGGAGGCCACATACCAGTCACGGGTGAGTCTATCCAATTCAAATCATACAGATCATTACCTATAAAAAAAAATTTCTATACTAAGTTTGCTTTTGCCTTTGGCAGTTTGAGGAGCTTCAGACAGCGGCAGGAAGAAATGGGAACAATCTGCAGAGCAGCAGAGATGAGATCTGTGAATTAAATCGTGCAATTCAAAGACTAAGAGGAGAAATCGACAATGTGAAAGCACAGGTAAAGCATGTTTTACGTCAAGTGAATCCACCAGGTAGTTGAAGAGATAAAATCAAATAAATTTAGATTCAGCAAAATTAGCACTACAATTGCTATTGTTAAAGTTTCCCAACTGTATTCCTTTGAAACAGTTACTCTCAAAAACAGAAGTGTAAGTACAAGTAATATTAATGTATAAAAACATTTCAGCGCTCTGCACTTGAATCTGCAATAAATGAAGCTGAGGATCGTGGGGAATCTGCTGTCAGAGATGCCAAGAACAAGCTTTCTGAGCTGGAAGGTGCTCTACAGAAGGCCAAGCAGGACATGGCACGCCAACTGCGAGAATACCAGGAGCTGATGAATGTGAAACTGGCACTGGATATTGAGATTGCCACCTACAGGAAGATGCTGGAAGGAGAGGAGGGCAGGTGAGTGCAATATCCTAATGAGAGTTTACTAGGTCTTCATACAAACCGCACATTCATCAGGCTTCTAACTGTGGCCCTACATCTCTGTTCCTATATGTTCTCATCATTGTATATCTCCCTATTCCCACACTGCAAATTTTTATTGGGTCATGTGACGGTCTACATGATACCCTTTGTAAGCTACGGTTATACTTATTTTGGTATGCAGGACTGAGACTTCGTAGGCAGCCAAAACATTATTTTTCTTGGGGATGACAGACTCCCAATAAACGTTTGGCACTGTTTTAACCTTTATACCATGGTGGTTGCAAGAAGAACACATATTACAGATGTAGTAACTCACTAAGGTTCTAATTAAAAAAAAAAAATATATACATATGAAATAGAATCCCAAATGCTAAAGAGATAAATTTGAAATCAAATGCCATTACATTATTACCACTTATTATTTTGACGAAATGTGAGAAAGTAATTTAGTGCTAAACTAATACTTTTTATGTTTTGTTTTAGGTTTACTGCGCATGACTCTGTTAATATATGTAAGTGAGGCAATATTTAAACAATTGAATTAAATGTTAACGAGGACATATGCATACATAGATTAAGCGTGTAACTCACTTGTTAATGTCACACTTTAAATTCTGAATAAGGTACACTGTTACTTTCCTCTTTCCAGTGTTAAATTGATCTATACATTGTTTTACACTGTAGGCAATGTTCGTAACAATTGTAGATTATACTAGCTTTAGTGTAACTATAATCTTAATTTTATTAATGACAGGAGGCGAATATTTGCTTAAGTCTCTCTTTACTAGAACTCCACAGCAGCACATTAACAGAGAGATAAACACCAAAGACAAAAACATAAGGTATCTATATAAGGCTCCTCCTAAGCCACCATTTCCTCTTTCACGCTGCGACAACGTAACGTACACAACAATGACAAATAACTAAATAAAGAAAAATTCACAACATAACGATGAATGTCATCTGGAAAAACTTCGGATAATGGATGAACTTGATCTTTATCCCGCCAAACGGCCGATCCTATGAACTGAAGTCGAACCATTAAACTGAAACGAAATAAACAGAATCGAAAACACTGATTAGTGAACGAAATGTACTGATAAAACATAAATCCCACGATCCAGTACTGATAGAATAAAGACACGAAATCCATACTAATGACCGTCAATACAGTATACCATGCACTTCCCACAACATCACCCCAGACTAACCAACCTAGCCCAGATAATCAGACAAATCAACAGAAATACAATCAATGCAATCCATCCAAAACAAGGGGGGGGAAGAAATCAAATTGGGTGGGAAATAATCGCCTCCTGTCATTAATAAAATTATTATAGTTACACTAAAGCTAGTATAATCTACAATTTTATAGCATGACAGGAGGCTTCATATTTGCTGTTTTAACGCTCCGACAGCAAAGCAAAAGAAGCATGTTCCGACGGTCTAAAGTAAAATAGGGACATTGCGCCCGCAGCTTCTTGCAGGCCTCACTTCCAAGGGGTCTACGGACCCAGTAGCGCACAAATTGTGCCAAGTGACTAGTCCGAGGCAGTGACTAGTCCGAGGACCTGGGGCATCGGATAGATTGAGGCTCTAACATAGGTTCTCCAGTAGTGCCCAAAAGGGTATCGTCCCCCAACATTGTCGTGGGGGCCCTAGTCGGTGGCGTGTCTTCCTCTTCCCAGCGTCCACCGGGACCCTCGCCAAGGTCCTCAACCCAAACATCCTCTCCATCTGAGGGAGGCTGGTCTGCCCGCCACACATCCAGCGCGGCCAAGGTGGGGGGGTAAGGAGGCCTCCTCCCCTGCGCCCGATAGGCGGTGGCGCCTGGCCGGCGAGGTTATCAACCTCAAACCACGTCACTTCGCCGGAGTCTTGCCCGTCCGGAAGCGTGGTTCAGGGTCTTCACCCTTTCAATAGCGTGTTTGCGCACTTGCCTGCTCTTGCACCTGAGAGTCTGACTCATCCGAGTCTTCTGCCAACTGAGGGGTTCCACACACACCCCTGTCCGTATGTGGTTGAGGGAGGGCCCTAGCCAGGGCTATTTCAACAAATGCGGTCACAGCCGCATTAAGTAAAGCCTGCAAATTCTGCTCCTGTGCAGAGGCGTCCATAAAGTCTGAGTCTATGATACTTGATACCTCCGAAGCTAGAAAATAGGTATCATTAGCAGGCAAAAGGGGCAGCACCCCTAGTGTTGGCAGAGGCAAGTAATAATGCATGCAGGCTCAACAAACCGTTATCCAGGGTATGGAGCCACCAGTCCAATAGCATGCATAGTATGGCACAGACAAAGCAGGCCAATCATGGGGCACAGACAAAGCAGGCCAATCAAGGGGCACAGACAAAGCAGGCCAATCAAGGGGCACAGACAAAGCAGGCCAATTATAAAGGCACAGACAAAGCAGGCCAATTATAAAGGCACAGACAAGGCAGGCCAGTATAAGGGTACGGGCGGTACCGACCCAGAGGTATAATGCAGGCGGAAACCTAGATCCTTTTAGACATGTAGTAGAATCTTGACTATTAGGGTGCAGGGTAGAGACGAAGCTGGGTCCTTATAGGCAAGGTTCTTCAAGATAGCGAAACACTTTAGTTTTTATATGGTTGTGCCTAATCCATTAGGCCACAAAATACGAGTGCCATGCTCAACCACCCAGATGGGGCCTGAACCCACAATCCCTGGCTTTGGACGCCAGTGCTACCTCCATCAGGCAACTGAGGCTTGATTAGAGCAGTCCTAGTTCAATAAGTGGGTAAGGACACCAGGCAGGGACACCTGCAGGAGGCACGCAGTGCCATGTGGAAGTCAGGAAAACCAGTAAACCGTAAAACCATGTCCATAGAAAAACATGCAGGGCAAGCACACATGCAAAGAATCGAAAACTAAAGTCTATTCTTAGTTACTTGGAGAGGTGAGGGGGATTGAATCTGCGACCCTCATATATGGGCATAATTTATGATGCAAGGGCTCACAGAGCTGCCTCACATGGACAGAAAAGAAAGCCGTCACCAAAAAATACGCACCCCCAAACCACCCAGGAGATGGGGAAACACACCGGACCAGCTAGTCACTGTACCATTAATAAGGCAGTGACGCGCGCGGCAAACAGTGGAGAGCCGCGCACCCGCTGCCCGACCACGCGGTCGCAGGGAGGGTGACCGGGAGCGGAGGCTCCCGCGGCAAATGAGTAGATCCCTGCTCCGTCCCCACTCTGACAAGTGTTAGCGAGTGAGTGGGGACGCGGGCAGGGTAAAGAACAAAACAGGGATTCCCGCTCGGCGGACGAAGCCGGTGGGCGGGAATCAAAGGCAACACACGCGGGACCGCAGGAGTCTTTCTCCACGGTCCCGGCGGTCGGCACGGGGAGCGGTCGGGAGACCGCTTCTCGGCGACCACCACGGCCAATAAGCCAGAGGAAACAGAACAATAAAGCCAACGGGGTAAAACAAAACTCCCAAGGAGAAAACAGGCACAAAGAAATAAACACCTGGCAAACTACCAGTAATCTGTATAACTAAACACCTGGCAAACTACCAGTAATCTGTATAACTAAACACCTGGCAAACTACCAGTAATCTGTATAACTAAACACCTGGCAAACTACCAGTAATCTGTATAACTAAACACCTGGCAAACTACCAGTAATCTGTATAACTAAACACCTGGCAAACTACCAGTAATCTGTATAACTAAACACCTGGCAAACTACCAGTAATCTGTATAACTAAACACCTGGCAAACTACCAGTAATCTGTATAAATAAAAAAAACATGGCAAACTACCAGTAATCTGTATAAATAAAAAAAACATGGCAAACTACCAGTAATCTGTATAAATAAAAACTACATGGCAAACTACCAGTAATCTGTATAAATAAAAACACATGGCAAACTACCAGTAATCTGTATAAATAAACACATGGCAAACTATCAGTAATCTGTATAAATAAACACATGGCAAACTATCAGTAATCTGTATAAATAAACACATGAAAAAAAAAAACTATCAGTATTGTAAAGGAAACATTCCCCAAAGAAAATAAAAGAGCCAGAAAGGCACATAAATCTCACAACCAAGCATAGTTCATAACAATCATAAATAAATCACACTAAATCCCAAAGCCACCCACTAGAAGCAGGAGGCAGTGGTACTCTGACCTGTACTGATGCAGAGAAGCAAAGAAAGAGGAAATGGTGGCTTAGGAGGAGCCTTATATAGATACCTTATGTTTTTGTCTTTGGTGTTTATCTCTCTGTTAATGTGCTGCTGTGGAGTTCTAGTAAAGAGAGACTTAAGCAAATATGAAGCCTCCTGTCATGCTATAAAATTGCTGATTATCATGTAACACACAAACATGCAGTCACTCACACATACATATACAAATGTGCTTAGTAATATGCTTACTCTATTTGTGTAATAGATCTTAATGTAAAATTTTAAGTAAATCAGACTATAATAAAACACATTTTAATAGTTATTTTAAGAACTCTGATTCTTTAAACTGTTTTTTTAATTGAATGATTATTTTTTATTTGCAAATTGTCCCTCGTTATGTATATTTCTCTATATATTTCATATTTATTACAGACCTAAAATGGCTGCTTCTTTTGTTGAAGATTTCAGTCCAGTCAAGTACAAATACTTAGAAAATGTTTAACATTCTACATTTATGTTTTTCAGCAAATGTTTAACATTCTACATTCATGTCTTTCAGCTGTGCTACATTCTAGCACTGGAGGAAAATCCAGCTCAGGAGGGAAGTCCCGTGGTACAAGTGATCATAAGGGAGGATTCAGTGCAAGCAGTGGGAGGAGCTTTAGCCACCTCTCCAAAAGCAAACATAGCTCTGGCCACGGACACCACTGCTAAAGTAGAAGCTAGGCATGTCTCTACATATATTAGAGCAAAAGTGAAAGTATAGATTGTAGTGAAATCACTGGCACTATATATTATCAATCTGCTATATTGATCTGTTTGGTATTCACTATGCATAGATCATTCTCATTTGCAAACTCAAAATATTTCAATTCCCCATCTTCTCTTAGGATAATCCTCACTCATATGTTGTAAATATAAGCTTTATTACCTACCTGTACTGTTTCTCTTCAATAAAATGGTATTCATTCAATAATGCTTGATAACATTGTGTTTATTGTAAATTGTTTAAGAATTAACCCATTATTGCATTATGTGTCATAGAAAGATTTATCTGAGGAGATAAAAAATTCTATACGATTAAATACTAGATTGTGGTGTTGCACACGTCATCATGGCCTTGATGTAATATGTTTAGATAAGCTTTTTAAAAGATTCAGTATATTTTTTATAAACTTTTAAAATGATTTCATTTTTTTAAAAAAAATATTTAGATTTTGTTTCCATACATTTATTTACTTTTTATATATGATGTAATTTTGATTATTAAATCTTTTTTTTAAATAAAGTTTACCAAAAAATATTAAATCATTTGAATAGCTTTTCTAAAATATTCAATCATTTGAACAGTTTATCTAATTTAAAAATATTAAATAAAGCCCTATACTAGAGATTATCACATCATTCATTACTGTTGTAATAAATATGAATGGGCATTAGCACAATATATTAATTGTGTAAGCCTCAAAACATAATGTTCAGGGGGCGTGGCTACCAGTGGAGCAAGATGGACTTGCGATTCTTAGCTCCTGCACATGGGCTCCGAAAAAATCTGATTAAACCCCGACACAGACGACCCAGACATACAGACAACCATTATGTCGCAACCTAAACAAAAAAGGCAAGCCACCAAAGCTGAAAAACATAATTTCCTTGGCCAAAATACGGCATCGGCCAAACAAACAACCCAGCTGCACCAACAAGATGGTGGGGAGGAATCCCACGATGGCAACCCCCTCACCGAACCGGCAGATCCAACAATGGAGGAACCGGTCACTAAATAGTTCCTTTTGGAACAACTGGAAGCATTCTCCAGCAAAATGATGGCTGGCTGGAAGGCAGGCCTGTCAGGCTTAAAAAAAGACATAGGAGACCTGAGCGTGAGAACCTCCCGCGTGGAAGAAAGAATGGAGGAGACTCAAGGCGCACACAACCAATTAGCGTGCCAAGTAAGCACATTACAATCGACCCTAAACACGATGGAGAACAAACTTATGGATATCGAAGATAGAGCGAGGAGAAATAATTTAAGGCTGCGGGGCATACCGGAAACGGTGGCTCCCGCAGATCTCCAGGCCTACTTGTATGATCTCTTTCACACACTATTACCAGACACACCATCGGATATACTGCTCTTGGATAGGGCCCACAGGATACCTAAACCCCGACACCTATCGGATTCTATACCCAGGGATGTCATCCTGTGTGCCCACTACCACCACATAAAGGAACTTATATTAAGGCAAAGCAGAAACAATAAGAACATCCCCAACAAATACGCCGATATAAAAATATTTCCTGATCTGTCAGCAGCAATGTTGAGAAGGAGAAAAGCTTTCCAACCCATTACCATCATTCTCAGGCAACACCAAATAGCCTACAGGTGGGGAGACCCCCATTAAACTTCTCATCTTGAAAGATGGCACAACTAAGGCTTTACACTCACCGGAAGATGGAGAGAAGCTTCTCCGAGAATGGAATCTCCCTCAACCGAGCAAGGCACCAAGAGAAGCAGCCACGCTGCAACAAGAGTGGCGAAAGGCATAAAAGCCATGAACTCATACCAGCCACATTGCACAACTAATAAGCTTCAGCATGTACTGGCTGGTAATGTATTCACATAGCAAAATGTTTTTGTCTGTCATGTTACCCACCGTTTAGTTAATATGGTTTTACATGATCTACCAAACAACCCTTAAAACACTTTACAAATCATACTTATAGAACGCCAAAGCACACCTACACCCCGGAACGCCGAGGCTTACACCCCAACTAGCATAAGTACACCCCCCTCTTATCTGGGGAAATGATTATAACACTAACTATCTAGAAAATGAGGGTTATGACCTAACAATTAACCCTACCATGCCCGGGCGGGAAAATGATTCAAACACTGAGACGAGAATTAACAATCATAAGGTCAAATTGACAAATTAGCACCTCTAAGCTGAAGAGTCGAAAAGACCAACAAGACAGTATTTAAAAAAATAAAAATAAAAAAAAAAATAGTGGTTGCTGGTAATGTATTCACATAGCAAAATGTTTTTGTCTGTTATGTTACCCACCGTTTAGTTAATATGGTTTTACGTGATCTACCAAACAACCCTTAAAACACTTTAGAAATCATACTTATAGAACGCCAAAGCACACCTACACCCCGGAAGGCTTACACCCCAACTAGCATAAGTACACCCCCCTCTTATCTGGGGAAATTATTATAACACTAACCATCTAGAAAATGAGGGTTATGACCTAACAATTAACACTACCATGCCCGGGCGGGAAAATTATTCAAACACTGAGACGATCATAAGGTCAAATTGAGCAATTAGCACCTCTAAGCTGAAGAGTCGAAAAGACCAACAAGACAGTATTTAAAAAAAAAAAAAAAGAAAAACTCTGATGACTCCAGGCACACAACAATGATGATGCTCCACAGGATAGATGCAGCTATGACTAGACAGCATACAATGAGCAGGGGACCCAGGACTATTCTTATTATACTATGTCAATGTATATAAATGTTTCATGCAGATGTACAAGTGTATGAATTATGCCTTATACCCACTCCTACTTTAGTTTCATCACAGACTTCCTGCACCTGCAACTCTAACCCACAAAAGCCCACAGTAGGACGCACCATTACCGCCTGAGGCACACTATGCAAATACAAAACAGGGGATATTAGTCTGGCGAACACCCCGGGGTTCCTCAAATAGTTTAAACAATGAAGGAGCCCAGGTGAGCACAACACGCATGCTCACCACACCCCAGGTACTAGCAAGGAGTACCAAGCCCCACTTCAGGGCAATGTTGTATATAGTTGAGTTCTCACAGAGACTCATGTTTACCCCCCCACCCATCCCCAACCCTGGTTGCAAGCCACATGAACAAACACAGTGCACCTATGCCTACAACCGTGCATATGAGCTCAAAAATCTACTCGCCAGTCGTTAACCAATACACATTACTACAGGCATGCCACAGCCAAATCCTGCCAGACCTTAGACTACATCACCCAACGACCAACGCAAAACCCACTTCAGACAAATCCCTTAATGAAAATATACTCACATAATGTCCGGGGATTAAACTCCCCCTAAAAACACCAACTACTGCTAACAGAATTGAAAAAACATGATGTAGATGTGATATGCCTCCAAAAGACTAATTTCCAAAGAACGAAAATGCCGTCCCTAGGCCTTAAACAATTTCCACACCAATACCACTCCACATATGGTCACAAATCCAGGGGAGTCAGCATCCTAGTGCACAAATCAGTAGCATTTGAACCAATTAAAATAATCACGGACAGTAATGGGCGATATCTCATACTAATATGCAATCTCAACAATGTCACATACACCATAGTAAACATTTATGCACCAAACGACAACCAGAGACAATTCCTGCAAAGCCTGCTGACCAAGGCGAGCAATATACAACAAGGCACATTAATATACTGCGGAGACCTGAATCATATCCTAGACCCCGAAATGGACACAACGCTAAATACAGCAAAACCTAGATCAAGATCCCTCACACTTGCCTGCACCTTACTAAATAAACTTCTAACCCAATATAACTTATATGACGTGTGGCGCACGTTGCACCCCAGAGATAAGGATTACACCTACTACTCTCATGTGCACAAAACCCATTCCAGGATGGATTACTTTTTCATAACCAGCACAGGGCTACCACAAACGCACCTATGCACACATGGTGATATAACATGGTCTGACCATGCCCCAGTGATACTGACACTCACTGACATGTTCTCGTATAAGGGCAGAGGGTCATGGAGGCTGAACAACTCACTTCTTTATGATCAGGAATTCACCTCCACACTAGACCAGGAACTCAAACATTACTTCACCACCAACACTAACCCCCAAATCACAGCCCCGACCTTCTGGCAAGCACACAAACCGGTCTTACGGGGACTACTGATCCGCAGAGCATCATATCTCAATAAGCAAAAGCGAGGGGCACTTATGAAACTACTCATGGAGCTGAGAGACACCACCCAAACCTATTACCAAACAAGACAACATGACCTCTTGAAGAAAATCCAAACCATAACCACCAAAATCAATTAACAGCAATTCCAAAAAACAGCATACACCCTACAAAAATTTAAGATGACCCATTATGCGCAAGGGAACAAGGCTAGCAAACTATTGGCCAACATGCTACGTAAAAAGCAATCTAATGCTAAAATCCCATATATCCTCTCCAAAGATAACCAGAAACTCTGGAACCCACAAGATATGAATAAGGAACTAGTGACCTTTTATAGCGCCCTATATAATCTAAAAGAAGAAAAAACTCTATATCAACCCAACACATCAGAAATTGAGGGGTATCTGCAGCAGATACCACTACCGACCCTAACAAATGAACAAAAAGATGCACTGTCTGAACAAATCACGACAGAAGAATTAAAAGATGCCATCTCCCGATTGCCCACAGGAAAATCCCCGGGACCGGATGGTCTAACGAGGGCCGGCGCTACCTGTTAGGCGGACTAGGCAGCTGCCTAGGGCGCCCCTTGGGAAGGGGCGCCACCAGGAGCGCCGGCCCCCCACATGCTGCAGCCGCCAGAGTGCTCTGCAGAGAGCCTCAGGCGGCTGCAGCTTTGCCCGGGCTGGTGCGTCCATGAGGGCGCACCGCCCAGGCGCAGCATGAGGAGAGGGGCTGACAGGAGGGAATCTCTCAGCGCTCCCTCCTGTCACTCCCTCACTGTAGCGTGACCGAGCCCTGTATGGTCCGCGGGTACAGGGAGCATCTTCCTGTTAGTCCGGCCGGGTACAGGAAACAAAAGCTCCCTGTACCTGCGGACCATACAGAGCTTGGCCACGCTACAACAGAGATAGGGGCGGGGGGGAGAAAGAAACAGGGAGGGAGGGAGGGGGAAGAAAGAAACAGGGAGGGAGGGGGAAGAAAGAAACAGGGAGGGAGGGAGGGGGAAAGAAAGAAAGAGGGAGGGAGGGAGGGGGAAGAAAGAAACAGGGAGGGAGGAAGGGGGAAGAAAGAAACAGGGAGGGAGGGTAAAGAAAGAAACAGGGAGGGGGAGAAAGAAACTGACAGGGGGAGGGGGAGAAAGAAACTGACAGGGGGAGGGGGTAGAAAGAAACTGACAGGGGGAGAGAAAGAAACTGACAGGGGGGGAGAAAGAAACTGACAGGGAGGAGGGGAAGACATTGACAGGGAGGGGAATTGATGGGGAGAAAGAAACTGACAGGGAGGAGGGGAAGACATTGACAGGGAGGGGAATTGATGGGGAGAGAGAAATTGACAGGGAGGGGGAGTGACAGGGGAGGGAGGGGGGTGTGACAGGGGAGGGAGGGGGGATGAGAGTAACAAGGGAGGGGGGGAGAAGAGAGTGTCAAGGGATGGGGGAGAGATTGAGATCCATCACACACACACAATCACACACAATGCACCCCTTACACACAAAGACAATGCACCCCTTGCACACAGAAAAACACACGATGCATTACACACACGATGCATTCCTTACACACACTCAATGCACCCCTTACACACACTCAAAGCACCCCTTACAGACTCACACACTTCATCCCTTACATACACAGAAACACACCTTGCAGCCCTTACACATACAAACACAGATTCACACAATGCATTCCTTACACACAAATCAGGACATCCCCTACACACCCCCTGTGAACAAACTCATTGGTGGAACATGAAGGTGGACCCTGGGACCCAGACCTTGAGCTGTGTAAAGGGCCCCAAAAAAATGGAGCTGCTTCCCAGAACATTGATTTTTGTGACCACAGTTACAAACAGCCTCCAGAGATCCTGTTCTACACCAGACCAGTGGAGCCAGACTGCAGCTAGAGCCCATCATCATCCTCATCTGGTTGTAAGTAGGCAATCTAGTATATTATTCGTGGCACTAATCTATAATTTACCTCACATTAAAGAAACACTATAGTCCCCAGAACCACTGCAGCTTAATGTAGTGGCTCGGGTGTCTATAGCCTGTCCCTGCAGGCCTGTTAATGTAAACACGGCGGCACTGCAGCACTAGCGTTAGTTAACATGGCAGGTCATATGGTTGGGGCATTGTGATGTCACGGGGGCCGGCAATCTTTACTTTTGCCTAGGGTGGCAAAAATCCTTGCACCGGCCATGGGTCTAACGAACTACTTTTATAAAACATTTGCACCTACACTCATTCCGCACATACAACAAACGTTTCAGCACATAATTAGCACAAGAACAATGCCACAGGAGATGCTCGCAGCTCATGTGGCCACACTGCCCAAACCAGGGAAAATACCAGATAAAGGACAAAACCTACGCCCAATTTCGCTTCTTAATATTGATGTCAAATTATTAGCAAAAATCTACTCCAACAGATTAGCCACAATACTCCCCAAACTGGTGCATGAAGACCAAGTCGGCTTTGTAAAAGGCAGACAAGGCACAGATGGCACCAGGAAAGTTTTAGATCTCATATATAGCCTACAAAAACAAAAAGCGGGATGCTTATTCATATCACTAGACGCAGACAAAGCCTTTGATCGGCTAAACTGGAACTTTCTTAAGGCGACACTAAGGAAATTTGGGTTCCCAACAGCATTCATGAACGTCCTGCAAGCACTCTATAGTAACCCCACTGCCAGAATAACCAATGCAGGATTCCTCTCAGACCCATTCAAAATCACGAATGGAACCAGGCAGGGATGCCCCCTCTCGCCCCTTTTATACGTATTAGCTCTAGAACCTCTTACAACCCTCATTAGACAACAACCATCAATTACGGGTGTCAAAACACAAAGTAACAAACATAAACTCACACTATTCGCAGACGACATACTAATGAAGATCCAAAACCCAGACACATCCTTGCCACACTTCCACACCATACTAGAAACCATACTAGAAACCTACTGTAAAATGTCAATTCTCTTCGGATATGAGATCCTCAAAATGGATGAAAAAGAGAAATATACATAGAATAGTACTGTTTAAAAAGTCATAAATTTATTGCACTGATTGCACTTACATTCAGGTCGCAATCAGCAAGCATATCTCCACTAACAAGTGGACCAAGGTGACAGAATGGATCAATGTTGCAGATGGAACACTGGCTGATCGTACCATATAAAAATACAATAATAAAACAAAATAGTAAATAAAAGTCCTTATAAATACTCAGGGACTGAATATATATGAATATATATGAATAGATATAATAATTTAGGGAGAATTATCATTTTGACTGCCGCTATACGGCCTGACCAGGATATGAAGTATTTATAAGGACTTTTATTTACTATTTTGTTTTATTATTGTATTTTTTCTTTATATAAAAATATAAACATTGATCCATGGACTGTTGTTGTAATATGTTTTACTGTTTTAAAACACTAATATTTGTGTTTAGTGAAGTCTCCCGAGAATAACAGTACCCCCCATGTACAGGTTTTATGGTGTTTTGGAAAGTTAGAGAGTCACATATAAGGCTTGCATTTCATTTTTTTGACATTGAAATTTGCCAGATTACTTATGTTGCCTTTGAGATCGTATGGTAGCCCAGGAATAAGAATTACCCCCATGATGGCATACCATTTGCAAAAGTAGACAACCCAAGGTATTGCAAATGGGGTATGCCCAGTAATTTTTAGTAGCCACTTAGTCACAAACACTGGCCAAAAATTAGTTTTTTTGCTTTTTTCACACAAAAACAAATATGAACGCTAAATTTGGCCAGTGTTTGTGACTAAGTGGCTACTAAAAAAGACTAAACATACCCCACGTTCAATACCTTGGGTTGTCTACTTTTTCAAATGGTATGCCATTATGGGGGTAATTCTCATTCCTGGGCTACCACACTGTCTCAAAGGTAACATTACTAATCTGGCAAATTTCAATTTGAAAATGGAACGTTCTATATTTGACCCTGTAACTTTCCAAAACACCATAAAACCTGTTAATGGGGGGTACTGTTGTACTCATGAGACATCGCTAATTACAAATATGTGCATTTTGTTGCAGTAAAACTGTACAGTATTATGACATTTACAGCTAAAATGTGAGGCGGAACTACAAATTTTAATTTTTTTTTACATTTCTCACAGTTTTTTAAATTTTATTCATAATAAATTATGTTTCATATATAAATATTTGATATAAAATGAAAGCCCTGTTTCTCCTGAACAAAATGATATATACCGTATATACTCGAGTATAAGCCGACCCGAATATAAGCCGAGGCCCCTAATTTTATCCCAAAAAACTGGGAAAACTTATTGACTCGAGTATAAGACTAGGGTGGGAAATGCAGCAGCTACTGGTAAATTTCTAAATAAAATTAGATCCTAAAAAAAATATATTAATTGAATATTTATTTACAGTGTGTGTATAATGAATGCAGTGTGTGCGTATGTGTGTGTGTATGAGTGCAGCGTGTGTGTATGAATGCAGTGTGTGTATGAGTGCAGTGTGTGTGTGCATGAATGCAGTGTGTGTGTGCATGAATGCAGTGTGTGAATGCAGTGTGTGCAGGGCCGGTGCAAGGATATTTGCCGCCGTAGGCAAACAAAGATTTTGCCGCCCCCTCCCCCCCCCCCATATGTCCTGACTTCCCCTCTTCCTCCCTCAGTGGTCCTTACCTCCCCACCCCCGTGTTCCTTCACTCCCCCCCCCCAGTGGTCCTGACTCACCCCTCCCCTAGTGGTCCTTACCCTCCCCTCCCCTAGTGGTCCTTACTTCCCCCTCCCCTCCCATAGTGGTCCTTATCCCACCCCCTCCCTCTCATAGTGGTCCTTATCCCCCTTCTCCCTCCCATAGTGGTCCATATACCCCCCCCCTCCCTCCCATAATGGTCCTTATACCCCCCCTCCCTCCCATAGTGGTCCTTATCCCACCCCCTCCCATAGTGGTCCTTATACCCCCCCTCCCTCCCATAGTGGTCCTTATATCCCCCTCCCTCCAATAGTGGTCCTTATCCCCCCCTCCCTCCCATAGTGGTCCTTATCCCCCCCCTCCCTCCCATAGTGGTCCTTATCCCCCCCCTCCCTCCCATAGTGGTCCTTATACCCCCCTCCCTCCCATAGTGGTCCTTATCCCCCCCCCTCCCTCCCATAGTGGTCCTTACCCCCCCTCCCTCCCATAGTGGTCCTTATACCCCCCCTCCCTCCCATAGCGGTCCTTATACCCCCCTCCCTCCCATAGTGGTCCTTATACCCCCCCCCTCCCATAGTGGTCCTTATACCCCTTTTTTTTTATTATTAATTTTTTTTTATTATTTTATTTCTTATTTTATTTATTTATTTATTTTTTCGTCCCCCCTCCCTGCTTGATATATGGCAGGGAGGGGGGCTCTCCTTTCCTGGTGGTCCAGTGGCAGTTCAGTGGGGGGGAGAGGGGGGCTGGCAGAGCTGTAACTTACCTGTTCTGCAGCTCCTGTCAGCTCTCTCCTCCTCTGCGCCGTCCGTTCTGCTCTTCTGTCAGCTCACAGTGTAAGTCTCGCGAGAGCCGCGGCTCTCGCGAGATTTACACTGGGAGCTGACCGAGGTGCTGAACGGACGGCGCGGAGGAGGAGAGAGCTGACAGGAGCTGCAGGAAAGGTAAGTACAGCTCTGCCAGCACCCCTCTCCCCCCAGTCTGTATTATGGCAATGCAAATTGCCATAATACAGACTATTGACTCGAGTATAAGCCGAGTTGGGGTTTTTCAGCCCAAAAAATGGGCTGAAAAACTCGGCTTATACTCGAGTATATACGGTAATAAGTGTCAGTGCATTTAATATGAAAGAGGTGAACTACGGGTGAACAGACATATAGCGCAAATTCCAGTTTTTGTTTACGTTTTGTTTTGATCAGAACGTGTACTATTGACTCCGTCCTGAAGGGGT
The DNA here is from genome assembly GCF_036172605.1 of Pelobates fuscus. Taxonomy (NCBI): domain Eukaryota; kingdom Metazoa; phylum Chordata; class Amphibia; order Anura; family Pelobatidae; genus Pelobates; species Pelobates fuscus. Next base: position 419,289,521 of record NC_086317.1, read on the forward strand.
TAACTGTGAATGTCACAATACTGTTAACTGTTACTGCAATAAGGTACACATATTTGTATTCAGCGATGTCTCATGGGTAAAACAGTACTCCCCATGTACAGGTTTTATGGGGTTTTGGAAAGTTACAGGGTCAAATACAGCAAAGTACATTTTTCAGTCTATACACATAGAAATTTGGCAGACAGGTAATGTTGTCTTTGAGACCAAATGGTAGCCCAGGAATGAAAATTTACCCTTATGATGGCCTACCATTTGCAAAAGTAGATAACCCAAGCTATTACAAATGGGGTAAGTCCAGTCTTTTCTAATAGCCACTTGGTTACAAACACTGGCCAAACATAGCGTTCATATTTGATTGTGTGTGAAAAATGCAAAAAACTAAATTTAATGCTATTTTTGCCAGTGTTTGTGACTAAGTGACTACTAAAAAAGACTGAACATACCCCATTTGCAATACCCTGGGTTGTCTACTTTTGCAAATGCTATACCATCATGGGGGTAATCCTCATTCCTGATCTACCATACGGTCTCAAAGGCAATTGGGCAAATTTCAATGTGAAAAAAAGGAAACCATATATTTGACTCAGTAACTTTTGAAAACACCATAAAACCTGTACACGGAGGGTACTGTTATACTCGGGAGACTACACCATTTTTTAAATTAGTAAAATGTATCACAACAATTATATCATCAGTGAAAGTACCACAAACAACTGAATTTTTACTGACAATGTCATTGTTGTGATGTTTTACTGTTTTTAAACACAGTACCCCCTATGTACAGTTTTTATGGGGTCCTTGAAAGTCACAGGGTTAAATATAGGGTTTGCGAGTCAAATTCTCTGGACTTTCTGCCTGGGTGGTCGGACAGGTACCTCAGATTGTAATTAATAAAATGACTTGATTATGTAAAAATATTATATAAATATATTTGTAGAATTTAAATATATGTATATGTATGTATATATATATATATATATATATATATATATATATATTTTTTTTATATATATATCTATATACATATGTAGATAGATAGATAGATAGATAGATATAGATACATATATGTACTTATAGCATCATTCTAAATGTATTTTGAATTTAATATATATGTATATAAATATCAAAATACAGTTAAAACAAATTAAAGCTGGTATATAATTTCTTTAAATTTCTTTTTATTATTTTTTTCTTTTAATTTTTATAATTTATATATATAAAATTATAATTATATATAGGTAAAATTAATGTCATTCTAAGTGTATTTTAATTTTAATATATTACTATATATATATATATATATATATATATATTAAAATACACTTTTATTAATGATGTATGTGTATGTGTATATAAAAGTACTTAGATTATATATATATATATATATATATATATATATATATATATATGATCTGAGTACTTTATTTACTTTATTAAACTTTTTATTAACTTTTAATAACTTTATAAACTTTTTATCCCCCTGCAGTCACTGCATAAGTCGGCTATTCCGGCCATGTGATTGCAAAGACCGTGTGGCCAGGAAGGCCGGGTCGGGCAAGACGGTCTGCCTGGGCTCCCAGACAGAGGCTAGGATCGCGACCGCCGTCGGGGGGAAGGTCAGGGACCCGGTAAGTACAAAGAATGGTGAGGACGTTCTAAGCTCCCCTCCAGTGTTTAGGATCTTCCCAAAATGGAAGGCATAGAATGTTCGACGTCCTTAAGAGGTAAAAGGAGCTCTATAAGGTCCAGAACACAAACATGTATTCCTGACCCTATAGGGTTAAAACCACCATCTAGCCATCCTGGTCCCCTCATGCCTCCCTAAAATAGTAAAATCTTACTTGTATTCAAGCCTGAAGCTGCAGGCTTTGTTCATGATTTTTGTAGACCTGCCCACTGCCTGCTGACATCAGCAGAAGTGGTAGCCTGATCCAATCCCAATGCTTCCCCATAGGAATGGCTGAGACTGACAAAGAGGCAGATCAGGGGCAGAGCCAGCATGATTCAAACACAGCCCTGGCCAATCAGCATCTCCTCATAGAGATGAATTGAATCAATTAACCTCTATGAGGAAAGTTCAGTGTCGGCATGCAGAGGGTGGAGACACTGCATGTTTGGATGCATTTTAGGCAGCCATGACCCAGGAAGGATCTGTAACAGACATCTGAGGAGAGGCCAGTGAAGTTATCACTAGGCTGTAATGTAAACACTGCATTTTCTCTGTGTTTACAGCAAAAAGCTCGAAGGTAATGATTCTATTCACCAGAACAAATTCAATAAGCTGTAATTGTTTTGGTGACTATAGTGTCCCTTTAAACTAAAGGAAGCCAACAATAAATGTTTTTAACTTTGATGACATAGGTGTGTTAAAGTTTTATTTCTGTGAAATCAGACAGCAATAATATTCCCAAACAATGATCATAGCAGCTAATAACATTATTTTGGGTGAGCAAGCCAACACCCATTTGAAGTATAAAAAGAGTGAGTTTTTGTCTAGAAGATGAGAATCGCCTGAGCATACTTAACGTGATCTCTACATCCTTACATCTCGTCTGCAAGAAGTAACATCATGTCTCATCACTCCATCCTTGGTACCTCTGGACACAAGCACTTCAGCTCCTGTTCAATGGCTTCTCCTAAACATGGCAGCTCTTACCACACATTATCTCACTCCTCCAAATCAGCAGCTCATGGTCATAAGACACTGCATTGCTTTAGCAGCAGAAGTGCCAATAGTATGAGTTCCAGGGGAAACAAGATCTCAATGGGAAGCTGCCATTCTGGGAAAACTGGACACGGATCTGGACATGGATCTGGATCTGGTTTCAGTATTGGAGGTATTGGTTATGGATTTGGGGGATCTGGTTGCTCTGGAGGTATCAACAACGTTACTGTGAACCAAGGTCTTCTGGCTCCTCTCAACCTGGAGATCGACCCAAGCATTCAGCGAGTGAGGACTGAAGAGAAGAATCAGATTAGAGGACTGAATGACAAATTTGCTTCTTTCATTGACAAGGTGAGATAATTTTAATGAACACATGGACTAAATAAATAACTGAATTTGTAGTATGCAGATGTGCTATTCCTTCTTAAACCATTTATGCAGAGGGAATAAAAAGGGGAAATGTTACTTACTTTTACACTTCTATAGCCATTTATGCTGATGGTTCAAACTAGTATCAGTCAGTGTTTTTACGTCTAAATTTCAAGAGGTTATGAGACAACAAAATTAAACTATTTTGCAGTTTACCTCAAAATAGTGTGCTTTCAGGAGTATTTTTTGCTGCAGAAGCCAATGTCTACCAATACCAGCACTTTTATATTTTTTTTATGAATTAAATATTATATAATGCAATCTAAGTATGTGCAATGTAATTACAGCTAGATCTACAATAAGTGTTAACTATTGTTATTGAAGAGAAACTATTTTATCTAGATATGCTATTAAAGAACGAGCTACTAACTTCTGAATGTTTTGGGATAAAAATAATGTCTAGAACAGGGTTAGGCAACCTTCAGCATTCCAGATGTTGTGGACTACATTACCTATAATGCTCTTACAGTCATAATGCTGGCAAGTCATCAAGGGAGATGTTTTCCACAACATCTAGAGAGCCAAAGGATGCCCATCTCTGGTCTAGAGACTTGTATGGGTTGCTAAAATTTCTATTGCAGTCTAATATTAATAATAATAAAAAATACTATTTTCATTACATGTTGAAATAAGGCATGCCTCTATGTCACTTGTAATACAGTTTGCACATTTTCTAAGATATTATTAGACACCTTGTACTAAATATATATGGTTTCTAACAAAAAGTATAACATTATGTTTTTTCTAGGTTAGATTTTTGGAACAGCAGAATAAAATGCTGGAGACAAAGTGGTCCTTATTACAAGAACAGAGAAGTGCCCACTTTCAGATAGAACCACTGTTTGAGGCTTTTATTGGTAACCTCAGGAGACAGCTGGAGAGTCTGGGATGTGAAAGAGAACGTCTGGACTCAGAAAGGAACAGTATGGAGCAATCTGTGGAAGAACTAAGGAGAAGGTATGCTGCTATTTAGACAAATTAGACGAGTGGATACATTTAATATATTTATTTATTCTATAGAATAGAATAAATAAATATATTAAATGTATCCACTCGTACTGCAACATCATGAAGACATTTATTATTTTCTTGCCAGATATATATATATATATATATATATATATATATATATATATATATATATTCTTCATTGTTTGCACATATTGCAATTTCCAACACAGCATTTGTCTATATTTTTGCATGTGCTCTCTTAAAATGTATTTAAGAGTCATGTCCACTTTAATATTATTAAGAAGAAAATGTAAACTTAAAAGTTCCTTAAGAAATAGCACCCTGTATATTTAAAATTCTGTATGCTTGTTATTAATGTTTAACGTTCTAGATATGAAGAAGAAGTGAACAGACGCACTGCTGCAGAGAATGAGTTTGTTGGAATAAAGAGGGTGAGTGATATCATACATAAATTTAATCTATATGTAAAAGAATAACACATATAAACATATATCTATAATTTTACTGTTACTATGCATTCATCTCTTCTTCAGGATGTAGACGCAGCTTTTATGAACAGAGTGGAATTACAAGGAAAGGCTGATTCCCTAACTGAAGAGATCAATTTCTTGAGGACTCTGTATGATGCGGTAAATATAGTTTCACTTTTCTCTTTTTAATATCCATGACATCAGCCTTTTTTTTTTTTTTTAAAGGAATGCAAAACAAGTACGAAGTATATTAACAACCCCAAATATATCTATGTATGATTAGAATGCTTTATGGTAATAACAAAGTTATTATACATGGGAAAATTGAGGCTTTTTTTTTTTACCATGTCTCGTCTGTACCTTATATCCTTATAGGAAATAGCCCAGCTCCAGGCTCAGATCTCAGACACCTCAGTAGTTGTGTCTATGGATAACAGTCGGGATCTAGACCTGGATGGAATCATTGCCGAGGTCAGATCTCAATATGAGGACATTGCTAACAGAAGCAGAGCTGAGGCGGAGGCCATGTACCAGTCACGGGTGAGTCTATCCAATTCAAATCATGCAGATCATTACCTATAAAAAATGTTTCTATACTAAGTTTTCCTTCAACCTTTGGTAGTTTGAGGAGCTTCAGACAGCGGCAGGAAGAAATGGGAACAATCTGCAGAGCAGCAGAGATGAGATCTGTGAGCTGAACCGAGCAATTCAGAGACTAAGAGGAGAAATCGACAATGTGAAAGCACAGGTAAAACATGTTTTACATCAAGTCAATCCACCAGGTAATTGAAGAGATAAAATCAAATAAATTTAGATTCAGCAAAATCAGCACTTCAGGTGCTATTGTTAACGTTTCCCAACTGTATTCACTTTGAAACAGTTACTCTCAAAAACAGAAGTGTAACTACAAGTAATTTATTATAAAATCTATAAAAACATTTCAGCGCTCAGCACTTGAATCTGCAATAAATGAAGCTGAGGAACGTGGAGAATCTGCTGTCAGAGATGCCAAGAACAAGCTTTCTGAGTTGGAAGGTGCTCTACAAAAGGCCAAGCAGGACATGGCTCGCCAACTGCGAGAATACCAGGAGCTGATGAATGTGAAACTGGCACTGGATATTGAGATTGCCACCTACAGGAAGATGCTGGAAGGAGAGGAGGGCAGGTGAGTGCAATATCCTACTGAGAATTTGCTAGGTCTTCATACAAACCCTACATTCATCAGGTTTCTAATTGTGGACCTACATCTCTTTTTCTATATGTTCTCATCATTTAGTCTTTTAGCAGGACAAATTTTAATAGCAATCTCTTTATGTCGATCTCAACATCTCAGTTCTTCAATCTGCTCTTTATTGTTTTATTCTATAATAGTAATCTTATCAAGTCTTAATCTATACAACAATGCACCTGTATCAGACATTATAGCAGTACTTTCATTCCATTAATTTTTAATACAGATTTACTTATCCCCATAATAACAAATATGTGTTTGCGTGAAAGTTGTGGGAATAGCAACAAGCATGACATGCGCACAGTCGTTATTCGGCAGGTGCGATATTTACCCCAACACTCCAATAACTTACAGACACCATATTTCTGTTGGAAATATAAAAGTCCACAGCTTTATTTATTATTATAAACAAGGTAACAAATTGGGGTCATTGCCACATAATGTCAATTTACCCACCATCCCCCACCGTACATAAATTACCCCTTGCAATGACCCCGACCAATAACAATACATAACATTATAAATAACAAATAACACATAACACATGGCCTACCAAAGAGGCCCCATATCCATAACTTTATTAACTGTAGGGGTGTACCGAGACCCCCCTACACCACCTGGTTCGGAGCCACCGATGAGCTCGAACCCACAAACCACTTAACACTCCGGTCTAATCCAGCCTACTTTTAGCCTAACCACTTGATACTCCTCCTACCTTCCAATTACCAAAGCCCGATCCCGCCGCTGTGGCCAAACGGGAACTCCAATACTACAGGGATGGTGGGAGGGACAATTACCAGGTAAGTGTCAGTTCTGTTAAAATGTCCCTTGCTCTTAAAATGGCTGCTTAATATACCCCTATCGTCCAACCCCCTTTTCCAGATAACCACACCCCTTTAACTAGTTACTCCCCTGCCTACTCCTGGCTCTGTCAAGGCCCACTCCCCTGACTGTGCTGTTCCATGGGCTTCATTAAAGGAGAATTAGAAAATTAGAAAGACAAATATATGCTTTGAATGTTCGAGGTACTCCTGGCTATTTAGATTCATGCCCCCCTTTCTAACTAAAATAAAAGAGTTTCACTTACCTTTAATCCCATTCCATGACATTCTTTCTAAGGCCGCCAGTCCATCCCTGTCTGAGATTATCATTACTGAATATCTTAACCAATATTCTGTAGACAAGCATTCAGGGTCTACTGAGCACATATATATAGATATCTCCACACTGTGCCAATCAGCATCTCTTCAGAGAAATGCCTTTTTACAATACATCTTTATGGAGAGCATACAGCATCTTCACACACAGCCTGAGGATTCTAAACATCGGCCTTGCCAGGCTTGCAGCTTCTAGAGGAGCGATGTAAACTTTGCCTTTTCACAGACAAGGCAGTGTTTACATCGTAGAGACTGCAGTGAAGTCTCATGTCATCTAAACACTATATTGAGTTACAGTTGTTATTGGTGCTACACCTCATGTTGTCTTTATTGAAAATAATATTTTTTTAACAAAAGGAAAATGCTTATTTTTGCAAATTGTTATTGGTCATATGACCGGATGTCTACATGATACCCTTTATAAGTTACGGATGTACTTATTTTGGTAGACAGGACTGAGGCCTCACAGGCAGCCAAACTATTATTTTTCTTGGGGATGACAGACTCCTAGTAAACATTTGACACATACCAGCTGTTTTAACCTTTATTACATGGTGGTTGCAAAGAAGAACACATGTCACAGAAGTAGCAACTCACTAAGGTTCTAATATAAAAATAAAAAAACTGTACATATGAAATAGAATCCCAAATGTTAAAGAGTTATAAATTTGAAATCAAATGCCATTACATTATTACCACTTATTATTCTGACCAAATGTGAGAAAGTCATTTAGTGCTAAACTAATACTTTTTATGTTTTGTTTTAGGTTGACTGCGCATGACTCTGTTAATATATGTAAGTGAGGCAATATTTAAAGAATTTAATTAAATGTTAACGAGGACATATGCATACATAGATTAAGCGTGTAACTCACTTGTTAATGTCACACTTTAAATTCTGAATAAGCTACACTGTCACATTCCTCTTTCCAGTGTTAAATTGATCTATACATTGTTTTACACTCTAGGCAATGTTAGTAACAATTGCTGATTATCATGTAACACACAAACACGTGGTCACCCACACATACATATACAAATGTGCTTAGTAATACGCTTACTCTATATGTGTAACAGATCTTAATGTAACATTTTAAGTACAATTCAGACTATAGTAAAACACATTTTAATAGTTATTTTAAGAACTCTGATTCTTCAAACTTTTTTTAATTTAATGTTTTTTTAATTTGCAAATTGCCCCTCGTTATGTATATTTCTCTATATATTTCATATTTATTACAGACCTTAAATGGCTGCTTCTTTGGTTGAACATTTCAGTCCAGTCAAGTACAAATAGTTACCATTCTACATCCATGTTTTTCAGCAAATGTTTAACATTCTACATTCATGTCTTTCAGCTGTGCTACATTCTAGCACTGGAGGAAAATCCAGCTCAGGAGGGAAGTCCCATGGTACAAGTGATCATAAGGGAGGATTCAGTGCAAGCAGTGGGAGGAGCTTTAGCCACCTCTCCAAAAGCAAACATAGCTCTGACCACGGACACCACTGCTAAAGTAGAAGCAAGCCACGTCTCTACATATATTAGTGCAAAAGTGAAAGTATAGATTGTAGTGAAATCACTGGCACTATATATTATCAATCTGCTATATTGATCTGTTTGGTATTCACTATGCATAGATCATTCTCATTTGCAAACTCTAAATATTTCTATTCCCCATCTTCTCTTAGGATAATCCTCACTCATATGTTGTAAATATACGCTTTACTACCTACCTGTACCGTTTCTCTTCAATAAAATGGTATTCATTCAACAATGCTTGATAACATTGTGTTTATTGTAAATTGTTTAAGAATTAACACATTATGGCATTATGTGTCATAGGAAGATTTATTTAAGGCGATAAAAATTCTATACGATTAAATACTAGATTGTGGTGTTGCACATGTCATCATGGCCTTGATTTAATATTTTTAGATAAGCTTTTTAGAAGATTCAATATATTTTTTATAAACTTTTAAAATGATTTCATTTTGTTAAACATAATTAGATTTTGTTTACATACATTTATTAACTTTTAACCCCTTCCCGACCGCGGGCGGAAATTTTCCGTGAACCTTGTCCTTCAGTTAAGGACCATTACTAAGTTAACCCCAGATCGCCACAATCGCGGCGATCGTGAGGTTAACGGTGCTCAGGTCTGCCTCTGAATTAGAGGTAGACCGGTAGCACCCGATCAGGCTGCCCCAGCACCGGTGCTCGCTCTGACAGGCTGTCAGAGCGAGCACATGTGCTCCATATACTCACCTTCCGCCTCCCTGCACTTTCGGGTTCTGTGTGAATTTGCAAGGAGACGGATCAGTGCTGCTGATCTTCTCCCCTGCTTTAATAAAATTAACCCCTTCCCTGCCAATTGATCACTGACTACAGTGATCACTTAGCAGGGTATACATTTTAATGTCATCTGATTTTTTTTTAACCCCTGAGGGTTAATTATAATTTTTTTTTAATCCTCAGGGGTTAAATTTATTTTATTAATTTAAATATTTAAATAATATATATTTAGCTAGCTGGGATGGGTGGAATTTAGTGGGAAATTGGGGAATTTGGTGTTAGGTTAACTAACGGTTAACATTAAAAAAATGTTTTAAAATAAGCTTTAAAAAGTTAAAAAACATTTTTTTAAAATGTTTTAGTAACCTTTGAGTAAAAAAAAAAAAATACCACCCCCCTTTACCCAGTCTAAATAAAACTTAACCCCTTCCCTGCCGGTTGATCACTGCCTACAGTGATCAAAATACAGGTCACAGTATTATACTGTGATCTAATTTTTTTTAACCCCTGAGGATTAACTTTTCTTTATTTTTTTAACCCTCAGGAGTTCAATTTATTTAATTAATTAATTAATTTAAGTATTTTATTTTGCTAGCTGGGGTGGGTGGGTGGGAGTTATGGGAATTTACTGTTAGTGCTGTTTACTGCTAGTTAGGGGTTAACAGTAAAAGAAAAGTTTAAAATTTTTTTAAAAGTGTAAAAAAGTTAAGAAAGTGCAAAATATTTAATAAGTAAAAAAAAAAGTTACAAAACGGGTTTTACAAAGTAAAAAAAGTTTTACAAAGTAAAAAAATAGATAAAAAAAATGCTCATTACCACTATACTTGATACAAGCTAGCGGAAAAATGATCCCACGCTAAGGTTCAAAATATGCCTTTTGAATTACCCTGGGTCTTCTTTAAGAAATTGTATGCCTTTATGGTGTAATTGGATTAGATAGCCTTGTAAAATACTCTAAAATGGGACATGGACACAGCGTAAAACTTCAAAGTTTGAAAAAAACTGGAATGGCTGTGTCTCAAATGTCCACTTATATACCTGGCAAAGGTACATACGGGGGTATTGCTGTACTCAGCCGACATAGCTAAGCAACATATGAAGTAGTATACAGTCGTAGTACACATAAGGTTTGCAAAATATACTGCACAAACTCACTTTGTGTGTCAAAAAGGCAGAAAAAAATGCTTATTACCACTACACTTGGTACAAGCTAGCGGAAACATTATCCCACGCTAAGGTTCAAAATATGCCTTTTGAAATACCCTGGGATGTGTTCTTTAAGAAATGGTATGTCTTTATAGTGTAGTTGTAATATGTAGCCTGCTCAAGTGCTCCAAAGTGGTACACGGACGCATCAAAACCCGCCATGAAACTTAAAAACCTTAACTTGTTACGTCTCTTTTACAGCAGTGTAACTTCACAAAATAGTGTCTGGGTCATATATTGGGCATATTGTTTTACTCAGAAGACTTAGCTGAGCATAATTTGGGGGGTTTGAACTTAGTGGCACATATGAAATGTACAAAATGCCCAGCAAAAATTTAATCCCTATGTAAAAAATGCCCAAAATTAATTTTTACCACATACTTTGGCATATATTGGTGAAAAAATCGGGGCATGTTAAAGCACAATATGCACCATATAAGATACCCTGAGGTGTCTACTTTTACAAATGGTAGGCCTTTGTGGGGTTTTTTTGAACAGTCAAACTGCTATAATACCCCAAATTGAAACATAGGCCCATTAACTCCGCCTCTCAAAATTCGACTGTAAATGTTGAAACAGACAGGTCTCCTATATGACACTGTAACTTCATGAAATAGTGCCAAAGACATACAATGGGGGTACCGTTGTACTCAGCAGAACTAACTGAACACATAATACAATTTTGTACAGGAATAGCACACACCAACTTTACAAAATACACATGAGAAGTTCTTTGTTATAGGTTTGTGTGCCAAAAACCCCAAAAAACTAAATTTTACTCCAATATTTAGCAGAGATTGGCGGTGAAATGGCTACTTAGAAAGTGTTAAAACAACCTTAGGACAATAGCCTGTGATGTCTACTTTATATAAATATATACTTTTGTGTGGCAATTTTGTTTTCTTTTATGGCTATTAAGCTTACAAGACAAACATACCAAATTCTAAAATTGCTCCACATTAAAAGTTTATTTTACTCCTTGAGCTTTGTGACCTGTAACTACCCAAAAACACTTAAAATCCCAGACACATTATATATTCTGTAAATCAGAACAACTAAATGAATTTATTTTTTAACCTGCACTAATTAGGCACACATTATTATTGCATTATTATTGCAAAAACTGTATAAAAAACACAATTTTTTTTTTTTTGTATTTTTCTAATAATAAATAAGCATATATATATATATATATATATATATATATATATATATATATATATATATATATATATATATATATATATATATATATATATATATATATATATATATATATATATATTACATTAAATTAAAGCCATTTCTGTCCTTTAAAAAACTGTATATAATATGTGTCGGTGCAATAAGAGAGATGCAAATTGCAGTTGAACGCATACAGCAAGAAAATGCAAAAAATGCTTGTGTCATTAAGCGTAAGACAAGCTTCTGAAGCTGTCTCCTTAAGGGGTTAATATATGATGTAATTTTAATTATTACATATTTTGAAAAAAAAGTTTGCCAAAAAATAATAAATAAACAATAATTTGTATAGCTTTTCTAAAATATTCAATTGTTTGAACAGCTTATCTAAAAATATTAAATAAAGCCCTATACTAGAGATTATAAAATCCTACATTACTGTTCTAATAAATATGAATGGGCACTAGGGCGATATATTAATTGCCTAAGCCTCAAAACATAATGTTCATTCCTTGCACAGTATAAAAATACCCCTCTAGAATGCATGGCATGATTTATGTTCCCAAAACATTCATCCTTCATCTCCCACTTTCTGTTAGTGCCTGCTGTAGTGGATTCTAAACTAATTTCAGGATTTTCCATGTTATATGATTTTGCAAGATATATACTGGATTGTGTGTATTGTGTGGGAGCTGTTTGGTAAATATCCCCCCTCCCTTCTTACCTTATGTAGGGAGGGGGAACATTGCTGCTGATTCCTTCCCTGGTGGTCCAGTGGAGGTGGGGGCAGATTTCTTAATATCCCCCCTCACTTCTTACATTATGCTTGGGAAGGGGGGTCATTTCTGCTGCTGCCTTCCCTGGTGGTCCAGTGGAGAGTGAACTCTAGCCCCTGCAGGCTAGAGTTCACTCTCGCGAGATCTGAGCGTTGCCGCGGCAACGCTCAGAATCCCGCGAGAGGACCCGGCGGAGCTGCTGGCAAGAGCTCCCCGGGTCCTCTCCTGCCTCCCTCCCTGCCTGTGGGCCAGTGGGGAGGGAGGCTTAGAGCAGAGCCGGCGCTCGGATAGCGCCGGCTCTGCATGAGCCGACAGGGGAGATCCCGAGATCTCCCCTGCCGGTCTCCATTCATAGGCGTGCCGCGGGGATTAGGGTGTGCCCAGGCACACCCGGCACACCCCGTGCGCACGCCTATGCTTATGACAAATCATGGCTTGAACTATCTTGCTTTGCATGTAATGCGTCTATCTCATATATTAGTTTCACCTTTTATGTTGCATTACTAAAATTAATGAGCTAATGCATGATATTCTCATTTTTCGAGTATCACCTGTACTTATTGGTTTTATTGTAAAATAACTGGTTTCATAGTTCAAAAAAAATAAAAATATAGATGTCTTTCAAAAAACTTTCAAAAATAATCACAATGGCCCTATCAAATGTTGTAAAACCATCCGGCTGCCTATCCAGCAATATTAAATTGAGGCCAAATTCCAGTGTGTAGTGAATAACCCGTCAGTTCTGAGCATTGCTTGAAGTGACACAGTTGCTGAAGGATATACGCACAAATAGTAAGTTTTATTGTCTGTGTTACTTTACATAAAAAACAGATATAGAAAAAGAGATAGAGGTAGAAATGGTGCAATATTGTGAATGTGACAATGGCATTGGCAGTATGAATAATTACTCTTCTGTGAGATAATAAAGAAACCAATGTAGAACATGTGACTCTCAAATGATCCCTGCCAAAGCACAGGTAGGAATAGAAAAGATTACCATTCCAGAACAACTTTGTACTTTTTACATCCTTTCATCTTCTATAAAGAAACATAGCAGATAAAGTGCTATTCTGTTAGTTTAAAAAGAGGGCACCCAGAAAATGATGATCAGTCGGCAGAGTCCTGACCAAAAACTCAAATGGCTTTTCTTTTTATTTGTGAAATGTACTTTATGATGAAGTGTAGTTGCAGAGATAAGCACAATCATACAGTTAAAATACTCTTTCTCGTTTAGCTTGTCTACTAAACAGTTAGGAATTAAAAGAAAGTGGTTGGATGTCTCAGCCCAAACTACATATCTAAAAACATATCTCCCTATTCCCACAGTATACATTTATCTGTCCCAAACTTTGTGTATCTTCCCATAACTCCTCCTTCCCCCATTTGAGGACCTCTACATAAAGCCCACCTTGTGTCTCTCTCACCATATCACCTTTTCCTCCACAACTTGTGTGTTTTTGGTGCAGCATTCTGTAAAACATGTATTTATTTTTTTGTGTGTGCAATAAGGCTAAAACTGGATTGTAATGAGGCTAAAAACTGCATAATTTGCAAAGTCTTCCAAATATGACATCTCAGCTTAGTTGATGGTGCTCATGGTGTCTAGTGGATCGTGGGTATACTTATCTAAAGCATTACCTCGCAGCCACAACCATCTTCATCCTGATAAACAACTTCATCTGCCAGGAGCTGTGTTTGTGATGTGTGAAGGTGTGAATGTTTTGGCTGAGTTACATGTCAATTCTTCCTGCCTTTACGTGCCATATCTGCTGACGGGATTTGTACAGTAACATTTTGCCAAATTACAGTGGTAGCATGGTGATACTATCTACATTAGTCAGACAGGCCAAAAAAGGTTTCAAGAATGCCAAGTTAAAGTGATACAAGGCTGTTATTTGCCAAAAAGGTGCAAACAAGCTCAAATCCTCATGGGTTCGTCCTCTGGTTAAAACAGAATTTCACCTTCCTTAAAGGACAACTGTCACCTCAAAACTATTTTTAATATCATAACACTGTTATCAAGCTAAAATTTGATAAAAATGCATTTTTTTGTTAAAAATGTGCTGCAGGGAAATAATATATATTTCATTAGTAGATAAGAAACATTTGAATGACTATTTCTTCAAACATAAAAGTCAAGATTTGAAAAAATATGGCAGAATAAATTGTCAAGCCATCTATTACTTAAAGTACTTTAACCCCTTAAGGACTGAGCCAATTGTAGAAGTTGTGATCAAAACAAAACGTAAACAAAACCTTAAATTTGCGCTATATGTATGTTCAGACGAAATTCACCTCTTCAAACTTAGCGTTCATATTTGATTGTGTGTGAAAAATGCAAGAAACTAAATTGAATGCTAATTTTGGCCAGCATTTGTGACTAAGTGGCTACTACAAAAGACTGGACATACCCCATTTGCAATAGCCTGGGTTGTCTACTTTTATAAATGGTATGCCATCATGGGGCTAATTCTCATTTCTGAGCTACCATGCATTCTCAAGGGCAACATAATCAATAGGGGAAATGTCAATGTAAAAAAAAAGGACATTCAAGCCTTATATTTGACTCAGTAACTTTTGAAAACACCATAAAAACTGTACATGAGGGGGGGGGGGGGGGGTACTGTTATCCTCGGGAGACTACGCCAAACCAGATATTAGTGTTTTAAAATAGTAAAATGTATCACAACAATTATATCATCAGTGAAAGTACCACTTGCGTGTGAAAATGCAAACAACTGAATTTTGACTGACAATTTCATCGTTGGGATATGTTTTGCTGTTTTTAAACAATAATATTCGTGTTCAGCGAAGTCTCCCGAGTTAAACACTAACCTCCATGTACATATTATGGTGTCCTAGAAAGTTGTAACTAAATATAGGGTTAAATCTAGGGCTTGTGTGTCCAATTCTCTGGACTTTCTGCCTGGGTTGTCGGGCAGGTCCCTCAGATTGTAATTAATGTAATGTAATTAATAAAATGACTTGATTATGTAAAAATATTATATAATTATATTTGTAGAATTTAAATATATATGCATATATATATATATATATATATATATATATATGTATATATATCATTTTTTAAAAATTATTTTTATTTATATATCTATATGCACATGTAGATAGATAGATAGATATATGTATTTATAGCATCATTCTAAATGTATTTTGGATTTAATATATGTATATTAATATGAAAATACATATGTAATATGAAAATACAGTTAGAACAATATTTTGAAAACATTTTTTTAAATATTTATTTATTTAGTTTTTTTTCAATTTATTAATTGATTATTTTTATTATATATAATTATATGTAAAATTTTCGTTATTCTAAGTGTATTTTTTGATATTAATAGATATATAATTATATATATATATATATTAATATTAAAATACACTTTTATTAATGTTGTATGTATGTGTATGTGTATATAAAAGTACTTAGATTTATATATATATATATATATATATATATATATATATATATATATATATATATATATATATATATATATATAAACAAATTCAAGAGGGCTGCACTCACCTGAACATGCATACATTATAGGGTGCTGCTGGGGCCAAAATATACAAAATACAGAATCCAGTGCACTCGCTTATTCACTAAACAATGATTTCAAATCTTAGAGATTGTAATAGTTTTATTTAAAAACACCTCACCTAGACAAAAAATGATGGGTGTTTAGTTACATTATATGATCATACATTGCATAAGCCTGACAACTACGTCAAAGTACCCCATATTCGGCAGGTCTTATCCTAGCAGAATAATGCTTGCTCTTATGAGATTAATCCACTTAATAGGGAAATGCTTCCCTACTGGGACTCTCTGCAAGTCAAGGCCGCGACCGCCGTTGGGGGAAGGTCAGGGACCAGGTAAGTACATGGCGGGGACGTTCTATGCCGCCCTCCGTCGTTTTGGACCACACAAAATGGAAGTCATAGAACGCCTGCCGTCCTTAAGGGGTTAAACTAAAGGAAGCCAACAATAAATGCATTTAGCTTTGATGACATAGGTGTGTTAAAGTTTTATTTCCGTGAAATCAGACAGCAATAATATTCCCAAACAACGATCATAGCAGCTAATAACATTAATTTGGGTGAGCGAGCCAACACCCATTTGAAGTATAAAAAGAGTGAGTTTTTGTCTAGAAGATGTGAATCGCCTGAGCATACTTAACGTGATCTCTACATCCTTACATCTCCTCTGCAAGAAGTAACATCATGTCTCATCACTCCATCCTTGGTACCTCTGGACACAAGCACTTCAGCTCCTGTTCAATGGCTTCTCCTAAACATGGCAGCTCTTACCACACATTATCTCACTCCTCCAAATCAGCAGCTCATGGTCATAAGACCCTGCATTGCTTTAGCAGCAGAAGTGCCCATAGTATGGGTTCCAGGGGAAACAAGATCTCAATGGGAAGCTGCCATTCTGGGAAGACTGGACACGGATCTGGACATGGATCTGGATATGGATCTGGTTTCAGTATTGGAGGTATTGGTTATGGATTTGGGGGATCTGGTTGCTCTGGAGGTATCAACAACGTTACTGTGAACCAAGGTCTTCTGGCTCCTCTCAACCTGGAGATCGACCCAAGCATTCAGCGAGTGAGGACTGAAGAGAAGAATCAGATTAGAGGACTGAATGACAAATTTGCTTCTTTCATTGACAAGGTGAGATCATTTTAATGAATACGTGGAATAAAGAAATAACTGAATTTGTCGTATGCAGATGTGCTATTCCTTCTTAAAACACTTATGCTGATGGTTCAAACTGGTATCAGTCAGTGTTTTTATGTCTTAATTTCAAGAGGTTATGAGACAACAAAATTAAACTATTTTGCAGTTTACATCAATATAGTGTGCTTTCAGACGTTTTTTTGCTGCAGAAGCCAATGTTTACCAGTACCAGCACTCTTATTTATTTATTTCTATGAATCAAATATTACCTAATGCAATCTAAGTATGTGCAATGTAATTACAGCTAAATCTACAATAAGCGTTAACTATTTCATTATGGTTTTATCTACATATGCTATTAAAGAACGATCTACTAGCTTATGAATGTTTTGGGATAAAAGTAATGTCTAGAGCAGGGGTAGCACTCCAGATGTTGTGGACTACATTACCTGTAGTGCTCTTACAGTCATAATGCTGGCAAAGCATCAAGGGAGATGTATTCCACAACATCTAGAGAGCCAAATGATGCATATATGTAACCCCTGTATGGGTTACTAAAATTTCTATTGCAGTCTAATAATATTAAAATTAATAATAAAAATACTATTTTCATTACATGCTGAAATAAGGCATGCTTCTACATCACTTGTAGTACAGTTTGCACTTTTTATAAAATATTATTAGAAACCTTGTACTAAATATATATGGTGTCTAACAAAAAGTATATAAAACTATTTTTTTTCTAGGTTAGATTTTTGGAACAGCAGAATAAAATGCTGGAGACAAAGTGGTCTTTATTACAAGAACAGAGAAGTGCACACATTCAGATAGAACCACTGTTTGAGGCTTTTATTGGTAACCTCAGGAGACAGCTGGAGAGTCTGGGATGTGAAAGAGAACGTCTGGACTCAGAAAGGAACAGTATGGAGCAATCTGTGGAAGAACTAAGGAGAAGGTATGCTGCTATTTAGATAGTTTATAATACAATAGGATAAATAAATATATTAAATTAATCCACTCGTACTGCAACATCATGGAGTTATTCAGAAATATCATATATGGGGGTTTATTTTATATATATATATATATATATATATATATATATATATATATATATATATATATATATATATATATATATATATATCTGGGAAGAAAATAATAAATGTCTTCAATGTTTGCACAAATTCCAATTTCCAACATATCATTTGTCTATTATTTTTGCCTCTTAAAATGTACTTAAGAGCCCATTCCACTTTGATATTATTAAGAAGAAAATGTAAACTTAAAAGTTCCTTAAGAAAAAGCACCCTGTATATTTAGAATTCTGTATGCTTGTTATTAATGTTTAACGTTCTAGATATGAAGAAGAAGTGAACAGACGCACTGCTGCAGAGAATGAGTTTGTTGGAATAAAGAGGGTGAGTGATATCATACATAAATTGTATCTATATATAAAGGAATAACAAATATAAACATATATCTATAATTTTACTGTTACTATGCATTCATCTCTTCTTCAGGATGTAGACGCAGCTTTTATGAATAGAGCGGAATTACAAGGAAAGGCTGATTCCCTGAATGAAGAGATCAATTTCTTGAGGACTCTGTATGATGCGGTAAATACAGTTTCACTTTTATCTGTTGCTAAATTGGAAAGATTTAATATCCATGACATCAGTCATTTTACAAGGAATGCAAAACAAATATGAAGTATAGTTACAACCCCAAATATATCTAAGTATGTCAGATTAGAATGCCTTTATGTTAATAACGAAGTTATTATACGTGAGAAAATAGAGGATTTTACAACCATGCCTCGTCTGTTCTTTGTATCCTTATAGGAAATAGCCCAGCTCCAGGCTCAGATCTCAGACACCTCAGTGGTTGTGTCCATGGATAACAGTCGGGATCTGGACCTGGATGGAATCATTGCTGAGGTCAGATCTCAATATGAGGACATTGCTAACAGGAGCAGAACTGAGGCGGAGGCCACGTACCAGTCACGGGTGAGTCTATCCAATTCAAATCATACAGATCATTACCTATAAAAAATGTTTCTATACTAATTTTTCTTTTGCCTTTGGCAGTTTGAGGAGCTTCAGACAGCGGCAGGAAGGAATGGGAACAATCTGCAGAGCAGCAGAGATGAGATCTGTGAATTAAATCGTGCAATTCAGAGACTAAGAGGAGAAATTGACAATGTGAAAGCACAGGTAAAACAGGTTTTATGTCAAGTGAATAAACCAGGTAGTTGAAGAGATAACATTAAATAACATTTAGATTCTGCAAAATCAGCACTTCTATTGCTATTGTTAACGTTTCCCAACTGTATTCACTTTAAAAAAGTAATATATTATAAAATGTATAAAAACATTTCAGCGCTCTGCATTTGAATCTGCAATAAATGAAGCTGAGGAACGTGGAGAATCTGCTGTCAGAGATGCCAAGAACAAGCTTTCTGAGCTGGAAGGTGCTCTACAAAAGGCCAAGCAGGACATGGCTCGTCAACTGCGAGAATACCAGGAGCTGATGAATGTGAAACTGGCTCTGGATATTGAGATTGCCACCTACAGGAAGATGCTGGAAGGAGAGGAGGGCAGGTGAGTGCAACATCCTACTGAGAATTTACTAGGTATTCGTACAAACCGCACATTCATCAGGTTTCTAACTGTGGACCTACATCATTATGTTCCTATATGTTCTCATCATTGAGTCTTTTAGCAGGACAAATTTGAATTGCAATTTCTTTATGTCGATCTCAACATCTCAGTTCTTTAATCTGCTCTTTGTTGTTTTATTCTATAATAGTAATCTTCTGCTTCAAGCCTTAATCTCTACAACAATGCACCTGTATCATCAGACATTATAGCAGTACTTTCACTTCCTTTGATTTTTAATACATATTTACTTATCCCCACAATAACAAATATGTGTTTGCGTGAAAGTTGTGGGAATAGCAACAAGCATTAAAGGAGAACATGAAAATTAGAAAGACAAATATATGCTTTGACTGTTAGAGGTACTCCTGGCTATTTAGATTCATGCCCCCATTTCTAACTAAAATAAAAGAGTTTCACTTACCTTTAATCCCATTCCATGACATTCTTTGTAAGGCCGCCAGTCCATCCCTGTCTGAGATCATCATTAACGAATATCTTAACCAACATTCTGTAGACAAGCATTCAGGGCCTACTGAGCACATAGATATAGATATCTCCACACTGTGCCAATCAGCATCTCTTCAGAGAAATGCCTTTTTCCAATACATCTTTATGGAGAGCATCCAGCATCTTCACACACATCCTGAGGATTCTAAACATCGGCCTTGCCAGGCTTGCAGCTTCTAGAGGAGCGATGTAAACTTTGCCTTTTCACAGACAAGGCAGTGTTTACATCGTAGAGACTGCAGTGAAGTCTCATGTCATCTAAACACTATATTGAGTTGCAGTTGTTCTGGTGCTTAGAGTGCCCATTTAAAAGGAAATATTAAATGGTATCTGGATATTAATTATTGGTGCTACACCTCATGTTATCTTTATGGAAAATAACATTTTTTAACAAAAGGAATATGCTTATTTTTGCAAATTTTTATTGGGTCATGTGACTGTCTACATGATACCCTTTATAAGTTACGGATATACTTATTTTTGTATACAGGACTGAGGCCTCACAGGCAGCCAAAACATTATTTTTCCAGGAGATGACACACTCCCAGTAAACATTTTGCACATACCAGCTGTTTTAACCTTTAGTACATAGTGGTTGCAAAGAAGAACACATATCACTGATGTAACTCACTAAGGTTCTAATATAAAAATAAAAAAAACTATACATTTCAAATAGAATTCCAAATGCTAAAGAGTTATAAATTTGAAATCAAATGCCATTACATTATTACCACTTATTATTCTGACAAATGTGAGAAAGTCATTTAGTGCTAAACTAATACTTTTTATGTTTTGTTTTAGGTTGACTGCACATGACTCTGTTAATATATGTAAGTGAGGCAATATTTAAACAATTTAATTAAATGTTAACGAGGACATATGCATACATAGATTAAGCGTGTAACTCACTTGTTAATGTCACACTTTAAATTCTGAATAAAGTACACTGTCACTTTCCTCTTTCCAGTGTTAAATTGATCTATACATTGTTTTACACTGTAGGCAATGTTAGTAACAATTGCTGATTATCATGTAACACACAAACACGTGGTCACCCACACATACATATACAAATGTGCTTAGTAATATGCTTACTCTATATGTGTAACAGATCTTAATATAAAATTTAAAGTACAATTCAGACTATAATAAAACATATTTTAATAGTTAATTTAAGAACTCTGATTCTTCAAACTTTCTTTTTTTAAATTGAATGTTTTTTTTATTTGCAAATTGCCCCTTGTTATGTAGATTTCTCTCTATATTTCATATTTATTACAGACCTAAAATGGCTGCTTCTTTGGTTGAAGATTTCAGTCCAGTCAAGTACAAATAGTTACCTTTCTACATCCATGTTTTTCAGCAAATGTTTAACATTCTACATTCATGTCTTTCAGCTGTGCTACATTCTAGCACTGGAGGAAAATCCAGCTCAGGAGGGAAGTCCCATGGTACGAGTGATCATAAGGGAGGATTCAGTGCAAGCAGTGGGAGGGGCTTTAGCCACCTCTCCAAAAGCAAACATAGCTCTGACCACGGACACCACTGCTAAAGTAGAAGCCAGCCACGTCTCTACATATATTAGAGCAAAAGTGAAAGTATAGATTGTAGTGAAATCACTGGCACTATATATTATCAATCTGCTATATTGATCTGTTTGGTATTCACTATGCATAGATCATTCTCATTTGCAAACTCAAAATATTTCTATTCCCCATCTTCTCTTAGGATAATCCTCACTCATATGTTGTAAATGTAAGCTTTACTAATTACCTGTATTGTTTCGCTTTCATAAAATGGTATTCATTCAACAATGCTTGATAACATTGTGTTTATTGTAAATTGTTTAAGAATTAACACATTATGGCATTATGTGTCATAGGAAGATGTATCTGAGGAGATAAAAAATTCTATATGATTAAATACTAGATTGTGGTGTTGCACACGTCATCATGGCCTTGATTTAATATTTTTAGATAAGCTTTTTAAAAGATTCCGTATATTTTTTTTATAAACATTTATAATGATTTCATTTTTTTTAAACATATTTAGATTTTGTTTCCATACATTTACATACTTTTTTTTATATGACTTAATTTTGATTATTAAGTATTTGGAAAAAAAAGTTTGCCAAAAAATATCAAATAATTTGTATAGCTTTTCTAAAATATTCAATCATTTGAACAGCTTATCTAAAAATATTAAATCAAGCCCTATACTAGAGATCATCACATCATACATTACTGTTTTAATAAATATGAATGGGCATTAGGGCGCTATATTAATTGCGGAAGCCTTAAAACATAATGTTTATTCCTTGCACAGTATAAAAATACCCCTCTGGAATGCATGGTTTATGACCCCAAAAAGTTATTTTTTTCTCACACTTTCTGTTAGTGCCTGTTGTAGTGGATTCTAAACTAATTTCAGGATTTTCCATGTTACATGTTACAAGACTTACTTATTGTTTTTATTGTAAAAGAGCTAGTTTCATACTTCAACAAAAATAAAAATATAGATGTCTTTCAAAAAACATATTTACTAAGTCACAATGGCCCTATCATATGGGGTAAAACCATCCGGCTGCCTATCCAGCAATATTAAATTGAGGGCAAAATCCAGTGTGTAGTAAATAACCCGTCAAGTGACACAGTTGCTGAAGGATATCCACACAAATGTTCAGTTTTATTGTTTGTATTACTTTACATAAAAAACAGATATAGAGCACGGCCACGGAAAACCCCACCAACCAACACAGCAGTTCACCACTACATAACATCGCCACTAAAGGCGAGGGGTGAACACAAAATACGAAACATAGTAATTAGCCCCGCAAATAATAAAGGGTAACAGGCAAGGCACCACACAAGACCCCCAACAAAGCAAAACCAAAGGTGCCTACAGTATATACCACCTGCACATCCATATCACCCCATCCCCACCCCCACCCCCACAGTTTTAGCAGAAAACACCCACCGCTAACACCTACAATACAAAACAAACACATGGTAACTCTAAAACACAATGATGTCTATAGAAGATCACTTAAAAACATCTTCATGGGAAAAATCTCATAACCCCTTCCCCCCAACGAAACTTCCTAGCAGTCACGACATATACCTTACCCCGCCCACATGGGGAACATGATCAGCCAAAAAGTCGCTGGTCTGCGAACAGATACAACGGCGGGAGAAAACACTGATTACTAGCCAATTACAAAGTTCTTACAAATGTTATGTTGAGGATCTGAAAGACAAAGTGGTTTAATCTATGACTAACCCCTCCCCCTTTCCTTTCTGTAACCCCACCCTTACTAAACAATTATATATCTTGCAACAAACTATGAAGGTACCCCCCCAACGCGGGGACATTAATACAACAATAAAATACACCAATAACAAAATAACGGTAGACCAGCGACTCAAAGGCTACAAAGATGGTACGGGAACAAAGTCCCTGCCACCTAGCCCTTAACACACTCACACGCTACCACTAGTCGAACCATGTATAATCCACCATGCCACTTATAAGTGTACAAGATGGATTATACTAATATCATCAAAAACCAGACAACCAAACAAAGCCTAGCCGGTTTTGATTTTTTTGTTTATATGTATAAAATATAAAAATGTAAAAACTCTGACGGAATACGGCCACAAAAGAAAGGCTTTGTTACTAAGTGTTTGTTATTAAGTGGCTACTAAAAAGGACTGGGCATACCCCAATTGCAATATCCTGGGTTGTCTACTTTTGCAAAAGATATGCAATCATGGGGGTAATTCTCATTCCTGAGCTACCATACAGTCTCAACATGGGTCAAGTCCTGGAGAAAAAAGTGTGGGAACTCACCCATGATTCCCGCTCCCCCCTCTTAAAAAAAATAAAATTTACACTCCTATGCATATAGTGCAGTGCAGGGTGTTGCAACGGACCGTTTCAGCAGACAAGGGGTTAAAATCCGTTTAGGCGATAATCCCCTTTTCAAAGACAGGCACAGCTACTGTAGAATCACCAAAACTCACGAATTTGATATAAGTGAATGCACCAAACTCCCGAACTGCATACAAGGGAATAAGGTAGCACTCCAAACTCCCGAACTGGAACCTCACGAATAGCTGCTAGCAGACGAACAGGAAAAGCTCCCAAGCGGCTTACACTCCTGGCAGTCAGTCCCTATCAGCATACAGTGAATCCCCCCAAGAACGAGACAAGGCTCCGTGTTGAGGGTCAAGCAGTGGTCTGTTTATTGAGGGCTACCTGCCCCTGTATTTATGCAGGTCTCCCACCTGGTGGACACTCCCCTAGGGGACCAGATGGAAGACTGTAACAACGGACAGACAAGTACCAATTACAGACATACAGCAGTAAAACATCCCCACAATGCATCCTGGCTTCCTCCCCTCTGCCCTGGAGAAGTAATTCAATTATCTCCCAGGACAAAGGCAAAACTCCATTACACACGTGGGGACACAAAACAGACTATCACTTTAAAATACATAAAGACACATTTTATACATAAAACACAGACATGTAACATATCCCCAGATAGCTCCGGTCTGAGTGCACATTATTAGGTGAATGGTACTCAGACCACACGAATACAGTTTAATTGCCATGAAGCCAAAGTCTTTAATTACACGAACAGGCTCCATGGCATGGCTAAGTGTAACAGCGGCCACCTAGTAACAATCAATTAAGCTGCGGTTAACCGCAGCTTCAGGGAGGTAAATTGTCAGCACACTCCAGCTCCTGGGTGGCCAATTAACGGCGCCGTCCAGCTTCCCACGGTTGTGGGGAGGTTGCAAACAGTCTGTTTGTTCGGTAGATAGAATCTACCGAACGGCTGTGCAGAAAGGGAGAAATAAATCCTTCTGCACAGTAAAATTAACCCTTTAGCTGCCGGTCCATAATCCAAAGGCAGCAGGCGGGCAACCAGGCTCCTCCAATGCAATGTGGCGAGATTGGTCTCGTCACAGGTGTGTATAATGAATGTAGTGTGTTTGTAGTGAGTGCAGTCTGTATAATAAATAGTGATGTCGTGAACATAACATTTTCGGTTCGCGAACCGCGAACGTCCGCAAATGTTTGTGAACCGGGCGAACCGGGCGAACCGCTATAGACTTCAATAGGCAGGCAAATTTTAAAACCCACAGGGACTCTTTCTGGCCACAATAGTGATTGAAGGGGGGGAGGAGACCTACTCTCCTTCCCTCCCTGGCCCCCACCCCTGGGCGGAGGGTGGGGGCCACAAAGATAATGAGGGGGGACCTGCTGTCCTCCCGCTCTCCGGACCCCACCCCTGGGCGGCGTGTGGGGGCCATAATGATAATGAGGGGGGGACCTACTGTCCTGCCCCCTGGCCCCTACCCCTGGGCGGCAGGTGGGGGCCATAAAGATAATGAGGGGGGACCTACTGTCCTCCCCCCCTCCGGCCCCCACCCCTGGGCGGCGGGTGGGGGCCATAAAGATAATGAGGGGGGACCTACTGTCCTCCCCCTCTCCGGCCCCCACCCGTGTGCGGCCCTAAAAATAACAATAAGGGGGACCTATTGTCCCTCCCTGCCTGCACCCCTGAGTGGTGGGTGGGGGCCATAAAAATAACAATAAGAGGGGACCTATTGTCCCCCCCCCCGGCCCCCACCCCTGAGCGGTGGGTAGGGGCCCTAAAAATAACAATAAGGGGGGGACCTATTGTCCCCCCCAGGTCCCCGCCCCTGAGCGGTGGGTGGGGGCCCTAAATACAAAATACATACACTGGTCACCCCCTCTTCCCCCCGCAAAAAAAAGTATCCCCATACCTACCCCCCTCACCCTAAAAATATTGAGGGGGGGACCTTTAACTAAAAACCTGTAAAAAAAATAGTTAAAAACAACTAACCATTCGATGTTTTCTTTCTTCTAAAATCTTCTTTTTTCAATAACCGACGCAATTAAAAAAAAAAAACGAGTGCAAAAAAAAAAATCCATCTTCACCCATGGAGGGCTCCGCGCAGACTGAGCTCTGCAGGGCGGGGGAAGGCTTATAAAGCCTTGCCACACCCTGCAATTAGGCTAAGAACACTCTGATTGGCTGGTTTAAGAACCAAAGAACTTTCCCACGCTGTGTAAAATGACAAAGAGCACTTTGATTGGTGGGCTTGAAATCCATCCAATCACAGTGCTCTGTGTCATCACAGCGTGGGAAAATGCCAAAGAACTTCCAAATTCCAAAGAACGCGAACATGCTATGTTTGCCAGGAACTATTCGCCAGCGAACCGTTCGGGACATCACTAATAATAAATGTATATGTAAATGTGCAGAATGTGTATAAGGAATTTAGTGTTTGTAGTGACTGCAGAGTGTGTATAGTGAATGTAGTGTGTTTGTAGTGAGTGCAGAGTGTGTATAATGAATGTAGTGTGTTTGTAGTGAGTGCAGAGTGTGTATAATGAATGTAGTGTGTTTGTAGTGAGTGCAGAGTGTGTATAATGAATGTAGTGTGTTTGTAGTGAGTGCAGAGTGTGTATAATGAATGTAGTGTGTTTGTAGTGAGTGCAGAGTGTATATAATGTAGTGAATGCAGTGTGTCTGTAGTGAGTGCAGAGTGTGTATAATGAATGCAGTGTGTTTGTAGTGAGTGCAAAGTGTGTATAATAAATGTAGTGTGTTTGTAGTGAGTGCAGAATGTGTATAATGAATGTAGTGTGTCTAGTGAGTGCAGTGTATATAATGAATGCAGTGTTTTGTAGTGAGTGCAGAGTGTGTATAATGAATGTAGTGAGTGCAGTGTGTATAATAAATGTAGTGTGTTTGTAGTGAGTGCAAAGTGTGTATAATAAATGTAGTGCGTTTGTAGTGAGTGCAGAATGTGTATAATGAATGTAGTGTGTCCAGTGAGTGCAGTGTGTATAATGAATGCAGTGTGTTTGTAGTGAGTGCTGAGTGTGTATAATGAATGTAGAGAGTGCAGTGTGTATAATAAATGTAGTGTGTTTGTAGTGAGTTCAGAGTGTGTATAATGAATGCAGTGTGTTTGTAGTGAGTGCAGAGTGTGTATAATGAATGTAGTGTGTTTGTAGTAAGTTCAGAGTGTTTATAATGAATGTAGTCTGTTTGTAGTGAGTGCAGAGTGTGTATAATGAATGCAGTGTGTGTAATTAATGCAGTGTATTTGCAGTGAGTGCAGAGTGTGTATAATGAATGTAGTGTGTTTGAAGTATTTCCGAGTGTGTATAGTGAATGTAGTGTGATTGTAGTGAGTGTAGAGTGTGTATAGTGAATGTAATGTGTCTGTAGTGAGTGCAGAGTGTGTATAATGAATGTAGTGTGTTTGTAATGAGTGCAGAGTGTGTATAATGAATGCAGTGTGTTTGTAGTGAGTGCAGAGTGTGTATAATGAATGCAGTGTATGTAGTGTGTAGTGAATGTAGTGTGTATAGTGAATGTAGTGTGTTTGTAGTGAGTGCAGAGTGTGTATAATGAATGCAGAGTGTTTGTAGTGAGTGCAGAGTATGTATAATGAATGCAGATTGTGTATAATGAATGAAGTGTGTGTGTGTGTGCTGGAAGATGTGCGTGTGTGTGCGCTGGATCATGTGTGTGTGTTTGCTGGATGATGTGTGTGAGTGTGTGTGTGTGCTGGGTGATGTGTGTGTGTGTGTGCTGGATGATGATGTGTGTGCTGGATGATGTGTGTGTGTTGGATGATGTTTGTGTGTGTGTGCTGGATGATGTGTGTGTGTGTGCTTGATGATGTGTGTGTATGTTGGATGATGTGTGTGTGTGTGCGCTGGATGATGTGTGTGTGTGTGTGTGTGTCGGATGATGTGTGTGTGTTGGATGTGTGTGTGTGTTGGATGATGTGTGTGTGTGTTTTGGATGGTGTGTGTGTGTGTGTGTGTGTGTTGGATGGTGTGTGAGTGCTGGGTGATGTGTGTGCTGGATGATGTGTGTGTGTATTGGATGGTGTGTGTGTGCTGGATGATGTGTGTGTGCTGGATGATGTGTGTGTGTGTGCGCTGGATGGTGTGTGTGTGTGTGTGCTGGATGATGTGTGTGTGTGTGTGTGTGTTGGATGATAGGGGGTGAAGCATTTTTTTTAAACTTTATGTGTTTGTATTTTTTTTTATTTTATTCCCCCAACACTGCTTCTTACCTAGTCAGGGAGGGGGGAGATCACCTGGTCGTCCGGTGGAGGGAAGCAGCCGCTGCACACAGGGGCCATCACACGCTGTGTTCCCTTTCCAGCTCTAACTCTCGCGAGACTCTGTGCGGAGCGTTGCCATGGTAACCCACGGTCTCGCGAGAGTTAGAGCCGGAGAGGGAACACAGCATGTGCAGGTAGCAGGGCAGGTCCTGCAGGACTGGTAACGGGAACAGCGTTCCTGCTTTGTAAAAAGTGCAGGAACGCCGTTCCCATGCGTTCCTGCAGGACTCGAGCCCTGGGTCTCAAAGGCAACATAACCAATCTAGCAAATTTCAATGTGAATAAAAAGGAAATTCAAGCCTTTTATTTGACTCAGTAACTTTTGAAAACCTGTACATGTAGGGTACTGTTATACACGGGAGACTACGCCTAACACAAATATTAGTGTTTTAAAATAGTTAAATTGTATCACAGCAATTCTATCATCAGTGAAAGTACCACTTGTGTGTGAAAAATGCAAACAACTAAAATTGTATTGAAGATTTAATCGTTGTGATATGTTTTACTGTTTTTAAACGCTAATATTTGTGTTCAGCGAAGTCTCCCGAGTACAACAGTACCCCCCATGTGCAGGTTTTATGGTGTCCAAGAAAGTTACAGGGTTAAATATAGGGCTTGCGAATCAAATTCTCTGGGCTTTCAGCCTGGGTTGTCAGACAGGTCCCTCAGATTGTAATTAATGAAATTACTTGATTATGTAAAAATATTATATAAATATATTTGCAGAATGTAAATATATATGTATATGTATGTATATATATATATATATATATATATATATATATATATATATTTGTGGCCAGGGCATAAAGCCGTAGTATTAGTAACATAAGACAAACAGGGAATGTAAATGTCAGTTGTGGAGTGCCGGAACTGACAAGGTAGTAGGCCTGAAATAATAGAGGGCCTACCTTATGAAATGCTTATAAAAAGGAGGTGTGGTGGGTGGGACAACTCGCCAGACCTAAAACGGTAATGAGGGAAGGGCTGGTGCTCCTTAAGAAGGGGAACCAAGCCCCTCCCACAACTTCAGGCCAAATAGATGGCTGTTTTAATTATACGATTAGTATGAGTTTCGAATGGTGAGGTGTCTAAAAGGTTTGACAGTGACTGAAACAATAGATAGTGGATGGGTAGTCTGGAATGTGAGGGTATACGGGTGGAGTCCTTAATACCTTTAAGTATGGCTTTTACTTGGTAAGATGACAGAAAACGTTGTCTATTAGGCCAAGTGGTGAGGATGTGATGTTGAATACCGGTGATATACAACTTAATGGTATTAAATGATAGTGTTAGATGAAGGTGGCAAAAAGAAATGAATGCAATCATTGTCTCCATGGAAAATTGGTCTGTGATATTAAAGTCCAGCAAAAATCTATTGAAAATATGAAAAGCCCTGCCATATGCCTTCCTGGTGTTATCAGAAAGACCACGTTGGGAGAGTTGATGCCCGTGATAGAGCAGTTCTTTTAGTCCCAAACCATCTCCTGCCACTGCGGTACCGAAGTTGGTAAAAGGGTAGCTGTTGGTATTGCTGCTCAGAACTCCTGAAACCGAGATCGTGATAAGTGATCAGCAGCGATATTCAGAACCCCAGGTTTGCAAGTTAAGAGTTTGCAAGTTAAGTTTGCAGCTAGCCACGTGAGAGTCCTCATAAATTGCATGATGGCCAGGGAAGCGGAACGTCCCTTGTTTACAATATGGCACGTTGCCATGTTGTCCGAGAAGCAACGCACCGTATTCCCAGACCAGCAAGCTCCCCACTTAACTGCTGCTGCCACAATTGGATAGAGCTCAAATAACGCTGATGTGTCCTTGAACTTGGGGATCTCAGTAATTTCCCCCGGCCATTTACCCCACATCCATTCATTGCCACAATTGCGGCAAATCCTGAAGTGGCCGTGCATCCGTCCAGACATACACAGACTTACCTGTCCATACCGGCATAAAAATGCTTTTTCCATTCCAATTTAGCAAAAATTCCCTCCACATGCGTAGGTAAGCGGTGGCATGTACATCTAACGTAATGCGGGAGGAATCAGATTGCAATAGGGGGAAATAAGCTTAGCAATCGGGATATGAACACTCTCCCCTGTGGAATAATTTTCATTGCGAAATTAAGTGAACCCAACAGGGATTGCAACTCCTTCCTATTACACGAACCACCTGCTAGGTAAAGGTCGATGGCTGCCAGGATGCGTTCAATCTTCTCCCCGGGGAGGCTAGCCTGCATATGCCCAGAGTCCAGCGCCACCCCCAAGAAGTTGATGATCGTACCTGACCTTCAGTCTTTGTTGGTGAAATAGGTACTCCTAGTTGTGTGAACAGTCGTGTTATAGACAGGAAGCTACTCGGAGGTACCAGGTTACTTTCTATGGTCAGGAAATCGTCCAGGTAATGGATAACGGTGAGGCATTTACAGATGTTAAGCAGCATCCAGCACAACGTCTCAGCAAAAATATCAAAAATCCTGGGGCTGCTCTTAGAACCAAACGTGAGACGCGTGAAAAAATAATATGAACCCTGCCACTTAACACCATGTAAATGCCACAGGGACGGATGGATAGGGAGTAACTTAAAAGCGTTTACTATATCCGTTTTACTAAGCCGAGAGGATGGCAGTGACGGCATTATCTATGGTAGCATATTGGAGAGAAAATTCTTCTGATGGAATGAGTGAGTTAAGACTTGGGGTAGGTGATGCATGGGGAGCCGATAGGTCAAGAATTAACCTTTGTTTATTGGATGATTTATTAGTGACCAGTCCTATGGGGTTAGTTCTCCAAACTGCGAAAGGCGGGATAGTTGAAAGGGCCAATTAAGAATCCTTGGTCAATTTCTTTCTGGAGAAGTAGGTCAATTGTGTCGGGAGCTGCCTGGGCTGTACATTTTTACATTCTAAGATTCCCGTAGGCATGTGAATAATACCTGTGTGAAACCCCAAAGTAAATCCTGCCACCAAAAATTCTACGAGATGTTGAGATGAGTGACCACACAATAACTCTTTCAGCAGGGAGACATTGAGAGACGATAAGTACTGCTTGGGATATAATTTATTGGGGCACATTACTTTAGAGTGAGCCCGGAAACATTGGGAGCAGACATAAAGTAGTCTGCAGGCACTGTATCCGCAAGTGCCAGAGTTAAAATTGTTACATACTTGCGATTTTCCCAAAAACACTATATCACAGCCTAGTTTATCTTTCAGCACCCTGCCTGTTCTCCCAGTGAGCATCACGTTAGTAGGGGAAAATAAGGCATTCACCTCTAGAGAGTTAGGGCACAGATTAGCCGTGTGGGAGTTGAATGAGCAAATGGCACAAACTGGGGGTTTGAGGCCCGCAAAGTGTCAACAAAAAAGCTCTGTATCAAGCACACCCCAATCAGCTTGATAATTGAACTGGGATAGAGCAGCCGACGCCTTTGCGGAAAAGGCACGGTGGTAGTCGTAAAAAGACGTACCACCGTACTTGTGCCCCAAATCCACCAGCTTGTGGAGATAGAGGTCCAATTCTTCTCTCCTATCTACTATATACAGAGCATATCACATCTCTGTAGATCCCGAAAGCCAACACAAATTCGGGTATAGATAGCTTGCGATTTAACCTAGGGTCCCTAGATTTCAACACAACCGACACATCCCCATATGCATAGGTTTTGTTTTCAAGGACATCTTGCGAGGCTATAAGAAGTGATACCAGATTAATATCCTTCCCTTCCAAGATGTCCTTTTTAGTGTTTGCAGGCACCATATGTGCCGGATTAATAATATGTGGGTCTTTCAGACCGGTTGGAATATTACCCGGTAGGGGGTCTAGGCGCACCATAGCGATCAGATTCCCCAATGCAGAAGGTGACCGTTGCTGGCTATCTGCATCCATCTTATCAAGTATATCTGTAATATGACCCAAAGAGGTCAGAACTGAAGACAAAACAGTATGGACTCTGGACCCTTCCCTCGCCCCCGAGTTATCAGTCTGAGTATTTAACAGTCTGTATAATTCGGCTTTCCTAGCCGTAGTTGCGAAAGGAATGTTCCTCTTTCTTAGTTCGGCAGTGATCCTAGGAATGGTCCATGCCCTGAGTGATGCAGGGCTTGCGTTGTCGTCACCCGGGATGGAGTGACCGATCTAGCCGGTGTACTGGGGATGGACAAATCTAACCCACCTTCAGGTATTTGTGACATGCTACAATATAAAAATAATGTGTTACCTGGGGTCCTACCCAACTGGCTGATGTAACTAATGCCAAGTGGCAAAAGTATTAATTAGTAACGTGACAGGTGAGGCCCTACTAGTTGCCAAGCGGCTTTGAGAGGCACTATTTATGGTTTGGCTCATGTGGGGTACGTTGCCATTGGCATTATGGCAGGGTGATGGCCTCTCCGTGACTCGTAATAGCATAAGATAGAATAGGGGTGACAAGTGAGGCCCTCTCTATGCAACTGAGCGAGGCGGCTAGCTATGAATTGGCCCGAGGGAATGCCGTACCTCCGAAATGAGGATGGATTTTGGCCTCGCGGGACCACTAACATAAGGCGTAGAAGGACAGAAAAACATACCTAGAGGCTCCTATTGTGTATGCCAGTATATATGTACTAAGAAAAGGGTAGGTAGGGTGGGAGAATTAATCGAGAGAAAACATGACGTACCTGATGAGCAAATTGCAAGAGAGTACGATAAGGTGATACAGGCGATCTGTAGTAACTTACGAGAGTAATTGTGAGTTTTTCAGGGTTATAAATATGTACCCTTTAATCCCCTGCTATCCCGATACCTACCAGTAATTATTCCAACAGTAGGAGACTGGAACCAAATACTCAAAATGAGCAAGGATGCCTATACCTAGTAATACAGAAAACACACATAAGGACCCAGGTCTTGCGTGACCATCAAAGTATAATTAATCATGATTACTGACCTATGACAAGTGACAAAGTTGGTAGAGTAGCAGCACACTGTGGAATGCTTCTGATACTGAAACATAAGAGGTCCATAATCATAAAAAATGCGAAACATTGCCCGTGAAAATCTGTCCTGTATATATTTGATACTAATATGATGTACGTGCTAAATATTATTGAACTATAAAACAGAAAGTATACAGTAAGCCAAGGTATCATACTTGAAACCATCCTTCAGACCGCCGAATTTATTCCAGACATATATCCTAACAAGCATATATGTGCCACAAAGTATAGCTGTAATGTAAACACTGCTTTTTCTCTGAAAAGACAGTGTTCACAGCAAAAAGTCTGAAGGTAATGATTCTACTCACAAGAACAAATGCAATAAGCTGTAGTTGTTCTGGTGGCTCTAGTGTCCCTTTAAACTAAAGGAAGCCAACAATAAATGCATTTAGCTTTGATGACATAGGTGTGCTAAAGTTTTATTTCCGTGAAATCAGACAGCAATAAATATTCCCAAACAATGATCATAGCAGCTAATAACATTATTTTGGTTCAGCATGCCAACACCCATTTGAAGTATAAAAAGAGTGAGTTTTTGTCTAGAAGATGTGAATCGCCTGTGCAGACTTAACGTGATCTCTACATCCTTACATCTCGTCTGCAAGAAGTACTATCATGTCTCATCACTCCATCCTTGGTACCTCTGGACACAAGCACTTCAGCTCCTGTTCAATGGCTTCTCCTAAACATGGCAGCTCGTACCACACATTATCTCACTCCTCCAAATCAGCAGCTCATGGTCATAAGACCCTGCATTGCTTTAGCAGCAGAAGTGCCCATAGTATGGGCTCCAGAGGAAACAAGATCTCAATGGGAAGCTGCCATTCGGGGAAAACTGGACACGGATCTGGACATGGATCTGGATATGGATCTGGTTTCGGTATTGTAGGTATTGGTTATGGATTTGGGGGATCTGGTTGCTCTGGAGGTATCAATCAAGTTACTGTGAACCAAGGTCTTCTGGCTCCTCTCGACCTGGAGATCGACCCAAGCATTCAGCGAGTGAGGACTGAAGAGAAGAATCAGATTAGAGGACTGAATGACAAATTTGCTTCTTTCATTGACAAGGTGAGATAATTTTAATGAACACATGGACTAAAGAAATAACTGAATTTGTAGTATGCAGATGTGCTATTCCTTCTTAAAATAGTTATGCAAAGGTTAAAAAAGGGTAAAGTTACTTAATTTTACACTTCTATAGCCATTTATGCTGATGGTTCAAACTGGTATCAGTCAGTGATTTTATGTCTAAATTTCAAGAGGTTATGAGACAACAAAATTAATCTATTTTCCAATTACATCAAAATAGTGTGCTTTCAGGAGTATTTTTTGCTGCAGAAGCCAATGTCTACCAATACCAGCACTTTTATATATTTTTTTTAATGAATTAAATATTATATAATGCAATCCAAGTATGTGCAATGTAATTACAGCTAGATCTACAATAAGTGTTAACTATTTCATTAGGGTTTTATCTAGATATGCTATTAAAGAACGAGCTACTAACTTCTGAATGTTTTGGAATAAAAGTAATGTCTAGAGGAGGGGTAGGTAACCATCAGCACTCCAGATGTTGTGGACTACATTACCTATAATGTTCTTACAGTCATAATGCTAGCAAAGCATCAGGGGAGATGTATTCCACAAAATCTAGAGAGCCAAATGATGCCTATCTCTGGTCTAGAGACTTGTATGGGTTACTAAAATTTCTATTGCAGTCTAATAATATTATTAATAATAAAAATATTATTTTCATCACATGCTGAAATAATTCATGCTTCTATGTCACTTGTAGTACAGTTTGCACATTTTCTAAGATATCATTAGACACCTTGTACTAAATATATATGGTTTCTAACAAAATGTATAAAATGATTTTCTTTCTAGGTTAGATTTTTGGAACAGCAGAATAAAATGCTGGAGACAAAGTGGTCTTTATTACAAGAACAGAGAAGTGCCCACTTTCAGATAGAACCACTGTTTGAGGCTTTTATTGGTAACCTCAGGAGACAGCTGGAGACTCTGGGATGTGAAAGAGAACGTCTGGACTCAGAAAGGAACAGTATGGAGCAATCTGTGGAAGAACTAAGGAGAAGGTATGCTGCTATTTTGGATAGTTTTAATATAATAAATAAATATATTAAATTAATTCACTCGTACTGCAACACCATGGAGTTATTGAGATATATCATCATATATATCCAACACATCATTTGTCTAAAATTTTGCATGTGCTCTCTTAAAATGTATTTAAGAGTCATGTCCACTTTAATATTATTAAGAAGAAAATGTAAACTTAAAAGTTCCTTAAGAAAAAGCACCCTGTATATTTAGAATTCTGTATGCTTGTTATTAATGTTTAACGTTCTAGATATGAAGAAGAAGTGAACAGACGCACTGCTGCAGAGAATGAGTTTGTTGGAATAAAGAGGGTGAGTGATATCATACAAAAATTGTATCTATATATAAAGGAATAACAAATATAAACATATATCTATAATTTTACTGTTACTATGCATTCATCTCTTCTTCAGGATGTAGACGCAGCTTTTATGAATAGAGCGGAATTACAGGGAAAGGCTGATTCCCTGAATGAAGAGATCAATTTCTTGAGGACTCTGTATGATGCGGTAAATACAGTTTCACTTTTCTCTGTTGCTAATTTGGAAAGATTTAATATCCATGACATCAGTCATTTTACAAGGAATGCAAAACAAATATGAAGTATAGTTACAACCCCAAATATATCTAAGTATGTCAGATTAGAATGCCTTTATGTTAATAACGAAGTTATTATACGTGAGAAAATAGAGGATTTTACAACCATGCCTCGTCTGTTCTTTGTATCCTTATAGGAAATAGCCCAGCTCCAGGCTCAGATCTCAGACACCTCAGTGGTTGTGTCTATGGATAACAGTCGGGATCTGGACCTGGATGGAATCATTGCTGAGGTCAGATCTCAATATGAGGACATTGCTAACAGGAGCAGAGCTGAGGCGGAGGCCACGTACCAGTCACGGGTGAGTCTATCCAATTCAAATCATACAGATCATTACCTATAACAAATGTTCTATGCTAAGTTTGCTTTTGCCTTTGGCAGTTTGAGGAGCTTCAGACAGCGGCAGGAAGGAATGGGAACAATCTGCAGAGCAGCAGAGATGAGATCTGTGAGCTGAACCGAGCAATTCAGAGACTAAGAGGAGAAATCGACAATGTGAAAGCACAGGTAAAGCATGTTTTACTTCAAGTCAGTTAACCAGGTAAATAAAGAGAAAATCAAATAAATTTAGATTCAGCAAAATCAGCACTACAGTTGCTATTGTTAACGTTTCCCAACTGTATTCCTTTGAAACAGTTACTCTCAAAAACAGAAATGTAACTACAAGTAATATATTATAAAATGTATGAAAACATTTCAGCGCTCTGCACTTGAATCTGCAATAAATGAAGCTGAGGAACGTGGGGAATCTGTTGTCAGAGATGCCAAGAACAAGCTTTCAGAGCTGGAAGGTGCTCTACAAAAGGCCAAGCAGGACATGGCTCGTCAACTGCGAGAATACCAGGAGCTGATGAATGTGAAACTGGCTCTGGATATTGAAATTGCCACCTACAGGAAGATGCTGGAAGGAGAGGAGGGCAGGTGAGTGCAACATCCTACTGAGAGTTTACTAGGTATTCATACAAACCGTACATTCATCAGGTTTCTAACTGTGTACCTACATCTCTATGTTCCTATATGTTCTCATCATTGAGTCTTTTAGCAGGTTAAATTTTAGTAGCAATCTCTTAATCTCAACATCTCAGTTCTTCAATCTGCTCTTTATTGGTTTATTCTATAATAGAAATCTTCTGCATCAAGTCTTAATCTCAAAAACAATGCACCTGTATCATCAGACATTACAGCAGTACTTTCACTTCCTTTGATTTTTAATACATATTTACTTATCCCCATAATAACAAATATGTGTTTGCGTGAAAGTTGTGGAAATAGCAACACGCATTAAAGGAGAACTAGAAATTAGAAAGACAAATATATGCTTTGAATGTTCGAGGTACTCCTGGCTATTTAGATTCATGCCCCCATTTCTAACTCAAATAAAAGAGTTTCACTTACCTTTAATCCCATTCCATGACATTCTTTCTAAGGCCGCCAGTCCATCCCTGTCTGAGATCATCATTAACAAATATCTTAACCAATATTCTGTAGACAAGGATTCAGCTTCTACTGAGCACGTAGATATAGATATCTCCACACTGTGCCAATGTCAGGATCGGGACAGGGATCCAACACGCAGAGTACAAACAGGAGAAGTTACGTATACCGGACCTTAGAATGGCCGGACTAACGTAAGGAGTAAGCAAAGAATGGTCTAGAGACAAGCCGAGGTCGAGGGAACGAGAGAGCAGGTAAACGAGAGACAAGCCGGGTCAAAAGGGTAACAGAGGTAAGCAGAGTAGAATAAACAAGCCGGATCAGAACCAAAGAGACAAATAGAGGTAAGAGCGCTGAGTGACTAGACTAGCTAGAACCACGACAGGGCAATGAACCAATACACAAAACCTCATTATATACCCTGGTTCCAAATAGATGATCACGCCCCCGACGAGTCCTGATTCGAGCTCAGGACTGATTGACAGGTCGGAACGGCTAATCGTCATGACGTCGGCTACTAGAGCCGCGTCATAAAAGGAGGCGGATCAGAGGCGTCCGGCGTGTAAACGGCCGAGAGGACCGTGAGGAACGAGTGAGTCAGTTCCTCTGAGAGGACGGAATTCTCAGTATCTCACCTCCTCTGAGGTAGAGACAACAGGTACCCTGACAGTACCCCCCCTCTCAGAAACGCCCACCGGGCGGAAGGAACCGGGACGAGACGGAAACCGGGAATGAAAAGCCCTGCGGAGGCGAGGAGCATGCACCTCCTCCTGGACCACCCAAGACCTCTCCTCAGGACCATATCCTTTCCAGTCCACAAGATATTGTAACCTCCCCCGAGAAATTCGAGAATCGAGGATGGAGTTGATCTCATACTCCTCCTGGCCCTCAACCTGAACAGAGCGAGGGGAGGGTACAGCGGAGGAAAACCTGTTACATACTAGAGGCTTCAACAAGGAAACATGAAAGGAGTTAGGGATGCGCAAGCCAGGTGGAAGAGCAAGGCGATACGCAACAGGATTAATTCGAGTCAGAACCTTGTAAGGACCAATGAAACGAGGCGCAAATTTCATAGAGGGAACCTTCAAGCGAATGTTTCTGGTACTCAACCATACCCTTTCCCCTGGAATAAAAACTGGAGCCGCCCTTCTACGCTTGTCTGCGTGTCGTTTGAACAACGTGGAATTATGAAGGAGAATTTGTCGAGTCTGATCCCACAACTTCCTCAAATTGGCAACATGGACATCAACCGACGGTACCCCTTGGGAAGGGGAAGCCGAGGGAAGAA
Source organism: Pelobates fuscus (assembly GCF_036172605.1). Lineage (NCBI taxonomy): Eukaryota > Metazoa > Chordata > Amphibia > Anura > Pelobatidae > Pelobates > Pelobates fuscus. The sequence goes on from NC_086317.1 coordinate 419,328,381, forward strand.
TAGGAGGATGAAAGCCATAATTCATGAAGAAGGGGCTAGAACGAGTAGAATCACAAACGAGATTGTTGTGTGCAAACTCCGCCCAAGGAATCAGACCGACCCAATCGTCCTGGTGTTCGGAAACAAAACAACGCAAGTATTGTTCAATCTTTTGGTTGGTGCGTTCAGCAGCTCCGTTAGACTGGGGATGATATGCAGTAGAGAAATTCAATTTGATACCCAATTGAGAACAAAAGGACTTCCAAAAACGGGAAACAAATTGGGAACCTCTATCAGAGACAATTTCGGAGGGTATACCATGTAAATGAAAAATCTCTCTCGCGAATATCTCAGCCAATTCGGGAGAAGACGGAAGTTTAGGTAAGGGTACGAAATGAGCCATCTTAGTAAACCTGTCAACCACCGTGAGAATAACAGTCTGTTTTTTAGAAATAGGTAAGTCGACAATGAAATCCATAGCCAGACAAGACCATGGTCTCTCGGGAATCTCCAAGGGGTGCAAGAGCCCACAAGGAAGCGTATGAGGTTGTTTAGTCTTCATACAGACCTCACATGCCCCGACGAAATCCTTAATATCCTTACATAACGAAGGCCACCAGAAATCTTTAGAAATCAAGGAACACGTCTTGCGTATGCCAGGATGCCCAGCTACTTTGCTGTTGTGAAAGCATTGCAGCAGTTCCAGTTGAAGTTCAGGAGGAACGAAGTGCCGTGCCCCGGGAACCTGTCTGGGGGCCAGATGCTGCACTTTCATGATCTCGGCAAGCAACGGAGAGTGTATCCTGAGATTCGTGTTGGCGATAATATTGCACTTGGGAACTACAGATGACAAAACCGCCTCAGATATAGTAGAGGGTTCATGTTGGCGAGACAAAGCATCGGCCTTAGAGTTCTTAGAACCAGGTCTATAGGTGAGCACATAATTGAAATGAGTGAGAAATAAGGACCAACGAGCTTGCCTGGCGGACAAGCGCTTGGCTTCCCCAATATAGGACAAGTTTTTGTGATCTGTTAGAATAGTAACAGGGTGCAAGGTCCCTTCCAATAAATGTCTCCACTCCTTTAAGGCCATAATAACCGCTAATAGTTCCCTGTCACCAATGTCATATCTGCTTTCAGGCCCAGACAATTTTTTGGAAAAAAAACCACATGGATGTAATGGTTTATCCACACCTAATCTTTGAGACAAGATAGCACCTATACCTGTCTCCGAGGCGTCTACCTCGAGTAGAAAAGGCAAAGACGTATCAGGATGAACCAAAATCGGTGCTGAAGCAAAAAGATCCTTGAGTGTTTTGAAAGCAACGAGAGCTTCAGTAGACCAAGTCTTAGTGTCAGCCCCTTGTCTAGTCATATTGGTAATAGGTGCAATAATAGACGAGTACCCTTTAATGAAGCGCCTATAATAATTAGAGAATCCAATAAACCTCTGAATGGCCTTGAGTCCCCTGGGCAAAGGCCAATCTAAAATAGACTGGAGTTTAACCGGATCCATCTTAAACCCGTCCCCAGAAATAACGTACCCAAGGAAGTTTATCTGAGACTGGTCAAAACTACATTTCTCCAATTTGCAGTACAATCCATGTTGTAGAAGTTTGCGCAATACCCTTCTGACTTGTCTGTGATGAGTCTCAATCTCACTAGAATGTATAAGTATATCATCCAGATATACAATAACGCAATCATGTTGAAACTCCCTAAGAACCTCATTAATCAGGTCCTGAAATACTGCTGGTGCATTACAGAGACCAAAAGGCATTACCGTGTACTCATAGTGCCCGTAACGGGTATTGAAAGCTGTTTTCCATTCGTCTACCTGTTGGATTCTCACCAAGTTATACGCCCCTCTGAGATCTAACTTGGTGAAAATTTTGGAGCCTTTTAAACGATCAAAGAGCTCAGTAATCAAAGGAATTGGATAGGCATTTCTAATAGTTATTTTATTCAATCCCCGATAATCAATACAAGGCCTTAATGTACCATCTTTCTTATTCACAAAAAAGAACCCGGCCCCGGCAGGAGAGGAGGATCTCCTATTGAATCCCTTGTCCAGGTTCTCACGAATATACTCCTCTAAGACTAGGTCCTCCTTAGTAGATAAAGGATATACCGTGCCCCTCGGAGGCATGGTACCGGGCAAGAGTCTGATCCTGCAGTCAAAGGACCTGTGTGAAGGTAGAGTGTCAGCATTCTTCTTGTCAAAGACTGCCTTTAAATCCAGGTATAGGGGTGGTATTTGTAAGTCAGTAGATTGGGTAGAATTAACCAGTGTGTCAGCTACGCAAACCGGTGAGACCTTCTGTAAGCACCTGTTTCGGCAACCATGACCCCAAGAGATTATTTCACCCAATTCCCAATCGATAATGGGGTTATGTTTCTTAAGCCAAGGATACCCTAAGACTATTGGAACAGAAGGAGATGAAATGAGCATAAGGGATATACCCTCCTCGTGTAGGATACCAACAGTTAAGTTAACAGGTAAGGTCTCATGAGAAATAACAGGTTCAGATAATGGTCTACCATCTATGGCCTCAACGGCCAAGGGTGTATCCCTTAGCTGGGATGGGAAAGAGTGTTTAGTGACGAAGGCTCGGTCAATAAAGCTTTCAGCAGCTCCGGAGTCTATCAACGCCATGGTATTTAATACTCCCTTCTCCCAAACTAAAGAAACAGGTAGTAGAAGCCTATGATCTTTATAGTCATGTATAGAGGACAAGATAGAAACACCCAAGGCCTGTCCTCTAGAGGGACGTTTCCCGGGCGGTTAGGACAGTTTAGGCGTAGGTGACCTCTTGCTCCACAATACATGCACAACCCCTCCCTTCTCCTGTACGAGTATTGCCTATCTGCATAGGTTCTGAAAGCGCTAAAGTTGTAGATTCAGGACTTTGAAATGAGGGAGCTAGTCTAAAGGAAGGTCTACGGGTTCTATCTCGAGTGTTCTGTCTCTGTCTTAACCGTTCATCAATTCGTGAAATAAAAGAAATTAAATCTTCCAAATTTTCAGGGAGCTCTCTTGTGGCAACCTCATCTAGAATTTGGTCTGATAGTCCGTTTAGAAATACGTCCATGTAAGCCTGTTCATTCCACTTGACTTCTGCTGCCAGGGATCTGAACTCTAAGGCATAATCAACAAGGGTTCGGTTATGTTGTCTAAGACGTAACAGTAGTCTAGCAGCATTAACCTTTCTACCTGGAGGATCAAAAGTCCTTCTAAAAGCAGTGACAAAGGCATTATAATTATAGACTAACGGATTATCATTCTCCCACAAAGGGTTAGCCCATCTCAAAGCTTTATCAATGAGTAGTGTGATTATGAATCCAACCTTCGCCCTATCTGTAGGGTAGGAGCGGGGTTGTAATTCGAAATGAATACCTATCTGGTTTAAAAAACCTCAACACGTATCCGGAGAGCCACCATAACGTACAGGGGGAGTTATACGGGATGAAGCACCTACTGTGGCTACCTCTAGGCCTGAACTTACAGGAGAGATGGATGCAGTACGCATCTCTTCTGATTGGTTACTAGAACGAGATAGTAAGGCTTGCAACGCTAGAGCCATCTGGTCCATTCTATGATCCATGGCCTCAAATCTAAAGTCAGGAGAACCGACCTGAGTGTTTGTACCTGCAGGATCCATTGGCCCTGTCATAATGTCAGGATCGGGACAGGGATCCAACACGCAGAGTACAAACAGGAGAAGTTACGTATACCGGACCTTAGAATGGCCGGACTAACGTAAGGAGTAAGCAAAGAATGGTCTAGAGACAAGCCGAGGTCGAGGGAACGAGAGAGCAGGTAAACGAGAGACAAGCCGGGTCAAAAGGGTAACAGAGGCAAGCAGAGTAGAATAAACAAGCCGGATCAGAACCAAAGAGACAAATAGAGGTAAGAGCGCTGAGTGACTAGACTAGCTAGAACCACGACAGGGCAATGAACCAATACACAAAACCTCATTATATACCCTGGTTCCAAATAGATGATCACGCCCCCGACGAGTCCTGATTCGAGCTCAGGACTGATTGACAGGTCGGAACGGCTAATCGTCATGACGTCGGCTACTAGAGCCGCGTCATAAAAGGAGGCGGATCAGAGGCGTCCAGCGTGAAAACGGCCGAGAGGACCGCGAGGAATGAGTGAGTCAGTTCCTCTGAGAGGACGGAATTCTCAGTATCTCACCTCCTCTGAGGTAGAGACAACAGGTACCCTGACAGCCAATCAGCATCTCTTCAGAGAAATGCCTTTTTACAATACATCTTTATGGAGAGCATACAGCATCTTCACGCACAGCCTGAGGATTCTAAACATCAGCCTTGCCAGGCTTGCAGCTTCTAGAGGAGCAATGTAAACTTTGCCTTTTCACAGACAAGGCAGTGTTTACATCGTAGAGACTGCAGTGAAGTCTCATGTCATCTAAACACTATATTGAGTTGCAGTTGTTCTGGTGCTTAGAGTGCCCATTTAAAAGGAAGTATTAAATGGTATCTGGATATTAATTATTGGTGCTACACCTCATGTTGTCTTTATTGAAAATATTTTTTTTTAACAAAAGGAATATGCTTATTTTTGCTAATTTGTATTGGGTCATGTGACTGTCTACATTATACCCTTTATAAGTTAGATATACTTATTGACAGACTCCCAATAAACATTTGGCACATACCAGCTGTTTTAACCTTTAGTACATAGTGGTTGCAAAAAATAACACGTATTACAGATGTAGTAACTCACTAAGGCTCTAAAATAAAAAAAAAACTATAAATTTTAAATAGAATTCCAAATGCTAAAGAGTTATAAATTTGAAATAAAATGCCATTACATTATTACCACTTATTATTCTGACCAAATGTGAGAAAGTCATTTAGTGCTAAACTAATACTTTTTATGTTTTGTTTTAGGTTGACTGCGCATGACTCTGTTAATATATGTAAGTGAGGCAATATTTAAACAATTTAATTAAATGTTAATGAGGACATATGCATACATAGATTAAGCGTGTAACTCACTTGTTAATGTCACACTTTAAATTCTGAATAAGGTACACTGTCACTTTCCTCTTTCCAGTGTTAAATTGATCTATACATTGTTTTACCTGTAGGCAATGTTAGTAACAATTGCTGATTATCATGTAACACACAAACACGTGGTCACCCACACATACAGATACAAATGTGCTTAGTAATATGCTTACTCTATATGTGTAACAGATCTTAAAGGGACCCACTACTCTTAACCCTGCAACTGTAATTATTGCAGTTTTTTATAAACTGCAATAATTACCTTGCAGGGTTAACTCCACCTCTAGTGGCTGTCTACTAGACAGCCAAGAGAGGGCACTTCCACGTTTATAGCAAAGATTTTCTTTGCTAGACCATCGCTGGACGTCCTCACGCTGTGTGAGGACCTCCAGCGTCGCTCAATTCTCCATAGGAAAGCATTAGGTTTCCTCAGCCGGCGGGCGGGATCAGTCTCGCCCACCGGCTGACGCTATTACTGGGAGGAGCGACGCCAACCCGAAACCACCGGCAGGGTCATCGGCAGGGTCTCAGGTAAATGACGTGAAGGGGTTTTCACCCCCTCAGCAATCTGGAGTGGGAGGTGGGAGGGAGAGGGGACCTGCAGTGCCAGGAAAATGGATTGTTTTCCTGGCACTGGAGTTTCCCTTTAATGTAAAATTTTAAGTACAATTCAGACTATAATAAAACACATTTTAATAGTTATTTAAAGAACTCTGATTATTCAAACTTTTTTTAATTTAATGTTTTTTTAATTTGCAAGTTGCCCCTCGTTATGTATATTTCTCTCTATATTTCATATTTATTACAGACCTAAAATGGCTGCTTCTTTGGTTGAAGATTTCAGTCCAGTCAAGTACAAATAGTTACCTTTCTACATCCATGTTTTTCAGCAATTGTTTAACATTCTACATTCATGTCTTTCAGCTGTGCTACATTCTAGCACTGGAGGAAAATCCAGCTCAGGAGGGAAGTCCCATGGTACAAGTGATCATAAGGGAGGATTCAGTGCAAGCAGTGGGAGGAGCTTTAGCCACCTCTCCAAAAGCAAACATAGCTCTGGCCACGGACACCACTGCTAAAGTAGAAGCTAGCCACGTCTCTACATATATTAGAGCAAAAGTGAAAGTATAGATTGTAGTGAAATAACTGGCACTATATATTATCAATCTTCTATATTGATCTGTTTGGTATTCACTATGCATAGATCATTCTTATTTGCAAACTCAAAATATTTCTATTCCCCATCTTCTCTTAGGATAATCCTCACTCATATGTTGTAAATATAAGCTTTACTACCTACCTGTACTGTTTCTCTTCAATAAAATTGTATTCATTCAACAATGCTTGACAACACTGTGTTTATTGTAAATTGTTTAAGAATTAACACATTATGGCATTATGTGTCATAGGAAGATTTATTTAAGGTGATAAAAATGTTATACAATTAAATACTAGATTGTGATGTTGCACATGTCATCATGGCCTTGATTTAATATTATAAGATAAGCTTTTTAAAAGAATCAATACATTTTTTATAAACTTTCAAAATGATTTAATTTTGTTAAACAGTATTAGATTTTGTTTACATACATTTATTAGATTTTAATATATGATGTAATTTTAATTATTACATATTCTGACATTTTTTTTGCCCAAAAATAATAAATAATTTGTATAGCTTTTCTAAAATATTCAATAATTTCAACAGCTTATCTAAAAATATGAAATAAAGCCCTATACGAGACATTATCACATCCTACATTACTGTTTTAGTAAATATGAATGGGCACTAGGGCGATATATTAATTGCCTAAGCCTCAAAAAATAATGTTCATTCCTTGCACAGTATAAAAATACCCCTCTAGAATGCATGGCATGATTTATGCTCCCAAAACGTTCATCCTTCATCTCCCACTTTCTGTTAGTGCCTGCTGTAGTGGATTCTAAACGAATTTCAGGATTTTCCATGTTATATGATTTTGCAAGATATACACAAAATGTATTAGTGAAACAAAAACAAGACTTACTTATTGTTTTTATTGTAAAAGAGCTGGTTTCATAGTTCAAAAAAAATAAAAATATAGATGTCGTTCAAAAAACTTTCAAAAATATTCACTAAGTCACAATGGCTGTTTCAAATGGGGTTAAACCATCCAGCTGCCTACCCAGCATTATTAAATTGAGGCCAAAATCCAGTGATGATCAGTCGGCAGAGTCCTGACCAAAAACTCCAATGGCTTTTCTTTTCATTTATGAAATGTACTTTATGATGAAGTGTAGTTGCAGAGATAAGCACAATCATACAGTTAAAACACTCTTTCTCGTTTAGTTTATCTACTAAACAGTTCAAAATTAAAAGAAAGTGGTTGGATGTCTCAGCCCAAATTACATAGCTAAAGACAGCATTCAATCCAACTGAGGCAATTCAGTAACTGTGGTTGGCTTTTACAGAGGACACAAGCTCAGGGGCAGAACCCCATTTTAGGAGGGTCAATAGAGTGTTATTTAATTGCATGACTTTAGAATAAAGCCTGAAGAGATTACAGACATATCTGATTTAGGGAATTTCTCAACTCAACTACAGTCACACCTTATTGCACACACAATTAGACTCCATTTTGTCATTTGAATTTGTAGTTTACTAAAATTTGATCATCAGTAAATAAATAATAATAATGTATATGCACAGAATGTTGAGATGTGAATGCAGTGGTGTAATTGTTTGGACGGTTAGTATGTATGTGTGCAGTCGTGTGAGTGTGTGTTGTGTTTGCCTATCTCCCCCCCCCCCTTACCAATGTACTTCTCATTTACTCCTATGTATATCTCCCTGTAACGGAACTCTAGTACTCCAACCGAGTACCTCTGTTGATGGATGTTCTTAGTGCTTCCCGAGGGCTCCAAGTGCTTCTCCAGACACCATAAGCACTGCAGACCGAACCTCTCTTCCTGCAGAGAGCGAAGCTGGAACAAGCTCTTAAAAGAGCTTAACGATTATAGCTAGGGGAGTATGTAGAGTATAGAAATCCCCCAGTGTAGATGCAGCCTTTTCCCCAAAATCATGAAACGAGGCTCTATGTTGAGGGTCAAAACAGGAACAGACTGAGCTGTGGTTTTGTGGCTTGATATACACATTTTACACATAAAGTATCACCCACAGGGTTTTGTGGGACATCCAATCAAACCCGTAATATACAGTAAAACACTCCCATTCATTCCCACAAAATCCTCCCCTCTGCCTGTGATATAATTACTGTACACAATGGATTCATGTAATTATCACAGGGTGGAAAAAATATACTTTTTATACATGTACTGTAACTTTAAAACTATACATTCCATCTCCACAAAAGTCATATATTATTAATCGGTTAATAGAAAAGAATGCAGCGCTTATAAAATTAAATAAATTATTACCTTTTGGTTTAGTTAGGAGGAAGTTCACACTTTTAGCATCAATTTAATGGATATCTATGAGAGACAACCAAATATAGTGTAGATAGTACAGGGTTAAATAATATGGAATTCTAAGATATATACACACTCACAAACAATATAGAAAAAAGGAATATAGACAATATAACAATATAGAAAACAGGAATATAGACAATATTTTGTCCGATCTCTATATTGAATTTTACAATCTTTCTAAAGCTAATAATCTTATTCTGAGGAGAGAGCATCATCTATTAAAATCTGCCAAGAAAAGATAAATGTCCAGATTAAGAACAGGATAGAACGTAATCTAAATAAGTTCAATATTAAATACTATTACAAGAACAATTGTGTTGACTCATTGTTAACAAATAAATTAAAGAAAAAGATGACAAACTAGGAGATGGAATAAATTATATCTATAAGCCAGATGAAATTGCCAGTAAATTTAGAACTTTTTATGAAAAATGATATAACTTGAATAAGTCTCCTGACCTAGGCATGTTGGAGAATTACTTGAGAAAATCTAATTTATCAAAAATATCTTATGACCAGAAGGAAAGGCTTAACAGAAGTATATCTCAGAATGAAGTCAATTTAGCAATTGATAAGCTTGTTAATAGTAAAGCTCCCGGTCCGGATGGGTATACGAACTTGTTCTTTAAGGTTTTTAAAAAACAATTACTCCCGCTGTTAACTGATACCTTTAACGAAATGTCGATCAAAGGGTCTGCCTCTTTTGAGTTATTAAGGGAACATATTACTCCGATTTTGAAGCAAGGTAAAATCCCCTATGAAGTGAGTAATTATCGTCCTATTTCTTTGGTCAATGTGGATGTTAAACTTTATGCCGCAATTTTAGCGGAACGATTAAACATAGTATTGCCATCACTCATTCATCGGCATCAGATAGGCTTTATGCTGGGTAGGCACTCCTCTAATAACACACGTAGGGTCCTAGATCTATTGGAGTGGGCTCAGACTGAGGGAACTCCCCTCCTGACCCTGTCGGTGGATGCAGAAAAAGCCTTCGACAGGGTCGGATGGGGGTTCTTGAGGAGAACTCTATCGCAGTTCGGCTTTGAAGGGTGGTTTATGGGTGCGGTAGGAGCCATATGTTCAAATCCTTCAGCCCGCATAGTAGCCCTTGATTTATGCTGAGAATGCTTCAGTATTAATAATGGGACAAGGCAGGGGTGTCCTCTCTCTCCCTTATTATATGTTTTATCAATAGAACCTCTGGCCAATAACATCAGACAAAATGTTACGATCAAAGGATTGGGAACTCAGGATGATGAATGGAAGATATGTTTGTATGCAGATGATATCCACATGTTTCTCTTCCACATTTAATGCAAGAATTTGAAAATTATAGTAGTGTCTCAAATTACAGCTTGAACATGAATAAAACAACAGCTATGTCTATAATATACAAAAAGACAAACTAACTTCCTTAAAGAAAGATTTTAATTTTAAATGGACGGAAAAATAGTTCACATACCATTGGGTGACTATCTCTGCAGATATAAGGCGGACCATGGAAATTAATATTTTGAAATTGTTAAAAGAGACCAACGTCTTATTATAAGAATGGAGAGTGCATGACATTTCCTGGTGAGGAAGGATTAACAACATTAAAGCCTATATAATCCCTAAATGGGCTTACCTATTTGGTATGCTCCCTCTCTCGATCTCTAGCCATTGGTTAAATATGCTACAAAGTAGTATTACATCTTATATCTGGAGAGGGAAGAGACCAAGAATCAATACATATACTCTATCAAGGGAGGCCCAACAGGGCGGATTAGGCTACCCCTTAATTACTCAAATATATCAGGCCAATATGCTGGTCCATGCTAGTAATTTACAATTAAGTGATTTCAAAAACCAAGCTTGGTACAAGATTGAGTCAGCTAGAATTGGACTAGATAATCTTGAGCTTTTCTTATGGAGAGAGGCAAGCCAGCAGAAGCGGCTCTCTAATTAGGCGGTTTAGGCGGCCGCCTAAGGCCTCGCGCTAAAAGGGGCCTTGCGGCCGCCTAAACCATGTAATTACAGAGCCGCTGCAGTAAAAAAATAAAAGATTATTAAAATCTTTTCATGCCCGGCCGGCGGCCACATCCGCAATGCCGCGGCGCTGGCGCTAACAAGATGGAACCCTCTCACATGGGTTCCGTGGTGGAGTGAGTCCCCTCCTCTCCTCCTGCCACTAACCTGCTAATCGGCCAATCCGCAATGCCGATTAGCGATGACGTCACGACGCGACAACGTAACCCCTCCCCCTGAATTCCCCCGCCTGCGGTACCAAGAGGAAGAAGAAGAGAAGAAAAAGAAAGAATAGCTGCTGGTGAAGGAAAGAGAGCAGAGGAGAAGAGAGAAACCGGAAGGAGAGCAGAGGAGAAGATTGAAAAAGGTAAGGAGAGAGAACATGAAAATAAAGTGAAAGGGGTTGGGGAAGGAGAGCAGATAAAAATAAAGAAAAGGGGAAGGAGTGCAGATAAAAATAAAGAAAAGGGGAAGGAGAGCAGATAAAAAAATAAAGGGGAAGGAGAGCAGATAAAATTAAAGAAAAGGGGAAGGAGTGCAGATAAAAAAAATAAAGGGAAAGGAGAGCAGATGGAAATAAAGAAAAGGGGAAGGAGTGCAGATAAAAAATAAAGAAAAGGGGGGGCGTGTCTGGCTTCCGGTGTGAGCGGCCGCATGGAGTAGGAGCTCCGGCGTTAAACCGTCCTGAAAGCTACAATTCAAGCTACCCAAAGCGATAACTCAACAGATTACCTTACCTTATCATAGCAGAACTTCGGTGTAAGAAGTATGTCTTATCCCAAGCAGCCGAGAACTCGAGAATCGGCCAAAATAAAGAAAAAAGACCGCCAAGTACTTACCCAAGATGGCGGCGAGGAGACAGAAACTATGTCGGACGGAGCTTCCGATCAGGAGTCCATCTCTTCCAAATATACAGACTCTCCAGTAACGGAGAAGAGTCTCCATAAAATGCTGCAAGAGCTGAGAGCTACCATAAAAGCTGATTTCCAGCGTATTGACAAAGAATTGCGGAAAGAAATCACGAGCCTGGGCGACCGGACTAGCCACCTGGAGAATAAAACAGGCGACCTATGCAACGCCTATAACGAAGTTGTGGACAAGCTCCAATCATTATCAGATGAAAATGAAGCACTAAAACTGAAGCTGGCTGACCTGGAGGACAGATCCAGGCGGCAAAATATAAGATTCCGGGGTATTCCCGACGACATTTCCCACGATGCTCTCCCAGCGCATGTTCTTTCTATTTGCAAGGCCTTGGTCCCGGACTTACCAGACTCTGCATGGGCCTATGATCGTATGCATAGACTCCCTCGACCGTCTCGTCTACCTCCTGAATCGCCCAGAGACGTGATAGTAAAATGTCATTACTATGTACACAAAGAATCCCTATTGTCAGCAGCGAGGAAAACGGCGAACCTTCCAGACCCACACTCTGCAATTGCTTTATTTGCGGACTTGTCTGCTGCCACCATGGCGAAGCGCAGAGAATTTATCACCATTACAAAAACTTTGCGGAACAACAATGTGAATTATAAGTGGGGTTACCCTACAAAGTTGATCGTCTGGAGACAGGGAACAACCCGTGTTTTCAGCGACCCTAAAGAAGGTATGAAGACTCTCTCCGAATGGGGACTATGGCGACCAACAGGAGAACATCAAGTGGCATCCGGGGAGAGATCTCCGAAGAAAATCCAAAATGAGTGGCACATGGCAGGAGCCCGAACCACAGCGAAATGAACTTTTACAGCTATCATGCACCACATATTTCGAGCAATATTGGTATAGTATTCCATTGTATGCTCCATAGAGGTCCCTATACTGTATGTGTACACCCACCTGGTAACTTAGTGCATATACCACGGCTAAGTCTTGCTATAGGGCCATAGAAATAAGAGTAAAAGCGAATGTCAGCATTTTACACCCTGTCCATATGGTTACAACTTCCCCCATTTATTTAGTTCTTGGTCGGAAATATTAATCACTTTGCAGGCCTTGGGACTGAAGTTACCATCATATGCTGTGTCACACGATATTGTCCCCTTAGAAGGCGTGCAGACGCATAAGTCGACCCGCACCCTTGGCCATGCAGAAGGTTCAACTTTAAGCACAATGTTCATGCTTTATTTATACTGTTTATTCTTCTACTGCCGTGATTAATGTAACATTGGCCCTTTCAATGTGCTTTATATGTGCACAGGTCGCACTACGACTCACGTGTTATACTCGTAGGATTCCGTCTGATATCCAGACTTTCAGTTTAAATTTTAAAGTTTAGCTTCCGTTTAAACTTTTGACCTAGATTTAAAGCTAAGTTTGGTTATAAAACCACCCTGACCAATACAACCTAACGATTATAACGACTCCGAACTCAGACCAAAATTAACTTGTTACTATATACTGTAGTTGGACCCAGGTTTAATTGTTGTGGCTACCAACTGCACTTTATTCGAATCACTTGTTATGTTGATGTTTAAAAGTGAGGTTTCCTAACATGAGCAGGGCGCGGCATATCCGCCATGATACTACCCGTTAGGAAAATACGTTCTCTCTTTTTCTGCTTTTGAGTTATACACCACCAGGGCGGTAGGAGCTCCACGTTCCCACGTTCCCACCAACTTTTCAGGTCACCTCTTGAGTGCATCTTTCGGTGTACTCTATATGACCCTTTCTCATCTCCTTCTGAATGGAGATAATTGTATATACTTTTGTTTGCTGTTCCCCTTTATTTTTCCCCTCTCTCCCCTTCCCCCCGCAATTTCCACACTCTTATACATGTTACCAATGGAAGATGCATTCATCATTATTGGCTTGCGAAGGAGGCACAAACGCAACCCGATCACTTCGCAAGGCGGTTTATCTGTAAAACAAACATCCACTCAAATTACAGTTCAATTTTCTCATATGCCCATCGGACGTTTCGGTCTTGTCATTAGCACTTTCTCTATACTGTTGTTGATATGACTCGTAATACAATGAAAATTATGTCCCTCAACGTTAAAGGGCTTAATAGTCCAAACAAGCGGCGGCAGGTGTTACGAGACATGCATGCCTCTAATGCTGCAATCGTTTGCTTACAGGAAACTCACCTCCAAAAGAAAGGCCCGCCTAGGCTATACTCGCCACGTTACCCAACTGGGTTTCACGCACATGCACCAAACAAAACCAAGGGAGTTGCCATATTCTTCCACTCAGACTGGGCTTTCTCATTGTACAAGCAATATGTAGACCCAGCGGGTAGATTACTAATTTTAGTGAGTGAAATGAACGGAATAAAAGCTACAGTAGTATCCCTATATGCACCTAACGAAGCTCAATATCCTTTCTTAAAAAAAGCCTTTAATAAAATCTCCAAGCTTAAACAAGGACATTTAATAATTTGTGGTGACTTCAATTGCGCCTTAGACCCCCAGTTGGACACCCAACGCACGCATAAAAAACCCCCCACTAAGACATCTATACAGAACGGCAAACTATTTACCCACCTTCTCCACACATCTGATTTATATGATGCCTGGAGAAATTTATATCCTACGGGCAGAGATTACTCCTATTTCTCACACGTCCACACAACTTACTCGCGTATAGACCTTTGTATCATAGACAAATCTACTCTACCACATCTAGTCAGCCAAACCATAGGCCAACGCACCTGGTCCGACCATGCCCCAATTGAAACCACCATCGAGGTCCCGTACCCCGCCAAGGGTCGGGGAAAGTGGAGGTTAAACGAATCACTTTTAGACTGTCCGAATAACCATAAAACAATTGCTGCTGAATTAGACCACTATTTTCAGACTAACTCTACCGAACACACCTCCGTTGAAACACAATGGCTTGCCCATAAAGCAGTCATTAGGGGTGCATTTATAAAACTGGGCTCAAAAAACAAAAAACGCATCCAAAACTCCATGGTTAAGCTTACCCAACAGCTGGAAGCATTGGAAAAATCCAATAAAACTTCCCCCTCCAAGTCCATATCCAAACAAATAGCTAAAATACAAGAGGCCATTCATCATCTACATGCAGACGAATATATTAACCATGCTCGAAAACTGAAACAACATTTCTACCATATGGGTAATAAAGCCGGCAAATTGTTGGCGCGCCAATTAAAATCTAAATACATCCAGACTAAAATTCCCTATATTACATCCAAAGACGGAGTGAAATTGTTTAATCCTAATGATATTGTTAACGAACTATCTCACTACTACGAAGACCTTTATAATCTGGGAAAACACACTGACACGCACACACCCACTATAGGAGAAATTAAGCATTTCTTAACACATATAACTCTCCCACATGTCACATCGCAGCAAAACGAGTTGCTGAGCACACCGTTCACGACCGAAGAGGTTGAATCGGCTATCCGCTCCCTCCCCAAACATAAAGCCCCCGGCCCTGACGGCCTCTCCAATTATTATTACATCAAAATGGCATCACATCTGTCCCCTCACATTACAAACATGTTCAATGCAGTCCAAAAATCTGGGTCTTTCCCGCAAGAAATGCTGGAGGCATTCATCATAACTCTACCCAAACCAAACAAACCCCCTACGATCTGCAGTAACCTTCGGCCGATTTCACTCCTAAATGCTGATGTTAAATTATATGCCAAGATCATCGCTAACAGATTGAAACCTTTACTGCCCAATCTAGTCTCAGAAGAACAGGCAGGTTTCGTCCCAGGTAAACAGGTGGGAGATAACACCAGGTATTGCGTAGATATATTAGAATGGGCCATGAAGAAAAAAGTGCAAGGCGTTTTATGGCATTAGACGCTGAAAAAGCGTTCGATCGCCTAAATTGGTCATACATGGAAAGTACGCTATTGGCATTTCAATTCTCCAGCCCCTTCATTAATAGCATTAAAGCCCTATATTCAGAGCCCTCTGCCAAGGTGTTCAACACCGGTTTTCTTTCTCGTAGTTTTCCTATAACTAATGGGACTAGGCAAGGCTGCCCCCTTTCTCCCCACATTTTTATCCTATGCCTGGAACCACTGATCAGAGCGATCAAACAAGATCCCTTGATACCTGGCATACTCACGCCAGCAGGTGAAAAGAAGGCTGCACTTTTCGCAGATGATATCATGTTATTTCTTACCGAACCGTCTCATTCAATTCCGCATGTTATAAACAAATTGCTAGAGTATGGCAAAATATCGTACTATAAGAACAATATAGTTAAAACACAAATTCTTCCCTTTAACCTGGATACACAGCTGTTAAACACACTTCAAGCCCAATATTCATTCGAATGGCGCAAAACTTCTATCTCCTACCTAGGTGTCAAAATAGCTCGAACAACGAAACAAACTATCCTGGAAAATCACGAAGTGGTACTAGCAAAAATCTCAAAACAAATTGCATCCTGGGATGGGGCAAATGCCTCCTGGATAGGCAGAATTAACTCCCTAAAAATGATGGCTTTACCGCATATCCTATATCTATTCAGAACATTGCCTATAGCCCTTCCTAATGCCCTGCTAAAACGTTTTCAAATGACCTTAAATGCTCATGTATGGAAAAAAAAGCCCCCAAGGGTATCCTTCCGTTCCCTGTGGTACCCCATTAAAAAAGGTGGCCTTCAAATTCCCAACGTTAAAAACTACTATATAGCGTCTGCTCTGGCTCAAGGTATAGATATAATGACACTCAAGTCGACACCTGTGTGGCTGGATCTGGAAGTTAAATGTGGTACTTCACTCCCCCTGAGTTATAATTTATGGTCAATGACACATCCAACATCCCCAACCATGCTGTCTACTACAACTTTTTTATTGAAATCATGGCAGTCTTGGAGCTCATTGCTGGGGCCCTGTACGGAGCTACTCTTCGCGGCTCCCTTGCAGGCGCTCACGGCTATCTTCCCGGACTTGCCATTATCACGTTGGGTCTCCAGCGGTATTTCACATGTGTCTTCTTTATATACAAAGACAGGTTTAATGCCATTTCCTACCATACAAAAACTTTTCCAGCTGCCACCAAAAGACCTTTTTGTGTACTTACGTTTGAAACATATTCTGCAATCCAGATCCATCAAATACATCAACCCACGAGAGTGGAGCAGGCTAGGGCACTTGTGCTTCTTGGCCCGCCAAAGCACACCCTATGTAAGATCTTTATCCTTTTGCTACTCGTCCCTATCATCCAATCCAGACGAGAACAAATTGCCATACATGGTCCGATGGGAACGAGACCTAGGTGAAATATTTCCCCTATCCACTTGGGAAACCGCTATCACATACACTAAAAAATCTTCACAATGTGTTACTCACTGGGAAGCCTATTTCAAAATATTAATGAGGTGGTATTTGACTCCTTCCAGGCTAGGATTAATTTATCCAGGCTCAACCCCTAACTGTTGGAGATGTGCTGATCCCAACGGTACGTTGAAACATATATTTTGGGATTGTACAGCTCTACACACGTTTTGGGACTCAATACGACTTTTGATCAAATCAGTTAGTGGTCACGATATTCCACTCAAACCAGCCAATTACATGCTCCATTTACTACCTGATTTAGGCGACCTCTCATCAAGAGCAGCGGTATTAAACATTTTGGTAGCAGCAAAAACTAGCATAGCCACTCGTTGGAAAAGTGTAAAATGTCCCATAGTTCAGGAGGTAATAAACAAAGTCAACTCCACTTATGTCTTTGAAAAAAAGTGGGCAATGGGAAAAAACTTGGATTCCTTTAATGCAATGTGGCATAACTGGGAAGCCATTGGTAATCCGTACTCGTTTACGGACTTCACTTAATTTCTGGTATTAGAGTGTTATTTTATTTTATTTTATTCTACTCTACCGTATTCTCTCCCCCTCCTATTCTTTTCTCCTTGTTCATCCCCCTATTTAAGTAAAAAAATCTTTTGTTATTGTTTACTCTCGTTTAGTCTTTCCAACGTGCTCTGGAGAACTAAGTAACTGCTAGGACAGATCTGGTTGAAAGCCAGATAGTCTTCCTAGAGAGTAAGCGAGGTAACGGC
This sequence comes from Pelobates fuscus, assembly GCF_036172605.1. Lineage (NCBI taxonomy): Eukaryota > Metazoa > Chordata > Amphibia > Anura > Pelobatidae > Pelobates > Pelobates fuscus. The sequence continues at coordinate 419,345,877 of NC_086317.1, forward strand.
ATTACAGCCGTAATAAGTACTTCAAAGCACGATCTACAATTAGGCCATGTGAATTGCTCACCCTGTTCTGCAGACTATAAGTTCATCATGAACATCATTAGATGTCAGATGCCTCCTGCAGAGTATATTCTCCAACTTGAAGCGTCATTGAATTTCACATGATAATATTGCAACTCTCTTTGGTCTACAATTAAGACAGAGTGATATAAAATATTGTAAATGCAAGTTAATATTGTCTGTTGACCTCGCTTTGTTGTCATACACTGAGAATTTACAGTCACCACACTTTATACTGCTAATCAATATGTATCTTGTATTATGTGATGTACTCCTCATACCTATGTCAATTCATGTAGTCTCTGTTTGCATTATTGTTTGTCACTACAGTATGGTTGTACTATTGATGTGATTGTTCTTCCTTTGCACATTTAACTTCAATAAAAATCATATATTGAAAAAAAAAAAAAATAAAGAAAAGGGGAAGGAGTGCAGATAAAAATAAAGAAAAGGGGAAGGAGAGCAGATAAAAAAATAAAGGGGGAGGAGTGCAGATAAAAATAAAGAAAAGAGGAAGGAGAACTGATAAAAAAATAAAGGGGAAGGAGAGCAGATAAAAATAAAGAAAAGGGCAAGGAGTGCAGATAAAAAAAATAAAGGGGAAGGAGAGCAGAGAAAATTAAAGAAAAGGGGAAGGAGTGCAGATAAAAAAAATAAAGGGAAAGGAGTGCAGATAAAAATAAAGAAAATGGGAAGGAGAGCAGATAAAAAATAAAGGGGAAGGAGAGCAGATGAAAATAAAGAAAAGGGGAAGGAGTGCAGATAAAAATAAACAAAAGGTGAATATATATATATATTATTAATTATAATATATGATATATAATATTATAATTTTATTACTTATAATCATTAATAAAATAGTAATTGTTAATATTAACAATAATATTAAGATAATATGTAATATATGTTATAATTACAGTGTAGTATTACTATAGTATTATCGGATTAAAAAAAAACAAAAAAACATTTTATATTATTTTTCAGTGAGAAGCCTGTAAAAGGCGAAGGCAGCTGTCTTGAGACTGTCCCATCTCTCAGTCTCCTTTTCAAGTTGCTCAGGGCTGAATGGACACTGGACACCAAATCCTGAGGTCCCTCTCATTTCATCTCTCTCAGGTAAGAAACCTTTTTATCTCACTACTTCCAATGTAGTTTAATGGTTGAATAAGGAAGCCACAAAACAGAGTGGGAAACATGCCATTCATATTTTTCTCACTCTGTTTTTGTGAATGGGGAACTACTTCTAGGCTGAGCTCTCAGATGATGTTCTTAGCCTATCATTGGTACCCCAATCAGAAGGTTAAACCAAAGTATTAATTGGAGTTAAGAAAAAATTAAGAATATATATATATATATATATATATTATTTATGTATTTAATTATATATATATTTATTTATTTAACTTTTATTATTTGTTTTTAGAGAACCTTTTTTGTTTTTAAAAACTGCTTAAGACGTGTCTCTTTTTTCAAAAATCTTTTTTTATTATTTTGCAGGAAGAAGCCTGTAAAGGGCAAAGGCTTGAGACTGTGGACAAGTGAGCCGTCTCTCAGTCTCCTTTTCAAGCTGCTCAGGGCTGCATGGACACTGGACAGCAAATTGTGAGGTCCCTCTCATTTCATCTCTCTCAGGTAAGAAAGGTTTTATTTTTTATGACTAAGAAAATTAACCATGGCAGCCGCCCCTGACTTGACTCCTTGACTGACATCAAAATTGAAGATCTCAGCCAATCTGATGCTTTTCTATGGGAAAGCATTGTGATTGACTGAGATCATCAGTTTAGATTATGTTAGCCAATTGGGCGGATCCAGCACTGGCGGACTTGTGCAGCTCTAGAAATAAGGTACGTTTTTGCTACATTGGGGGGGGGGGGGGTATGTTTGTGTATTGATATTTGCAGTATAATTTAATAACAAAAATAACTTTGTGAATACTGAGATTATGAGGTTTATTAATGTTTGCCTTAAAATATGCAATTTATACAGTTAATTTTAATATCGCCTGCTTTTTTTTTTATCACGCGTGGGGGGACTCATATTTAATTTTCGCCTAAGGCCTCAAAAAGTCTAGAGCCGCCTCTGCAAGCCAGAATAAGAAAATGGTCGAGATTATATCCCAATCTCCCCTGTCTTTATCACAGACATTAAAAGAATGGAATGCTATAAAGAAAAAGCTGAATATTAATAAAAAACTGTAAGATTTATCTTCTACATACATACAATGTAACTTGCCATACCTGTGTGTGTTTTATTCGAGAAAGGATGTCTTTTTTGTAGTACCTTTCTCGGTTGTTGTACTGTATTGTATTTATATTAATATAAAACTCAATAAAAAAGGATTGAAATAAAAAAAGAAAAATGCAAAAGATTAAATTGAACACTAATTTTGGCCAGCGTTTGTGACTAAGTGGGGCTAATTCTCATTCCTGAGCTACCATACGGTCTCAAAGGCAACATAACCAATAGGGGAAATTTCAATGTGAAAATAAGGAAATTCAAGCCTTATATTTAAATCAGTAATATTTGAAAACGCCATAAAACCTTTACATTGAGGGTAATGTTATACTCGGGAGACTATGCCAAACACAAATATTAGTGTTTTAAAATAGTAAAATGTATCACAACAATTATATCATCAGTGAAAGTACCACTTGTGTGTGAAAAATGCAAACAACTGAATTTTGACTGACGATTTCATCGTTGGGAAATGTATTACTGTTTTTAAACGATAATATTTGTGTTCAGCGTAGTAAAACAGTAACCCCCATGTACAGGTTTTAAGGGGTCCTAGAAAGTTACAGGGGGCTTGCGAGTCAAATTCTTTGGACTTTCTGACTGGGTTATCGGGCAGGTTTAACGAAAATATACCCCAACACGCAGGATTCAACTAAACAAAAGACAGCACAGAGGGGAGATACGTCTACCGGAGCTTAGAGTGGCCGGACTCAACGTATATAGATGAAGTACAGAGTAAGGAGCGATCCGAGGTCAAGGGCACAAAGAGACAGCGTAAACTAGGACTAGCCGGGGTCTGGTACACAGTAAACAGCAAGCCGGCAAACAGAACAGATAAGGATAAAGAGATAACGTAGTCAGAAAACAAAGCCAAGGTCAAGTACGAAGGAACACAACAGAATACCACAAGCGCTAAAGGGAACTGAAACAGAAACCACGATAGGGCAAGGAACTAAGGGAAAAAGGTTAGTATATATATCTTAACATCTATTTTGATTGGTCCCTGTCACATCCACCACCCAAAGGGTAAGAAGAATGGTGAGTGTGGCATGACAGGGACCAATGGGAGGCCTTTGCCAATTTAGGCTCCCACTGTTCCTTTAAGAACGCGCCCGAGACCCGCGGCGCACTCTTAGAGTCAGGCGGGACACGTGACATCTTCTCACGGTCACTGCCCGCCTTACTGTTGCAGCCGTTGAATGAGCCGTGTGCGGCTCGTGCAGCAGCAGGGCCGCGCGCAGCTTGAACAGAGGACCCCGGCCGGCCCCTGGAAAGGGTAAGTACCGCTACAGCACGTCCCTATTAATATAAAAATACAGTTAGAACAATATTTTTTAAATATTTTTAAAAATATTTATTTATTTCATTTTTTTCAATTTACTTATTGATTATTTTTATTATATAATTATATATATGTAAAATTAACGTAATTCTAAGTGTATTTTAATATTAATAGATATATAATTATATATATATATATATATATATATATATATAAATATTAAAATACACTTTTATTAATGTGGTATGTATGTGTATGTGTATATAAAAGTACTTGGATTATATATATGATCCGAGTACTTTTACTTACTTTATTAAACTTTTTATTAATTTTAATAAGGCAGGCCCCCTGCAGTCAGTGCATAAGCTGGCTATTCCAGCCATGTGATCGCAAAGGCCGTATGGCTGGGGGGAAAGGGGCGGCGGTTCGGGCATAGGAGGTGTGCCTGAGCTCCCAGGCAGACCCCAGGATTGCAACTGCCGTTGGGGGAAGGTCAGGGACCAGGTAAGTACAAAGAATGGCGGGAACATTCTATGCCGCCCTCCGGCGTTTTGGACCAAACAAAATGGAAGTCATAGAACGCCCACCGACCTTAAGGGGTTAAACTAAAGGAAGCCAACAATAAATGCATTTAGCTTTGATGACATAGGTGTGTTAAAGTTTTATTTCCGTGAAATCAGACAGCAATAATATTCCCAAACAATGATCATAGCAGCTAATAACATTATTTTGGGTGAACGAGCCAACACCCATTTGAAGTATAAAAAGAGTGAGTTTTTGCCTAAAAGATGTAAATCGCCTGAGCAGACTTAACGTGATCTCTACATCCTTACATCTCCTCTGCAAGAAGTAACATCATGTCTCATCACTCCATCCTTGGTACCTCTGGACACAAGCACATCAGCTCCTGTTCAATGGCTTCTCCTAAACATGGCAGCTCTTACCACACATTATCTCACTCCTCCAAATCAGCAGCTCATGGTCATAAGACACTGCATTGCTTTAGCAACAGAAGTGCCCATAGTATTGGTTCCAGGGGAAACAAGATCTCAATGGGAAGCTGCCATTCTGGGAAAACTGGACACGGATCTGGACATGGATCTGGATATGGATCTGGTTTCAGTATTGGAGGTATTGGTTATGGATTTGGATCTGGTTGCTCTGGAGGTATCAACAACGTTACTGTGAACCAGGGTCTTCTGGCTCCTCTCAACCTGGAGATCGACCCAAGCATTCAGCGAGTGAGGACTGAAGAGAAGAATCAGATTAGAGGACTGAATGACAAATTTGCTTCTTTCATTGACAAGGTGAGATCATTTTAATGAATACGTGGACTAAAGAAATAACTGAATTTGTAGTATGCGGATGTGCTATTCCTTCTTAAAATAGTTATGCAGAGGGAAAAAAAGGGGAAAAGTTACTTAATTTTACACTTCTATAGCCATATTTGCTTATAGTTTAAAATGGTATCAGTCAGTGTTTTTACGTCTAAATTTCAAGAGGTTAAGAGACAACAAAATTAAACTATTTAGCAGTTTACATCAAAATAGTGTGCTTTCAGGAGTATTTTTGCTGCAGAAGCCAATGTCTACCAATACCAGCACTTTTATATTTTTTTTTATGAATTAAATATTATATAATGCAATCTAAGTATGTGCAATGTAATTACAGCTAGATCTACAATAAGTGTTAACTATTGTTATTGAAGAGAAACTATTTTATCTAGATATGCTATTAAAGAACGAGCTACTAACTTCTGAATGTTTTGGGATAAAAGTAATGTCTAGAGCAGGGTTAGGCAACCTTCAGCATTCCAGATGTTGTGGTCTACATTACCTATAATGCTCTTACAGTCATAATGCTGGCAAATCATCAAGGGAGATGTTTTCCACAACATCTAGAGAGCCAAAGGATGCCCATCTCTGGTCTAGAGACTTGTATGGGTTATAACAATTTCTATTGCAGTCTAATATTAATAATAATAAAAATACTATTTTCATTACATGTTGAAATAAGGCATGCCTCTATGTCACTTGTAATACAGTTTGCACATTTTCTAAGATATTATTAGACACCTTGTACTAAATATATATGGTTTCTAACAAAAAGTATAAAATTATTTTTTTTCTAGGTTAGATTTTTGGAACAGCAGAATAAAATGCTGGAGACAAAGTGGTCCTTATTACAAGAACAGAGAAGTGCCCACTTTCAGATAGAACCACTGTTTGAGGCTTTTATTGGTAACCTCAGGAGACAGCTGGAGAGTCTGGGATGTGAAAGAGAACGTCTGGACTCAGAAAGGAACAGTATGGAGCAATCTGTGGAAGAACTAAGAAGAAGGTATGCTGCTATTTAGACAGTTTATAATATAATAGAATAAATAAATATATTAAATTAATCCACTCGTACTGCAACATCATGAAGACATTCATTATTTTCTTACCAGATATATATGTATTCTTCATTGTTTGCACATATTCCAATTTCCAACACAGCATTTGTCTATATTTTTGCATGTGCTCTCTTAAAATGTATTTAAGAGTCCAGTCCACTTTAATATTATTAAGAAGAAAATGTAAACTTAAAAGTTTCTTAAGAAAAAGCACCCTGTACATTTAGAATTCTGTATGCTTGTTATTAATGTTTAACGTTCTAGATATGAAGAAGAAGTGAACAGACGCACTGCTGCAGAGAATGAGTTTGTTGGAATAAAGAGGGTGAGTGATATCACACATAAATTGTATCTATATATAAAGGAATAACAAATATAAACATATATCTATAATTTTACTGTTACTATGCATTCATCTCTTCTTCAGGATGTAGACGCAGCTTTTATGAATAGAGCGGAATTACAAGGAAAGGCTGATTCCCTGAATGAAGAGATCAATTTCTTGAGGACTCTGTATGATGCGGTAAATACAGTTTCACTTTTATCTGTTGCTAAATTGGAAAGATTTAATATCCATGACATCAGTCATTTTACAAGGAATGCAAAACAAATATGAAGTATAGTTACAACCCCAAATATATCTAAGTATGTCAGATTAGAATGCCTTTATGTTAATAACGAAGTTATTATACGTGAGAAAATAGAGGATTTTACAACCATGCCTCGTCTGTTCTTTGTATCCTTATAGGAAATAGCCCAGCTCCAGGCTCAGATCTCAGACACCTCAGTGGTTGTGTCCATGGATAACAGTCGGGATCTGGACCTGGATGGAATCATTGCTGAGGTCAGATCTCAATATGAGGACATTGCTAACAGGAGCAGAGCTGAGGCAGAGGCCACGTACCAGTCACGGGTGAGTCTATCCAATTCAAATCATACAGATCATTACCTAAAAAAAATGTTTCTATACTAAATTTTCTTTTGCCTTTGGCAGTTTGAGGAGCTTCAGACAGCGGCAGGAAGAAATGGGAACAATCTGCAGAGCAGCAAAGATGAGATCTGTGAATTAAATCGCGCAATTCAAAGATTAAGAGGAGAAATCGACAATGTGAAAGCACAGGTAAAGCATGTTTTACTTCAAGTCAGTTAACCAGGTAATTAAAGAGATAAAATCAAATAAATTTAGATTCAGCAAAATCAGCACTACAGTTGCTATTGTTAACGTTTCCCAACTGTATTCCTTTGAAACAGTTACTCTCAAAAACAGAAGTGTAACTACAAGTAATATATTAATGTATAAACACATTTCAGCGCTCTGCACTTGAATCTGCAATAAATGAAGCTGAGGATCGTGGGGAATCTGCTGTCAGAGATGCCAAGAACAAGCTTTCTGAGCTGGAAGGTGCTCTACAGAAGGCCAAGCAGGAAATGGCACGCCAACTGCGAGAATACCAGGAGCTGATGAATGTGAAACTGGCTCTGGATATTGAGATTGCCACCTACAGGAAAATGCTGGAAGGAGAGGAGGGCAGGTGAGTGCAATATCCTACTGAGAATTTACTAGGTCTTCATACAAACCGTACATTCATCAGGTTTCTAAATGTGGACCTACATCTCTATGTTCCTATATTTTCTCATCATTGAGTCTTTTAGCAGGTTACATCTTAGTAGCAATCTCTTAATCTCAACATCTCAGTTCTTCAATCTGCTCTTTATTGTTTTATTCTATAATAGTAATCTTCTGCATCAAGTCTTAATCTCTAAAACGATGCACCTGTATCAGACATTATAGCAGTACTTCCCTTGATTTGTTTACATGTTTACTAATCCCCATAATTACAAATATGTGTTTGTGAGAAAGTTGTGGAAATAGCAACAAGCATTAAAGGAGAACATTAGAAAGACAAATATAAGCTTTGAATGTTAGAGGTACTCCTGGCTATTTAGATTCACGCCCCACTTCCTAACTCAAATAAAAGAGCTTCACTTACCTTTAATCCCATTCCATGACATTCTTTGTAAGGCCGCCATTCCATCCCTGTCTGAGATCATCATTAACGAATATCTTAGCCAATATTCTATAGACAAGCATTCAGGTCCTACTGAGCACATAGATATAGATATCTCCGCACTGTGCCAATCAGCATCTCTTCATAGAAATGCCTTTTTCCAATACATCTTTATGGAGAGCATACAGCATCTTCACACACAGCATGAGGATTCTAAACATCAGCCTTGCCAGGCTTGCAGCTTCTAGAGGAGCAATGTAAACTTTGCCTTTTCACAGACAAGGCAGTGTTTACATCGTAGAGATTGCAGTGAAGTCTCATGTCATCTAAACACTATATTGAGTTGCAGTTGTTCTGGTGCTTAGAGTGCCCATTTAAAAGGAAGTATTAAATGGTATCTGGATATTAATTATTGGTGCTACACCTCATGTTGTCTTTATTGAAAATATATTTTTTTAACAAAAGGAATATGCTTATTTTTGCTAATTTGTATTGGGTCATGTGACTGTCTACATTATACCCTTTATAAGTTATGGATATACTTATTGACAGACTCCCAGTAAACATTTGGCACATACCAGCTGTTTTAACCTTTAGTACATAGTGGTTGCAAAAAATAACACGTATTACAGATGTAGTAACTCACCAAGGCTCTAAAATAAAAAAAAACTATACATTTGATATAGAATTCCAAATGTTAAAGAGTTATAAATTTGAAATCAAATGCCATTACATTATTACCACTTATTATTCTGACCAAATGTGAGAAAGTAATTTAGTGCTAAACTAATACTTTTTATGTTTTGTTTTAGGTTGACTGCGCATGACTCTGTTAATATATGTAAGTGAGGCAATATTTAAACAATTTAATTAAATGTTAACGAGGACATATGCATACATAGATTAAGCGTGTAACTCACTTGTTAATGTCACACTTTAAATTCTGAATAAGGTACACTGTCACTTTCCTCTTTCCAGTGTTAAATTGATCTATACATTGTTTTACACTGTAGGCAATGTTAGTAACAATTGCTGATTATCATGTAACACACAAACACGTGGTCAACCATACATACATATACAAATGTGCTTAGTAATACGCTTACTCTATATGTGTAACAGATCTTAAAGGGACATTCCAGGCACCCAGACCGCTTCTGCTCATTGGAGTTGTCTGGGTGCCAACTCCCACTACTCTTAACCCTGCAACTGTAATTATTGCAGTTTTTTATGAACTGCAATAATTACCTTGCAGGGTTAACTCCACCTCTAGTGGCTGTCTACTAGACAGCCAAGAGAGGGCACTTCCACGTTTATAGCAAAGATTTTCTTTGCTAGAGCATCGTTGAACGTCCTCACGCTGTGTGAGGACCTCCAGCGTCGCTCAATTCCCCATAGGAAAGCATTAGGTTTCCTCAGCCGGTGTGCGGGATCAGTCTCGCCCACCGGCTGACGCTATTACTGGGAGGAGCGACGCCGACCCGAAACCACCGCCGAGGGACATCGGCGGGGTCTCAGGTAAGTGACCTGAAGGGGTTTTCACCCCCTCAGCAACCTGGGGTGGGAGGTGGGAGGGAGAGGGGACCTGCAGTGCCAGGAAAATGGATTGTTTTCCTAGCACTGGAGTTTCCCTTTAATGTAAAATTTTAAGTACAATTCAGACTATAATAAAACACATTTTAATAGTTATTTTAAGAACTCTGATTATTCAAACTTTTTTTAATTTTATGTTTTTTTAATTTGCAAATTGCCCCTCGTTATGTATATTTCTCTCTATATTTCATATTTATTACAGACCTTAAATGGCTGCTTCTTTGGTTGAAGATTTCAGTCCAGTCAAGTACAAATAGTTTACTTTCTACATCCATGTTTTTCAGCAAATGTTTAACATTCTACATTCATGTCTTTCAGCTGTGCTACATTCTAGCACTGGAGGAAAATCCAGCTCAGGAGGGAAGTCCCATGGTACAAGTGATCATAAGGGAGGATTCAGTGCAAGCAGTGGGAGGAGCTTTAGCCACCTCTCCAAAAGCAAACATAGCTCTGGCCACGGACACCACTGCTAAAGTAGAAGCTAGCCACGTCTCTACATATATTAGAGCAAAAGGGAAAGTATAGATTGTAGTGAAATCACTGGCACTATATATTATCAATCTGCTATATTGATCTGTTTGGTATTCACTATCCATAGATCATTCTCATTTGCAAACTCTAAAAACATATTTATATTCCCCATCTTCTCTTAGGATAATCCTCACTCATATGTTGTAAATATAAGCTTTACTACCTACCTGTACTGTTTCTCTTCAATAAAATGGTATTCATTCAACAATGCTTGACAACATTGTGTTTATTGTAAATTGTTTAAGAATTAACACATTATGGCATTATGTGTCATAGGAAGATTTATTTGAGGCGATAAAAATGTTATACAATTATATACTAGATTGTGATGTTGCACACGTCATCATGGCCTTGATTTAATATTTTAAGATAAGCTTTTTAAAAGAATCAATATATTTTTTATAAACTTTGAAAATGATTTAATTTTGTTAAACATTATTAGATTTTGTTTACATACATTTATTAGATTTTAATATATGATGTAATTTTAATTATTACATATTCTGAAATTTTTTTTGCCAAAAAATAATAAATAATTTGTATAGCTTTTCTAAAATATTCAATCATTTCAACAGCTTATCTAAAAATATGAAATAAAGCCCTATACGAGACATTATCACATCCTACATTACTGTTTTAGTAAATATGAATGGGCACTAGGGCGATATATTAATTGCCTAAGCCTCAAAAAATAATGTTCATTCCTTGCACAGTATAAAAATACCCCTCTAGAATGCATGGCATGATTTATGCTCCCAAAACATTCATCCTTCATCTCCCACTTTCTGTTAGTGCCTGTTGTAGTGGATTCTAAACTACCGGTAATTTCAGGATTTTCCATGTTATATGATTTTGTAAGATATACACAAAATGTATTAGTGAAACAAAAACAAGACTTACTTATTGTTTTTATTGTAAAAGAGCTGGTTTCATAGTTCAAAAAAAATAAAAATATAGATGTCGTTCAAAAAACTTTCAAAAATATTCACTAAGTCACAATGGCTGTTTCAAATGGGGTTAAACCATCCAGCTGCCTACCCAGCAATATTAAATTGAGGCCAAAACCCAGTGATGATCAGTCGGCAGAGTCCTGACCAAAAACTCCAATGGCTTTTCTTTTTATTTGTGAAATGTACTTTATGATGAAGTGTAGTTGCAGAGATAAGCACAATCATATAGTTAAAACACTCTTTCTCGTTTAGTTTATCTACTAAACAGTTAGGAATTAAAAGAAAGTGGTTGGATGTCTCAGCCCAAATTACATAGCTAAAGACAGCATTCAATCCAACTGAGGCAATTCAGTAACTGTGGTTGGTTTTTACAGAGGACACAAGCTCAGGGGCAGAACCCCATTTTAGAGGGTCAATAGAGTGTTATTTAATTGCATGACTTTAGAATAAAGCCTGAAGAGATTACAGACATATCTGATTTAGGGAATTACTCAACTCAACTACAGTCACACCTTATTGCACACACAATTAGACTCCATTTTGTCATTTGAATTTGTAATTTGCTACAATTTGATCATCAGTAAATAAATAATAATAATGTAAATGCACAGAATGTTGAGATGTGAATGCAGTGGTGTAATTGTTTGGACGGTTAGTATGTATGTGTGCAGTCGTGTGAGTGTGTGTTGTGTTTGCCTATCTCCCCCCCCCCCCCCTTACCAATGTACTTCTCATTTACTCCTATGTATTTCTCCCTGTAACGGAACTCTAGTACTCCGACCGAGTAACTCCGTTGATGGATGTTCTTAGTGCTTCCCGAGGGCTCCAAGTGCTTCTCCAGACACCATAAGTACTGCAGACCGAACATCTCTTCCTGCAGAGAGCGAAGCTGGAACAAGCTCTTAAAAGAGCTTAACGATTATAGCTAGGGGAGTATAGCAATCCCCCAGTGTAGATGCAGCCTTTTCCCCCAAATCATGAGACGAGGCTCTATGTTGAGGGTCAAAACAGGAACAGACTGAGCTGTGGTTTTGTGGCCTTATATACACATTTTACACATAAAGTATCACCCACAGGGTTTTGTGGGACATCCAATCAAACCCGTAATATACAGTAAAACACTCCCATTCATTCCCACAAAATCATCCCCTCTGCCTGTGATATAATTACTGTACACAATGGATTCATGTAATTATCACAGGGTGGAAAAAATATACTTTTTATACATGTACTGTAACTTTAAAACTATACATTCCATCTCCACAAAAGTCATATATTATTAATCGGTTAATAGAAAAGAATGCAGCGCTTATAAAATTAAATAAATGATCACCTTTTGGTTTAGTTAGGAGGAAGTTCCCACTTTTAGCATCAATTTAATGGATATCTATGAGAGACAACCAAATATAGTGTAGATAGTACAGGGTTAAATAATATGGAATTCTAAGATATATACACACTCACAAACAATATAGAAAAAAGGAATATAGACAATATAACAATATAGAAAACAGGAATATAGACAATATTTTGTCCGATCTCTATATTGAATTTTACAATCTTTCTAAAGCTAATAAACAATCTTATTCTGAGGAGAGAGCATCATCTATTAAAATCTGCCAAGAAAAGATAAATGTCCAGATTAAGAACAGGATAGAACGTAATCTAAATAAGTTCAATATTAAATACTATTACAAGAACAATTGTGTTGACTCATTATTAACAAATAAATGAAAGAAAAAGATGACTGATCAAAAAATCTCCAAACTAGGAGATGGAATAAATTATATCTATAAGCCAGATGAAATTGCCAGTAAATTTAGATCTTTTAATGAAAAATTATATAACTTGAATAAGTCTCCTGACCTAGGCATGTTGGAGAATTACTTGAGAAAATCTAATTTATCAAAAATATCTTATGACCAGTAGGAAAGGCTTAACAGAAGTATATCTCAGAATGAAGTCAATTTAGCAATTGATAAGCTTGTTAATAGTAAAGCTCCCGGTTCGGATGGGTATACGAACTTGTTCTTTAAGGTTTCTAAAAAACAATTACTCCCGCTGTTAACTGATACCTTTAACAAAATGGCGATCAAAGGGTCTGCCTCTTTTGATTTATTAAGGGCACATATTACTCCGATTTTGAAGCAAGGTAAAATCCCCTATGAAGTGAGTAATTATCGTCCTATTTCTTTGGTCAATGTTGATGTTAAACTTTATGCCGCAATTTTAGCGGAACGATTAAACATAGTATTGCCATCACTCATTCATCGGGACCAGATAGGCTTTATGCTGGGTAGGCACTCCTCTAATAACACACGTAGGGGCCTAGATCTATTGGAGTGGGCTGAGACTGAGGGAACCCCCCTCCTGACCCTGTCGGTGGATGCAGAAAAAGCCTTTGACAGGGTCGGATGGGGGTTCTTGAGGAGAACTCTATCGCAGTTCGGCTTTGAAGGGTGGTTTATGGGTGCGGTAGGAGCCATATATTCAAATCCTTCAGCCCGCATAGTAGCCCTTGATCAATGCTGAGAATGGTTCAGTATTAATAATGGGACAAGGCAGGGGTGTCCTCTCTCTCCCCTATTATATGTTTTATCAATAGAACCTCTGGCCAATAACATCAGACAAAATGTTACGATCAAATGATTGGGAACTCAGGATGATGAATGGAAGATATGTTTGTATGCAGATGATATCCACATGTTTCTCTTCCACATTTAATGCAAGAATTTGAAAATTATAGTAGTGTCTCAAATTACAGCTTGAACATGAATAAAACAACAGCTATGTCTATTAATATACAAAAAGACAAACTAACTTCCTTAAAGAAAGATTTTAATTTTAAATGGACGGAAAAAGAGTTCACATACCATTGGGTGACTATCTCTGCAGATATAAGGCGGACCATGGAAATTAATTTTTTGAAATTGTTAAAATAGACCAACGTCTTATTAAAAGAATGGAGAGTGCATGAAATTTCCTGGTGGGGAAGGATTAACACCATTAAAGCCTATATAATCCCTAAATGGGCTTACCTATTTGGTATGCTCCCTCTCTCGATCTCTAGCCATTGGTTAAATATGCTACAAAGTAGTATTACATCTTATATCTGGAGAGGGAAGAGACCAAGAATCAATACATATACTCTATCAAGGAAGGCCCAACAGGGCGGATTGGGCTACCCCTTAATTACTCAAATATATCAGGCCAATATGCTGGTCCATGCTAGTAATTTACAATTAAGTGATTTAAAAAACCAAGCTTGGTACAAGATTGAGTCAGCTAGAATTGGATTAGATAATCTTGAGCTTCTCCTATGGAGAGAGGCAAGCCAGAATAAGCAAATGGTCGAGATTATATCCCAATCTCCCCTGTCTTTATCACAGACATTAAAAGAATGGAATGCTATAAAGAAAAAGCTGAATATTAATAAAAAACTTTAAGATTTTTCTTCTACATACATACAATGTAACTTGCCATACCTGTGTGTGTTTTATTCGAGAAAGGATGTCTTTTTTGTAGTACCTTTCTCGGTTGTTGTACTGTATTGTATTTATATTAATATAAAACTCAATAAAAAAGGATTGAAATAAAAAAAGATAAATGCAAAAGATTAAATTGAACACTAATTTTGGCCAGCGTTTGTGACTAAGTGGCTCCTAAAATAGACTGGACATACCCCATTTGCAATACCCTGGGTTGTCTACTTTCATAAATGGTATGGGGCTAATTCTCATTCCTGAGCTACCATACGGTATCAAAGGCAACATAACCAATAGGGGAAATATCAATGTGAAAATAAGGAAATTCAAGCCTTATATTTAAATCAGTAATATTTGAAAACGCCATAAAACCTGTACATGGGGGGTAATGTTATACTCGGGAGACTATGCCAAACACAAATATTAGTGTTTTAAAATAGTAAATAGTGATGTACCGAACTGTTCGCTGGCGAACAGTTCCTGGCGAACATAGCATGTTCGCGTCCGCCACCGCGGGCAAACACATGCGGTGTTCGGTCCGCCCCCTATTCGTCATCATTGAGTAAACTTTGACCCTGTACCTCACAGTCAGCAGACACATTACAGCCAATCAGCAGCACACCCTCCCTAGCAGACCCTCCCACCTACTGGACAGCATCCATTTTAGATTAATTCGGAAGCTGCAACCATTTTTTTTTTTAATTTTTTTTTTTTAGTGCATATAAATGTTACAAGCAGATACTCCCCCCAGACACTCTGTATTACTGCAGATCAGGGGCGGACTGAGAACCCTCAGGGCCCCCGGGCAAAATAAATCAAGGGCCCCCTTACAGGCCCCACCCATACTCCGCAGCAAGCGCCACCCATGTCCCGCCTCCATGCACCGCCTCCAGCCACACCCTTCACAATCTTTAGACACAAGGAACAAAAGTGCAATAATCCCTTCGGGGCCCCAGTAGAGCCTACAATTGAGGGCTAATGGGCCATGGAGGGGGGTCTTTCTAGCAGAGGCTATCTCAGTGTCCTTTAGAGAGTGTGCTAGAAAGAATCCCCTCCAGGCCCTATAAGAGACTGCAATGGAGTCTAATAGGCTTGGAAGGGTGTCTTTCTAACAGAGGCCATCTCAGTGCCCCTGCTGGAAACAGTCGCCTCCAGGCCCCAGTAGAGACTACAATTGAGGGCTAATGGGCCATGGAGGGGGGGAGCATTCTAGCAGAGGCTATCTCAGTGTCCTTTAGAGAGTGTGTTAGAAAGAATTTCCTCCAGGTCCCATTAGAGACTACAATGGATTCTAATGGGGCCTGGAGGGGGGTCTCTCCAACACTCTGGTTCCTATTCACAATATAGCAACACAACATAGCTCGCTGATACCTAGGCCAAGTTGGCTCCTCTTACCTTAATTATTGTAGCTGGGTGGCAGTCTGTGGGCTTGCTGGAAGGCTGTGGGCTTTCTGGCTGCGGCTGGCAGGCTGTGGGCTTGCTGGCAGGCTGTGGGCTTGCTGGCTACTGCCGGCAGGTTGTGGGCTTGCTGGCTACTGCCGGAAGGCTGTGGGCTTGCTGGCTGCGGCTGGCAGGCTGTTGGCTTGCTGGCTGTGGCTTGCTGGCTGGCAGGCTGTGGCTTGCTGGCTGTGGTTGGCAGGCTGTGGGCTAGCTGGCTGTAAGCCTAACTGGTGGCATGTGGACTGGCTGGCTGGCTACTGGCCAGCCTGTGGGCTGGCTGGCCGGCCTGTGGGCTGGCTGGCTTGCTGGCTACTGGGGCACTTGTAGATTATTTAAAGAAATAATCCATGCACAATAACCACTACTGCTCTGTGTAGTCGTTATGGTGCCAGGAGGGCCGGGGCCCCCTTTCAGAGTAAGTAGTCAAACCGTTTAAGAACAGTTTGACAACTTACCTGGGGTCTGCTGGGATATGAGGCTGTAGTAGGGTATAGGAGCAGTGGTGCAATGTGTAAGGGGTGCAGTGTGTGTGAAAGGTTCAGTGTGTGTGAGGGGGTGTAGTGTGTGAATGTGTAGGGTATGAGGGGGCTGTGTATGTGTGTGGCAATGTTAGTATGGGGGGCTGTGTGTATGGGTGTGCAGTGTATGTGTGTGTATGTGAGGCAATGTGTGTAAATGTGTATGGTGTGTGTGGGTGTATGGGGGCAGTGTGTGAATGTGTATGGTGTGTGGGGGCAGTGTGTTTATGGGGCTAGAGTTCACTCTCACCACTGCGACCACCAGGAATCCCTGGTGGTCACAGTGTTGAGAGTGAACTCTAGCCCGTATCTCCAGGGCTAGAATTTACTCTCGCAAGAGCCGTAATGTTGCCGTGGTAACCGCAGCAACGATCTGTGCTCGCGCAAGAAGGACCCAGAGGAGCTGAAGGCTGAGCCCCCGGGTCCTCTCTTCCTCCCTCCCCCGCCGGCTGCCCGCACGGTGCCTGCGGACAGGGGAGGGGGCAATTGCCCTCCTCTTACTACCCCTCTCCCTCTTCTTACCCCCCTCCCCCTCATCTTACCCCCCTTCTTACTCCCCCCTCTTCTTACTCCCCCCTCACTCTCTTCTTACCCCTTTCTTACTCCCCCCTCTTCTTACTTCCCCCTCACTCTCTTCTTACCCCCTTCTTACTCTCCCCCTCTTCTTACTCCCCCTTCTTACTCTCCCCCTCTTCTTACTCCCCTTTCCCTCTTCTTACTCCCACCTCTTCTTACTCCCCTCCCCCCTCTTCTTACCCCCTCCCCCCTCTTCTTACCCCCACCCCCTCTTCTTACTCCCCCCTACCCCATCTTCTTACTCCCCCTCCCCTTCTTACTCCCCCACTTCTTACTCCCCCTCCCCCCTCTTCTTACTCCCCCCTCTTCTTACTCCCCCCTCCCCCTCTTCTTACTCCCCCTTCCTCTTTTTACTCCCCCCTCCCCCTCTTCTTACACCCTTCTTACTCCCCCCTCTCTTCTTACTCCACCCTCCCCTCTTCTTACCCCCTCTCTCTCTTCTTACACCCCTCCCTCTCTCTTCCCCCCCTCTCTCTGTTCTTACCCTATTCCCTCTCTCTTCTTACCCCCTCCCTCTCTCTCCTTACCCCCCTCCCTCTCTCTTCTTACCCACCCTCCCTCTCTCTTCTTACCCCCCTCCCTTTCTCTTCTTACCCCCCCTCTCTCTTCTTACCCCCCTCCCTTTCTCTTCTTACCCCCCTTTCTCTTCTTACCCCCTTCTCTTCTTACCCCCTTCTCTTCTTACCCCCTTCTCTTCTTACTCCCTTCTCTTCTTTCCCCCCTGCCTTTCTCTTCTTACCCCCCTCCCTTTCTCTTCTTACCCCCCTTTCTTCTTACCCCCTCTTTCTTCTTACCCCCCTCTATTTTTCTTACACCCCCTCCCTTTCTCTTCTTACCCCCCTCTTTCTTCTTACCCCCCTCTTTCTTCTTACCCCCTCCCCCTCTTTCTTCTTACCCCCCTCCCTCTTTGTTCTTACCCCCTCCCTCTTTGTTCTTACCCCCTCCCCTCCCTCTTTGTTCTTACCCCCCCTCCCCTCCCTCTATGTTCTTACCCCCTCCCTTCCCTCTATGTTCTTACCCCCTCCCCTTCCTATTTGTTCTTACCCCCTCCCCCCTCCCTCTTTGTGCTTACCCCCTCCCTCTTTGTTCTTACCCCCCTCCCTCTTTGTTCTTACCCCCCTCCCTCTTTGTTCTTACCCCCTCCCTCTTTGTTCTTACCCCCCTCCCCTCCCTCTTTGTTCTTACCCCCCATCCCCTCCCTCTTTGCCCTTACCCCCTCCCCTCCCTCCCCTCCCTCCCCTCCCTCTTTGTTCTTATCCCCCCTCCCCTCCCTCTATGTTCTTACCCCCCCTCCCCTCCCTCTTTGTTCTTACCCCCCTCCCCTACCTCTTTGTTCTTACCCCCTCCCCCCTCCCTCTTTGTTCTTACCCCCTCTCCCCTCCCTCCCCTCCCTCTTTGTTCTTACCCCCCTCCCCTCCCTCTTTGTTCTTACCCCCTCCCCTCCCTCTATGTTCTTACCCCCCTCCCTTCCCTCTATGTTTTTACCCCCCTCCCCTTCCTCTTTGTTCTTACCCCCTCCCCCCTCCCTCTTTGTTCTCACCCCCTCCCCCCTCACTCTTTGTTCTTACCCCCTCCCTCTTTGTTCTTACCCCCCTCCCTCTTTGTTCTTACCCCCTCCCTCTTTGTTCTTACCCCCTCCCTCTTTGTTCTTACGCACCCTCCCCTCCCTCTTTGTTCTTACCCCCCTCCCCTCTCTCCCCTCCCTCTTTGTTCTTATCCCCCCTCCCCTCCCTCTTTGTTCTTACCCTCCTCCCCTCCCTCTATGTTCTTACCCCCTCCCCTCCCTCTTTGTTCTTACCCCCCTCCCCTACCTCTTTGTTCTTACCCCCTCCCTCTTTGTTCTTACCCCCCCTCCCCTCCCTCCCCTCCCTCTTTGTTCTTACCCCCTCCCCTCCCTCTTTGTTCTTACCCCCCTCCCATCCCTCTATGTTCTTACCCCCTCCCTTCCCTCTATGTTCTTACCCCTCGTCCCCTTCCTCTTTGTTCTTACCCCCCACCTCTTTGTTCTTACCCCCTCCCCCTCCCTCTTTGTTCTCACCCCCTCCCCCCTCACTCTTTGTTCTTACCCCCTTTCTCTTTGTTCTTACCCCCCTCCCTCTTTGTTCTTACCCCCCTCCCCTCCCTCTTTGTTCTTACGCCCCCTCCCCTCCCTCTTTGTTCTTACCCCCCTCCCCTCCCTCCCCTCCCTCTGTGTTCTTATCCCCCCTCCCCTCCCTCTTTGTTCTTACCCCCCTCCCCTCCCTCTTTGTTCTTACCCCCCTCCCCTCCCTCTTTGTTCTTACCCCCCTCCCCTCCCTCTATGTTCTTACCCCCCCTCCCCTCCCTCTTTGTTCTTACCCCCCTCCCCTACCTCTTTGTTCTTACCCCCTCCCCCCTCCCTCTTTGTTCTTACCCCCTCCCCCCCTCCCTCTTTGTTCTTACCCCCTCTCCCCCTCCCTCTTTGTTCTTACCCCTACCCTGTAGCGTGGCCGAGCTGCTCTCCGGTCCGCGGTGCCCGGCCGGAGTGATAGGAAGGTGCACACTGAGTTTGCACCTTCCTGTCAGTCTGGCCGGGTACAGGAAACAGAAACTCCTGTTCCGCGCGGAGTTTCTGTTTCCTGTACCCGGCCGGACTGACAGGAAGGTGCACACTCAGGGTGCACCTTCCTATCACTCCGGCCGGGCACCGCGGACGGGAAAGCAGCACGGCCACGCTAAAGGGGAGGGGAGGTGAGAAGCTGCAGCTGCCTGAGGCTCTTAAGAGAGCGCTTTTAAAGGGGCGGGCCCCCCTGATGGCGGGCCCCCCTCCCGGCCGGGCCCTCGGACCATGTCCGAAGTGCCCGACCGGTCAATCCGCCCCTGCTGCAGATACTCCCTCCAGACACCCTGTGTTACTGCAGATACTCCCTCCAGATACTGACACAGAGCAGAATAGGGACTGTTCCCCCTACATAGGGTCACTTGGCAGATATGGATTGACACCTATCCTAAGGATCCCTGATAAACACTGACACGGAGCCTTCCATGGGTGAAGATGGATTATTATTTTTTTGCGCTCGGGTTTTTTATTTTATTTTTAAGTTCGACGGGTATGATGGCTTTTTATTTGGCCTTTTTGGGGGCTGAAAAATGAAGATTTTAGAAAAAAATCAGACGTTTCCTTCCGGTAAGTTGTTATCTTGGAACGCATCATGCGTTCCAACCATTGCAAAAAATAACTTCTGGGTCTTATTATGATCGGGTGGGGATTATACCACTAACGCTACCTTTAAAGTGCAGTGTGACCTGCACTTTTCTTGTGAGTATATTTTATTTTATTTTATTTTATTCACCACCTCAAAAATATCATCAGAGAGCACTATCTGCTGTTTTTATCTCCTTCTTCTTAGAGTTGGACAAAATCCCTGGAGGACAAGCACCAACACATCCTGTAAGCGGGGATTATTCCGCTATATGCCTACAAACCCTGAGCTGGCTATAGCTCATCTAAATGTGAGTGTAATACATATGTTTTAATACTGCTATATTAACTGTAAACACTCCGCACGATTGGTCCTCTCTTCTTGTGTTTTCCATATCACGAGACGGTGTGAACTACTACAACAAGATAATTCAACCCCACAGTGGAATTAGAGACTAGAATCATCTGATCTCCTGATACTCATTGGAACTTATCTATTATTATTTTTAATTCTACTTATTTTTTATTATTACTATCGTTTATCTTTTATTGATTTACTTATTTTTAATTTTGGCGCAACCTTTCTTTGTTTTTACTGTGACCCATATGATCGTCTAGTTCTGTGAGCCAATGCTTCCGCCAACAATCGTTGAGCAGTCTCCGAAACCCCCTGGACTTCCCAGGGTCCCCTGAAATCTGCCACGCAAATGACAAGGAGGGACCTGTCCACCAACATAGGGTGACAACCACCTGCCGGATCGCGAAGCAGGCCTGGGAAAGACAGCAACAGCCTAGGACAATCCAAGACGTTGAACAGTAAGTTGAATTTTACTTTACAGGGTAGTAATTTTATTCCCCCCCTCACTATTTTTTCGGGTGAAGGGGGTAGGTAGGGCCTTTTTTATTTGGTTGTGTGACTATGGGCTTGGGGACCCCTAGTCACCTTTGATGGGGGAGGGGGAGATTTTCATTTAGGGCCCCCACCCGCCGCTCTACACAAACTATACACACTCTACACACACTATACACACTCTACAGACACTGCATACACTCTACACACACTGCAAACCCTGCACACACACTATGCACACACTGCACACACTCTATACACACTGTACACACTATACACACACTGTGCACACTATGCGCACACTATACACACACTGCACACACTCTACACACACTGCATACACTATACACACTATGCACACACTGCATACACACTGCACACACTGCATACACCACACACACTGCACTAAATATACACACACTGTACACACTATACACACACTGCATACACCCTATACGCACACTGCATACACACTATACACACACTGCATACACACTATATACACACTATACACACTGCACACACTATACACACACTGCATACACACTATACACACACTGCATACACTATACACACACTGCACACACTATACACACACTGCATACACTGTGCACACACTGCACACTCTATACACACACTGCACCCACTATACACACACTGCACACACTGCACACACACTGCATACACTATACACACTCTACACACACTGCATACACACTGCCCACACTGCATACACTATACACACTCTACACACACTGCATGCACATTGCACACACTGCATACACTATACACACACTGCACTAACTATACACACACTGCACACACTATACACACACTGCATACACCCTATACACACTCTGCATACACACTACACACACACTGCATACACACTATACACACACTGCACACACTATACACACACTGCATACACTGTGCACACACTGCACACTCTATACACACACTGCACACACTATACACACTGTGCACACTGCACACACACTGCATACACTATACACACTATACACACACTGCACACACTATACACACACTGCACACTCTATACACACACTGCACACACTATACACACACTGCACACACACTGCATACACTATACACACTCTACACACACTGCATACACACTGCACACACTATACACACTCTACACACACTGCATACACACTGCACACACTGCATTTATTATACACACACTGCACTAACTATACACACACTGCACACACTATACACACACTGCATACACCCTATACACACACTGCACACACACTATACACACACTGCATACACACTATATACACACTATACACACTGCACACACTATACACACACTGCATACACACTATACACACACTGCACACACTATACACACACAACACACAATATACACACACTATACACACAATATACACACACACTGTACACACTATACACACACTGCACACACTATACACACACGACACACAATATACACACACTATACACACAATATACACACACTGTACACACTATACACACACTGTACACACTATGCACACACTGCATACACTATGCACACACTATACACACACACTACACACACTGCACACACACTGCATACACTATACACACTCTACACACACTGCATACACACTGCACACAATGCATACACTATACACACTCTACACACACTGCATACACACTGCACACACTGCATACACTATACACACATGCACTAACTATACACACACTGCACACACTATACACACACTGCATACACCCTATACACACACTGCATACACACTATACACACACTGCATACACACTATATACACACTATACACACTGCACACACTATACACACACTGCATACACACTATACACACACTGCACACACTATACACACGACACACAATATACACACACTATACACACAATATACACACACTGTACACACTATACACACACTGTACACACTATGCACACACTGCATACACTATGCACACACTACACACACACACTACACACACTGCATACACACTGCACACAATATACACACACTGTACACACTATACACACACTGCATAAACATACATTTAAAAAAAATTGCAGCTGTTTTTTACATTTCAAAGTTGGGGAGGGGGGTGCCAAATAAAGGATCCGCCCCGGGTGCCAAATGCTCCAGGTACGCCCCTGTATAGAGGGGAGCCATGTTACTCTGTGTATAGAGAGGAACCATGTTTACACTGTATATAGAGGGGAGCCATGTTACTCTGTATATAGAGGGAGCCATGTTATTCTGTATATAGAGGGAGCCATGTTACTCTGTATATAGAGAGGAGCCATGTTTACACTGTATATAGAGGGGAGCCATGTTACTCTGTATATAGAGGGGAGCCATGTTTACACAGCATATAGAGGGAAGCCATGTTACTCTGTATATAGAGGGAGCCATGTTTACACGGTATATAGAGGGAAGCCATGTTACTCTGTATATAGAGGGAGCCATGTTACTCTGTATATAGAGGGAGCCATGTTTACACTGTATATAGAGGGGAGCCATGTTTACACGGTATATAGAGGGAGCCATGTTACTCTGTATATAGAGGGAGCCATGTTTACTCTGTAAATAGAGGGAGCCATGTTACTATCTGAGGTGGTTAACTATGATTGGCCCTGGCATATTTGTTAGTCTGGCCTGCATGGTTGTCTGGCATGAATAAAAGTAGCATGTTTCAACTATATTAGTAGTTAGACTAGTTTGCACTAAAACGTGCAAATGGGGAGTTTGAGGTTGTGTAAATGGACTGTTTGCGGTTGTTTGCGGTGCGTTAAACGGGGAGTTTGGTCTGTCACTGTGAAGCGGGCGTAACCCTTACACTACCTGATCGATACAACATCATACCTGATGTTTTAAAGCACGTTATTCCAAACAATTTAGGAATGTTAGGTGATTTCTGCCCTCTATGGATTAAAACCAGACTCTGCATCAACTGTGTAATTTTCCATGGGAGTTTTGCCATGGATCCCCCTCCGGCATGCCACAGCCCAGGTGTTAGTCCCCTTGAAACAACTTTTCCATTACTTTTGTGGCCAGAAACAGTCCCTGTGGGTTTTAAAATTCGCCTGCCCATTGAAGTCAATTACGGTTCGCCCGGTTCGCCGGTTCGCGAACGTTTGCGGAAGTTCCCGTTCGCCGTTCGCGAACCGAAAATTTTGGGTTCGCGACATCACTAATAGTAAAATGTATCACAACAATTATATCATCAGTGAAAGTACCACTTGTGTGTGAAAAATGCAAACAACTGAATTTTGACTGACGATTTCATCGTTGGGAAATGTATTACTGTTTTTAAACGATAATATTTGTGTTCAGCGTAGTAACAGTAACCCCCATGTACAGGTTTTAAGGGGTCCTAGAAAGTTACAGGGGGCTTGCGAGTCAAATTCTTTGGACTTTCTGACTGGGTTATCGGGCAGGTGTAACGAAAATATACCCCAACACGCAGGATTCAACTAAACAAAAGACAACACAGAGGGGAGATACGTCTACCGGACGTTAGAGAGGCCGGACTTGACGTATATAGATGAAGTACAGAGTCAGGAGCGATCCGAGGTCAAGGGCACAAAGAGACAGCGGAAACTAGGACTTGCCGGGGTCTGGTACACAGTAAACAGCAAGCCGGCAAACAGAATAGATAAGGATAAAGAGATAACGTAGTCAGAAAACAAAGCCAAGGTCAAGTACGAAGGAACACAACAGAATACAACAAGCGATAAAGAGAACTGAAACAGAAACCATGATAGGGCAAGGAACTAAGGGAAAAAGGTGAGTATATATATCTTAACATCTATTTTGATTGGTCCCTGTCACATCCACGCCCCCAAAAGGTAAGTGTATGGGGAGTGTGGCATGACAGGGACCAATGGGAGGCCTTTGCCAATTTAGATAAAAAAGAGAAATAGATGGCGCTTACACAGTAAAATAAAAACACAGTACTGGAGTGGAAAAAGGTGTTCCCCAACACCCTAAAATCAAAGTAATAAAATAGAGTATTTGAGAGCAACAAGTGCCAAATACACACACCACTCCCTGTGTATAAAATAAGAAATAATGATACTTATATATATACAGGTACATATGGGAAATGTTCCATGTAGTAAATTCCTATAAAGATAAAAGATACATAGTATAGACTGTATATACAAAAAGAAATATATGAAAGTGATAGAATACACTCACGAATTCCAGAGCCGTGCCAGGCTCTGTATATAGTGCCCAAGGGTGCCTTAGAAGGCTATATGGAGAGTCTTGGAATGTCCCCCAGAAGCAGGAAAAAGCAGCAAGTGATGATAAAAAAATATTACATTTATTGTAAATAAAAGTTTAAAAATAACTGTGCAGGTCCCATATGGTGACACACAAAATCACAGTCATGCAGACGCGTTTCAACTCAGTCCGAGTTTTCATCAGTGCATAAATCATCCAGCTGCTGTTCCGTTTTAAATTCTCCGCTTTTCTGATTGCCGGTCACGTGGGCGGAAGTTCGGGTGGCCGGCGTCTGACGTCACTTCCGGTATTTCGGCGCTCGTTTTCCAGCTTAATTCTGTTCAATGCATTTGCCCAATTGAAGCTGGAAACTCCACATTGTAAATGGGCACCTTGTATAGTCCTTAAAGTGCATACATATAAGCAGTAGCTTGTAATATGGAATGTGACATAGTTATATATACAGATAACGGCAATAATATAGTAGAGGGACTTAATTAATTGACAACTTATAGGTACATAATGCATAATGTCAATATCAGTTTGTTAGTGCATTTGCCCAAATGATGCAAAAGGCTCCATATTAAGAATGGGCATCTTTCATATCTTGCAGAATACATACATATAAACAATGATTAGTAGTACGAAAAATGACATAGTTGCCTGTGCAAATAGCAACAATAAAGCAGTAGTACATACTGAAAGGAAAAATTTATATGTGTATTAATAAACAACATATAGGCACATAATATGTAATGCCTTAAAGGTGTATATCACCTCCAATTTATGTGGATATAGCCCCTATAGAATAAGATTGGTGGGGTGGAAGGGCCAAAAATATAAAAATAAATATAGATATAAATATAAAAAGCATATATCAAAAAGTATGTAAGAAATCAATAAATGAGGGCTAGTGTATTATAAAAAATGAGCCAACTCAAAATCTAAATTTAAGCCATTGGGGGATAAAGTGTTTAGTTCGAATATCCACCTGCTTTCAATTTTGCATAATTCTTTAAAATTGTCTTCCCCCCTCCAATCTTTTTTCTTTTGGGCAATGGCAATAAAATTAACATATGAAGGATCACTGTTATGACATTGTGAAAAATGTGCAGAGACACTGTGTTTAGCGTACCCCCTCTGTATATTGCCCAAGTGTTCCAGTATGCAGGTTTTTAAAGTTCTCGTGGTCATTCCCACATACTGTAGTCCACAAGGGCACCAGAGGAGGTATATCACATTGCTCGAGTGGCATGTGAGAATAGAATTAATTTTATATTCCTTTTTGGATATGTTGGAAATAAATTTAGTACGTGTATCTTTTTTAAATTTTGTTCTTTTACAGGCTGTGCACATTTTACATGGATAGAAGCCATGTTTTTGATTAAAGGTATTAGTATTAGCAGTATGGGTTTTTATATGGTTTTTAACCAATAAAGTTTGGAGATTTTTTGTACCTCTATATACGATTTTGGGTTTATCACCAATGATGTCATTAAGACCTTCATCAGTTCTCAAGATATGCCAGTATTTCTGAAAAATGGATTTTATATGTCTAGCATCACCACTATAACCGTGAGGTCACTGACCGCCTTACTGTTGCAACCGTCGGATGAGCCGCGCGCGTCTCGTGCAGCTGCAGGGCCGCGCGCGGCTTGAACAGAGGACCTCGGCCAGCCCCTGGAAAGGGTAAGTACCGCTACAGTACCCCCCCTGAGGACACGTCCTCCGGGCGGAGAGGGCCAGGCCTGGCAGGAAAACGAGAATGGAAGGAACGCACAAGGCGAGGAGCGTGAACAGCGTCAGCGGAAATCCAACTGTGCTCCTCAGGCCCATAGCCCTTCCAATGCACCAGGTATTGAAGTCGACCCCTAAGGAAATGAGAGTCAAGAATGGCAGAAACTTCAAACTCCTCATGACCCTCCACAGAGACAGGAGGGGGAGGAGGAGTATGCCGGGTATAGCGGTTGCGTACGTAAGGCTTCAACAATGAAGTGTGAAAGACATTAGGAATACGCAGATTCTTCGGAAGACCCAAGGCATACGAAACAGGATTAACCTTATGAAAAACACGATAAGGACCAATAAAGCGGGGAGCCAATTTAATAGAAGGCACCCGGAGGCGAATATTTAGCGTGGAAAGCAAAACCCTGTCCCCCACGAGATAAGAAGGAGCTGCCCTGCGATGCTTGTCAGCCTGCACCTTCTGGCGAGCAGTGGAATCCACCAAAGAACGCTGAACCTGCTCCCAAGTATTACGCAAACTAGCCAAATGCTCATCCAGAACTGGCATGCCATGTGAGGAGAAAGCAGCCGGAAGAACAACGGGATGCTGGCCATAGACAACGTAAAAAGGACTTTTGCCGGAAGAATCATGAGTAGCGTTATTCCGAGCAAACTCAGCCCAAGGAAGAAGGTCAGCCCAATCGTTCTGATGGTGGGATATGAAACAACGAAGGTACTGCTCCAGAGATTGATTGGCACGTTCAGCAGCTCCATTAGACTGGGGGTGGTAAGCGGAAGAAAATGAGAGAGTAATACCCATTTCTGAACAAAAGGCTTTCCAGAACCTGGAAATAAATTGGCTACCCCTATCGGACACAATAGATACGGGAATGCCATGTAACCAAAACACCTCTCTAGCGAAGATAAGTGCCAGTTCCTTAGACGTGGGCTGCTTCCGAAGAGACACAAAGTGAGCCATCTTGGAAAACCGATCTACTATCATTAGGATAACTGTGTTACCATTCGAAGGGGGTAATTCAACAATAAAATCCATGGACAGGTTAGACCAAGGTCTCTCGGGAACGGGTAACGGATGCAACAGCCCACAAGGAACTCTACTAGAGGATTTCATACAGGCACAAGTAGTACAAGCACCTATATAGTCGGTGACATCCTTGTGCAAGGAATCCCACCAAAAATACAGAGAAACAGCTGACACCGTTTTGGAAATACCAGGATGTCCAGCAGTCTTAGTGTCATGATACAACGACAGAATATCCCGTCTCTCGGGAACATCAACGAATAGTTTATCAGTAGGCCTCTCGCTAGGTGCCATGCTTTGTTTCGCTTGAATGGTCTGCAAGAAGGACGAGGAAATAGACAAAATAGTAGTAGCTATTATCCTGTCTGGGGGAATGACAGGAGTAACATCAATCTCCTGTTTGTCAGCAGTTTAGAACTGTCTGGACAGAGCGTCTGCTTTAGTGTTGCGATCACCTGGCCTATAGGTGATAATATAATTGAAATGGGACAAAAACAGTGACCACCTAGCCTGCCTAGAAGACAATCTTTTAGCCTCACTAAGGTAGGATAGGTTCTTGTGATCCGTAAATATGAGGATGGGATCCTTAGTTCCTTCTAACAAATGTCTCCATTCTTTGAGTGCTAAAATAATAGCAAGGATTTTGCGATTACCCACATCATAATTATTTTCTGCTTTGGACATTTGTTTGGAAAAGAAACCACAAGGATGCAATGGCTTTTCAGGCGACTCTCTTTGGGATAAGACAGCACCTACCCCGATATAGGAAGCATAAACTTCAAGAATATAGGGCAGTGAGGGGAGAGGATGCTGTAAAATAGGTGCAGATGCGAACGTAGTTTTAAGAAATTCAAAAGCCTGAAGTGCCTCAGGAGACCAGTATTGCCATCCTTTTTTGTCATACGGGTGATAGGCGCTACAATAGAGGAAAAACCTCTAATAAAGCGTCTATAATAGTTAGAGAAACCAAGAAAACGCTGAATGGCTTTCAAACCTTGTGGTAGAGGCCATTCTATGACAGCAGAAAGCTTCTGGGGATCCATACGAAAACCTTTAGCGGAAATCAAATATCCCAAAAACTGGACTTCGGATTGGTCGAATAGACATTTTTCCAGTTTACAATAAAGACCATTAGCAAGAAGGGTCTTCAGAACTGTTGTAACATGTCTGTAATGAGTGTGTAAATCTGTAGAGTATATTAATATGTCGTCCAAGTACACAATTACAAATGTGTGAATAAAGTCTCTTAAGATGTCATTAATAAATTCTTGAAATACTGCTGGGGCATTACATAGACCAAATGGCTTCACAGTATACTCGTAATGGCCAGATCTAGTGTTGAATGCCGTCTTCCATTCGCGGTCTTTCTTAATACGTATTAAATTGTATGCACCTCTAAGATCCAATTTAGTGAATACAGTAGCATGTTTTAGCCT
The DNA here is from genome assembly GCF_036172605.1 of Pelobates fuscus. Classification (NCBI taxonomy): domain Eukaryota; kingdom Metazoa; phylum Chordata; class Amphibia; order Anura; family Pelobatidae; genus Pelobates; species Pelobates fuscus. Next base: position 419,375,419 of record NC_086317.1, read on the forward strand.
GTCAAATTATTCCGTGATTAAAGGTATAGGGTATGCATTTTTTATGGTGATTTTATTTAGACCTCTATAATCGATGCACGGTCTTTAATCACCTTCGTTCTTCGATACAAAGAAGAACCCCGCTCCAGCTGGAGAAGAGGATCTCCTAGTAAACCCCTTTTCAATAGCACAATCGTAGGGTCTGTGAGGCGGTAATTTGTCAGCCTCCCTTTTATCGAAGACAGACTTGAGAAATAAGTACTGAGGGGGTATTAAAGTAGACAAAGGAGGAGTAGTTGGAATATTAATAGAACTCAAAGGGGTGATTTCAATAGCACAAGACTCGTGGCAGTCTTCACTCCATGATTTTATTTGCACTGACTCCCAGTCGAAAATGGGATTGTGAGCACGTAACCATGGGTACCCTAACACGACGTTAGAAGAGGGAGAGGTAATGACCTGGAACTGAATGGTTTTAAAACCCCTGTATACATGTGTAACGGTACAGTTTCATGAGTAACAACTGGAGAACTTAATGGTCTACCATCTATGGCCTCAACGGCCAAGGGTATCTCCTTCTCTCTGATGGGAATGTTGTTTTTCTTAACAAAACCAGAGTCTATGAAATTTTCAGCTGCCCCGGAGTCAACCAGAGCGTATAAGTGCTCAGCTATGCAACTCTCTCCCATATGTAAAGAAACAGGGAGAAGCAAACGGTTAGGAGGCAATTTCGGAGACTTAGATATCACACCCAAGGCCAGTCCCCTATAAGGTCTTAGGTGCAAGAGTTTTCCGGAGGCAAAGGACATACCTTTACCATATGGTCTCTCCTACCACAGTATAGACAGAGTCCGTCCCTTCTCCTATGTAATTTTTCAGTATCAGAGAGTTTGGCAACCCCTAATTGCATGGGTTCCTCCTCCGATACTTTAACACTCTCAGGTTTATCAACTCTGGGGTTAATAGGTGTAACCAAACGTCTATTCCTGTTCTTAGTATAGAGCCTGTCGCGAATCCTATTATCTATATCAATGAGGTAGTCAATAAGGTCCTCTAATGCAATAGGAAGCTCCTTAGCTGCTACCTCATCCAATATAGTTTCCGATAAAACTTCCATGAATGCAGTAGTTAACCCATTGTTGGTCCAATCTACCTGTGAAGCAAGGGTACAAAACTGAATAGCATAGACAGCCACAGACCTAGAACCCTGTTTAATTCTCATTAACGCTCTTGCAGCATTTTTTGAACTTTTCGTTGTGTCAAAAGTTCAAAAGAAAACTATTGAAATCTTGCACCATACGACCATTAGCCTCCCAAATAGGATTTGCCCACTCAAGTGCTTTATCGGTAAGCTGGTGCATAAGGAATCCCACCTTAGACCTTTCTGTGGGAAAGGAACGTGGATACATCTCAAAGTGGAATTCTATTTAATTAATGAAACCTCTGCATGTCTTAGAGTCCCCTCCATACCTAGGAGGAGGTGTTAAATGTGCCGAAGTATTAGGCAAAGTAGATACTTCAGGAAGAAGAGGTGTAGGAGGGTTAGGTGTGGTTGCTGGAATAGTTCTAGATAAGAGCGTCTGGAGAGCCTGGGCTATCTGATCCATACGGTGATCCTGCTCTACAAATCTAGCCTCATGAGACGCCATCTGCTGAGCCAAATCTGCGGGGTCCATGGCCCTATCGTAATGTAACGAAAATATACCCCAACACGCAGGATTCAACTAAACAGAAGACAACACAGAGGGGAGATATGTCTATCGGACTTTAGAGTGGCCGGACTCAACGTATATAGGAGAAGTACAGAGTCAGGAGCGATCCGAGGTCAAGGGCACAAAGAGACAGCGTAAACTAGGACTAGCCGGGGTCTGGTACACAGTAAACAGCAAGCCAGCAAACAGAACAGATAAGGATAAAGAGATAACGTAGTCAGAAAACAAAGCCAAGGTCAAGTACGAAGGAACACAACAGAATACAACAAGCGTTAAAGGGAACTGAAACAGAAACCACGATAGAGCAAGGAACTAAGGAAAAAAGGTGAGTATATATATCTTAACATCTATTTTGATTGGTCCCTGTCAAATCCACGCCCCCAAAAGGTAAGTGTTTGGGGAGTGTGGCATGACAGGGACCAATGGGAGGCCTTTGCCAATTTAGACTCCCACTGTTCCTTTAAGAGCGCACCCGAGACCCGGCGGCGCGCTCTTAGAGTCAGGCGGGACACGTGACCGCTTCTCGTGGTCACTGTCCGCCTTCCTGTTGCAGCCGTTGAATGAGCCGCGTGCGGCTCGTGCAGCAGCAGGGCCGCGCGCGGCTTGAACAGAGGACCCCAGCCGGCCCCTGGAAAGGGTAAGTACCGCTACAGCAGGTCCCTATTAATATAAAAATACAGTTAGAACAATATTTTTAAAATATTTTTCAAAATATTTATTTATTTCATTTTTTTCAATTTACTTATTGATTATTTTTATTATATAATTATATATATGTAAAATTAACGTCATTCTAAGTGTATTTTAATATTAATAGACATATAATTATATATATATATATATATGTATATATATATATATATATATATATATATATTAATATTAAAATACACTTTTATTAATGTTGTATGTATGTGTATGTGTATATAAAAGTACTTAGATTATATATATGATCCGAGTACTTTTACTTACTTTATTAAACTTTTTTATTAATTTTAATAAGGCAGGCCCCCTGCAGTCAGTGCATAAGCTGGCTATTCCAGCCATGTGATCGCAAAGGCCGTATGGCTGGGGGGGGGCGGCGGTTCGGGCAGAGGAGGTGTGCCTGAGCTCCCAGGCAGACCCCAGGATTGCAACTGCCGTTGGGGGAAGGTCAGGGACCAGGTAAGTACAAAGAATGGCGGGAACATTCTATGCCGCCCTCCGGCGTTTTGGACCAAACAAAATGGAAGTCATAGAATGCCCACCGACCTTAAGGGGTTAAACTAAAGGAAGCCAACAATAAATGCATTTAGCTTTGATGACATAGGTGTGTTAGTTTTATTTCCATGAAATCAGACAGCAATAATATTCCCAAACAATGATCATAGCAGCTAATAACATTATTTTGGGTGAACGAGCCAACACCCATTTGAAGTATAAAAAGAGTGAGTTTTTGCCTAGAAGATGTAAATCGCCTGAGCAGACTTAACGTGATCTCTACATCCTTACATCTGATCTGCAAGGAGTAACATCATGTCTCATCACTCCATCCTTGGTACCTCTGGACACAAGCACTTCAGCTCCTGTTCAATGGCTTCTCCTAAACATGGCAGCTCTTACCACACATTATCTCACTCCTCCAAATCAGCAGCTCATGGTCATAAGACCCTGCATTGCTTCAGCAGCAGAAGTGCCAATAGTATGGGTTCCAGGGGAAACAAGATCTCAATGGGAAGCTGCCATTCTGGGAAAACTGGACACGGATCTGGACATGGATCTGGATATGGATCTGGTTTCAGTATTGGAGGTATTGGTTATGGATTTGGGGGATCTGGTTGCTCTGGAGGTATCAACAACGTTACTGTGAACCAAGGTCTTCTGGCTCCTCTCAACCTGGAGATAGACCCAAGCATTCAGCGAGTGAGGACTGAAGAGAAGAATCAGATTAGAGGACTGAATGACAAATTTGCTTCTTTCATTGACAAGGTGAGATAATTTTAATGAATACGTGGACTAAAGAAATAACGGAATTTGCAGTATGCGGATGTGCTATTCCTTCTTAAAATAGTTATGCAGAGGGAAAACAAGGGGAAAAGTTGCTTAATTTTACACTTCTATAGCCATATTTGGTTTAAACTGGTATCAGTCAGTGTTTTTACGTCTAAATTTCAAGAGGTTATGAGACAACAAAATTAAACTAGTTTGCAGTTTACATCAAAATAGTGTGCTTTCAGGAGTATTTTTTGCTGCAGAAGCCAATGTCTACCAATACCAGCACTTTTATATATTTTTTTTATGAATTAAATATTATATAATGCAATCTAAGTATGTGCAATGTAATTACAGCTAGATCTACAATAAGTGTTAACTATTGTTATTGAAGAGAAACTATTTTATCTAGATATGCTATTAAAGAACGAGCTACTAACTTCTGAATGTTTTGGGATAAAAGTAATGTCTAGAACAGGGTTAGGCAACCTTCAGCATCCAGATGTTGTGGACTACATTACCTATAATGCTCTTACAGTCATAATGCTGGCAAATCATCAAGGGAGATGTTTTCCACAACATCTAGAGAGCCAAAGGATGCCCATCTCTGGTCTAGAGACTTGTATGGGTTATAACAATTTCTATTGCAGTCTAATATTAATAATAATAAAAATAATATTTTCATTACATGTTGAAATAATTCATGCTTCTATGTCACTTGTAGTACAGTTTGCACATTTTCTAAGATATTATTAGACACCTTGTACTAAATATATATGGTTTCTAACAAAAAGTATAAAATTATTTTTTTTCTAGGTTAGATTTTTGGAACAGCAGAATAAAATGCTGGAGACAAAGTGGTCTTTATTACAAGAACAGAGAAGTGCCCACTTTCAGATAGAACCACTGTTTGAGGCTTTTATTGGTAACCTCAGGAGACAGCTGGAGAGTCTGGGATGTGAAAGAGAACGTCTGGACTCAGAAAGGAACAGTATGGAGCAATCTGTGGAAGAACTAAGGAGAAGGTATGCTGCTATTTTGGATAGTTCAGAATATAATAAATAAATAAATAAATAAATACATATATTAAATTAATTCACTAGTACTGCAACACCATGGAGTTATTGAGATATATCATCATATATATCCAACACATTAAGTTCCGTAATAAAAAGCACCCTGTATATTTAGAATTCTGTTTGCTTGTTATTAATGTTTAACGTTCTAGATATGAAGAAGAAGTGAGCAGACGCACTGCTGCAGAGAATGAGTTTGTTGGAATAAAGAGGGTGAGTGATATCACACATAAATTGAATCTATATATAAAAGAATAACAAATATAAACAGATATCTATAATTTTACTGTTACTATGCATTCATCTCTTCTTCAGGATGTGGACGCAGCTTTTATGAATAGAGCGGAATTACAAGGAAAGGCTGATTCCCTGAATGAAGAGATCAATTTCTTGAGGACTCTGTATGATGCGGTAAATATAGTTTCACTTTTCTCTGTTGCTAATTTGGAAAGATTTAATATCCATGACATCAATCATTGTACAAGGAATGCAAAACAAATATGAAGTATAGTTACAACCCCAAATATATCTAAGTATGTCAGATTAGAATGCCTTTATGTTAATAAGAAGTTATTATACGTGAGAAAATAGAAAATAGAGGATTTTACAACCATGCCTCGTCTGTTCTTTGTATCCTTATAGGAAATAGCCCAGCTCCAGGCTCAGATCTCAGACACCTCAGTGGTTGTGTCCATGGATAACAGTCGGGATCTGGACCTGGATGGAATCATTGCTGAGGTCAGATCTCAATATGAGGACATTGCTAACAGGAGCAGAGCTGAGGCGGAGGCCACGTACCAGTCACGGGTGAGTCTATCCAATTCAAATCATGCAGATCATTACCTATAAAAAATGTTTCTATAAGAAGGCCGTAGACAGCCCACCCCTCACCTACTACGGGGCAACGACCCCCAAGAAAACCCACCCTCCTCCCCCCCCCTCCTTTTTTTTTTTCTCTTTCTTGTCACTCAGCCCATTCACTCTTCCCTCCTCCACCAAGCCTAAACGCCCTAGAACCAATCCTAAAGAAAGAATACAACCAAAGATATAAACCCCTCACACCCCAGGCGACCGACCACAATCACTAGCACTCAAACACCTTATCTCCAACACCAAACCACAAACCCCTGACGAAGACCACCAAGCGCTACAGTTACTTCACCACCGACCCCTGAAAGGGGGAAAGGAACCTCCACCCTACACCCCCACACTCCTCTATCCTACACCAACAGCGCCCACAGATCACTACAAAGACTCACCAGAACATCACAAGGTAACAGACGCAGAAACTAGGCCAAATAAGACACAAGATAGAGGACTGGCACACTAAGGCCTCCTGTACCCCATCCCTTTGAGTTCTGTACCCTCCCCCCCCCCCAGTCCTGGAGCAGCAAAAAAGTATAATACAAGACGATAAAAGAGGCTCCGACACCCACCCAACCCAGACTTACAAAGAAGCCTACCATGAGCACATCACTACTTGTTTGCACATGTTATATGCACTATGTAACAGGAATGTTAACCCCCTGTTTTTTTCTTCTGTACCCTTCCCCCTTTACAAACAAAAATATTACAAAAATAAAGAATTAAAAAAAAAATGTTTCTATACTAAGTTTGCTTTTGCCTTTGGCAGTTTGAGGAGCTTCAGACAGCGGCAGGAAGAAATGGGAACAATCTGCAGAGCAGCAGAGATGAGATCTGTGAATTAAATCGTGCGATTCAGAGACTAAGAGGAGAAATCGACAATGTGAAAGCACAGGTAAAACAGGTTTTACTTCAAGTCAGTTAACCAGGTAATTAAAGAGATAAAATCAAATAAATTTAGATTCAGCAAAATCAGCACTACAGTTGCTATTGTTAACGTTTCCCAACTGTATTCCTTTTAAACAGTTACTCTCAAAAACAGAAGTGTAAGTACAAGTAATGTATTAATGTATAAAAACATTTCAGCGCTCTTCACTTGAATCTGCAATAAATGAAGCTGAGGATCGTGGGGAATCTGCTGTCAGAGATGCCAAGAACAAGCTTTCTGAGTTGGAAGGTGCTCTACAGAAGGCCAAGCAGGAAATGGCACGCCAACTGCGAGAATACCAGGAGCTGATGAATGTGAAACTGGCTCTGGATATTGAGATTGCCACCTACAGGAAGATGCTGGAAGGAGAGGAGGGCAGGTGAGTGCAATATCCTACTGAGAATTTACTAGGTATTCATACAAACCGTACATTCATCAGGTTTCTAACTGTGGACGTACAGCTCTATGTTCCTATATGTTCTCATCATTGAGTCTTTTAGCAGGTTACATTTTAGTAGCAATCTCTTAATCTCAACATCTCAGTTCTTCAATCTGCTCTTTATTGTTTTATTCTATAATAGTAATCTTCTGCATCAAGTCTTAATCTCTAAAACAATGCACCTGTATCAGACATTATAGCAGTACTTCCCTTGATTTGTAATACATGTTTACTTATCCCCATAATAACAAATATGTGTTTGTGAGAAAGTTGTGGAAATAGCAACAAGCATTAAAGGAGAACTAGAAATTAGAAAGACAAATATAAGCTTTGAATGTTCGAGGTACTCCTAGCTATTTAGATTCATGCCCCTCTTTCTAACTCAAATAAAAGAGTTTCACTTACCTTAAATCCCATTCCATGACATTCTTTCTAAGGCCGCCATTCCATCCCTGTCTGAGATCATAATTACTGAATATCTTAACCAATATTCTGTAGATAAGCATTCAGGGCCTACTGAGCACATAGATATAGATATCTCCACACTGTGCCAATCAGCATCTCTTCATAGAAATGCCTTTTTCCAATACATCTTTATGGAGAGCATACAGCATCTTCACACACAGCCTGAGGATTCTAAACATCAGCCTTGCCAGGCTTGCAGCTTCTAGAGGAACGATTTAAACATTGCCTTTTAACAGACAAGGCAGTGTTTACATTGTGGAGACTGCAGTGAAGTCTCATTTCATCTAAACACTATATTGAGTTACAGTTTTTCTGGTGCTAAGAGTTCCAATTTAAAAGATAGTATTAAATGGTATCTGGATATTAAAGGTACACTATAGTCACCTATACAACTTCAGCTCAATTAAGTGATCTGCGTGCATTGTCCCTCCCTTCAGAGAAACTGCTATGTTTACATAGCAGGGTTAATCCAACTTCTAGTGGCTGTCTTCCTGACAACCGCTAGAGGCGTTTCTGCAACACTGGATGCAAAATTTGCATCCAGCGAGTAGAGAGTCCTTAGGAAAGCATTGAGAAATGCTTTCCTATAGACAATTTGAATGCGTGCGCGGCACTTGCAGCACATGCGCATTCCGCTCCACTCGGGAGCTGATGTCGGCGGTGGAGGAGAGGACACCAGCGCCGAGGGAGCCAGGCACTGGATAAAGGTAAGTGGCTAAAGGGGTTTTAACACCTTTAGCACCACGGGAGGGGGACCCTTAGGGTGAGAGTCCCCCAAGGATTACCGTATATACTCGAGTATAAGCCGACCCGAATATAAGCCGAGGCCCCTAATTTTACCCCCAAAAACTGGGAAAACTTATTGACTCGAGTATAAGACTAGGGTGGGAAATGCAGCAGCTGCTGGTAAATTTCTAAATAAAATTAGATCCTTAAAAAATTATATTAATTGAATATTTATTTACAGTGTGTATATATAATGAATGCAGTGTGTGTATGAGAATGCAGTGTGTGTGTATGAGAATGTAGTGTGTGTATGAGTGCAGTGTGTATATGAGTGCAGTGTGTATAGGAATGCAGTGTGTGTATATGAATTCAGTGTGTGTGTATGAGAATGCTGTGTGTATGAGTGCAGTGTGTGTGTATGAGAATGCTGTGTATGAGTGCAGTGTGTGTGTGTATGAGTGCAGTGTGTGTGTATGAATGCAGTGTGTGTATGAGAATGCTGTGTGTGTGTATGAGTGCAGTGTGTGTGTATGAGTGCAGCGTGTGTATGAATGCAGCGTGTGTATGAATGCAGCGTGTGTATGAATGCAGCGTGTGTATGAATGCAGTGTGTGTGTATGAATGCAGCATGTGTGTATGAATGCTGTGTGTATGAGTGCAGTGTGTGTGTATGAATGCAGTGTGTGTGTATGAATGCAGTGTGTGTGTATGAGAATGCTGTGTGTGTATGAGAATGCTGTGTGTATGAATGCAGTGTGTATGAGTGCAGTGTGTGTATGTGTGTGTGTAATGCAGAGTGTGATGCAGAGCCTTGGTGGGGGGTGGGCATTTTTATTTTTTAATTATTATTTTAATATTTATTTTTGTTTCATTACATTTTTTATTTTATTATTATTTTTTATTTTATTATTATTTTTATTTTATTATTTTTATTTTTTTATTATTATTATTACATATTACATATTTACATATTAAATATTACATATTTATTATTAATATACATACATTATTACATATTAATATACATACATTATTACATATTATTACATATTACATATTTACATATTAAATATTACATATTTATTATTAATATACATACATTTTTTTTGTCCCCCCTCCCTGCTTGCTAGCTGGCCAGGGAGGGGGGGCTCTCCTTCCCTGGTGGTCCAGTGGATGGGCACTGTGTAGGAGGGGGCTGTGGGGGCTGCAGAGAGATGTTACTTACCTTTCCTGCAGCTCCTGTCAGCTCTCTCCTCCTCCGCCGGTCCGTTCAGCACCTCGGTCAGCTCCCAGTGTAAATCTTGTGAGAGCCGCGGCTCTCGCGAGATTTACACTGTGAGCTGACAGAAGAGGTGAACGGACCGGCGGAGGAGGAGAGAGCTGACAGGAGCTGCAGGAAGGTAAGTAACATCTCTCTGCAGCCCCACAGCCCCTGTCTGTATTATGGCAATGCAAATTGCCATAATACAGACAATTGACTCGAGTATAAGCCGAGTTGGGGTTTTTCAGCACAAAAAATGTGCTGAAAAACTCGGCTTATACTCGAGTATATACGGTATATAATGTCAGGAAAACGGGGCTGTGATCCTTTAATTATTGGTGCTATATCTCATGTTGTCTTTATTTAAAAGAACAATTTTTTTTACAAAAGGAATATGGAATATATTCTTGCTAATTTGTATTGGGTCATGTGACCGGACTGTCTACATGATACCCTTTATAAGCTATGTATATACTTATTTTGGTATACAGGACTGAGGCCTCACAGGCAGCCAAAACATTATTTTTCTTGGGGATGACAGACTCCCAGTAAACATTTGGCACATACCAGCTGTTTTAACCTTTATTCCATACTGGTTACAAAGTAGAACACATATTACAGATGTAGTAACTCACTAAGGTTCTAATTAAAAAAAAAAAATACATTTGAAATAGAATCCCAAATGTTAAAGAGCTATACATTTAAAATCAAATGCCATTACATTATTACCACTTATTATTCTGACGAAATGTGAGAAAGTCATTTAGTGCTAAACTAATACTTTTTATGTTTTGTTTTAGGTTGACTGCGCATGACTCTGTTAATATATGTAAGTGAGGCAATATTTAAACAATTTAATTAAATGTTAACGAGGACATATGCATACATAGATTAAGCGTGTAACTCACTTGTTAATGTCACACTTTAAATTCTGAATAAGGTACACTGTCACTTTCCTCTTTCCAGTGTTAAATTGATCTATACATTGTTTTACACTGTAGGCAATGTTAGTAACAATTGCTGATTATCATGTAACACACAAACACGTGGTCACCCACACATACATATACAAATGTGCTTAGTAATATGCTTACTCTATATGTGTAATAGATCTTAATGTAAAATTTTAAGTAAAATTCAGACTATAATAAAACACATTTTAATAGTAATTTTAAGAACTCTGATTCTTCAAACTTTTTTTAATTTAATGTTTTTTTTATTTGCAAATTGTCCCTCGTTATGTATATTTTTCTCTATATTTCATTTTTATTACAGACCTAAAATGGCTGCTTCTTTGGTTTAAGATTTCAGTCCAGTCAAGTACACATAGTTACATCTCTACATCCATGTTTTTCAGCAAATGTTTAATATTCTACATTCATGTCTTTCAGCTGTGCTACATTCTAGCACTGGAGGAAAATCCAGCTCAGGAGGGAAGTCCCATGGTACAAGTGATCATAAGGGAGGATTCAGTGCAAGCAGTGGGAGGGGCTTTAGCCACCTCTCCAAAAGCAAACATAGCTCTGGCCACGGACACCACTGCTAAAGTAGAAGCTAGCCACGCCTCTACATATATTAGTGCAAAAGTGAAAGTATAGATTGTAGTGAAATCACTGGCACTATATATTATCAATCTGCTATATTGATCTGTTTGGTATTCACTATCCATAGATCATTCTCATTTGCAAACTCAAAATATTTCTATTCCCCATCTTCTCTTAGGATAATCCTCACTCATATGTTGTAAATATAAGCTTTACTACCTACCTGTACTGTTTCTCTTCAATAAAATTGTATTCATTCAACAATGCTTGATAACATTGTGTTTATTGTAAATTGTTTAAGAATTAACACATTATGGCATTATGTGTCATAGGAAGATTTATTTAAGGCGATAAAAAAATCTATACGATTAAATACTAGATTGTGGTGTTGCACATTTCATCATGGCCTTGATTTAATATTTTTAGATAAGCTTTTTAAAAGATTCAATATATTTTTTTATAAACTTTTAAAATTTCATTTTGTTAAACATAATTAGATTTTACACAAAATACAAAACACACGGTGAAAAGATAATGAACAGGCACTGGTGCTACAATCACCTTAGTGGGCCACAATAAACCACTAAAATAAACACAAGTGATAAAATAAGACAAAATGGCGAGAGCACTCTATAAAGAAAAATATTACCCACTTTGAGGATAACACTGAAAAAAAGAAAACATAATATAGGGTAATAACGTCAAATAAACCAAATAAAAATGGATTCATTGAACTCACATACACTGAGCCAATTGGAAGCTGGCTCAATCTAAGCGCCTTGAACAGAAATAATCCTATGGACTGGAACAGGAAATTTCTTGATGGGTATCTTCCCAGTATTGGTGCAAAAAACAGGAACGCAGGTTGAAGATTGCACACAAACTTTTAATATAAACTAGTTAAAACAAAACTTTATAAAACAAATTATAGAAATAAGGAAAGTCCCATAAATATGGAAAACGTCCCAAAATGTCCTCATGTTCCACCTTAAGCGTTTCGGCACAAAGCCTTCATCAGAGGTGCTATACTCTGTTCAGGCGAGGAGTTCCTTTTAAACCTAATTTGGCGCCGTTTTCGCCGTCTTACCGGCACTTTACTTCCGGGTTCTGACGTCAGGACGCGTCCTGCGTCATCACGTCCTGACGTTACTTCCGTTTTCGTCGAGAATGACGTGTGGGAACCGTCATTAGAAAAAGTCCATACATTTTCAATATAGAGAACGTAAAGATTACCAAATAAGCCCATACAAGCAAAGAAGGGAAGAAAAAGGAAAACATATCATAATAAATAATACTTAAACAACTTTGTCCCACATAATATAGTGTTAAGTGAGCTAAAGCATAATACAATATAAAATATTAAAAGGTATAATTTCACAAATTGAAATTTAAAATATATAAGAAAGAATATATATATATATATATATATATATATATATATATATATATAAAATATAAAATATTTAAATTACTGCTTCTTAAAAGTAAAATAGAAAAGTTAAATATATTTATTAATTTCAAAGTCAACATTCAGACCATTTGGGAGCATGGTGTCCAGCTCGAACATCCATTTCATCTCTGCATATCCTAGTGTATTCTTTATCCCCACCTCTCCAGTGGGTTTTAATCATGTCAATCCCTATAAATTCTATACCTCTCGGGTCCCCGTTGTGTACTTCAGCAAAATGTTTAGATACATTATGGTTCAGAAATTTACGTTTAATGTTATATATGTGCTCTCTAATCCGGATTTTTAAATTACGTATTGTCTTGCCAATGTATTGAAAACCACATTGGCAAGTGAGTAAATAAATTATCCCTTTACTTGAACAATTAATAAATGTATTTATTTTGTATTCTTTTTTGGTAACCAGTGATACAAACTGGGAAACCGTTTTATTTTTATTTGTTCTAAATGAACAACCCTGGCATGTACCACAATAATGGAAACCTTTACTTCCTTTTAAAAATGATTTATCTTCTATTTTTTCTTTATCTAAAAAACTTTTTGTTAATATCTGTTTAAAATTATTCGCCCCCCTAAAAATACATTTTGGTTTAGAGTTTAAAAAAGGAACTGCTTCTGAATCTTCTTTTAATACATGCCAGTGTTTTCTGATTATCCTTTGCAAAATTCCATTATTGGAGCTAAAATTAAAGATAAAAGGAATTGTTTTATTCTCATATTGCTTATTTTCAAATTCTTGTTTCTTATATTTCAGAAGAGGCTGTCTCTAGTGATGTACCGAACTGTCCGCCGGCGAACAGTTCCTGGCGAAATTAGCGTGTTCGCGTTCGCCGCGGCAGGCGGACACATGCGCAGTTCGATCCGCCCCCTATTCGTCATCATTGGGCAAACTTTGACCCTGTGCCTCTCGGTCAGCAGACACATTCCAGCCAATCAGCAGCACTCCCTCCCTTCCACACCCTCCAACCTCCCTCCCAGCATCCATTTTCGATTCATTCGGAAGATGCATGCTTAGTGAGAGGAGGGAAAGTTTAGCTGCTGCTGATTAGATAGGGACATTGATAGCTAGGCTATGGTATTCAGTGTCCACTACAATCCTGAAGGACTCATCTGATCTCTGCTGTAAGGACAGCACCCCAAAAAGCCCTTTTTAGGGCTATAACATCAGGCTGCTTTTTTTTTTTTTTTCCTGTGTAATGTAATTGCAGGTGCCTGCCTGCCAGCTTCTGTGTGAGGTTCACATTGGATACTGTGCCTACTTGCCCAGTGCCACCACTCATATCTGTTTTAACAATTGGTTAAGCTTTAGATTTAAAATAAATATTTTTTTTCACTGTAATAGAAGAGCAGTTGCCTGCCTGCCAGCTTCTGTGTGAGGTTCACATTGGATACTGTGCCCACTTGCCCAGTGCCACCACTCATATCTGTTTTAACAATTGGTTAAGCTTTAGATTTAAAATAAATAATTTTTTTTCACTGTAATAGAAGAGCAGTTGCCTGCCTGCCAGCTTCTGTGTCAGGTTGGATGCCTTGCCCATTTGCACAGTCAGTGCCACCACTCATATCTGTTTTAACAATTGGTTAAGCTTTAGATTTTAAATAAATATTTTTTTTCACTGTAATAGAAGAGCAGTTGCCTGCCTGCCAGCTTCTGTGTGAGGTTCACATTGGATACTGTGCCCACTAGCCCAGTGCCACCACTCATATCTGTTTTAACAATTGGTTAAGCTTTAGATTTAAAATAAATATTTTTTTTTCACTGTAATAGAAGAGCAGTTGCCTGCCTGCCAGCTTCTGTGTCAGGTTGGATGCCTTGCCCATTTGCACAGTCAGTGCCACCACTCATATCTGTTTTAACAATAGCTTAAGCTTTAGATTTTAAAGAAATCATTTTTTTTCACTGTAATAGAAGATCAGTTAGTTGTCTGCAAGCATCTGGGTGTCAGGCCTACTTCAGCGTGTGCTCTGCAGACCTGTGCCAGCGTGCTTTGACAGTTGCCAATCATATCTGGTGTGTCTTTAGCGTGCTTTTACAAAGAAAAAAGGTTTCCAGTGTAAGCTAATAGCAGACAGTCAGTGTCCTTCAAGCGGCTCTGTCAGGCCTTCCTTCAGCGTGTGCCCTGCACAACCCTGCCAGCGTACTTTGACAGTTGCCACTCATATCTTGTGTCTCTATAGCGTGCTTTTACAACCAAAATTTTGTTTCCACTGTAATAGAAGAGCAGTTGCCTGCCTGCCAGCTTCTGTGTGAGGTTCACATTGGATACTGTGCCTACTTGCCCAGTGCCACCACTCATATCTGTTTTAACAATTGGTTAAGCTTTACATTTAAAATAAATATTTTTTTTTCACTGTAATAGAAGAGCAGTTAGTTGTCTGCAAGCGTCTGGGTGTCAGGCCTACTTCAGCGTGTGCTCTGCAGACCTGTGCCAGCGTGCTTTGACAGTTGCCACTCATATCTTGTGTCTCTATGGCGTGCTTTTACAACCAAAATGTTGTTTCCACTGTAATAGAAGAGCAGTTGCCTGCCTGCCAGCTTCTGTGTGAGGTTCACATTGGATACTGTGCCTACTTGCCCAGTGCCACCACTCATATCTGTTTTAACAATTGGTTAAGCTTTACATTTAAAATAAATATTTTTTTTTCACTGTAATAGAAGAGCAGTTAGTTGTCTGCAAGCGTCTGGGTGTCAGGCCTACTTCAGCGTGTGCTCTGCAGACCTGTGCCAGCGTGCTTTGACAGTTGCCACTCATATCTTGTGTCTCTATAGCGTGCTTTTACAACCAAAATTTTGTTTCCACTGTAATAGAAGAGCAGTTGCCTGCCTGCCAGCTTCTGTGTGAGGTTCACATTGGATACTGTGCCTACTTGCCCAGTGCCACCACTCATATCTGTTTTAACAATTGGTTAAGCTTTACATTTAAAATAAATATTTTTTTTTCACTGTAATAGAAGAGCAGTTAGTTGTCTGCAAGCGTCTGGGTGTCAGGCCTACTTCAGCGTGTGCTCTGCAGACCTGTGCCAGCGTGCTTTGACAGTTGCCACTCATATCTTGTGTCTCTATGGCGTGCTTTTACAACCAAAATGTTGTTTCCACTGTAATAGAAGAGCAGTTGCCTGCCTGCCAGCTTCTGTGTGTGGTTCACATTGGATACTGTGCCTACTTGCCCAGTGCCACCACTCATATCTGTTTTAACAATTGGTTAAGCTTTACATTTTAAAGAAATCATTTTTTTTCACTGTAATAGAAGATCAGTTAGTTGTCTGCAAGCGTCTGGGTGTCAGGCCTACTTCAGCGTGTGCTCTGTAGACCTGTTCCAGCGTGCTTTGACAGTTGCCAATCATATTTGGTTTCTCTATAGCGTGCTTTTAAAACCAAAATTTGTTTTTCACTGTTATAGATTTAATAGCAGTTACTTGTCTTCAAGCGGGTGTCTCAGGCCTACAGTGTGTGCTCTGCAGAACTGTTCCAGTGCACATTGCCAATCATATCTGGTGTCTCTATAGCGTGCATTTAAAACCAAAATTTGTTTTTCACTGTTATAGATTGAATAGCAGTTACTTGTCTTCAAGCGGGTGTCTCAGGCCTACAGTGTGTGCTCTGCAGAACTGTTCCAGTGCACATTGCCAATCATATCTGGTGTCTCTATAGCGTGCTTTTAAAACCAAAATTTGTTTTTCACTGTTATAGATTGAATAGCAGTTACTTGTCTTCAAGCGGGTGTCTCAGGCCTACAGTGTGTGCTCTGCAGAACTGTTCCAGTGCACATTGCCAATCATATCTGGTGTCTCTATAGCGTGCTTTTAAAACCAAAATTTGTTTTTCACTGTTATAGATTGAATAGCAGTTACTTGTCTTCAAGCGGCTCTGTCAGTCCTTCCTTCAGCGTGTGCTCTGCAGAACTGTTCCAGTGCACATTGCCAATTTATGTTGTACTCATTAGAACCAAACACTGTGGGGTGATTTCACGAAGGACCACACGACGGAACAGGATCTGATTTTTAGGGTCCATCAAATTGAAAAGGAGGATTTGGTATTTATTCTTATATCTGCTGTCAGTACACAGAAAAAGTTTAAATATTTCTTGTTCTACGTTCTCTGCAACTCCACGCACCGACTCATCCAATACGTGAAGATCTGGGGTTTCTCTGACTCTCCTCAGTAGTGTATCAAACAGAGTCTGCACTGTGGTAACACGGACATCTTCAGGACATAACTCAACTATTTGCAGATAGGCAGTCTGCAGCTTCTCTTTTTCACCTATTCTCTTCTTTCTCTTATGCGTATTCTTGTCTATATGCAGGTGGTCTCTTGCCTTTCTTTTAACCAATTTGTTCCTTCCATATGGTTTCAAAAGATCTCTGGCATCATTACTTTCAACGCAAATAACGTCATCATAGTTAGTCTCCTCATTATTCACCGGGAAGAGAGTGTTTGCACTGACTACCCACAGCATGCTCTTGCCATTGCCTACTCCACCTTCAACGACAGGGTGCAAGTCCCAAGGAGAACTGGATATCGGCAAAGTGGTGTGTGACAACGGAAAAAATTTGATAGCGGCATTGAAGTTGGGCAAGTTGACACATGTGCCGTGCATGGCACATGTGTGTAATCTGATCGTACAATGCTTTGTGCATAAGTACACAGGCTTACAGGACGTCCTGAAGCAGGCCAGGAAGGTGTGTGGCCATTTCAGGCGTTCCTACACGGCCATGGCTCACTTTGCCGATATCCAGCGGCGAAACAACATGCCAGTGAGGCGCTTGATTT
Organism: Pelobates fuscus; assembly: GCF_036172605.1. Lineage (NCBI taxonomy): Eukaryota > Metazoa > Chordata > Amphibia > Anura > Pelobatidae > Pelobates > Pelobates fuscus. The sequence continues at coordinate 419,392,623 of NC_086317.1, forward strand.
GCGACAGCCCTACACGTTGGAATTCAACACTCCTAATGTTCGACCGCCTGCTCCAACAAGAAAAAGCTGTTAATGAATATTTGTATGACCGGGGTGCTAGGACAGCCTCTGGGGAGCTGGGAATTTTTTTGCCACGTTACTGGACGCTCATGCGCAATGCCTGTAGGCTCATGCGTCCTTTTGAGGAGGTGACAAACCTAGTCAGTCGCAGTTGTGTGTGTGCGTGTGTATGGCTGTCTGCCTGTGTGTGTGTGTGTGACAGGGTGAAGATTTCTTGCACATGGGTGTGACAGGGTGAAGATTTCTTGCACAGGGCGCCCAAAGGCCTAAGGCTGGCCCTGCGCATGGGTCAGTGGCTCTGCACCAGACTTCCCTCCAATTGATCAAAGTTAAAGGATTTCAAGTGGACTGATTACAATTACAGGGCCTCTAAAGAGTCCTGTATTGTTATTTGTCGTCACTACCTTCCCGCGTCAGGAGTGGGTCATTTGCGCCCCTGCTGCCTTCCTTGCATGTGGTAGCTGTTTGTCAGGGATTTGTCAATCCATATCTGCCAAGTGACCCTATGTAGGGGTAACAGTCCCTATTCTGCTCTGTGTCAGTGTGTATCATGGTCTCTGTGGACAGGGAACAGTCTCTATTCTGCTCTGTGTCAGTGTGTATCAGGGGTTTTGAGGACAGGTGTCAATCCATATCTGCCAAGTGACCCTATGTATATCTGCTGTCAGTACACAGGAAAAGTTTAAATATTTATTGTTCTACGTTCTCTGCAACTCCACGCACCGACTCATCCAATACGTGAAGATCTGGGGTTTCTCTGACTCTCCTCAGTAGTGTATCAAACAGAGTCTGCACTGTGGTAACACGGACATCTTCAGGACATAACTCAACTATTTGCAGATAGGCAGTCTGCAGCTTCTCTTTCACCTGTTCTCTTCTTTCTCTTATGCGTATTCTTGTCTATATGCAGGTGGTCTCTTGCCTTTCTTTTAACCAATTCGTTCCTTCCATATGGTTTCAAAAGATCTCTGGCATCATTACTTTCAACGCAAATAACGTCATCATAGTTAGTCTCCTCATTATTCACCGGGAAGAGAGTGTTTGCACTGACTACCCACAGCATGCTCTTGCCATTGCCTACTCCACCTTCAACGACAGGGTGCAAGTCCCAAGGAGAAGGATCATTCACTTTATTTGTCTTTATTTCACAAGTAGTGCCTGGAACATCCTCATGGGTCACAAGATGTAAATCTGGACTAATGTCAACCCCAGGGTCTGGAAAATCATCAATTTGAAATTTTTCGAATAATCCCAGTGGGCTGCCACATTCTTCCTCCTCTGATGGTATTAAAGTTTGCAGAGATTCACTATGGGGTGGTGTCAAGCATTTTGGAGAACAATTAAGCATCTCCATCCCAATACGTTTCAAATGTCCTATCAGCTCTTCCACCCTATGCGATACTATGGGAAGGCTACCCGTGACGTCATTACTAACGGCCCTATTTCACGCAGACACTCTGCGTCAGTGTGTATCATGGTCTCTGTGGACAGGGAACAGTCTCTATTCTGCTCTGTGTCAGTGTGTATCAGGGGTTTTGAGGACAGGTGTCAATCCATATCTGCCAAGTGACCCTATGTAGGGGGAACAGTCCCTATTCTGCTCTGTGTCAGTGTGTATCATGGTCTCTGTGGACGGTGAACAGTCTCTATTCTGCTCTGTGTCAGTGTGTATCATGGTCTCTGTGGACAGGGAACAGTCTCTATTCTGCTCTGTGTCAGTGTGTATCAGGGGTTTTGAGGACAGGTGTCAATCCATATCTGCCAAGTGACCCTATGTAGGGGGAACAGTCCCTATTCTGCTCTGTGTCAGTGTGTATCAGGGGTTTTGAGGACAGGTGTCAATCCATATCTGCCAAGTGACCCTATGTAGGGGGAACTGTCCCTATTCTGCTCTGTGTCAGTGTGTATCATGGTCTCTGTGGACAGGGAACAGTCTCTATTCTGCTCTGTGTCAGTGTGTATCAGGGGTTTTGAGGACAGGTGTCAATCCATATCTGCCAAGTGACCCTATGTAGGGGGTACAGTCCCTATTCTGCTCTTTGTCAGTGTGTATCATGGTCTCTGTGGACGGTGAACAGTCTCTATTCTGCTCTGTGTCAGTGTGTATCATGGTCTCTGTGGACAGGGGACAGTCTCTATTCTGCTCTGTGTCAGTGTGTATCAGGGGTTTTGAGGACAGGTGTCAATCCATATCTGCCAAGTGACCCTATGTAGGGGGAACAGTCCCTATTCTGCTCTGTGTCAGTGTGTATCAGGGGTTTTGAGGACAGGTGTCCATCCATATCTGCCAAGTGACCCTATGTAGGGGGAACAGTCCCTATTCTGCTCTGTGTCAGTGTGTATCATGGTCTCTGTAGACAGGGAACAGTCTCTATTCTGCTCTGTGTCAGTGTGTATCAGGGGTTTTGAGGACAGGTGTCAATCCATATCTGCCAAGTGACCCTATGTAGGGGGAACAGTCCCTATTCTGCTCTGTGTCAGTGTGTATCATGGTCTCTGTGGACAGGGAACAGTCTCTATTCTGCTCTGTGTCAGTGTGTATCAGGGGTTTTGAGGACAGGTGTCAATCCATATCTGCCAAGTGACCCTATGTAGGGGGTACAGTCCCTATTCTGCTCTTTGTCAGTGTGTATCATGGTCTCTGTGGACGGTCAACAGTCTCTATTCTGCTCTGTGTCAGTGTGTATCATGGTCTCTGTGGACAGGGAACAGTCTCTATTCTGCTCTGTGTCAGTGTGTATCAGGGGTTTTGAGGACAGGTGTCAATCCATATCTGCCAAGTGACCCTATGTAGGGGGAACAGTCTCTATTCTGCTCTGTGTCAGTGTGTATCATGGTCTCTGTGGACAGGGAACAGTCTCTATACTGCTCTGTGTCAGTGTGTATCAGGGGTTTTGAGGACAGGTGTTGTTATGGTACTTTTTAAAAGTAAACCAAAATGTTCAAATGTCTATCTGTTCCTGTCCAAATCAATAAAATTAAATTGCGTATATACGCTGAAGTAATTAAGTCTGACACACAAGGTTCAGGTTAAAATAACTTCGAGAAAGTTTATTGGCAAGTGAAGAAAAAGCGGGCGCGCAGGCCCTTTTAAGAGGCATTTTGCGTCATCATTGATTATTAGAATATCAGCAAATAAACATCATCAATTGGATTAATTGTTAAATGTCGGTGTTAGTGTCTTACCTATTGGTTCAAAAATAAAGAGGTTAGTCCCGTGCCCACCCATCAGAGGTGGGATTATTCTGGACACGGGTGGGGATAAGGGGGTCCTAAGCGTCATTTTACACGGTCAATAATATCAGGCTTCATGTCCAGGTGCAAGGTCTCTTATGAATAGAACATTTCATTACTACTGTGTTCTGTGGCCTTCAAACTATACTATCTTACAAGTTCTAAGGAGTAGCCAGCAAGTCTTAAGGAGTACCCAGCACCTCCTGGCATTTGTCCTTGTAGGAAAACACAGTCTTTGTCTACTGTATTAATTGGGTTGAGAAGTTCAGTCACGTAATGTAGTTTTAAAATGAACAAGTTAAGTCATGAGGACAAAATGGAGGATTTGAAGAAGTCAGGTTAGGAGGACAAAATGGAGGATTGTCACAATATAAGGTTAAAATGGAGTTAGTACAATAATTCAATACAAGTACAATAAGGATTTTCAATAATTCCACATCAGTCCCCCCTATGAAATGTTAGATTCTAAGAGATAAAACTTTATTATGTTAGTATCAGAAGACGTGTTAACCCAAAGGCACAGAAACCCCGTGGCCGCTAGCTAGGTGTTAATGCAAAGTGCAAGTCTGTCCCTAGAGCTGACCCTAATAGGCTAACTCATCCATCAGTATGGCTCTCGAACACTTCACACCCATGGGTGTCCCATGGCAGCTAACTCACCACTTCTCCGCACGGGGCCTTTACCATTCACTGACAGATGCTGTCCCTAAGCTAGTCCCTTCCTAGAATTCCTGCACTTTATCAACAAAAGGGAATGTTTGCAGCGGCAGACAGGGTGAATTGATGTCTTGGGACTCTTGGTCATCAACTTCGAGATGGGTGAAAGTGGGTGCCGCTTGGTCAACAGTCTTCATGAGGGATTTTCTCAGACATGGGAGGATACAACAAAAGAGAAGAGCAAAAATAAAAAGAAAAATTAGTATAGCCATACCAATCTGCATTAAAGCCTTTTGCCATCCTGTCATCCAAACAAACCATCTTTCCCAGGGATCTTTTATCCCAGAATTCCTTTTTAACTCTTCAGACAGGTCATTTAATTTTTCTATGGCTAGTGTAACTTTACCATTAGGGCCTGTGTTTTCTGGGATATATGTACAACATGTCATGGTGTCGGGCAAAATTTTACAAACCCCTCCTTTTTCGGCTAAGATCATATCTAGGGCCATTCTATTCTGGAAAGTCATTTGGGATGTGGCCTGCAACTGTTCGGCCAACCCCTGGAGGGCGTCTCTGGTGTAATTAACAAAACGCTGTTGGTTATAATAAATGTAATTTATCCAATTTAAATTCTTGTTTGCGGTAACTATGGTAAAAATTGATTCAAATCCTGCAGCAACTTCATCCCTTGCTTTAAACTCATTGGGCACCCCCCTGGGCACTCCAATGGCATCAATATACACATGAGGATCAAAACTTCCTTTCACTGGGGCGTCACGTTTAACCTTAGTGTGGCTGGACTCATGGGTGTTGAGGTGTGTGTCAGAGATAATGTGTATAGGCATAATGGCCTTAGTCAAAGTACACTCCCCCCACCATTCCGTGTCCATTCTGGATCTTAGCTGTAAATCCCCACACAACCAGTAAATGTCTCCTAGTGACCTAGTGTGATGTTGCAGCAAGCGTACAGGGACAGTTCTGTATGTAGCACAATAACCTTTGGAAAAGTTACCTACAAATTTACCAATACCATCGTACATGGCATAGCAAGTGTAATTACCTTTATATACGGTAATACCATCAGGGGGTTTGACATCTTTGGCTAGAAGAGGATACTCCTTTGTCCATGCAATGCATATGGACCTGTTAAAATTATAGTGATAGGCAAAAAGGCTTAAAACACATTCTTCTATATCTACGGGTAGGATTAAAGGTACGGTACCCAGGTGAGGCCGGGCACCGCCACACACATAACATGCAGTTCTATTATGCTTATTAGCATTATATTTCATCCATTCTAACCATAAATTTACATCATTAAAACCTGTTTCAGCGGCCATGGTATCTTCAAAAGTGGGGTTAGCAATGGCCATCATGTCTTGAAAGGTCTGGATATGAGGTTTTAATGGGTTAGGGACCATATGGGTGGCCCCTTGCCACTCAGAAGAGTTGCACATATCTTTAAGGTAGAAATGCCCTAACTTTTTGTAGGAACCCTTTTTCCAATACATTCCCATCACATACTGGTCTGCATCTGTTGGGCTTGGATGCTCAATGTTAAGAATTAATTTCATTGGTGTACTTCCCCCAGGCTTTCTCAAAGTCATCCTCTGGAGGAGGGATCTACCATGATCATCTACTTTAGATACGGCACTTTTTGGTTTGTAACCCCAGGCAGGCCCGGCATTCCATCCCGCCGCCCCCCAATGGTCACAATTGTGCCCCCATTGTTTGTCAACTACACAAACATATGGGTCTTTTGAATGAGGGATATCTCTATAGATGCTCTGGATTTGTGGTGTGGGAAATGGGCATTCTACAATATCACAGTAGTCAAAGGTATAAGTAGTCAAAATTTTACAAACCCCTCCTTTTTCGGCTAAGATCATATCTAGGGCCATTCTATTCTGGAAAGTCATTTGGGATGTGGCCTGCAACTGTTCGGCCAACCCCTGGAGGGCGTCTCTGGTGTAATTAACAAAACGCTGTTGGTTATAATAAATGTAATTTATCCAATTTAAATTCTTGTTTGCGGTAACTATGGTAAAAATTGATTCAAATCCTGCAGCAACTTCATCCCTTGCTTTAAACTCATTGGGCACCCCCCTGGGCACTCCAATGGCATCAATATACACATGAGGATCAAAACTTCCTTTCACTGGGGCGTCACGTTTAACCTTAGTGTGGCTGGACTCATGGGTGTTGAGGTGTGTGTCAGAGATAATGTGTATAGGCATAATGGCCTTAGTCAAAGTACACTCCCCCCACCATTCCGTGTCCATTCTGGATCTTAGCTGTAAATCCCCACACAACCAGTAAATGTCTCCTAGTGACCTAGTGTGATGTTGCAGCAAGCGTACAGGGACAGTTCTGTATGTAGCACAATAACCTTTGGAAAAGTTACCTACAAATTTACCAATACCATCGTACATGGCATAGCAAGTGTAATTACCTTTATATACGGTAATACCATCAGGGGGTTTGACATCTTTGGCTAGAAGAGGATACTCCTTTGTCCATGCAATGCATATGGACCTGTTAAAATTATAGTGATAGGCAAAAAGGCTTAAAACACATTCTTCTATATCTACGGGTAGGATTAAAGGTACGGTACCCAGGTGAGGCCGGGCACCGCCACACACATAACATGCAGTTCTATTATGCTTATTAGCATTATATTTCATCCATTCTAACCATAAATTTACATCATTAAAACCTGTTTCAGCGGCCATGGTATCTTCAAAAGTGGGGTTAGCAATGGCCATCATGTCTTGAAAGGTCTGGATATGAGGTTTTAATGGGTTAGGGACCATATGGGTGGCCCCTTGCCACTCAGAAGAGTTGCACATATCTTTAAGGTAGAAATGCCCTAACTTTTTGTAGGAACCCTTTTTCCAATACATTCCCATCACATACTGGTCTGCATCTGTTGGGCTTGGATGCTCAATGTTAAGAATTAATTTCATTGGTGTACTTCCCCCAGGCTTTCTCAAAGTCATCCTCTGGAGGAGGGATCTACCATGATCATCTACTTTAGATACGGCACTTTTTGGTTTGTAACCCCAGGCAGGCCCGGCATTCCATCCCGCCGCCCCCCAATGGTCACAATTGTGCCCCCATTGTTTGTCAACTACACAAACATATGGGTCTTTTGAATGAGGGATATCTCTATAGATGCTCTGGATTTGTGGTGTGGGAAATGGGCATTCTACAATATCACAGTAGTCAAAGGTATAAGTAGCCACCTGGGTGCATGATGAATTATACCAGAAGGTGTACCCACTAATGTCTTTGGTAATGGCTACTTGCTGGGCCTTCATAAGGCTAATTAAGGAGAAGATGTACCAGAGATACATGTTTGTGCGATATTCGCTTCCTCTGGGGCAGGAGATTTCTTGCAGTGGGAAGCGTGGATCCAATTTGGCCTACCGGCCAATTTGACGGAGGTTGCGGTAATCAGGAGAACTTGGAATGGACCGTCAAATCTCGGTTCTAGGGTATTTTTCCGCACAAACTTCTTGACCAGGACCCAATCTCCGGGAAGTAGGTTATGGGAACCTGTATCCAATTCGGGATCTGGAATTGAAGAGAAAACTTGGGCATGTATTTTGTTTAGGACACTTGCAAGTTCAGTTACATAGTCTACTAAAACATCTGATTGGAGTTGCAACTGCTGCGGATAGTAACAACCTAGCCTGGGTGCTGTCCCAAATAGAACCTCATATGGGGACAGTGAATGCTTCCCTCTAGGTGTGTGCCTAACACTAAATAAAGCTATTGGTAGGCTTTCTGGCCAGGGCATCTTTGTTTCTTGTGACATTTTTAATATTCTGGTTTTTAGAGTGCCATTCATGCGCTCCACTTTACCACTACTTTGTGGGTGGTAAGGGGTATGGAAGGCTAGAGTCACCCCTAGGGCAGTCCAAATTTCTTTAGTCACAGTTGCTGTAAAGGCTGGGCCTTGATCACTCTCAATGACTTCTGGGAGTCCGAATCTACATACAATATCTGTAAGTAAGCGCCTTGCGGTTGTTTTTGCAGTGATATTGGCCACTGGGTAGGCTTCTGGCCAGCCTGAGAACATGTCCACTATTACTAGTGCATATTCATGGGGCCCACTCTTGGGCATTTGGATGTGGTCAATTTGAATCCGCTGGAAGGGGTACATGGGCTTTGCCAGGTGTTTCGCAGGTACTTTAACTGGTCTCCCTGGATTGCATTTTGCACAAATGACACAGGCCTTGCAGAAGCTATTGGTCAATGTTGTGATTCCAGGTGCTTCATAATACTTCTGTATGAGGGCGGCCATCAATTCTTTTGACAGGTGTGCAGGCCCATGTGCCCATTGGACAACTGCTGGATACAAATTTCTGGGAAGACAAAATTTGAAGTTGTTGTAATATATTCCGTCCTTTTGGACAGCTCCTTTCTTTTTCCATTTCTGGATTTCTTCAGGAGTGACTGCAGCTTGCTGTTCTCGCAAAATTCGCAAATCAGTAGGAAGAGTTTGTAGAGCAAAAATAGGGACTTCTTCTTCTTCTTGTCCGGACACTTCTTCATCCACTTCCTGCAGATCCCTGGCCGCTAGCTTAGCAGCCTGATCAGCTAAATGGTTACCCTTTGCTTCATCTGTATCCAATTTCCCATGGGCCTTGACTTTCAAAACGGCTACTTCTTCGGGAAGTAGGAGGGCATCCATTAGCTCCTTGATTGCAGTGCTGTGTTTGACTGGTGTACCGGCGGTGGTAAGAAATCCTCTTGTCTTCCAAATTAGGCCGAAGTCATGTGCCACACCCAGAGCATATCTTGAATCTGTGTAGATGTTGGCACGTTTTCCTTCGGAAATTTTGCATGCCGAAGTCAGAGCCTGTAATTCAGCTTCTTGCTCGGACATTGCTGGCGGTAAGGATGATGATTTGATGACTTCGTCTGTTGTGGTTACGGCATATCCTGTGTGATATGTTCCTCCTTCATCGGCATATCTTGATCCATCCACAAACAGGGTAAAGTCCGGATCTGGTAATGGATTCTCATGTACAGTTGGTAAGTGTACTGTTTCCATTTTCATCTGTTCAAAACAGTCATGAGGTGTCTCTGGGTCATAATCATTCTTTATGACTAGGTCTTGAAATTCCTTTTCCAGGAAATGGCGTGGCCATGCTTCCAGAAGGTCAGTTGTTGGGTATTTGGCAATACCATTTTCCTGTAGCTGTTCTTCGTTCATGGTGGCCCATAGTTTTGCCATGGGCCCAAGATCATTCCATGACCTTGTCTTCAACTTGGTAACAGGAATATGTGGGATAGCGGTATCCCAATGGCGGTAGAGGTAGTTAAGTTGTTGAGGTAGCTGGACCAAGACCATGCTATTACCTTCAGAGTCACAATAGAAGTCTTGTGCAGTGAGCTTTACATCAGTCCAGTGGTAAAGCTCGTCTTCATAGCAAGGCTCGGGAGTAATGTTTGGTTTGTACCACATGGTACAGAAGGCGTAATCCGGACCTTCACAAAGAGGTGTCTCATCTTCATAAAATGACAAATGTGGATGCATGACTTTCTTGATACATCCACAGAGCAGGTAGATGTAGGTTTCATCTGTGATAAATCCATAATAGATACCCCCCTCAGGGAGTGGAAGAAGAGTGGACGGATTAAGCACTTGACATCTTTGGATGGAAATGTTGTCAGGCAAAAGAAGATGACACTGTAGGCGCAGGTGTCTGGCTGGAGACACGTGCTTGAGCTGGACTTGGTTGATAATAGCAGAAATGTCATGAGGGGCCAAAACAACCAGAGGGTGGCCAAGGACCAGGTCCGAGGTTCTTTCTATGAGTTCTCTTGCGGCAAAAACAGCCCTGAGACAGGAAGGAGTCCCTCTGGCCACAATGTCTAGTTGACATGAGAAATATCCAATAGGCCTCTGGCGGCCTCTTAAGTCATTCGTTTGGGTGAGAACTCCTGTTGCGTGGCCTTGTCTTTCAGAGACAAATAATTTGAAGGGTTTGGAGTAGTCAGGTAGGCCCAAGGCAGGAGCAGAAGCAATGGCACGTTTTAAAGCACCAAAATTGTCCAGAGCTTCATTGGACAGACAGAACGGGTCAGACTTAAGAGCATCATAGAGAGGTTGCATAAGCAGAGAGGCTTCCGGGATCCATGCTCTGCAGTAGGAAATGAGGCCTAGGAAGGCATGAAGAGACTTCGAAGTCCTTGGAGGTGGAATGTCCAGAACAGCTCTTACCCGGTCCCGAGTAAGATGTCTGGTACCTTGAGATAGGCAATGTCCAAGGAAGATCACTGAAGATTGACAGAATTGTAGCTTAATGAGCGAAGCTTTGCATCCTTGTTCTGCCAAATAGCAAAGGAGACTAAGTGAGCAATTTTCAGTAGTAGGTACATCAGCTCCACAGAGTAACAAATCATCCACATACTGGAGCAGAACAACTTCTGGGTGCTCGGCTTGCCATGGATCAAGGATGGTACCCATGGCCTTTGCAAATTGACTTGGAGAATTTTGTGCCCCTTGGGGCATGACAGTCCAGGTATACTGTTGCATCTCATGAGTGAAAGCAAATAGGTATTGACAGGAAGGGTCCAGGGGGACACTGAAAAAGGCATTGGCCAGGTCGATGACTGTGAAGAATTTTGCAGATGGTGGGACTCCAGAGAGCAGAGTATGGGGATTTGGTACAAGAGGGGTATCCAGGACGGTAGCTTCATTAACAGCACGGAGATCCTGGACCATCCTGTACTTCTCTGGCTCACCCTTTGGAGTTTTCTTTTTCACCGGAAATAACGGGGTGTTGCATTCAGACTTACATTTTACCAGGGCACCCTTCTCCAGGAGTGCCTTGATGTGGACAGAGATTGCAGCAGACTGTGCTGGTTTTAATGGGTATTGTGGTTTCCTTGGTAACTTAGCTCCTGGAATAAGCTTTACCACCACAGGGGGAACATTTAGGTGACCTATGTCCTCTGGGCCTGAGGACCATAACTTGGCGGGCACCTGTGTTTTTAATTCCTCTGGGAAATTGGACCTTAATTCTGCTGCTTTCTCACGGGGCTTTTCTAAATGCAGCATCAAGGGCAGGGAGCATAGGGCTGAGGTGTCTGATACAGATAAAGGTGTGAACATTTCTACTTGCCCGTCTGGGGTGAAGGTGATGGATGCTTGCAGGCGTGAGAGGACATCAGCACCTAACAGGTTAATTGGGCATGTGGAGGATACTACAAAGCGAGCGAGCAGGCTAGAACCAACTCGTAGTGGAGTTGTTAAAGGGCTATGTCTCGGCTGGCCATCCACTCCAACACAAGAGACATCAATATTTGACAGAAAAGATGGGTCCGGCAGGTCTTGTTCTCGCAGAACACTACGGGCTGCACCTGTGTCAACAAGAAATGTGGTGGGGTGGCCTTCAATGGGCAAAGTCACTGTGGCAAGTGGCCCCCCTTTATCCCCTGTAGACACTGCCATTACAGGGATTACAGACACAGGCTTGCCAGCTTCCTAATCATCTGGTTCTTCGACAATTGGAACCTTTTTCTCGGTCCTGGGGCCTGGGGCAGGCTTGGAGAACTTTTTGGGTGCCCCTGGTTCCCTTTTAGGTTCCGGACAGTCACTTCTGTAGTGTCCCTGAGCCCCACAATTAAAACAAATTACATCCTCTAACTTGACTCCCTTGGTGCCGGAGGTGATGGGGGTAGCGCGGGCCACCATGAGGGGAGCTGGATTGGATCTCCTTGGGGTCTGGACAGATTCCAAACCTCTAGCAACTAAAAGCAGGGTATCCAGGGGAACAACCTTATATTCAGGGCGTGCAGCAATGATTCCCTTACGTATAGAGTCTTTAACACCTTGGACAAATGCACCTGACAGCATTTGTGAATGAATTTTGTCAGTGAGATCAAATCCTAAATCTGTGAACATTTGATACAGTCTTGCATGGAACCTTTCTACTGATTCTCCTTTATCTTGAATAACATCAGTGAGGCCAGCAGCCTGATCTGCAAGTTTGTCTTTAGCCCATTCTCTTAATTGGGTGCAAAAGGTTACCCCGGAGGGGTAATCAACATCACTGGAAAGCAGATCTGTACTGAGGTGACGGGCCATGCTCGGCCAGTATGCATCTCCTGCTTTAATAGCACAAATGCTCAGCAAATCACGCCATGCGGCGGAATAGGTCTTTTGAATTTGAACTATCCCTCGGTAAAAAGGCATAGGCTGTTTTTCTGGGTCGGGGAGCGATTTCATTAATGCGCTAGCTTGAGTGGGGTTAAAGGCAACATATTTAGGAGGGGTCCGTTCACCCCGGCCCTTGTGTCCAAAGGGATCATCGATGGAACGATGAGTTGAGGCTCCTGCAGCGGCTCCTGCGGCCTCCGACGAGTCCTGGGATGAACTATCCTCATCTCTCTCATCTAATTCTATGATCTGAGCTTTCTTTCGTGCAGGGCCCGGGTAAGGTGACAGGACCGGAGGATGAGCGGGGGTCCCAGATGCGGGGGTGGCTAGCGAGTCATAACCGGGGGATAGGTAGTCACCGGGAATTACCGGCATCAGGGCTGTACTGGGGGCCGCCATATTAGTGGCCGGAAAGGGTAATGTATTAGGATTGAGGGAAGAAGTGGCGGCCATATTGGATGAGGGCACATCCGAGGCAGACTGTGCCGGACTGGGCATGACCGTAACCTGGGGAGTGGCTTGGGGAAGGGGTAGTGGATATCCGGGATAGGGCAGGGTCATGGGATATGGGAAGGGGTAGGGCCAGGCTGGGGAGGGGAAGGAGGTGGGGTATTGGACTGGGGTGGAGATGGGAGGGGACGGAGAGGGATTGGTAGGGGTGGGTGTAGAGGGAGGAGCCGGGGCAAGGGTGGAAGAGGTGGTTAGCTGGGCGGATGAGGAGGGGAGGGGATCATTAACGGAGAGAGAGCGTAGGGAAGGAATGGCAGATGAAATGTTAGGGAGAGGTACAGCAGGTAGCGTAGGGATGGATGAGGATGATGGGAATGTTAGGGACGGGGAGGGAGAAAAGAAAGATCCATCAGAATTCAGGACCGGGCAAACAGGGGAGGTGGTGGGATGGGTGTTAGGAGGATTGGGAGTGGGGAACATAGTCAGCTGGCTATCACCTACTGCTGACTGAACCTTGGGGATAGACGTCCCCTGGGCGCCACTTTGGGGCGCTGGCTGAGGGTAGACCCCAGCAACACAATTCTGATGATACACAAACAATTTCACACCTTTGTGATTTATTTCTTCCTCAACCCAACCTTCTAACTGAATAGCCTTCGCTACTCTGTACCATGCTTCAGCAGTCTTTAATAAACCATTATCTGTAAGCTTGCCTTTCATTTCTGCCAGTAACTTACGCCAACTTTCTGGTTGCAATCTTCCACCCGTTGGTACAGTAATTTTACATACTTTTGCAATCTTTACAACACCTTTAACCATCTCCTCACCCTCTCTGTTTTCTACCAAATCACGTGCTAACCAGCCCTTACTGGGCTTACCCAAATCCTGCCCCATAATCCCCCTACCCCTATACCAGCGTCCTAGATATAGAGAGAGAGAGAGAAAACTGAACAAGAACGTCTACAATGCTCGACTGCCACCTGAGAACCGTAGGACTTTCTCAGATGCGTCTTCCCAAAACGTAGACTAGTCACTGAATCCGCCTACCCGGGGTGGTAGACACGGATTGGAGCGAGGTGAGAAGTGTGTGACCAATCACTTCTCTTTTAAGAGGAATGGGAGTGGATAGTATAATAATATAGGAAGTATAGAAAATATGAAAGGCAAGGAAAATCCTTAGGGACAGACACAGGAGTTCATGAGACTCCTAATTAGACAAACAAGACAACAATACAATTGAAATACAGTGCATGCATCACAGTTCAAATGAAATCAACAATAATCCCTTTCCTTTTACATGTGCTTACTCCAAAGTCACCTCCCTCAACCTCGTAGTGTCCCCACTCGGAGAATGACTTCCTCAAGTCCCACTACCACAATTAAGTAATCAGTGGACCCCCAACTCAACTAGAGCTGGATGGTCCGGGTCAGGACGTCCCCAACTCAACTAGAGCTGGGTGGTCCGGGTCAGGACGTCCCCAACTCAACTAGAGCTGGATGGTCCGGGTCAGGACGTCCCCAACTCAACTAGAGCTGGATGGTCCGGGTCAGGACGTCCCCAACTCAACTAGAGCTGGATGGTCCGGGTCAGGACGTCCCCAACTCAACTAGAGCTGGATGGTCCGAAAGCGCACAGTGAAGCTAGCTAGGCTATCAAAGTGACACAAAATTGGATCACAGGAAACTACGATTCTACACAGATCCCACAGTTCCACAAACTTCTTTTTCCATACAGCCACAGCCACGAGGCTCCTAAAAGAAGTAAACAGGCAAAGAAGACCCCCAGGAACACATCCACAGGTCAACCCCCCTTTTTCCTTACAACCACAGCACCGTGGTTCCTAAAAGAGGTAAAACAGGCAACAGAAGACCCCCAGGAACGAATCCACAGGTCCACCCCCCTTTATCCCAAAAGGGGTAAAATACAAACAGATAGACAGACACACTGAAGACCCAGGCAAATCCCCTCAGGTCCACCCCCCTTTATCCCAAAAAGGGGAAACAGACAAACAATTCAGACACACCCAGGCAACAGATAGACTAAAATGCAGGTAAACAAGTGAGTAACGAGGCACCGGGCAAGATATTACCTGTCTTTGATGTCCTCCCGGGAAGCAGTCACAGACACGTGGACGGGTCAATCAAAGGGGCCGGAACATACCGGTGGCTCTGCAGAAGTCTCTACCGTGTACCTGGAGGTGATCAATCTCCTTTCCTTCCCCCCGGATTCCTCCGTCCACCCTTGTCTTCCTTAGGACGGCTCACCGGCCGGACATAGCCCGATGCCCCACGTTGGGCGCCAAGTTGTTATGGTACTTTTTAAAAGTAAACCAAAATGTTCAAATGTCTATCTGTTCCTGTCCAAATCAATAAAATTAAATTGCGTATATACGCTGAAGTAATTAAGTCTGACACACAAGGTTCAGGTTAAAATAACTTCGAGAAAGTTTATTGGCAAGTGAAGAAAAAGCGGGCGCGCAGGCCCTTTTAAGAGGCATTTTGCGTCATCATTGATTATTAGAATATCAGCAAATAAACATCATCAATTGGATTAATTGTTAAATGTCGGTGTTAGTGTCTTACCTATTGGTTCAAAAATAAAGAGGTTAGTCCCGTGCCCACCCATCAGAGGTGGGATTATTCTGGACACGGGTGGGGATAAGGGGGTCCTAAGCGTCATTTTACACGGTCAATAATATCAGGCTTCATGTCCAGGTGCAAGGTCTCTTATGAATAGAACATTTCATTACTACTGTGTTCTGTGGCCTTCAAACTATACTATCTTACAAGTTCTAAGGAGTAGCCAGCAAGTCTTAAGGAGTACCCAGCACCTCCTGGCATTTGTCCTTGTAGGAAAACACAGTCTTTGTCTACTGTATTAATTGGGTTGAGAAGTTCAGTCACGTAATGTAGTTTTAAAATGAACAAGTTAAGTCATGAGGACAAAATGGAGGATTTGAAGAAGTCAGGTTAGGAGGACAAAATGGAGGATTGTCACAATATAAGGTTAAAATGGAGTTAGTACAATAATTCAATACAAGTACAATAAGGATTTTCAATAATTCCACATCAGTGTCAATCCATATCTGCCAAGTGACCCTATGTAGGGGGAACAGTCCCTATTCTGCTCTGTGTCAGTGTGTATCAGGGGTTTTGAGGACAGGTGTCAATCCATATCTGCCAAGTGACCCTATGTAGGGGGAACAGTCCCTATTCTGCTCTGTGTCAGTGTGTATCATGGTCTCTGTAGACAGGGAACAGTCTCTATTCTGCTCTGTGTCAGTGTGTATCAGGGGTTTTGAGGACAGGTGTCAATCCATATCTGCCAAGTGACCCTATGTAGGGGGAACAGTCCCTATTCTGCTCTGTGTCAGTGTGTATCATGGTCTCTGTGGACGGTGAACAGTCTCTATTCTGCTCTGTGTCAGTGTGTATCATGGTCTCTGTGGACAGGGAACAGTCTCTATACTGCTCTGTGTCAGTGTGTATCAGGGGTTTTGAGGACAGGTGTCAATCCATATCTGCCAAGTGACCCTATGTAGGGGGAACAGTCCCTATTCTGCTCTGTGTCAGTGTGTATCAGCGGTTTTGAGGACAGGTGTCAATCCATATCTGCCAAGTGACCCTATGTAGGGGGAACAGTCCCTATTCTGCTCTGTGTCAGTGTGTATCATGGTCTCTGTGGACAGGGAACAGTCTCTATTCTGCTCTGTGTCAGTGTGTATCAGGGGTTTTGAGGACAGGTGTCAATCCATATCTGCCAAGTGACCCTATGTAGGGGGAACAGTCCCTATTCTGCTCTGTGTCAGTGTGTATCAAGGGTTTTGAGGACAGGTGTCAATCCATATCTGCCAAGTGACCCTATGTAGGGGGAACAGTCTCTATTCTGCTCTGTGTCAGTGTGTATCAGGGGTTTTGAGGACAGGTGTCAATCCATATCTGCCAAGTGACCCTATGTAGGGGGAACAGTCCCTATTCTGCTCTGTGTCAGTGTGTATCATGGTCTCTGTGGACGGTGAACAGTCTCTATTCTGCTCTGTGTCAGTGTGTATCATGGTCTCTGTGGACAGGGAACAGTCTCTATACTGCTCTGTGTCAGTGTGTATCAGGGGTTTTGAGGACAGGTGTCAATCCATATCTGCCAAGTGACCCTATGTAGGGGGAACAGTCCCTATTCTGCTCTGTGTCAGTGTGTATCAGGGGTTTTGAGGACAGGTGTCAATCCATATCTGCCAAGTGACCCTATGTAGGGGGAACAGTCCCTATTCTGCTCTGTGTCAGTGTGTATCATGGTCTCTGTGGACAGGGAACAGTCTCTATTCTGCTCTGTGTCAGTGTGTATCAGGGGTTTTGAGGACAGGTGTCAATCCATATCTGCCAAGTGACCCTATGTAGGGGGAACAGTCCCTATTCTGCTCTGTGTCAGTGTGTATCAAGGGTTTTGAGGACAGGTGTCAATACTTATCTGCCAAGTGACCCTATGTAGGGGGAACAGTCTCTATTCTGCTCTGTGTCAGTGTGTATCAGGGGTTTTGAGGACAGGTGTCAATCCATATCTGCCAAGTGACCCTATGTAGGGGGAACAGTCCCTATTCTGCTCTGTGTCAGTGTGTATCATGGTCTCTGTGGACGGTGAACAGTCTCTATTCTGCTCTGTGTCAGTGTGTATCATGGTCTCTGTGGACAGGGAACAGTCTCTATACTGCTCTGTGTCAGTGTGTATCAGGGGTTTTGAGGACAGGTGTCAATCCATATCTGCCAAGTGACCCTATGTAGGGGGAACAGTCCCTATTCTGCTCTGTGTCAGTGTGTATCAGGGGTTTTGAGGACAGGTGTCAATCCATATCTGCCAAGTGACCCTATGTAGGGGGAACAGTCCCTATTCTGCTCTGTGTCAGTGTGTATCATGGTCTCTGTGGACAGGGAACAGTCTCTATTCTGCTCTGTGTCAGTGTGTATCAGGGGTTTTGAGGACAGGTGTCAATCCATATCTGCCAAGTGACCCTATGTAGGGGGAACAGTCCCTATTCTGCTCTGTGTCAGTGTGTATCAAGGGTTTTGAGGACAGGTGTCAATCCATATCTGCCAAGTGACCCTATGTAGGGGGAACAGTCTCTATTCTGCTCTGTGTCAGTGTGTATCAGGGCTGGGCTTTGAGGACAGGTGTCAATGTTAGGTGATTTCTGCCCTTTATGGATTAAAAGCAGACTCTGCATCAACTGTGCAATTTTCCATGGGAGTTTTGCCATGGATCCCCCTCTGGCATGCCACAGTCCAGGTGGCATCCCCCTCTGGCATGACACAGTCCCCTTGAAACAACTTTTCCATCACTATTGTGGCCAGAAAGAGTCCCTGTTGTTTTTAAAATTCGCCTGCCCATTGAAGTCAATGGCGGTTCGCGCGGTTCGCCGGTTCGCGAACATATGTGGAAGTTCGCGTTCGCCGTTCGCGAACCGAAAATTCCGGGTTCGCGACAACACTAGCTGTCTCTCCTTTTCTGCAATCTCATTTTCAATTGTATATAAGTCCTCTTTTATATATCCCTTTTCAATATTTTTTCTTTTTAGGATTTTTGCCTGTTTAAGATATTCCTTTCCTTCTGTACAGTTTCTTTTGAGCCTCAAAAACTGTCCTTTTGGAATGTTGGTTAACCACGGCTTAAAATGGCAACTCTTTAAATCTATAAAGCTATTGACGTCGACGCTTTTAAAAAAAGTTTTACTTTTGATTATATTATTTTCGATATAAATTAAGAGATCTAAAAAATTGACACACTCTGCACTAATTTCATATGATAAATTAATATTATAGGAATTACAATTAAGAGAAATAATACAATTTTCAAGGGATTCTCTATTACCTTTCCAAATTATAAAAATATCGTCTAAATACCTTTTGTAGAGGACCAGATTTGCCCCATATTCAGTTCTGGAGTAGATATGCTGTTCTTCCCAAAATAACATAAAACGATTAGCATAACTAGGGGCAAATCTGGTCCCCATAGCTGTTCCTAAAATTTGAAGATAAAATTTACTTTCGAACCAAAAAAAATGAGTTGTTAAAATGAAGGAAATACATTTAATTAAAAAAATAAATTTGAAGGTTATCCATTTCCCCTGATTTTTCCAAGTAAAATTTAACTGCTTCACATCCTTTTTCGTGATCTATAATTGTGGAGAAACTTTTTACATTACATGGTACCATGGAAAAATCTTCCTGCCATATAAAATCATCCAAAATTTGAAGGAGGCTCATGGTATGAGCAAACATTTCTACTTAGGGTTACCCCCTTTTCCTGGTAGTATACTCAAAGAGCTGTACCTGGATAAATTTAATTCATTTTTAGATATTAATAGGTTTTTAAGGAAATTATGTCTTAAAATATTTTTTAAGGATTCTGTAGAAAATAAGATGAACGATACTAATAATATTTTTATTCATACTGATCTTAAGAAGAAATCCTCATTTTACCCTATTAACTGTAAATCCGATGTAATGAAAACTTTTGAAAAATTATGCTGTAAAGATATTAAGAAGATAAAGTCTATTAACAAATACCAAGAAAATCTAACAAAAGAGGAAAAAATAGCAATGAAAGATTTAAAAACAGATAAATCAATTGTTATTAAACCAGCAGATAAAGGGGGTGGGGTGGTTGTATGGGATAAAAATAAATATTTACAAGAAATCCATAAACAACTTGAAGATGATATAACGTATAAAGAATTAACACATAACCCCCTTCCAGAGATCAAATTAAAATATAAGGAACTCTTAAATGAAGGTTTAGAAACAGGGATTTTAACTAAGAAAGAGTACGAATTTTTAAATATTAAATACCCAAGAATCCCCGTTATCTATATCTTACCTAAGGTACATAAAGATATTGAGAATCCCCCAGGTAGACCAATAGTGTCGGGAATAGGGTCTCTCCTATCCCCTTTATCTCAATATATAGATCAATTTTTACAAAAAAAGTTATAGAATGTCCAGCATATTTAAAAGATACCATGAGCCTCCTTCAAATTTTGGATGATTTTATATGGCAGGAAGATTTTATCATGGTAACATGTGATGTAAAAAGTTTGTACACAATTATAGAACACGAAAAAGGATGTGAAGCAGTTAAATTTTACTTGGAAAAATCAGGAGAAATGGATAACCTTCAAATTGATTTTTTAATTAAATGTATTTCCTTCATTTTAACAAATATTTTTTTTTGGTTCGAAAGTAAATTTTATCTTCAAATTTTAGGAACAGCTATGGGGACCAGATTTGCCCCTAGTTATGCTAATCTTTTTATGTAATTTTGGGAAGAACAGCATATCTACTCCAGAACTGAATATGGGGCAAATCTGGTCCTCTACAAAAGGTATATAGACAATATTTTTATCATTTGGAAAGGTAATAGAGAATCCCTTGAAAATTGTATTATTTCTCTTAATTGTAATTCTTATAATATTAATTTATCATATGAAATTAGTGCAGAGTGTGTCAATTTTTTAGATCTCTTAATTTATATCGAAAATAATATAATCAAAAGTAAAACTTTTTTTAAAAGCGTCAACGTCAATAGCTTTATAGATTTAAAGAGTTGCCATTTTAAGCCGTGGTTAACCAACATTCCAAAAGGACAGTTTTTAAGGCTAAAAAGAAACTGTACAGAAGGAGAGGAATATTTTAAACAGGCAAAAATCCTAAAAAGAAAATTTATTGAAAAGGGATATATAAAAGAGGACTTAGATACAATTGAAAATGAGATTGCAGAAAAGGAGAGACAGCCTCTTCTGAAATATAAGAAACAAGAATTTGAAAATAAGCAATATGAGAATAAAACAATTCCTTTTATCTTTAATTTTAGCTCCAATAATGGAATTTTGCAAAGGATAATCAGAAAACACTGGCATGTATTAAAAGAAGATTCAGAAGCAGTTCCTTTTTTAAACTCTAAACCAAAATGTATTTTTAGGGGGGCGAATAATTTTAAACAGATATTAACAAAAAGTTTTTTAGATAAAGAAAAAATAGAAGATAAATCATTTTTAAAAGGAAGTAAAGGTTTCCATTATTGTGGTACATGCCAGGGTTGTTCATTTAGAACAAATAAAAATAAAAAGGTTTCCCAGTTTGTATCACTGGTTACCAAAAAAGAATACAAAATAAATACATTTATTAATTGTTCAAGTAAAGGGATAATTTATTTACTCACTTGCCAATGTGGTTTTCAATACATTGGCAAGACAATACGTAATTTAAAAATCCGGATTAGAGAGCACATATATAACATTAAACGTAAATTTCTGAACCATAATGTATCTAAACATTTTGCTGAAGTACACAACGGGGACCCGAGAGGTATAGAATTTATAGGGATTGACATGATTAAAACCCACTGGAGAGGTGGGGATAAAGAATACACTCTAGGATATGCAGAGATGAAATGGATGTTCGAGCTGGACACCATGCTCCCAAATGGTCTGAATGTTGACTTTGAAATTAATAAATATATTTAACTTTATTCTATTTTACTTTTAAGAAGCAGTAATTTAAATATTTTATATTTTATATATATATATTCTTTCTTATATATTTTAAATTTCAATTTGTGAAATTATACCTTTTAATATTTTATATTGTATTATGCTTTAGCTCACTTAACACTATATTATGTGGGACAAAGTTGTTTAAGTATTATTTATTATGATATGTTTTCCTTTTTCTTCCCTTCTTTGCTTGTATGGGCTTATTTGGTAATCTTTACGTTCTCTATATTGAAAATGTATGGACTTTTTCTAATGACGGTTCCCACACGTCATTCTCGACGAAAACGGAAGTAACGTCAGGACGTGATGATGCAGGACGTGTCCTGACGTCAGAACCCGGAAGTAAAGTGCCGGTAAGACTGCGAAAACGGCGCCAAATTAGGTTTAAAAGGAACTCCTCGCCTGAACAAAATATAGCACCTCTGATGAAGGCTTTGTGCCGAAACGCGTAAGGTGGACCCTGAGGACATTTTGGGACGTTTTCCATATTTATGGGACTTTCCTTATTTCTATAATTTGTTTTATAAAGTTTTGTTTTAACTAGTTTATATTACAAGTTTGTGTGCAATCTTCAACCTGCGTTCCTGTTTTTTGCACCAATCCTGGAAAGATACCCATCAAGAAATTTCCTGTTCCAGTCCTTAGGATTATTTCTGATCAAGGCACTTAGCTTGAGCCAGCTTCCAATTGGCTCCGTGTATGTGAGTGCAATTAATCCATTTGTATTTGGTTTATTTGACGTTATTACCCTATATTATGTTTTCTTTTTTTCAGTGTTATCCTCAAAGTGGGTAATATTTTTCTTTATAGAGTGCTCTCACCATTTTGTCCTATTTTATAATTCGATTTTGTTTACATACATTTATTAACTTTTAACCCCTTCCCGACCGCGGACGGAAATTTTCCGTCAACCTTGTTCTTCAGTTAAGGA
The DNA here is from genome assembly GCF_036172605.1 of Pelobates fuscus. Lineage (NCBI taxonomy): Eukaryota > Metazoa > Chordata > Amphibia > Anura > Pelobatidae > Pelobates > Pelobates fuscus. The sequence goes on from NC_086317.1 coordinate 419,414,674, forward strand.
CCATTACTAAAGTTAACCCCAGGTCGCCACAATTGCGACCATTGCGAGGTTAACGGTGCTCTGGTCTGCCTCTGAATTAGAGGCAGACCGGTAGCACCCGATCGGGCTGCCCCAGCTCCGGTGCTCGCTCTGACAGGCTGTCAGAGCGAGCACATGTGCTCCATATACTCACCTTCCGCCTCCCTGCACTTCCGGGTTCTGTGTGAAGTGCAGGGAGACGGATCAGTGCTGCTGATCTTCTCCCTGTATTGGTAGTATAAAAGCGCTAAAATGAATATTTAGTATAAGTGCAGGGTGGGGGAGAAAAAATGTGTAAACACTCCCTCACCACCCAAATGTATATCAATCTTAAATACTTTGATAATTGTTAGCTGCTGCACACCTGTGTGAGCCCAAACCACACACCAAAAAAATGAACAATATACTTATGCAGGTGGAGCGCAAAATCAAATCCAGATTCCCAGAAGGATCTTGGGATTATTTCAATTCAGACATAAATGGGAATAAAATCATATAATAGTGAAGCACAGTAACACTTTAAAACATTTATTTTACACACTAGACACAAAACACTCCTATCCGTGGAAACGAGCTGATACATCAACTAATCCCGAGCAGGGGCACCACAAAAGCGTTTGTGAGTAGCAGCAGGGTCTGCATATACTCACTTTCTTAAACCTTGTAAGAGGCTATTTTTACTACTGTTGTTTCATTTTCTTTCTTTTTTCTTGGACTCCAACCCTTATATGTGGATAGGAGTGTTTTGTGTCTAGTGTGTAAAATAAATGTTTTAAAGTGTTACTGTGCTTCACTATTATATGATTTTATTCCCATTTATGTCTGAATTGAAATAATCCCAAGATCCTTCTGGGAATCTGGATTTGATTTTGCGCTCCACCTGCATAAGTATATTGATCTTCTCCCTGTGTAAAAAATAAAAATAAAGTTAAATCCAACCCCCCCTTTCCACTGCTTTAATAAAATTAACCCCTTCCCTGCCAATTGATCACTGACAACAGTGATCAATTGGCAGGGTATAAATTTTAATGTCATCTGATTTTCTTTTTTTTAACCCCTGAGGGATAATTATTATTTGTTTTAATCCTCAGGGGTTAAATTTATTTTATTAATTAATTTAAATATTTAAAAATTATATATTTGGCTAGCTGGGATGGGTGGAAGTTAGTGGGGAATTGGGGAATTTGGTGTTAGGCTAACTAGGGGTTAACGTTAAAATGTTTTTAAAATAAGCTTCAAAAAGGTAAAAAAATAAATAAATAATGTTTTAGTAACGTTTAAGTAAAAAAATAAATACCGCCCCCCTTTACCCAGTCTAAATAAAACTTAACCCCTTCCCTGCCGGTTGATCACTGCCTACAGTCATCAAAAATCAGGTCACAGTATTATACTGTGATCTAATTTTTTTTAACCCCTGAGGATTAACTTTTATTTATTTTTTTAACCCTCAGGGGTTCAATTTATTTAATTAAGTAATTTAAATATTTTAAAATTATATATTTTGCTAGCTGGGGTGGGTGGGAGTTATGGGAATTTACTTTTAGTGCTGCTTACTGCTAGTTAGGGGTTAACGGTAAAAGAAAAGTTTTAAAAACAATTTAAAAGTGTAAAAAAGTTAAGAAAGTGTAAAACATTTAATAAGTAAAAAAAAAGTTTAAAAACGGGTTTTACAAAGTAAAAAAAGTTTTACAAAGTAAAAAAATAGATTAAAAAATGCTCATTACCACTACACTTGATACAAGCTAGCGGAAAAATGATCCCACGCTAAGGTTCAAAATATGCCTTTTGAATTACCCTGGGATGTCTTCTTTAAGAAATGGTATGCCTTTATTGTGTAATTGGATTATATAGCCTTGTAAAATACTCTAAAATGGGACATGGACACAGCGTAAAAATTCAAAGTTTGAGAAAAACTGGAATGGCTGTGTCTCAAATGTCCACATATACCTGGCAAAGGTACATACGGGAGTATTGTTGTACTCAGCCGACATAGCTGAGCAACATATGAAGTAGTATACAGTCATAGTACACATAAGGTTTGCAAAATATACTGCACAAACTCACTTTGTGTGTCAAAAAGGCAGAAAAAAATGCTTATTACCACTACACTTGGTACAAGCTAGCGGAAAAATGATCCCACGCTAAGGTTCAAAATATGGCTTTTGAAATACCCTGAGATGTGTTCTTTAAGAAATGGTATGCCTTTATAGTGTAGTTGTAATATGTAGCCTGCTCAAGTGCTCCAAAGTGTGACACGGACGCATCAAAACCGCCATGAAAATTCACACTTAAAAACCTTAACTTGTTACGTCTCTTTTACAGCAGTGTAACTTCACAAAATAGTGTCTGGGTCATACATTGGGCATATTGTTTTACTCAGACGACTTAGCTGAGTATAAGTTGGGGGTTTGAACTTAGTGGCACATATGAAATGTACAAAATGCCCAGCAAAAATGTAATCCGTATGTAAAAAATGCCCAAAATTATTTTTTACCACATACTTTGGCATATATTGGTGAAAAAATGGGGGCATGTTAAAGCACAATATGCAACATATAAGATACCCTGAGGTGTCTACTTTTACAAATGGTAGGCCTTTGTGGTTTTTTTTTTGAACAGTCAAACTGCTATAATACCCCAAATTGAAGCATAGGCCCATTAACTCCGCCTCTCAAAATTCTACTGTAAATGTTGAACAATATCGGACATCTTAAAAGTATAAGCATACATACACTCAGTAGTTGGTTTGGGTCCCTTCTGCAGCAATTACTGCCTCAATGCGGTGTGGCATGGAAGCTATCAGCCTGTGGCACTGTTGAGGTGTTATGGAAGACCAGGATGCTTCAATAGCAGCCTTCAGCTCTTCTGAATTGTTCGGTCTAATGTCTCTCATCTTTCTCTTGGCAATGCCCCATAGATTCTGTATGGGGTTTAGGTCTGGCGAGTTTGCTGGCCTATCAAGCACAGTAATCCCACGGTCATTGAACCAGGCTTTGGTGCTTTTGGCAGTGTGAGCAGGTGCCAAGTCCTGCTGGAAAATGAAGTCAGCATCCCCATAAAGCTTGGCTGTGGAAGGAAGCATGAAGTGCTCCAAAATCTCCTGGTAGACGGCTGCGTTGACCCTGGACTTAATGAAGCACAGTGGACCAACACCAGCAGATGACATGGCTCTCCAAATCAACACAGACTGTGGAAACTTCACACTGGACCTCAAGCATCTTGTAGTGTGTGTCTCTCCATTCTTCCTCCAGAGTCTGGGTCCTTGTTTTCCAAATGAGATGCAAAAGTTGCTCTCATCAGAAAAGAGGACTTTGGACCACTGAGCAACAGACCAGGTCTGTTTTTCGTTAGCCCAGGCAAGTCGCTTCTGACGTTGATTGTTGTTCAGGAGAGGCTTGGCAAGAGGAATACGACATCTGAAGCCCATGTCCAGGATCTGTCTGTGTGTGGTGGCTCTTGATGCACTGACTCCAGCCTCAGTCCACTCCTTGTGAAAGTCCCCAACACATTTGACTGGCCTTTTCCTGACAATCCTCTCCAAGCTGCGGTCATCCCTGCTGCTTGTGCACCTTTTTCTTCTACACTTTTCTCTTCCACATAACTTTCTATTAATGTGCTTTTATACAGCACTTCCTTCACAATTACCTTTTGAGGCTTTCCCTCCTTATGGATGGTGTCAATTATGGTTTTCTGCACAACTGTCAGGTCAGCAGTCTTCCCCATGATTGTGATTTCTGTTGAACCAGACTGAGAGACCATTTAACCCCTTAACACCGCAGCCAAATGTACAAGTTGTGAACGAAACAAAACGTAAACAAAACCTGGCATTTGCGCTCTATGTCTGTCCAACCGTAATTCACCTCTTTCATATTAAATGCACCCCCCCTTATTATATATCATTTTATTCAGGGGAAACAGGGCTTTCATTTAATATCAAATATTTAGCTATGAAACATAATTTAATATGAAAAAAATGGGAGAAAATAAGATTTTTTTTGATTTTTTTCGTTCTACATGACATTTTAACTGTTAATGTCATAATACTGTTTGCTTTTACTGCAATAAAATACACATATTTGTATTCAGCAAAGTCTCACGTGTAAAACAGTACCCCCTATGTACAGGTTTTATGGTGTTTTGGGAAGTTACAGGGTCAAATATAGCGTGTTACATTTGAAATTGAAATTCGCCAGATTGGTTACGTTGCCTTTGAGACTGTATAGTAGCCCAGGAAATAAATTTACACCCATAATGGCATACCATTTGCAATAGTAGACGACCCAAGGTATTGCAAATAAGCGATGTCCAGTCTTTTTTAGTAGCCATTTGGTCACAAACACTGGCCAAAGTTAGCGTTCGTATTTGTTTGTGTGTGAAAAATGCAAAAAACGCCAATTTTGGCCAGTGAAGTGGCTACTAAAAAAGACTGGACATACCCCATTTGCAATACCTTTGGTTGTCTACTATTGCAAATGGTATGCCATCATAGGGGTAATTTTCATTCTTGGGCTACCATAGGGTCATAAAGGCAACGTAAGCAATCTGGCGAATTTTAATGTGAAAAAAATTAAACACAAGCATTATATTTGACGCTGTAATTTTTGAAAACACCATAAAACCTGTACATGAGGGGTACTGTTGTACTCAGGAGACTTCGCTGAACACAAATATTTGTGTTTCAAAACAGTAAAAAGTATTGCAGCAATAATATCGTCCCTGTAAGTGCTGTTTGTGCGTGAAAAATGCAAAAAACGTCACTTTTACTGGCGATATCATGGTTGTAATACATTTTACTGTTTTGAAACACTAATATTTGTGTTCAGCGAAGTCTCCCGAGTAAAACAGTACCCCCCATGTACAGGTTTTATGGTGTCTTGGAAAGTTATAGGGTTAAATATAGTGCTAGCAAATTAAATTCCCTATACTTTCGGCATGGGTGGTCAGGCAGGTCCCGCTAATTGTAATTAATTAGGATACCTAATTATGTAAAATTATTACATAAATATATGTGTAGAATTAATATATGTATATATATACATATGTGTATATATACGTATATATATATATATTTTTTTTTAATATTTTTATTTATATATAGGTATATATATAGTGATATATACGTATATATTTATGTATATAGATATATATATTATTTCGTTCTACGTGTATTTTGATATAAATATATATATATTAATATCACAATACAGTTAGAATGAAATAAAACACATCTATATATTTTTTAATATTTTATTTTTAATTATTTATTTTATTTTATTTTTTTACGTATTTACATATTTATTTTTTTTATATTATTTATAAATATATATATAACAATAATTATATATATATTTAATCAGTATCAGTCTACGTGTAATTTGATATTAATATATATATATATATATATATATATATTAATATTTAAATACACGTCGTGTATGTGTAAATGTGTGTGTATGTGTATATATATATATATACTTAGATCATATATATATAATATATATGATCTAAGTATATTTTATTTGTAACTGTCATTTTTTTTATTTCTTTTTTTAACTAATATTTTATTTTTATTACAGGACAGGGGGCAGAGACAGTGTCAGCCAGTGATGTCACATCACTGGCTGACACACAGGATCAGTGATCACAGTGACTGCCTGTCACTGTGATCACCTCCTGCAGATTGGGTAATTGACCACAGGGGGGAGTGCCTGGGTGGTACAAGCACTCCCCCCTTCCAATCTGCAGGGGGATCACTGTGCCAGTTACATGTGTCAGCCAATAGGCTGACACATGTAACACTGATCGCAGTGACAGGCTGTCACTGCGATCAGAGAGCTCTGAGATCGCAGTGACAGCCTGTCACTGCGATCTCAGACTTAGCAGATCGCGGTCACTGACCCCAGGGGACTGCCTGGGGGGCCAGGTAAGTCCCCCGACCGCGATCTGCAGAAGGGGAAAGCCGCCGGCCGCATGTGTCAGCCGATTTGAAATTGGCTGACACATGCTGAATACTGGTCGCAGTGACAGCCTGTCACTGCGATCAGAGACTGCAGATCGCGGTCACCGGCCACAGGGGGGGTTGCCTGGGGGGCCAGGCATCCCCCCAGACCGCGATCTGCAGCGGGCGATTAGCGCCGGCCACGTGGGCGGCCATTATGGCGAGGACGTACTATTACGCCCGCCGGCGTTTAGAGCCGGTTCCTGCAGGGTGTAATAGTACGTCCTCCGGATTTAAGGGGTTAAAGGCTCAGAAACCCTTTGCAGGTGTTATGGCTTACTTAGCTGATTAGAGTGGGACACTGTGAGCCTAGAGTATTGCACCTTTTCACAATATTCTAATTTATTGAGATTGTGGATTTGGGGTTTTCATGAGCTCTAAGCCATAATCATCACACTTATGACAAATCATGGCTTGAACTATCTTGCTTTGCATGTAATGCGTCTATCTCATATATTAGTTTCGCCTTTTACGTTGCATTACTAAAATAAATTAGCTTTTGCATGATATTCTAATTTTTCGAGTATCACCTGTACTTAATCGTTTTATTGTAAAAGAACTGGTTTCATAGTTAAAAAAAAAATTAAAATATAGATGTCTTTCAAAAAACTTTCAAAAACAAGACGTACTTATTGTTTTTATTGTAAAAGAGCTGGTTTCATAGTTCAACAAAAATAAAAATATAGATGTCTTTCAAAAAACATATTCACTAAGTCACAATGGCCCTATCAAATGGTGTAAAAACATCCGGCTGCCTATCCAGCAATATTAAATTGAGGCCAAAATCCAGTGTGTAGTGAATAACCCGTCAGTTCTCAGCATTGCTTGAAGTGACACAGTTGCTGAAGGATATACGCACCAATGGTAAGTTTTATTGTCTGTGTTACTTTACATAAAATACAGATATAGAAACAGAGATAGAGGTAGAAATGGTGCAATATTGTGAATGTGACAATGGCATTGGCAGTATGAATAATTACTCTTCTGTGAGACAATAAAGAAACTAATGTAGAACATGTGACTCTCATATGATACCTGCCAAAGCACAGGTAGGAATAGAAAAGATTACCATTCCAGAACAACTTTGTACTTTTTCCATCATTTTATCTTCTATAAAGAAACATAGCAGATAAAGTGCTTTTTTGTTAGTTTAAAAAGAGGGCATTTAGGAAAGGATGATCAGTTTGCAGAGTCCTGACCAAAAACTCAACTGGCTTTTCTTTTCATTTGTGAAATGTACTTTATGATGAAGTGTAGTTGCAGAGATAAGCACAATCATACAGTTAAAACACTCTTTCTCGTTTAGCTTGTCTACTAAACAGTTAGGAATTAAAAGAAAGTGGTTGGATGTCTCAGCCCAAACTACATATCTAAAAACATATCTCCCTATTCCCACACTATAAATGTATCTGTCCCAAACTTTGTGTATCTTCCCATAACTCCTCCTTTCCCCATTTGAGGACCTCTATATAAAGCCCAATTTGTGTCTTTCTCACCATATCACCTTTTCCTCCACAACTTGTGTGTTTTTGGTGCAGCATTCTGCAAAACATGTATTTATTTTTTTTGTGTGCAAAAATCATAAAGATTTGATCATGCAGAAATATAACATATCAATAAGGCTAAAACTGGATTGTAATGAGGCTAAAAACTGCATAATTTGCAAAGTCTTCCAAATATGACATCTCAGCTTAGTTGATGGTGGTTATGGTGTCTAGTGGATCGTGGGTATACTTATCTAAAGCATTACCTCGCAGCCACAACCATCTTCATCCTGATGAACAACTCCATCTGCCAGGAGCTGTGTCAGTGTGTGAATGTTTTGGCTGAGTTACATGTCAATTCTTCCTGCCTTTATGTGCCAAATCTGCTGACGGGATTTGTACAGTAACATTTTGCCAAATTACAGTGGTAGCATGGAGATAACACCTACATTAGTCAGACAGGTCAAAAAAGGTTTCAAGAATGCCAAGTTAAAGTGATACAAGGCTGTTGTCTGCCAAAAAAGTGTACAAGCTCAAGTCCTCATGTTTTTTTCCTCGGGTTAAAACATAATTTCACCTTCTTTAAAGGACACCTGTCATCTCAAAACTATTTTTAATATCATAACACTGTTATCAAGCTAAAATTTGATAAAATGCATTTTTTTGTTAAAAATGTGCTGCAGGGAAATAATGTATATTTCATTAGTAAATAAGAAACATTTGAATGACATAAAAGTCAAGAAATTCTTCAAACATAAAAGTCAAGAAATTGTCAAGCCATCTATTACTTAAAGTACTTTAACACCTTAAGGACTGAGCCAATTGTAGAAGTTGTGATCAAAACAAAATGTAAACAAAACTTTGAATTTGTGCTATGTGTATGTTCAGGCGTAATTCACCGATTTAAACCTAGCGTTCATATTTGATTGTGTGTGAAAAATGCAAAAAACTAAATTGAACGCTAATTTTGGCCAGCATTTGTGACTAAGTGGCTACTACAAAAGACTGGACATACCCCATTTGCAATACCCTGGGTTGTCTACTTTTATAAATGGTATGCCATCATGGGGCTAATTCTCATTTCTGAGCTAACATGCATTCTCAAGGGCAACATAATCAATAGGGGAAATTTCAATGTAAAAAAAAGGAAATTCAAGCCTTATATTTGACGCAGTAACTTTTGAAAACACCATAAAAACTGTACATGGGGGGTACTGTTATCCTCGGGAGACTACGCCAAACCAAATATTAGTGTTTTAAAATAGTAAAATGTATCACAACAATTATATCATCAGTGAAAGTACCACTTGCGTGTGAAAATGCAAACAACTGAATTTTGACTGACAATTTCATCGTTGGGAAATGTTTTGCTGTTTTTAAACGATAATATTTGTGTTCAGCGAAGTCTCCCGAGTTAAACAGTAACCTCCATGTACAGATTTGATGGTGTCCTAGAAAGTTGTAACTAAATATAGGGTTAAATCTAGGGCTTGTGTGTCCAATTCTCTGGACTTTCTGCCTGGGTTGTCGGGCAGGTCCCTCAGATTGTAATTAATAAAATGACTTAATTATGTAAAAATATTATATAATTATATTTGTAGAATTTAAATATATATATGTGTATGTATGTATATGTATGTATATATATTTTTTTAAAATAATTTTTATTTATATATATCTATATGCACATGTAGATAGATAGATAGATAGATAGATACATATATGTATTTATAACATCATTCTAAATGTATTTTGAATTTAATATATGTATATTAATATGAAAATACAGTTAGAACAATATGTTTTAAATATTTTTTCAAATATTTATTTAGTTTTTTCAATTTATTAATTGATTATTTTTATTATATATAATTATATATATGTAAAATTTACATTATTCTAAGTGTATTTTAATATTAATAGATATATACTTTTATATATATATATATATATATATATATATATATTAATATTAAAATACTCTTTTATTAATGTTGTATGTATGTGTATGTGTATATAAAAGTACTTAGATTTTATATATATATATATATATATATATATATATATATATATATATATATATATATAAAAACAAATCCAATAGGGTTGCACTCACCTGAACATGCATACATTATAGGGTGCTGCTGGGGCCAAAATATACAAAATACAGAATCCAGCGCACTCGCTTATTCACTAAACAATGATTTCAAATCTTAGAGATTGTAATAGTTTTATTTAAAAACACCTTACCTAGGCAAAAAAATTATGGTTGTTTAGTTACATTATATGATCATACATTGCATAAGCCTGACAACTACGTCAAAGTACCCCATATTCGGCAGGTCCTATCCTAGCAGCATAATGCTTGCTCTTATGAGATTAATCCACTGAATTGGGAAATGCTTCCATACTGGGGCTCTCTGCAAGTCAGGGCCAAATAGGGTCCTGGAACAAGGCACCTGTGACAGGGTGGTGTGCAAAACCAAGGAGCTGGCCTGGACTATCATGTAACTAAACCCCCATCATTTTTTGCCTAGGTGAGGTGTTTTAAAATAAAACTATTACAATCTCTAAGATTTTAAATCAGTGTTTAGTGAATAAGCGAGTGCGCTGGATTCTGTATTTTATATATATATATATATATATATATATATATATATATATATATATATATATATATAGAATACAAAAATAAAGGGAGCACTCTGGGTCTTCTCTTCAGTGAAAAAAAGTATTTACTGTATCAAATAGAATACATTACATCTGCAGAACAAATCGACGTTTCGACCCTGCTGGGGTCTTTATCAAGATCACAAGATATATATATATAAGATCTGTGTACTTTTACTTACTTTATTAAACTTTTTATTAACTTTTAATAACTTTATAAACTTTTTTACAGGGATTAGGGGGACTGCCAGAGAGCGCAGGCAGGCCCCCTGCAGTCAGTGCATAAGCCGGCTATTCCGGCCATGTGATCGCAAAGACCGTATGGCCGGGCAGAGGAGGTGTGCCTGAGCTCCCAGGCAGACCTCAGGATCGCGACCGCCGTTGGGAGAAGGTCAGGGACCAGGCAAGTACAAAGAATGGCGGGGACGTTCTATGCCGCCCTCCGGCGTTTTGGACCACCCAAAATGAAGTCATAGAATGCCTGCCGTCCTTAAGGGGTTAAACTAAAGGAAGCCAACAATAAATGCATTTAGCTTTGATGACATAGGTGTGTTAAAGTTTTATTTCTGTGAAATCAGACAGCAATAATATTCCCAAACAATGATCATAGCAGCTAATAACATTATTTTGGGTGAACGAGCCAACACCCATTTGAAGTATAAAAAGAGTGAGTTTTTGTCTAGAAGATGTGAATCGCCTGTGCAGACTTAACGTGATCTCTACATCCTTACATCTCCTCTGCAAGAAGTAACATCATGTCTCATCACTCCATCCTTGGTACCTCTGGACAAAAGCCATTCAGCTCCTGTTCAATGGCTTCTCCTAAGCATGGCAGCTCTTACCACACATTATCTCACTCCTCCAAATCAGCAGCTCATGGTCATAAGACCCTACATTGCTTTAGCAGCAGAAGTGCCCATAGTATGGGTTCCAGGGGAAACAAGATCTCAATGGGAAGCTGCCATTCTGGGAAAACTGGACACGGATCTGGATATGGATCTGGATATGGATCTGGTTTCAGTATTGGAGGTATTGGTTATGGATTTGGGGGATCTGGTTGCTCTGGAGGTATCAACAACGTTACTGTGAACCAAGGTCTTCTGGCTCCTCTCAACCTGGAGATCGACCCAAGCATTCAGCGAGTGAGGACTGAAGAGAAGAATCAGATTAGAGGACTGAATGACAAATTTGCTTCTTTCATTGACAAGGTGAGATAATTTTAATGAATACGTGGAATAAAGAAATAACTGAATTTGTAGTATGCGGATGTGCTATTCCTTCTTAAACCATTTATGCAGAGGGAATAAAAAGGGGAAATGTTACTTACTTTTACACTTCTATAGCCATTTATGCTGATGGTTCAAACTAGTATCAGTCAGTGTTTTTATGTCTTAATTTCAAGAGGTTATGAGACAACAAAATTAAACTATTTTGCAGTTTACATCAATATAGTGTGCTTTCAGAAGTATTTTTGCTGCAGAAGCCAATGTCTATCAATACCAGCACTTTTTTTTTTTTTTATGAATCAAATATTTCCTAATGCAATCCAAGTACGTGCTAAATCTACAATAACTGTTAACTATTTCATTAGGGTTTTATCTACATATGCTATTAAAGAACGAGTTACTAACTTCTGAATGTTTTGGGATACAAGTAATGTCTACAGCAGGGGTAGGCAACCTTCAGCACTCCAGATGTTGTGGACTACATTACCTATAATGCTCTTACAGTCATAATGCTGGCAAAGCATCAAGGGAGATGTATTCCACAACATCTAGAGAGCCAAAGGATGCCTATCTGTAACCCCTGTATGGGTTACTGCAATTTCTATTGCAGTCTAATAATATTAATAACAATAATAAAAATACTATTTTCATTACATGCTGAAATAAGGCATGCTTCTATGTCACTTGTAGTACAGTTTGCACATTTTCTAAAATATTATTAGACACCTTGTACTAAATATATATGGTGTCTAACAAAAAATGTAAACATTTTTTTTTCTAGGTTAGATTTTTGGAACAGCAGAATAAAATGCTGGAGACAAAGTGGTCCTTATTACAAGAACAGAGAAGTGCCCACTTTCAGATAGAACCACTGTTTGAGGCTTTTATTGGCAACCTCAGGAGACAGCTGGAGAGTCTGGGATGTGAAAGAGAACGTCTGGACTCAGAAAGGAACAGTATGGAGCAATCTGTGGAAGAACTAAGGAGAAGGTATGCTGCTATTTAGATAGTTTATAATATAATATAATAAATAAATATATTAAATGAATCAACTCGTACTGCAACATCATGGAGTTATTCATATATATCATATATGGGGGGTTTATTTTATATATATATATATATATATATATATATATATATATATATATATATATATTTGTGCTCGGAATTTAAATAAGTAATGGATAGTAACTGTGAGCAAAGTTGGTTGTGGTGTGCCGAAACCAACGTATGAGTGGGCCTGTAAATAAAAGAGGGCACACCAAGGAGAATGTAATTATAACAGGGTGTAGGTGTGTGGGGACAATCAGCTGAACGGCAGAGGTGAGTAGGGGCTGGGAGTTTAAGTAGGGGACTTACTCCTCCCACAAATTCAGGCCTCCACAAGTTCAGGCCTTTTAAAATATATATATATATATATATATATATATATATCTGGGAAGAAAATAATAAATGTCTTCAATGTTTGCACAAATTCCAATTTCCAACATATTATTTGTCTATTATTTTTGCATGTGAGCTCTTAAAATGTATTTAAGAGTCATGTCCACTTTAATATTATTAAGAAGAAAATGTAAACTTAAAAGTTCCTTAAGAAAAAGCACCCTGTATATTTAGAATTCTGTATGCTTGTTATTAATGTTTAACGTTCTAGATATGAAGAAGAAGTGAACAGACGCACTGCTGCAGAGAATGAGTTTGTTGGAATAAAGAGGGTGAGTGATTTCACACATAAATTGTATCTATATGTAAAAGAATAACAAATATAAACAGATATCTATAATTTTACTGTTACTATGCATTCATCTCTTCTTCAGGATGTAGACGCAGCTTTTATGAATAGAGCGGAATTACAAGGAAAGGCTGATTCCCTGAATGAAGAGATCAATTTCTTGAGGACTCTGTATGATGCGGTAAATACAGTTTCGCTTTTCTCTGTTGCTAATTTGGAAAGATTTAATATCCATGACATCAGTCATTTTACAAGGAATGCAAAACAAATATGAAGTATAGTTACAACCCCAAATATATCTAAGTATGTCAGATTAGAATGCCTTTATGTTAATAACAAAGTTATTATACGTGAGAAAATAGAGGATTTTACAACCATGCCTCGTCTGTTCTTTGTATCCTTATAGGAAATAGCCCAGCTCCAGGCTCAGATCTCAGACACCTCAGTGGTTGTGTCCATGGATAACAGTCGGGATCTGGACCTGGATGGAATCATTGCTGAGGTCAGATCTCAATATGAGGACATTGCTAACAGGAGCAGAGCTGAGGCGGAGGCCACGTACCAGTCACGGGTGAGTCTATCCAATTCAAATCATACAGATAATTACCTATAAAAATATGTTTCAATACTAATTTTTATTTTAACCTTTTGGCAGTTTGAGGAGCTTCAGACAGCGGCAGGAAGAAATGGGAACAATCTGCAGAGCAGCAGAGATGAGATCTGTGAGCTGAACCGAGCAATTCAAAGACTAAGGGGAGAAATCGACAATGTGAAAGCACAGGTAAAACAGGTTTTATGTCAAGTGAATAAACCAGGTAGTTGAAGAGATAACATTAAATAAAATTTAGATTCTGCAAAATCAGCACTTCAATTGCTATTGTTAACATTCCCCAACTGTATTCACTTTAAAAAAGTAATATATTATAAAATGTATAAAAACATTTCAGCGCTCTGCATTTGAATCTGCAATAAATGAAGCTGAGGAACGTGGAGAATCTGCTGTCAGAGATGCCAAGAACAAGCTTTCTGAGTTGGAAGGTGCTCTACAAAAGGCCAAGCAGGACATGGCTCGCCAACTGCGAGAATACCAGGAGCTGATGAATGTGAAACTGGCACTGGATATTGAGATTGCCACCTACAGGAAGATGCTGGAAGGAGAGGAGGGCAGGTGAGTGCAACATCCTACTGAGAGTTAACTAGGTATTCATACAAACCGTACATTCATCAGGCTTCTAACTGTGGACCTACATCATTATGTTCCTATATGTTCTCATCATTGAGTCTTTTAGCAGGACAAATTTGAATTGCAATTTCTTTATGTCGATCTCAACATCTCAGTTCTTCAATCTGCTCTTTATTGTTTTATTCTATAATAGTAATCTTCTGCATCAAGTCTTAATCTCTAAAACAATGCACCTGTATCAGACATTATAGCAGTACTTCCCTTGATTTGTAATACATGTTTACTTATCCCCATAATAACAAATATGTGTTTGTGAGAAAGTTGTGGAAATAGCAACAAGCATTAAAGGAGAACTAGAAATTAGAAAGACAAATATAAGCTTTGAATGTTCGAGGTACTCCTGGCTATTTAGATTCATGCCCCCATTTCTAACTAAAATAAAAGAGTTTCACTTACCTTTAATCCCATTCCATGACATTCTTTGTAAGGCCGCCATTCCATCCCTGTCTGAGATCATCATTAACGAATATCTTAACCAATATTCTGTAGATAAGCATTCAGGGTCTACTGAGCACATAGATATAGATATCTCCGCACTGTGCCAATCAGCATCTCTTCAGAGAAATGCATTTTTCCAATAAATCTTTATGGACAGCATACAGCATCTTCACACACATCCTGAGGATTCTAAACATCGGCCTTGCCAGGCTTGCAGCTTCTAGAGGAGCAATGTAAACTTTGCCTTTTCACAGACAAGGCAGTGTTTACATCGTAGAGACTGCAGTGAAGTCTCATGTCATCTAAACACTATATTGAGTTGCAGTTGTTCTGGTGCTTAGAGTGCCCATTTAAAAGGAAGTATTAAATGGTATCTGGATATTAATTATTGGTGCTACACCTCATGTTATCTTTATGGAAAATAACATTTTTTAACAAAAGGAATATGCTTAAAATTAATTTTTATTGGGTCATGTGACTGTCTACATGATACCCTTTATAAGTTACGGATATACTTATTTTTGTATACAGGACTGAGGCCTCACAGGCAGCCAAAACATTATTTTTCTAGGAGATGACACACTCCCAGTAAACATTTTGCACATACCAGCTGTTTTAACCTTTAGTACATAGTGGTTGCAAAGAAGAACACATATCACTGATGTAACTCACTAAGGTTCTAATATAAAAATAAAAAAAACTATACATTTCAAATAGAATCCCAAATGTTAAAGAGTTATAAATTTGAAATCAAATGCCATTACATTATTACCACTTATTATTCTGACAAATGTGAGAAAGTCATTTAGTGCTAAACTAATACTTTTTATGTTTTGTTTTAGGTTGACTGCACATGACTCTGTTAATATATGTAAGTGAGGCAATATTTAAACAATTTAATTAAATGTTAACAAGGACATATGCATACATAGATTAAGCCTGTAACTCACTTGTTAATGTCACACTTTAAATTCTGAATAAGGTACACTGTCACTTTCCTCTTTCCAGTGTTAAATTGATCTATACATTGCTTTACACTGTAGGCAATGTTAGTAACAATTACTGATTATCATGTAACACACAAACACGTGGTCACCCACACATACATATACAAATGTGCTTAGTAATATGCTTACTCTATATGTGTAACAGATCTTAATATAAAATTTTAAGTACAATTCAGACTATAATAAAACACATTTTAATAGTTAATTTAAGAACTCTGATTCTTCAAACTTTCATTTTTTAATTGAATGTTTTTTTTTTGCAAATTGCCCCTTGTTATGTAGATTTCTCTCTATATTTCATATTTATTACAGACCTAAAATTGCTGCTTCTTTGGTTGAACATTTCAGTCCAGTCAAGTACAAATAGTTACCTCTCTACATCCATGTTTTTCAGCAAATGTTTAACATTCTACATTCATGTCTTTCAGCTGTGCTACATTCTAGCACTGGAGGAAAATCCAGCTCAGGAGGGAAGTCCCATGGTACAAGTGATCATAAGGGAGGATTCAGTGCAAGCAGTGGGAGGGGCTTTAGCCACCTCTCCAAAAGCAAACATAGCTCTGGCCACGGACACCACTGCTAAAGTAGAAGCTAGCCACGTCTCTACATATATTAGAGCAAAAGTGAAAGTATAGATTGTAGTGAAATCACTGGCACTATATATTATCAATCTGCTATATTGATCTGTTTGGTATTCACTATGCATAGATCATTCTCATTTGCAAACTCTAAAAACATATTTCTATTCCCCATCTTCTCTTAGGATAATCCTCACTCATATGTTGTAAATATAAGCTTTACTACCTACCTGTACTGTTTCTCTTCAATAAAATGGTATTCAATCAATAATGCTTGATAACATTGTGTTTATTGTAAATTGTTTAAGAATTAACACATTATGGCATTATGTGTCATAGGAAGATGTATCTGAGGCGATAAAAAAATTCTATACGATTAAATACTAGATTGTGGTGTTGCACACGTCATCATGGCCTTGATTTAATATTTTTAGATAAGCTTTTTAAAAGATTCAGTATATTTTTTTTTTATAAACATTTATAATGATTTCATTTTTTTAAAACATATTTAGATTTTGTTTCCATACATTTACATTCTTTTTTTATATGACTTAATTTTGATTATTAAGTATTTGGGAAAAAAAAGTTTGCCAAAAAATATCAAATAATTTGTATAGCTTTTCTAAAATATTCAATCATTTGAACAGCTTATCTAAAAATATTAAATCAAGCCCTATACTAGAGATCATAACATCATACATTACTGGTTTAATAATTATGAATGGGCATTAGGGCGATATATTAATTGCGTAAGCCTTAAAACATAATGTTCATTCCTTGCACAGTATAAAAATACCCCTCTGGAATGCATGGTTTATGACCCCAAAAAGTTAATTTTTTCTCACACTTTCTGTTAGTGCCTGTTGTAGTGGATTCTAAACTCATTTCAGCATTTTCCATGTTACATGTTACAAGACTTACTTATTGTTTTTATTGTAAAAGAGCTAGTTTCATACTTCAACAAAAATAAAAATATAGATGTCTTTCAAAAAACATATTTACTAAGTCACAATAGCCCTATCATATGGGGTAAAACTATCCGGCTGCCTACCCAGCAATATCAAATTGAGGCCAAAATCCAGTGTGTAGTAAATAAACCGTCAAGTGACACAGTTGCTGAAGGATATCCACACAAATGTTCAGTTTTATTGTTTGTATTACTTTACATAAAAAACAGATATAGAGCAAGGAGCATGGCCACGGAAAACCCCACCAACCAACACAGCAGTTCACCACTACATAACATCGCCACTAAAGGTGAGGGGTGAACACAAAATACGAAACATAGTAATTAGCCCCGCAAATAATAAAGGGTAACAGGCAAGGCACCACACAAGACCCCCAACAAAGCAAAACCAAAGGTGCCTACAGTATATACCACCCGCACATCCATATCGCCCCATCCCCACCCCCCCCCCCACAGTTTTAGCAGAAAACACTCACCGCTAACACCTACAATACAAAACAAACACATGGTAACTCTAAAACACAATGATGTCTATAGAAGATCACTTAAAAACATCTTCATGGGAAAAATCTCATAACCCCTTCCCCCCAACGAAACTTCCTAGCAGTCACAACATATACCTTACCCCGCCCACATGGGGAACATGATCAGCCAAAAAGTCGCTGGTCTGCGAACAGATACAACGGCGGGAGAAAACACTGATTACTAGCCAATAAAAAGTTCTTACAAATGTTATGTTGAGGATCTGAAAGACGAAGTGGTTGAATCTATGACTAACCCCTCCCCTTTCCTTTCTGTAACCCCACCCTGACTAAACAATTATATATCTTGCAACAAACTATGAAGGTACCCCCCCAACGCGGGGACATTAATACAACAATAAAATACACCAATAACAAAATAACGGTAGACCAGCGACTCAAAGGCTACAAAGATGGTACGGGAACAAAGTCCCTGCCACCTAGCCCTTAACACACTCACACGCTACCACTAGTCGAACCATATATAATCCACCATGCCACTTATAAGTGTACAAGATGGATTATACTAATATCATCAAAAAACAGACGACCAAACAAAGCCTAGCCGGTTTTGATTTTTTTGTTTATATGTATAAAATATAAAAATGTAAAAACTCTGACGGAATACGGCCACAAAAGAAAGGCTTTGTTACTAAGTGTTTGTTATTAAGTGGCTACTGAAAAGGACTGGGCATACCCCAATTGCAATATCCTGGGTTGTCTACTTTTGCAAAAGATATGCCATCATGGGGGTAATTCTCATTCCTGAGCTACCATACGGTCTCAACAGGGGTCAAGTCCTGGAGAAAAAAGTGTGGGAACTCACCCCTTAAAAAAATAAAATTTACACTCCTATGCATATAGTGCAGTGCAGGGTGTTGTAACGGACCGTTTCAGCAGACAAGGGGTTAAAATCCGTTTAGGCGATAATCCCCTTTTCAAAGACAGGCACAGCTACTGTAGAATCAAAACTCACGAATTGGATATAAGTGAATGCACCAAACTCCCGAACTGCATACAAGGGAATAAGGTAGCACTCCAAACTCCCGAACTGGAACCTCACGAATAGCTGCTAGCAGACGAACAGGAAAAGCTCCCAAGCGGCTTACACTCCTGGCAGTCAGTCCCTATCAGCATACAGTGAATCCCCCCAAGAACGAGACAAGGCTCCGTGTTGAGGGTCAAGTCTGTTTATTGAGGGCTACCTGCCCCTGTATTTATGCAGGTCTCCCACCTGGTGGACACTCCCCTAGGGGACCAGATGGAAGACTGTAACAACGGACAGACAAGTACCAATTACAGACATACAGCAGTAAAACATCCCCACAATGCATAACGAAATGTATCCCTGCCCTTGTTGGTGGGTCCAACTGATGGAACTCCTCAACACTGGCAGAGATTCACCTAGTTTGGACACTCCAGAAGTTTCTTGGGGCTTAACCCCTAAATAGAGAATAGTGAAAGAATTTAATTAGACCGTCTTGATGCCAAATCCGGAGGTCTATAGTAAGTACTGGAGTAGGAAAGATGGTATTACCAAATTAATTAATGATAGGACCGTAAAGAGTCTTTAGCAAAAATAACAAAATAAGTGGTCAAATACCCGACTTGGGTAAAAAATCTCGCCACAATGGCTCACCTCAAACTATCTTGGTCAATGGGGTACTTTATAGATTTGTCTTAAGAAAGCTACAGATATTAGACTTTAATCATGGAAGGTCAATTCTCATAGCTACAGACAGCAGATAAGCTTAGCTCCAAGTTGCTAAGTAAAGTATTGACTAGAAACACTGGTCTTTAGGCTGGGAGCAGACTTAGTTGTAAAGCTCTATAGGCCACAGCTAGCGAATGTGGAATTGTCTAAATAGAGCCAACAGGATTAAACAGTAGTCTTGCAAATAATCAACAGTTCAAAACTGCAAACAAACCCAGACATATAAGGGCTAGATAACTGTAATGAGACATACTTGTACTGTCTAAGGCTCTCAGTATATCTTACCCATATTATGTGAAAAAAACAGGGGGGAAATTGGAACAGCTTGCAGGACTGTAGTATTAAGTCTAAGAGAATATAGTTAACTGCTCCCAGGCAACATGTCCAGTGTGATGAGGTGAAAAATAAAGAAAGTGAAAATTAAAGTGATCTAATGTGTAGAACCATACGTAGATTGTTGGTTACCTACACATAGTGACAGTGCCCTAGTGAAAAGATAAGTGAAAGGAAAGAGAAACCCGACGCGCGTTTCGGTGCAATCTGTAATGCACCTTCATCAGGGGATGGAGGGAGACTGACCTCAAGTCTCCTTTTAAATGTGTGCTAGTAGCTGCTAATACCTGTTGGACCAATCAGAATCAGTCATGTGACTACATTTGGACCAATCAGAATTCAGAATCAGTCATGTGACTACATTTGGGCGCCAAAAAAAAAAAGATGTTCAAATTCTGTTGTGTGTCTCTAAGGTGGGAAGGGAGAGTCTTAACAAAGTCCCGTAGTATGTACTCTACATATACACTGCAGTTTTGATAGAGATTATTCCTGCCTGAGACTATTGGTCTCCCAGATAGTATTGCCTGTTGTTTGTGAATCTTGGGCAGGGAGTAAAAAGTTGCTATGGTTGTTTTTTTGTTCCACATGAACTTATATTCATCCATTGTTATAAGATTCTTTTGGAGGGCTAGGTCCAGTATATATTTTAATTCAAGTAAATACTTGTTTGTTGGATCAGAAGCTAGGACTTCATAGGTGTTCACATCATCTATAATTCAATGTACCATTTGTACATAGTTTGTCCTGTCCATTACGACCAGGTTTCCCCCTTTATCAGATGGTTTAATGGTGATAGATTTGTTCTTTTTAAGGACATCTAATGCCTTCCTATACTGGACCTAGCCCTCCAAAAGAATCTTATAACAACGGATGAATATAAGTTCATGTGGAACAAAAAAACAACCATAGCAACTTTTTACTCCCTTTTTACTCCAGGTGTCTAGGGACGGAAGTCTGTAACTTAGTTCATTACTGCCGAAATTTAACCAGCTCTAAACCTGACATTATGACTGAGTCAATTTACATTGTCTATTCATATAATAAGTCAGTTTAAATATGGCATTATTTCACTTTAATGTATGCTACTTATTGTCACAGTTGTAGCCCCAACAGCCAGAAGCTATCCATTCTCTAAGGATGAATTTCGGCACCACAACAGTTAAAACCACTCAGCTGCTGATGTCGGACGGCAAGCTCTTTGATTGGCCGAATTTTTTTTTATTTTTTTTGGCGCCCAAATGTAGTCACATAACTGATTCTGAATTCTGATTGGTCCAAATGTAGTCACATGACTGATTCTGATTGGTCCAACAGGTATTAGCAGCTACTAGCACACATTTAAAAGGAGACTTGAGGTCAGTCTCCCTCCAGCCCTTGACGAAGGTGCATTACAGATAGCACCGAAACGCGCGTCGGGTTTCTCTTTCCTTTCACTTATCTTTTCACTAGGGCACTGTCACTATG
This sequence comes from Pelobates fuscus, assembly GCF_036172605.1. Classification (NCBI taxonomy): domain Eukaryota; kingdom Metazoa; phylum Chordata; class Amphibia; order Anura; family Pelobatidae; genus Pelobates; species Pelobates fuscus. The sequence goes on from NC_086317.1 coordinate 419,436,070, forward strand.
TGTAGGTAACCAACAATCTACGTATGGTTCTACACATTAGATCACTTTAATTTTCACTTTCTTTATTTTTCACCTCATCACACTGGACATGTTGCCTGGGAGCAGTTAACTATATTCTCTTAGACTTAGTACTACAGTCCTACAAGCTGTTCCAATTTCCCCCTGTTTTTTTCACATAATATGGGTAAGATATACTGAGAGCCTTAGACAGTACAAGTAGGTCTCATTACAGTTATCTAGCCCTTATATGTGTGGGTTTGTTTGCAGTTTTAACTGTTGATTATTTGCAAGACTACTGTTTAATCCTGTTGGCTCTATTTAGACAATTCCACAGACGCTAGCTGTGGCCTATAGAGCTTTACAACTAAGTCTGCTCCCAGCCTAAAGACCAGTGTTTCTAGTCAATACTTTACTTAGCAACTTGGAGCTAAGCTTATCTGCTGTCTGTAGCTATGAGAATTGACCTTCCATGATTAAAGTCTAATATCTGTAGCTTTCTTAAGACAAATCTATAAAGTACCCCATTGACCAAGATAATTTGAGGTGAGCCATTGTGGCGAGATTTTTTACCCAAGTCGGGTATTTGACTACTTATTTTGTTATTTTTGCTAAAGACTCTTTACGGTCCTATCATTAATTAATTTGGTAATCCCATCTTTCCTACTCCAGTACTTACTATAGACCTCCGGATTTGGCATCCAGACGGTCTAAGTAAATTCTTTCACTATCCCCACAATGCATCCTGGCTTCCTCCCCTCTGCCCTGGATAAGTAATTCAATTATCTCCCAGGACAAAGGCAAAACTCCATTACACACGTGGGGACACAAAACAGACTATCACTTTAAAATACATAAAGACACATTTTATACATAAAACACAGACATGTAACATATCCCCAGATAGCTCAGGTCTGAGTGCACATTATTAGGTGAATGGTACTCAGACCACACGAATACAGTTTAATTGCCATGAAGCCAAAGTCTTTAATTACACGAACAGGCTCCATGGCATGGCTAAGTGTAACAGCGGCCACCCAGTAACAATCAATTAAGCTGCGGTTAACCGCAGCTTCAGGGAGGTAAATTGGCAGCACACTCCAGATCCTGGGTGGCCAATTAACAGCACCGGCCGGCTTCCCACGGCTCTGGGGAGGTTGCAAACAGGCTGTTTGTTCGTTAGATAGAATCTACCGAACAGCTGTGCAGAAAGGGAGAAATAAATCCTTCTGCACAGTAAAATTAACCCTTTAGCTGCCGGTCCATAATCCAAAAGCAGCAGGCGGGCAACCAGGCTCCTCCAATGCAATGTGGCAAGACTGTTCTAGTCACATCTCTCCCCCTTTCCAAACACACTAACAGGATACCTGACCTCCTGCGGTCAGTGCCCTTGTTAGTCCAGCAGCCCACCCACAAAGCAGAAAAAACAGCACAGCCCACCCACAATAAATGGTCACCACACCTGGGTAGAGGAGAAACTTGCCCATGTCCAGGTGCCTCACCACGGCTGTGTGGGGGACTGGTAGGCTGCCTTGGTGGGTTGCTGAGTGGGCAGAGACCAGTGGTACTCTGTCCTGGTGCCAGCACTACCACCGGAGTAGTCTGGTTGGAGCCTGGTTGCTGGAGACTGACTGTCTCCCCCTTAGGTGCATAGCTCTGCTGTCTCCACTTTGGCTAAACAGCCCTGTCGTGGGGGGGTAGGACCGACCGTCCCTACCCCCTGTGTGGTAAGTGCAGAGACCACGGTCCCATCTACACAGCTTTGGGGCTTACAGTCTCCCCCTGGTACATTAAGCTGTTGCTGGGGAGAGGGGGTAACAAGCTCCTCTCCCGATAGAACACTCTGCCACTGGGGAATGGAGACTGAGCTCTCTATTCCCTGCCCATTAATGATCCACCGCTGGGGAGAGGTGGTAACAAGCTCCTCTCCCATACATACTTCCAGTCTTTGTGGAGGGAGACCGACTGTCTCTTCTCCCAATACAGAGTTCTGCTGCTGGGGAAAGGAGACTGGGCTCTCTATTCCCTGCTGGATACTCTGCCGCTGGGGAATGGAGACTGGGCTCCCAATTCCCAACAAATAACACTGCCGCTGGAGAATGGAGACTGGGCTCTCAATTCCCGGCACATCACACTGCCGCTGGGGAATGGAGACTGGGCTCCCAATTCCCAAAAAATCCCGCTGCCGCTGGGGAGGGAGAACACTGCTCTCCTCTCCCTGGACTTCCCACTGTCTTCCCGGCATATAACTCTGCTGCTGGGGGGCAGGAACAACTACCTCTGCCCCCTGTAACTCAGCCTGCCGCTGGGGAGGGAGGACGCTGCTCTCCTCTCCCTGCACTTCACACTGCCTTCCCAGCATATCACTCTGCTGCTGGGGGGCAGGAACAACTACCTCTGCCCCCTGTAACTCAGCCTGCCGCTGGGGAGGGAGGACGCTGCTCTCCTCTCCCTGCATTTCACACTGCCTTCCCGGCATATCACTCTGCTGCTGGGGGGCAGGAACAACGACCTCTGCCCCCTGTAACTCAGCCTGCCGCTGGGGAATAGAGACTGGGCTCCCAATTCCCTGCAATTCACACTGCCGCTGGGGAATGGAGACTGGGCTCCCAATTCCCAATAAATCACACGGCCGCTGGGGAATGGAGACTGGGCTCCCGATTCCCTGCACATTACACTGCCGCTGAGGTATGGAGACTGGGCTCCCAATTCCCAATAATTCACACGGCTGCTGGGGAATGTAGACTGGGTCTGTCATCTTACTATCCTGCTGAGCCTTCCCAATGGAGTGGAAGAGATCTCGGTAGTCCTGCTCCAGTTCCCACTCCAGGGTTGCTAGGTGAGCCAGGTCTTGCTCTACCTCCTGGGGGTCATCCCACTCATGCCTAGCCTCCCTCTCATAGAAAATGTCCTGAAGTCTGGTTTGCGCAGGGCTCCCGAAGCCAGGCTCTGCAAAGGACTCCCATAACAAGCCAGGACCCTCAAACTCCTCTCCCTCTGGCTTGTCATGTCCGGCTGTCTAGGGTATATACTGTGCCATATACCACGAGAGCGCCTGGTAGGCATCCTCCAGCCATAGCTCCTGCCATACCCGGTGCTCTAGTTCATTCACCCATTCCTCCAGGGGCTGCTCTCCCAGGAAGGGAATCCGCAGGGCCACTTGCTTCTGCAACTGCTGCTCTTCACTTGGGAGACTCTCACCCCGCTGGTATTGTACATTATCCAGGGTCTGGTACCAGATGCCTTTCCTTAATGCATCCCGGTCATCCATGTCACCCTCGTCGTACTCCACTGCTGGTTCCATCCTGGTGCTGTCAAGGTCGCTGTACTCAGACATGCGTTGCCTTCAAATTGTAAATCCAAAGAAATGGTGTTCTGTAGCTGTCCTTCTATCTGTAGGAACGATCCCGCCGCTTGCCACCAATTGTAACGGACCGTTTCAGCAGACAAGGGGTTAAAATCCGTTTAGGCGATAATCCCCTTTTCAAAGACAGGCACAGCTACTGTAGAATCACCAAAACTTTGAATTGGATATAAGTGAATGCACCAAACTCCCGAACTGCATACAAGGGAATAAGGTAGCACTCCAAACTCCCGAACTGGAACCTCACGAATAGCTGCTAGCAGACGAACAGGAAAAGCTCCCAAGCGGCTTACACTCCTGGCAGTCAGTCCCTATCAGCATACAGTGAATCCCCCCAAGAACGAGACAAGGCTCCGTGTTGAGGGTCAAGCAGTGGTCTGTTTATTGAGGGCTACCTGCCCCTGTATTTATGCAGGTCTCCCACCTGGTGGACACTCCCCTAGGGGACCAGATGGAAGACTGTAACAACGGACAGACAAGTACCAATTACAAACATACAGCAGTAAAACATCCCCACAATGCATCCTGGCTTCCTCCCCTCTGCCCTGGAGAAGTAATTCAATTATCTCCCAGGACAAAGGCAAAACTCCATTACACACGTGGGGACACAAAACAGACTATCACTTTAAAATACATAAAGACACATTTTATACATAAAACACAGACATGTAACATATCCCCAGATAGCTCAGGTCTGAGTGCACATTATTAGGTGAATGGCACTCAGACCACACGAATAAAGTTTGATTGCCATGGAGCCAAAGTCTTTAATTACACGAACAGGCTCCATGGCATGGCTATCTGGGTTAAAACATTCCTCCAACACAAAATACCGAATTTGCATGCATTTGTTTAATCCATACGAATTAGAACCAGGGGCTAGAGGTTCAGCGGTGCCTGCACGTAAAAGTGTCCGGGTTTGGTGCATGAACGCCGGGCAGAAAAGCGCTGGCTGCCCGGGGAGCTCCAGAACACCGCCACCTAGTGGCCGCTAAGTGTAACAGCGGCCACCCAGTAACAATCAATTAAGCTGCGGTTAACCGCAGCTTCAGGGAGGAAAATTGGCAGCACACTCCAGCTCCTGGGTGGCCAATTAACGGCGTCGTCCAGCTTCCCACGGCTCTGGGGAGGTTGCAAACAGGCTGTTTGTTTGGTAGATAGAATCTACCGAACGGCTGTGCAGAAAGGGAGAAATAAATCCTTCTGCACAGTAAAATTAACCCTTTAGCTGCCGGTCCATAATCCAAAGGCAGCAGGCGGGCAACCAGGCTCCTCCAATGCAATGTGGCGAGATTGGTCTCGTCACAGGTGTGTATAATGAATGTAGTGTGTTTGTAGTGAGTGCAGTCTGTATAATAAATAGTGATGTCGTGAACATAACATTTTTGGTTCGCGAACCGCGAACGCGAACTTCCGCAAATGTTCGCGAACCGGGAGAACCGGGCAAAACGCCATAGACTTCAATAGGCAGGCGAATTTTAAAACCCACAGGGACTCTTTCTGGCCACAATAGTGATTGAAGGGGGGGGGGGAGGAGACCTACTCTCCTTCCCTCCCCGGCCCCCACCCCTGGGCGGCGGGTGGGGGCCACAAAGATAATGAGGGGGGACCTACTGTCCTCCCGCTCTCCGGCCCCCACCCCTGGCGGCATGTGGGGGCCATAATGATAATGAGGATGGCGACCTATTGTCATCCCCCCCTGGCCCCCACCTCTGGGCGGCGGATGGGGGCCATAAAGATAATGAGGGGGGGACCTACTGTCCTCCCCCTCTCCGGCCCCCACCCCTGGGCGGCGGGTGGGGGCCGTAAAGATAATGAGGGGGGGACCTACTGTCCTCCCCCTCTCCGGCCCCCACCCCTGTGCGGGCGGGTGGGGGCCCTAAAAATAACAATAAGGCGGGGACCTATTGTCCCCCCCTGCCCGCACCCCTGAGCGGTGGGTGGGGGCCATAAAAATAACAATAAGGGGGGACCTACTGTAATCCCCCTGGCCCCCACCCATGAGCGGTGGGTGGGGGCCCTAAAAATAACAATAAGAGGGGACCTATTGTCCCCCCCGGCCCCCATCCCTGAGCGGTGGGTGGGGGCCCTAAAAATAACAATAAGGGGGGGACCTATTGTCCCCCCCAGGCCCCCGCCCCTGAGCGGTGGGTGGGGGCCCTAAATACAAAGGGGGGGACCCTGGTCACCCCCTCTACCCCCCCAAAAAAAATGATCCCCCTACCTACCCCCCTCACCCTAAAAATAATGAGGGGGGACCTTTAACTAAAAACCTGTAAAAAAAATTAGTTAAAAACAACTCACCATTCGATGTTTTCTTTCTTCTAAAATCTTCTTTTTTCAATAACCGACGCAATTAAAAAAAAAAAACGAGCGCAAAAAAAAAATCCATCTTCACCCATGGAGGGCTCCGCGCAGACTGAGCTCTGCAGGGCGGGGGAAGGCTTATAAAGCCTTGCCACGCCCTGCAATTTGGCTAAGAACACTCTGATTGGCTGGTTTAAGAACCAAAGAACTTTCCCACATTGTGTAAAATGACACAGAGCACTGTGATTGGATGGATTTCAAGCTATCCAATCACAGTGCTCTGTGTCATTTTACACTTTGGAATTTTCCCACGCTGTGTAAAATGACAAAGAGCACTCTGATTGGTGGGCTTGAAATCCATCCAATCACAGTGCTCTGCGTTTTTTACACAGCATGGGAAAATTCCAAAGAACTTCCAAATTCCAAAGAACGCGAACACGCTATGTTTGCCAAGAACTATTCACCAGCGAACCGTTCGGGACATCACTAATAATAAATGTATATGTAAATGTGCAGAATGTGTATAAGGAATTTAGTGTTTGTAGTGAGTGTAGAGTGTGTATAATGAATTTAGTGTTTGTAGTGACTGCAGAGTGTGTATAGTGAATGTAGTGTGTTTGTAGTGAGTGCAGAGTGTGTATAATGAATGTAGTGTATTTGAAGTGAGTGCAGAGTGTGTATAATGAATGTAGTGTGTTTGTAGTGAGTGCAGAGTGTGTATAATGAATGTAGTGTGTTTGTAGTGAGTGCAGAGTGTGTATAATGAATGTAGTGTGTTTGTAGTGAGTGCAGAGTGTATATAATGAATGCAGTGTGTTTGTAGTGAGTGCAGAGTGTGTATAATGAATGCAGTGTGTCTGTAGTGAGTGCAGAGTGTGTATAATGAATGCAGTGTGTTTGTAGTGAGTGCAAAGTGTGTATAATAAATGTAGTGTGTTTGTAGTGAGTGCAGAATGTGTATAATGAATGTAGTGTGTCTAGTGAGTGCAGTGTGTATAATGCATGCAGTGTGTTTGTAGTGAGTGCAGAGTGTGTATAATGAATGTAGTGAGTGCAGTGTGTATAATAAATGTAGTGTGTTTGTAGTGAGTGCAAAGTGTGTATAATAAATGTAGTGTGTTTGTAGTGAGTGCAGAATGTGTATAATGAATGTAGTGTGTCCAGTGAGTGCAGTGTGTATAATGAATGCAGTGTGTTTGTAGTGAGTGCTGAGCGTGTATAATGAATGTAGAGAGTGCAGTGTGTATAATAAATGTAGTGTGTTTGCAGTGAGTGCAGTGTGTGTATAATGAATGCAGTGTGTTTGTAGTGAGTGCAGAGTGAATGTAGTGAGTGCAGTGTGTATAATAAATGTAGTGTGTTTGTAGTGAGTGCAAAGTGTGTATAATAAATGTAGTGTGTTTGTAGTGAGTGCAGAATGTGTATAATGAATGTAGTGTGTCTAGTGAGTGCAGTGTGTGTATAATGAATGCAGTGTGTTTGCAGTGAGAGCAGAGTGTGTATAATGAATGTAGTGAGTGCAGTGTGTATAATAAATGTGGTGTGTTTGTAGTGAGTTCAGAGTGTGTATAATCAATGCAGTGTGTTTGTAGTGAGTGCAGAGTGTGTATAATGAATGTAGTGTGTTTGTAGTAAGTTCAGAGTGTGTATAATGAACTTAGTCTGTTTGTAGTGAGTGCAGAGTGTGTATAATGAATGCAGTGTGTGTAGTGAGTGCAGTGTGTGTAATTAATGTAGTGTATTTGCAGTGAGTGCAGAGTGTGTATAATGAATGTAGTGTGTTTGAAGTATTTCTGAGTGTGTATAGTGAATGTAGTGTGATTGTAGTGAGTGCAGAGTGTGTATAGTGAATGTAAAGTGTTTGTAGTGAGTGCAGAGTGTGTATAATGAATGTAGTGTGTTTGTAATGAGTGCAGAGTGTGTATAATGAATGCAGTGTGTTTGTAGTGAGTGCAGAGTGTGTATAATGAATGCAGTGTATGTAGTGTGTAGTGAATGTAGTGTGTAGTGAATGTAGTGTGTATAGTGAATGTAGTGTGTTTGTAGTGAGTGCAGAGTGTGTATAATGAATGCAGAGTGTTTGTAGTGAGTGCAGAGTATGTCTAATGAATGCAGATTGTGTATAATGAATGAAGTGTGTGTGTGTGTGCTGGAAGATGTGCATGTGTGTGCGCTGGATCATGTGTGTGTGTGTGTTTGCTGGATCATATGTGTGAGTGTGTGTGTGTGTGTGTGCTGGATGATGTGTGTGTGTGTGTGCTGGATGATGATGTGTGTGCTGGATGATGTGTGTGTGTTGGATGATGTGTGTGTGTGTGCTGGATGATGTGTGTGTGTGCTTGATGATGTGTGTGTATGTTGGATGATGTGTGTGTGCGCTGGATGATGTGTGTGTGTGTGTTGGGTGATGTGTGTGTGTGTTGGATGTGTGTGTGTGTTGGATGATGTGTGTGTGTTTTGGATGGTGTTTGTGTATGTGTGTGTGTGTGTGTGTTGGATGGTGTGTGTGTGCTGGATGATGTGTGTTTAAGAACCAAAGAACTTTCCCACATTGTGTAAAATGACACAGAGCACTGTGATTGGATGGATTTCAAGCTATCCAATCATAGTGCTCTGTGTCATTTTACACTTTGGAATTTTCCCACGCTGTGTAAAATGACAAAGAGCACTCTGATTGGTGGGCTTGAAATCCATCCAATCACAGTGCTCTGCGTTTTTTACACAGCATGGGAAAATTCCAAAGAACTTCCAAATTCCAAAGAACGCGAACACGCTATGTTTGCCAAGAACTATTCACCAGCGAACCGTTCGGGACATCACTAATAATAAATGTATATGTAAATGTGCAGAATGTGTATAAGGAATTTAGTGTTTGTAGTGAGTGCAGAGTGTGTATAATGAATTTAGTGTTTGTAGTGACTGCAGAGTGTGTATAGTGAATGTAGTGTGTTTGTAGTGAGTGCAGAGTGTGCATAATGAATGTAGTGTGTTTGTAGTGAGTGCAGAGTGTGTATAATGAATGTAGTGTGTTTGTAGTGAGTGCAGAGTGTGTATAATGAATGTAGTGTGTTTGTAGTGAGTGCAGAGTGTGTATAATGAATGTAGTGTGTTTGTAGTGAGTGCCGAGTGTATATAATGAATGCAGTGTGTTTGTAGTGAGTGCAGAGTGTGTATAATGAATGCAGTGTTTCTGTAGTGAGTGCAGAGTGTGTATAATGAATGCAGTGTGTTTGTAGTGAGTGCAAAGTGTGTATAATAAATGTAGTGTGTTTGTAGTGAGTGCAGAATGTGTATAATGAATGTAGTGTGTCTAGTGAGTGCAGTGTGTATAATGCATGCAGTGTGTTTGTAGTGAGTGCAGAGTGTGTATAATGAATGTAGTGAGTGCAGTGTGTATAATAAATCTAGTGTGTTTGTAGTGAGTGCAAAGTGTGTATAATAAATGTAGTGTGTTTGTAGTGAGTGCAGAATGTGTATAATGAATGTAGTGTGTCCAGTGAGTGCAGTGTGTATAATGAATGCAGTGTGTTTGTAGTGAGTGCTGAGCGTGTATAATGAATGTAGAGAGTGAGTGTGTATAATGAATGCAGTGTTTCTGTAGTGAGTGCAGAGTGTATATAATGAATGCAGTGTGTTTGTAGTGAGTGCAGAGTGTGTATAATGAATGCAGTGTTTCTGTAGTGAGTGCAGAGTGTGTATAATGAATGCAGTGTGTTTGTAGTGAGTGCAAAGTGTGTATAATAAATGTAGTGTGTTTGTAGTGAGTGCAGAATGTGTATAATGAATGTAGTGTGTCTAGTGAGTGCAGTGTGTATAATGCATGCAGTGTGTTTGTAGTGAGTGCAAAGTGTGTATAATAAATGTAGTGTGTTTGTAGTGAGTGCAGAATGTGTATAATGAATGTAGTGTGTCCAGTGAGTGCAGTGTGTATAATGAATGCAGTGTGTTTGTAGTGAGTGCTGAGCATGTATAATGAATGTAGAGAGTGCAGTGTGTATAATAAATGTAGTGTGTTTGTAGTGAGTGCAGAGTGTGTATAATGAATGTAGTGTGTTTGTAGTGAGTGCAGTGTGTGTCTAATGATGCAGTGTGTTTGTAGTGAGTGCAGAGTGTGTATAATGAATGTAGTGAGTGCAGTGTGTATAATAAATGTAGTGTGTTTGTAGTGAGTGCAAAGTGTGTATAATAAATGTAGTGTGTTTGTAGTGAGTGCAGAATGTGTATAATGAATGTAGTGTGTCTAGTGAGTGCAGTGTGTGTATAATGAATGCAGTGTGTTTGTAGTGAGTGCAGAGTTTGTATAATGAATGTAGTGTGTTTGTAGTGAGTTCAGAGTGTGTATAATCAATGCAGTGTGTTTGTAGTGAGTGCAGAGTGTGTATAATGAATGTAGTGTGTTTGTAGTAAGTTCAGAGTGTGTATAATGAACTTAGTCTGTTTGTAGTGAGTGCAGAGTGTGTATAATGAATACAGTGTGTGTAGTGAGTGCAGTGTGTGTAATTAATGTAGTGTATTTGCAGTGAGTGCAGAGTGTGTATAGTGAATGTAGTGTGATTGTAGTGAGTGCAGAGTGTGTATAGTGAATGTAATGTGTTTGTAGTGAGTGCAGAGTGTGTACAATGAATGTAGTGTGTTTGTAATGAGTGCAGAGTGTGTATAATGAATGCAGTGTGTTTGTAGTGAGTGCAGAGTGTGTATAATGAATGCAGTGTATGTAGTGTGTAGTGAATGTAGTGTGTAGTGAATGTAGTGTGTATAGTGAATGTAGTGTGTTTGTAGTGAGTGCAGAGTGTGTATAATGAATGCAGAGTGTTTGTAGTGAGTGCAGAGTATGTATAATGAATGCAGATTGTGTATAATGAATGAAGTGTGTGTGTGTGCTGGAAGATGTGCATGTGTGTGCGCTGGATCATGTGTGTGTGTGTGTTTGCTGGATCATATGTGTGAGTGTGTGTGTGTGTGCTGGATGATGTGTGTGTGTGTGCTGGATGATGATGTGTGTGCTGGATGATGTGTGTGTGTTGGATGATGTGTGTGTGTGTGCTGGATGATGTGTGTGTGTGCTTGATGATGTGTGTGTATGTTGGATGATGTGTGTGTGCGCTGGATGATGTGTGTGTGTGTGTTGGGTGATGTGTGTGTGTGTTGGATGTGTGTGTGTGTGTGTGTTGGATGATGTGTGTGTGTGCTTGATGATGTGTGTGTATGTTGGATGATGTGTGTGTGTGTGTGCGCTGGATGATGTGTGTGTGTGTGTTGGGTGGTGTGTGGTGTGTGTGTGTGTTGGATTATGTGTGTGTGTGTTGGATGTGTGTGTGTGTGTTGGATGATGTGTGTGTGTGTTTTGGATGGTGTTTGTGTATGTGTGTGTGTGTGTGTGTGCTGGATAATGATGTGTGTGCTGGATGATGTGTGTGTGTGTTGGATGATGTGTGTGTGTGTGTGTGCTGGATGATGTGTGTGTGTGCTTGATGATGTGTGTGTATGTTGGATGATGTGTGTGTGTGTGTGCGCTGGATGATGTGTGTGTGTGTGTTGGGTGGTGTGTGGTGTGTGTGTGTGTTGGATTATGTGTGTGTGTGTTGGATGTGTGTGTGTGTGTGTGTTGGATGATGTGTGTGTGTGTTTTGGATGGTGTTTGTGTATGTGTGTGTGTGTGTGTGTGTGTTGGATGGTGTGTGTGTGCTGGATGATGTGTGTGTGTGTTGGATGATGTGTGTGTGTGTTGGATGGTGTGTGTCACGACTAGTAATGTGGTCCAGCACGCAGAAACTATGTAAACATATACATAGGTAAGAAAAGGAAAATAACAGGATAGAGCGTAAACCGGACCTTAGAATGGCCGGACTAATACACTAGAGACAGAGAATGGTCAAAGGGAAAGCCAAGGTCAAGGAAGCCAGAAAATACTCAATACCGATAAAACAAGCCAAGTCAGGGAAACCAGAGATCAGAATAACCAGGGAAACGCCAAGGATCAGGATACCAGGAAATCAGAATCACGGAAATAGCACTCTCAGGAAATCAGGAAACTGAAACCACGACATGGCAAAGTAATGGGAAAAGCTAGGGGTTTAAATACCCCTCTCTAGGCTATGATTGGTCAGAGGGCGACCTCTGACCCCAAAACGTGCGTGTGCGTTGACGTCGTGACGTCACGCACACGTTGGTATAATTTTCGGGGGCGGAGCTACTCTTAGGCGCGACCACGTGGTCGGCGCCATGTTTGATTTGGGTGTGATGCCCGGAAGAACAGAAGGAGCGGTTCCCGGCTCGCCGACGAGCAGGTAAGCTCATGTTGTCGGCGTGGCCGTGCCGGTCGGGCACGGCCGTGAGGCTCGGCGGGCCGGTGACCGCAACAGTACCCCCCACTCGAAGACCGCGCACCGGGCGGGAAGGACCCGGCTTAAGAGGAAAGCGGTTGTGAAATGACCGGATAAGACGGGGCGCATGGACCCGGTCAGCAGGAACCCAACAACGTTCCTCGGGACCATAACCCTTCCAGTCAACGAGATAGGACAAGACACCTCTGGATAATTTGGAGTCCATGATAGAACGGACTTCGTATTCTTCTTGATCACCCACTACCAAGGGCGGAGGAGGAGTGGATAACCTGGTGTAGCGATTGCAAGTAAGGGGCTTGAGCAGAGACACATGGAAAGTATTTGCAATTCTCATATGAGCCGGAAGTGCCAAAGAATAGGTCACTGGATTAATACGTTGGGTAACTCGAAAGGGACCTATGTACCGAGGGGCAAATTTCATGGACGGGACCTTAAGCTTGATATGTTTTGTGGAGAGCCACACCCTGTCACCTGGAAGATATACAGGATTAGCGCCCCGTTTTTTGTCAGCTTGGGCCTTTGCTCGTAATGAAGCTTTCTGCAGAGCTGAATGGACGGAATCCCAGGTATCATGAATTGATTCCAAACGGGTGTTCAAGGCAGGAATTTCCGTGTCTGAGAATTCAGAAGGAAAAACAGCGGGGTGATAACCCTGATTTACAAAGAATGGACTATGATTAGAAGATTCATGAGTGGCGTTGTTCCTGGCGAACTCAGCCATGGGTAAGAGCTCACACCAGTTAGACTGATTGGCATTTATAAAGCAACGTAAATAGGCTTCTAGAGACTGATTCGCCCTCTCTGCTGCTCCATTAGTTTGAGGGTGATACGCCGACGAAAAGGAGAGTTTAATGCCTAATCGCTTACAAAAGGAACGCCAAAACCTAGAAACAAACTGGGTACCTCTGTCAGATACTATGCTTTTAGGTACACCGTGCAACTGAAAGATCTCTCTCAAGAATATTTGAACTAGATCTTGAGCAGATGGTAATTTTTTAAGGGGGACAAAATGTGCCATCTTTGTGAACCTATCGATAACCATAAGGACTGTATTAAACCCGTTTGAACTGGGTAGATCCACAATGAAATCCATGGCTAAGTGGGTCCAAGGAGCACTGGGTATGGGCAGTGGTTGTAAGAGTCCAGGAGGCGATCTAGGAGGAACTTTAGAAACGGCACATATTTGACATGCCCCAACATATTCTTTGATATCGTTTCTAAGAGCAGGCCACCAAAACCTCCGGGAGATGGCACAGAGGGTTTTATGGACTCCAGGATGGCCCGCTGTGAGGTTGTCATGGAACAAATCTAGTACCTTCTTTCGAAACTGAGGTGACACATACAGTTTGTCCGGAGGTTTTCCCACAGGTGCCTGAGTTTGATCTGCTATTATGGCACAGAAGAGTGGAGAAGACACTTCGGTAACTGTTTTGGCAATGAGGCATTCAGGAGGTATAATAGGATATATCACCTGTTCCGTAGCTTCATCTGTCTCAAACTGCCTAGAAAGTGCATCTGCCTTGGTGTTTTTAGTACCAGGCCTGTACGTAATTATGAAATTTAATCGGGAGAGGAACAATGACCATCTAGCCTGACGAGAGGACAGTCTCTTAGCGTCCCCAATATAAGCCAAATTCTTATGATCAGTAAAGATCAAAAGTGGCTCTTTGGAACCTTCCAAGAGATGCCTCCATTCCTTAAGGGCAAGTACAATGGCCAAAAGTTCCCTATTCCCTATGTCATAATTCTTCTCTGCAGGTGTGAGTTTGCGAGAGTAAAATCCACAAGGATGTAAAGGTGTATCAGGACTTTCTCTTTGAGACAGAATGACTCCAACTCCTGTCTCTGATGCATCCACCTCTAGGATAAATGGTTTGGTTGGATCAGGATGGGTCAGGACAGGTGCTGAGGAAAATAAAGATTTTAACAGTTCAAATGCCTCTCTTGCTTCTTTGGGCCAAGATGTACAATTTGCTCCTTTTTTGGTTAAATTGGTTATAGGGGAAATCACGGAGGAAAAACCCTTTATGAATTTGCGGTAGTAATTCGCAAAACCTATAAAGCGTTGAGTGGCTTTAAGGCCCTTGGGTAATGGCCACTGTAAGACTGCCTCCAGTTTACGGGGATCCATCTGGAAACCAGACGGAGATATAATGTATCCAAGGAATTGTATCTCCGTTTGGTCAAACTGGCATTTCTCCAGTTTACAGTAAAGGCCGTTCTGTAACAGGGTTTTCAGTACAATTCTCACATGTTCGTGATGTGTCTCTAGGTCTGGGGAATAGATGAGAATGTCGTCCAAGTACACTAGAATGAACATGTGAAGGTACTCTCTTAGGACATCGTTAATAAAATCCTGGAATACCGCTGGAGCGTTACATAATCCAAATGGCATAACCAGGTATTCGTAATGTCCCATTCTGGTGTTAAATGCGGTCATCCATTCGTGACCGTCCTTAATCCTGACTAGATTGTATGCGCTTCGGAGATCGAGCTTGGTAAAGACTCGAGCTCCCCTCAATCTGTCAAACAGCTCTGATATAAGGGGAATAGGGTAGGCATTTTTTATGGTAATCCTATTCAAACCCCTATAATCAATACAAGGGCGTAGGTCTCCTTCTTTTTTAGAGACAAAGAAGAATCCAGCCCCGGCTGGTGAGGAGGACCTACGGATATGACCCTTTCTGAGAGCATCTTTAATATATTCCTCCAAACAAAGATTTTCCTGGGGGGACAAGGCATAGACTCCTCCCTTGGGAGGCATAGTCCCTGGTAATAAGTTTATGGTACAGTCATAAGGTCTATGAGGAGGTAACCCTTCTGACTGGACCTTGTTAAATACCTCTTTCAAATCCATGTACTGCGGTGGAATTTGTGTGGTCAAGGGAGGTGCAACAGGAACATTAATGGTACCAATAGGTTGTGGGATTTGCTTAAAGCAAACACCTTTGCATCTCTCACCCCAACTCACAATCTCTCCTTCAATCCAATCCAAACGTGGATTGTGTTTCAGGAGCCAAGGGAAACCGAGTATTATCGGAACTGTAGGTGAAGATATGATTTGAAAGGTCATTTCTTCAGAGTGGAGAATACCCACTGAAACAGTGATTGGCAGAGTTTCGTGTGTGATGAAAGGCTGGGTAAGAGGCCTTCCATCAATGGCCTCGACTGCTATCGGTTTCTCTTTATGTCTTAAGGGCAGGAGATGTTTTGCAGAGAATTCTTTGTCTAGGAAATTCTCCGCTGCCCCAGAGTCAATCATAGCCTCACACTGAACAGTAGTGTTCTTGAAAGATAAGGTTACTTTGACAAGGAAACGGTTCTTAGTCAATTTAGGGGACATATACATCACACCTAAGGTCGGTCCCCGTACGTGCCTTAGGTGTGCAAGTTTTACGGCCGAACCGGGCATGACGATCTTAGATGTCCCGTCTTGCCACAATACATACATAACCCCTCGTTACGTCTGTGTTGTCTCTCTGCCTCAGTGAGTTTAGCGCTACCCAATTGCATAGGTTCAGGTTCTGGAAGAGGCGTTTGGCTACTCACCACTGGGTTAGAGAAACGAGGAGCTATGGACAAATTAGAACGTCTGTTACGTTGTTTGTTTTTCTCTCTCTCTCTGAGCCGGTTATCAATGTCTATCATGTAGGCAATAAACTCATTAAGATTAACCGGAAGGTCTCTAGCTGCAGTCTCATCTTGTATACTCTCAGCTAGACCTTCAGAGAAAGCAGCCATCAGACCACTATTGGTCCAATCAACCTCAGACGCTAATGTCCTGAACTCTATTGCATAATCGGCAACAGAATGACTGCCTTGCTAGATTCTCATAAGGGCTTTGGCAGCATTCTTCTCCCTGCCTTTAGGTTCAAACGTAGCCTTAAAGGCCGTAAGAAAAGTACTGTAATCACGGGCTACTGCGTCACCACTTTCCCATAAGGGGTTAGCCCAGGTCAAGGCTTTTCCAGTTAATTGGTTCATCAGATAGCCTATTTTTGATCTATCTGTTGGGAATGAACCTGGGGAGGCCTCAAAGTGGTATTCAATTTGGTTTAAAAAACCTCTGAATTCCTTAGAATCACCTCCATAGCGAGGGGGCGGTGACAAGGTTATGGACGGTGGTTTATGTGGTACGGGAACCACTACAGGTGGCGGAACCACAGGTGGTACCGGAGGGACCTCTAAATAGGCAGTCCTCTGGAGCAAGGTCTGAAATGCCTGGGCAAATTGGTCTAACCTGTGGTCCATATCCTCCACCCTACTCTCACAGGCGATCATATGCTTGCATAGTTCTGCAGGATCCATGGCCATGTCGTAATGTCATGACTAGTAATGTGGTCCAGCACGCAGAAACTATGTAAACATATACATAGGTAAGAAAAGGAAAATAACAGGATGGAGCGTAAACCGGACCTTAGACTGGCCGGACTAATACGCTAGAGACAGAGAATGGTCAAAGGGAAAGCCGAGGTCAAGGAAGCCAGAAAATACTCAATACCGATAAAACAAGCCAAGTCAGGGAAACCAGAGATCAGAATAACCAGGGAAACGCCAAGGATCAGGATACCAGGAAATCAGAATCACGGAAATAGCACTCTCAGGAAATCAGGAAACTGAAACCACGACATGGCAAAGTAATGGGAAAAGCTAGGGTTTTAAATACCCCTCTCTAGGCTATGATTGGTCAGAGGGCGACCTCTGACCCCAAAACGTGCGTGTGCGTTGACGTTGTGACGTCACGCACACGTTGGTATAATTTTCGGGGGCGGAGCTACTCTTAGGCGAGACCACGTGGCCGGCGCCATGTTTGATTCGGGCGTGATGCCCGGAAGAACGGAAGGAGCGGTTCCCGGCTCGCCGACGAGCAGGTAAGCTCGTGTTGTCGGCGTGGCCGTGCCGGTCGGGCACGGCCGTGAGGCTCGGCGGGCCGGTGACCGCAACAGTGTGTGTGTGCTGGATGGTGTGTGTGTGTGTGTGTGTGCTGGATGATGTGTGTGTGCTGGATGATGTGTGTGTGTGTGTGTGCGCTGGATGGTGTGTGTGTGTGTGTGTGTGCTGGATGATGTGTGTGTGTGTGTTGGATGATAGGGGGGTGAAGCATTTTTTTTTAACTTTATGTGTATTTTTTTTAATTTTATTCCCCCCTCCCTGCTTCTTACCTAGTCAGGGAGGGGGGAGATCACCTGGTTGTCCGGTGGAGGGAAGCAGCCGCTGCACACAGGGGCCATCACACGCTGTGTTCCCTTTCCAGCTCTAACTCTCGCGAGACTCGCCTGTGCGGAGCGTTGCCATGGTAATCCGCGGTCTCGCGAGAGTTAGAGCTGGAGAGGGAACACAGCATGTGATGGTCCCTGTGTGCAGGTAGCAGGGCAGGTCCTGCAGGACTGGTAACGGGAACGGCGTTCCTGCTTTGTAAAAAGTGCAGGAACGCCGTTCCCATGCGTTCCTGCAGGACTCGAGCCCTGGGTCTCAAAGGCAACATAACCAATCTAGCAAATTTCAATGTGAATAAAAAGGAAATTCAAGCCTTATATTTGACTCAGTAACTTTTGAAAACCTGTACATGTAGGGTACTGTTATACTCGGGAGACTACGCCTAACACAAATATTAGTGTTTTAAAATACTTAAATTGTATCACAGCAATTATATCATCAGTGAAAGTACCACTTGTGTGTGAAAAATGCAAACAACTAAAATTGTATTGAAGATTTCATCGTTGTGATATGTTTTACTGTTTTTAAACGCTAATATTTGTGTTTAGCGAAGTCTCCCGAGTACAATAGTACCCCCATGTGCAGGTTTTATGGTGTCCAAGAAAGTTACAGGGTTAAATATAGGGCTTGCGAGTCAAATTCTCTGGGCTTTCAGCCTGGGTTGTCGGACAGGTCCCTCAGATTGTAATTAATTAAATTACTTGATTATGTAAAAATATTATATCATTATATATATAATGTTTTAATTATACGATTAGTGGTGAGGTGAGGTGAGGTGAGGTGTCTAACAGGTTTGACAGTGACTGAAACAATAGATAGTGGATGGGTAGTCTGGAATGTGAGGGTATACGGGTGGAGTCCTTAATACCTTTAATTATGGCTTTTACTTGGTAAGATGACAGAAAACGTTGTCTATTAGGCCAAGTGGTGAGGATGTGATGTTGAATACCGGTGATATACAACTTAATGGTATTAAATGATAGTGTTAGATGAAGGTGGCAAAAAGAAATGAATGCAATCATTGTCTCCATGGAAAATTGGTCTGTGATATTAAAGTCCAGCAAGAATCTATTGAAAATATGAAAAGCCCTGCCATATGCCTTCCTGGTGTTATCAGAAAGACCAAGTTGGGAGAGTTGATGCCCGTGATAGAGCAGTTCTTTTAGTCCCAAACCATCTCCTGCCACTGCGGTACCGGAGTTGGTAACAGGGTAGCTGTTGGTATTGCTGCTCAGAACTCCTGAAACCGAGATCGTGATAAGTGATCAGCAGCGATATTCAGAACCCCAGGTTTGCAAGTTAAGAGAAAACTGTGTTTTGCAGCTAGCCACGTGAGAGTCCTCATAAATCGCATGATGGCCAGGGAAGCGGAACGTCCCTTGTTTACAATATGGCACGTTGCCATGTTGTCCGAGAAGCAACGCACCGTATTCTCAGACCAGCAAGCTCCCCACTTAACTGCTGCTGCCACAATTGGATAGAGCTCAAATAACGCTGATGTGTCCTTGAACTTGGGGATCTCAGTAATTTCCCCCGGCCATTTACCCCACATCCATTCATTGCCACAATTGCGGCAAATCCTGAAGTGGCCGTGCATCCGTCCAGACATACACAGACTTATCTGTCCATACCGGGATAAAAATGCTTTTTCCATTCCAATTTAGCAAAAAATCCCTCCACATGCGTAGGTAAGCGGTGGCATGTACATCTAACGTAATGCGGGAGGAATCAGATTGCAATAGGGGGAAATAAGCTTAGCAATCGGGATATGAACACTCTCCCCTGTGGAATAATTTTCATTGCGAAATTAAGTGAACCCAACAGGGATTGCAACTCCTTCCTATTACACGAACCACCTGCTAGGTAAAGGTCAATGGCTGCCAGGATGCGTTCAATCTTCTCCCCGGGGAGGCTAGCCTGCATATGCCCAGAGTCCAGCGCCACCCCCAAGAAGTTGATGATCGTACCGACCTTCAGTCTTTGTTGGTGAAATAGGTACTCCTAGTTGTGTGAACAGTCGTGTTATAGACAGGAAGCTACTCGGAGGTACCAGGTTACTTTCTGGTCAGGAAATCGTCCAGGTAATGGATAACGGTGAGGCATTTACAGATGTTAAGCAGCATCCAGCACAACGTCTCAGCAAAAATATCAAAAATCCTGGCGCTGCTCTTAGAACCAAACGTGAGACGCGTGAAAAAATAATATGAACTCTGCCACTTAACACCATGTAAATGCCACAGGGACGGATGGATAGGGAGTAACTTAAAAGCATTTACTATATCCGTTTTACTAAGCCGAGAGGATGGCAGTGACGGCATTATCTATGGTAGCATATTGGAGAGAAAATTCTTCTGATGGAATGAGTGAGTTAAGACTTGGGGTAGGTGATGCATGGGGAGCCGATAGGTCAAGAATTAACCTTTGTTTATTGGATGATTTATTAGTGACCAGTCCTATGGGGTTAGTTCTCCAAACTGCGAAAGGCGGGATAGTTAAAAGGGCCAATTAAGAATCCTTGGTCAATTTCTTTCTGAAGAAGTAGGTCAATTGTGTCGGGAGCTGCCTGGGCTGTAAATTTTTACATTCTAAGATTCCCGTAGGCATGTGAATAATACCTGTGTGAAACCCCAAAGTAAATCCTGCCACCAAAAATTCTACGAGATGTTGAGATGGGTGACCACACAATAACTCTTTCAGCAGGGAGATATTGAGAGACGATAAGTACTGCTTGGGATATAATTTATTGGGGCACATTACTTTAGAGTGAGCCCGGAAACATTGGGAGCAGACATAAAGTAGTCTGCAGGCACTGTATCCGCACGTGCCAGAGTCAAAATTGTTACATACTTGCGATTTTCCCAAAAACACTATATCACAGCCTAGTTTATCTTTCAGCACCATGCCTGTTCTCCCAGTGAGCATCACGTTTGTAGGGGAAAATAAGGCATTCACCTCTGGAGAGTTAGGGCACAGATTAGCCGTGTGGGAGTTGGATGAGCAAATGGCACAAATTGGGGTTTTGAGGCCCGCAAAGTGTCAACAAAAAAGCTCTGTATCAAGCACACCGCAATCAGCTTGATAATTGAACTGGGATAGAGCATCCGACGCCTTTGCGGAAAAGGCACGGTGGTAGTCGTAAAAAGACGTACCACCGTACTTGTGCCCCAAATCCACCAGCTTGTGGAGATAGAGGTACAATTCTTCTCTCCTATCTGGATATACAGAGCATATCACATCTCTGTAGATCCCGAAAGCCAACACAAATTTGGGTATAGATAGCTTGCGATTTAACCTAGGGTCCCTAGATTTCAACACAACCGACACATCCCCATATGCATAGGTTTTGTTTTCAAGGACATCTTGCGAGGCTAAAAGAAGTGATACCAGATTAATATCCTTCCCTTCCAAGATGTCCTTTTTAGTGTTTGCAGGCACCATATGTGCCGGATTAATAATATGTGGGTCTTTCAGACCGGTTGGAATATTACCCGGTAGGGGATCTAGGCGCACCATAGCGATCGGATTGCCCAATGCAGAAGGTGACCGTTGCTGGCTATCTGCATCCATCTTATCAAGTATATCTGTAATATGACCCAAAGAGGTCAGGACTGAAGACAAAACAGTATGGACTCTGGACCCTTCCTCCGCCCCCGAGTTATCAGTCTGAGTATTTAACAGTCTGTATAATTCGGCATTCCTAGCCGTAGCTGGGAAAGGAATGTTCCTCTTTCTTAGTTCGGCAGTGATCCTAGGAATGGTCCATGCCCTGAGTGATGCAGGGCTTGCGTTGTCGTCACCCGGGATGGAGTGACCGATCTAGCCAGTGTACTGGGGATGGACAAATCTAACCCACCTTCAGGTATTTCAGCGGCTTTGAGAGGCACTATTTATGATTTGGCTCGTGTGGGGTACGTTGCCATTGGCATTATAGCAGGGTGATGGCCTCTCCGTGACTCGTAATAGCATAAGATAGAATGGGGGTGACAAGTGAGGCCCTCTCTATGCAACTGAGCGAGGCGGCTAGCTATGAATTGGCCCGAGGGAATGCCGTACCTCAGAAATGAGGATGGATTTTGGCCTCGCGGGACCACTAACATAAGGCGTAGAAGGACAGAAAAACATGCCTAGAGGCTCCTATTGTGTATGCCAGTATATATGTACTAAGAAAAGGGTAGGTAGGGTGGGAGAATTAATCGAGAGAAAACATGACGTACCTGATGAGCAAATTGCAAGATAGTACGATAAGGTGATACAGGCGATCTGTAGTAACCTACGAGAGTAATTGTGAGTTTTTCAGGGTTATAAATATGTACCCCTCAATCCCCTGCTATCCCGATACCTACCAGTAATTATTCCAACAGTAGGAGACTGGAACCAAATACTCAAAATGAGCAAGGATGCCTATACCTAGTAATACAGAAAACACACATAAGGACCCAGGTCTTGCGTGACCATCAAAGTATAATTAATCATGATTACTGACCTATGACAAGTGACAAAGTTGGTAGAGTAGCAGCACACTGTGGAATGCTGTTGATACTTAAACATAAGAGGTCCATAATCATAAAAAATGCTAAACATTGCCCGTGAAAATCTGTCCTGTATATATTTGTGTCAGGGTACCTGTTGTCTCTACCTCAGAGGAGGTGAGATACTTAGACGTTCATCCTCTCAGAGCGGTTGACTCACTCTTTCCTCGCAGTTCTCTCGGCCGTTTACACGCCGGCCGCGATGGACCCGCTTCCTTTTATGACGCGGCGCTCAGTAGCCGACGTCATGACGACAATCCGTTCCGACCTGTCAATCAAGTCCCGACCACGAATCAGGACTCGTCGGGGGCGTGATTACCTATCTAGAACCAGGGTATAAAGTAGGGCTTTATGCATTTGCTCATTGCCCTGTCGTGGTTCTAGCTTGTCTAGTCACTCAGTGCTCTTGTTATCTATTTGTCTCTTTGTTTTTGACCCGGCTTGTTTGTTCTACCCTGCTTACCTCTATTACCCTTTGACTCGGCTTGTCTCTCGCTTATCTGCTCTCTCGTTCCCTCGACCTCGGCTTGTCTCTAGACCATTCTTTGCTTACTCCTTACGTTAGTCCGGCCATTCTAAGGTCCGGTATACGTACCTACCTCCTGTTTGTACTTTGCGTGTTGGATCCCTGTCCCGATCCTGACAATTTGATACTAATATGATGTACGTGCTAAATATTATTGAACTATCAAACAGAAAGTATACAGTAAGCCAAGGTATCATACTTGAAACCATCCTTCTGACCGCCGAATTTATTCCAGACATATATCCTAACAAGCATATATGTGCCACAAAGTATAGCTGTAATGTAAACACTGCTTTTTCTCTGAAAAGACAGTGTTCACAGCAAAAAGTCTGAAGGTAATGATTCTACTCACAAGAACAAATGCAATAAGCTGTAGTTGTTCTGGTGGCTCTAGTGTCCCTTTAAACTAAAGGAAGCCAACAATAAATGCATTTAGCTTTGATGACATAGGTGTGCTAAAGTTTAATTTCCGTGAAAGCAGACAGCAATAAATATTCCCAAACAATGATCATAGCAGCTAATAACATTATTTTGGTTGGGCATGCCAACACCCATTTGAAGTATAAAAAGAGTGAGTTTTTGTCTAGAAGATGTGAATCGCCTGTGTAGACTTAACGTGATCTCTACATCCTTACATCTCGTCTGCAAGAAGTAATATCATGTCTCATCACTCCATCCTTGGTACCTCTGGACACAAGCACTTCAGCTCCTGTTCAATGGCTTCTCCTAAACATGGCAGCTCGTACCACACATTATCTCACTCCTCCAAATCAGCAGCTCATGGTCATAAGACCCTGCATTGCTTTAGCAGCAGAAGTGCCCATAGTATGGGCTCCAGAGGAAACAAGATCTCAATGGGAAGCTGCCATTCTGGGAAAACTGGACACGGATCTGGACATGGATCTGGATATGGATATGGATCTGGTTTCAGTATTGGAGGTATTGGTTATGGATTTGGGGGATCTGGTTGCTCTGGAGGTATCAATCAAGTTACTGTGAACCAAGGTCTTCTGGCTCCTCTCAACCTGGAGATCGACCCAAGCATTCAGCGAGTGAGGACTGAAGAGAAGAATCAGATTAGAGGACTGAATGACAAATTTGCTTCTTTCATTGACAAGGTGAGATAATTTTAATGAACACATGGACTAAAGAAATAACTGAATTTGTAGTATGCAGATGTGCTATTCCTTCTTAAAATAGTTATGCAAAGGTTAAAAAAGGGTAAAGTTACTTAATTTTACACTTCTATAGCCATTTATGCTGATGGTTCAAACTGGTATCAGTCAGTGATTTTATGTCTAAATTTCAAGAGGTTATGAGACAACAAAATTAAACTATTTTCCAATTACATCAAAATAGTGTGCTTTCAGAAGTATTTTTGCTGCAGAAGCCAATGTCTACCAATACCAGCACTTTTATATATATATTTTTTAATGAATTAAATATTATATAATGCAATCCAAGTATGTGCAATGTAAGTACAGCTAGATCTACAATAAGTGTTAACTATTTCATTAGGGTTTTATCTAGATATGCTATTGAAGAACAAGCTACTAACTTCTGAATGTTTTGGAATAAAAGAAATGTCTAGAGGAGGGGTAGGCAACCATCAGCACTCCAGATGTTGTGGACTACATTACCTATAATGCTCTTACAGTCATAATGCTAGCAAAGCATCAGGGGAGATGTTTTCTACAACATCTAGAGAGCCAAATGATGCCTATCTCTGGTCTAGAGACTCGTATGGGTTACTACAATTTCTATTGCAGTCTAATAATATTATTAATAATACAAATATTATTTTCATTACATGCTGAAATAATTCATGCTTCTATGTCACTTGTAGTACAGTTTGCACATTTTCTAAGATATCATTAGACACCTTGTACTAAATATATATGGTTTCTAACAAAATGTATAAAATGATTTTCTTTCTAGGTTAGATTTTTGGAACAGCAGAATAAAATGCTGGAGACAAAGTGGTCCTTATTACAAGAACAGAGAAGTGCCCACTTTCAGATAGAACCACTGTTTGAGGCTTTTATTGGTAACCTCAGGAGACAGCTGGAGACTCTGGGATGTGAAAGAGAACGTCTGGACTCAGAAAGGAACAGTATGGAGCAATCTGTGGAAGAACTAAGGAGACGGTATGCTGCTATTTTGGATAGTTTTAATATAATAAATAAATATATTAAATTAATTCACTCGTACTGCAACACCATGGAGTTATTGAGATATATCATCATATATATCCAACACATCATTTGTCTAAAATTTTGCATGTGCTCTCTTAAAATGTATTTAAGAGCCCAGTCCACTTTAATATTATTAAGAAGAAAATGTAAACTTAAAAGTTCTTAATAAAAAGCACCCTGTATATTTAGAATTCTGTATGCTTGTTATTAATGTTTAACGTTCTAGATATGAAGAAGAAGTAAACAGACGCACTGCTGCAGAGAATGAGTTTGTTGGAATAAAGAGGGTGAGTGATATCATACATAAATTGTATCTATATGTAAATAAATAACAAATATAAACATATATCTATAATTTTACTGTTACTATGCATTCATCTCTTCTTCAGGATGTAGACGCAGCTTTTATGAATAGAGCGGAATTACAGGGAAAGGCTGATTCCCTGAATGAAGAGATCAATTTCTTGAGGACTCTGTATGATGCGGTAAATATAGTTTCACTTTTCTCTGTTGCTAATTTGGAAAGATTTAATATCCATGACATCAGTCATTTTACAAGGAATGCAAAACAAATATGAAGTATAGTTACAACCCCAAATATATCTAAGTATGTCAGATTAGAATGCCTTTATGTTAATAACGAAGTTATTATACGTGAGAAAATAGAGGATTTTACAACCTTGCCTCGTCTGTTCTTTGTATCCTTATAGGAAATAGCCCAGCTCCAGGCTCAGATCTCAGACACCTCAGTGGTTGTGTCCATGGATAACAGTCGGGATCTGGACCTGGATGGAATCATTGCTGAGGTCAGATCTCAATATGAGGACATTGCTAACAGGAGCAGAGCTGAGGCGGAGGCCACGTACCAGTCACGGGTGAGTCTATCCAATTCAAATCATACAGATCATTACCTATAACAAATGTTTCTTTACTAATTTTTCTTTTGCCTTTGGCAGTTTGAGGAGCTTCAGACAGCGGCAGGAAGAAATGGGAACAATCTGCAGAGCAGCAGAGATGAGATCTGTGAATTAAATCGTGCAATTCAGAGACTAAGAGGAGAAATCGACAATGTGAAAGCACAGGTAAAGCATGTTTTACTTCAAGTGAGTTAACCAGGTAATTAAAGAGATAAAATCAAATAAATTTAGATTCAGCAAAATCAGCACTTCAGTTGCTATTGTTAACGTTTCCCAACTGTATTCCTTTGAAACAGTTACTCTCAAAAACAGAAGTGTAACTACAAGTAATATATTAATGTATAAAAACATTTCAGCGCTCTGCACTTGAATCTGCAATAAATGAAGCTGAGGAACGTGGGGAATCTGCTGTCAGAGATGCCAAGAACAAGCTTTCTGAGTTGGAAGGTGCTCTACAGAAGGCCAAGCAGGACATGGCACGCCAACTACGAGAATACCAGGAGCTGATGAATGTGAAACTGGCTCTAGATATTGAGATTGCCACCTACAGGAAGATGCTGGAAGGAGAGGAGGGCAGGTGAGTGCAATATCCTACTGAGAATTTACTAGGTATTCATACAAACCGTACATTCATCAGGTTTCTAACTGTGGACCTACATCTCTATGTTCCTATATGTTCTCATCATTGAGTCTTTTAGCAGGTTACATTTTAGTAGCAATCTCTTAATCTCAACATCTCAGTTCTTCAATCTGCTCTTTATTGTTTTATTCTATAATAGTAATCTTCTGCATCAAGTCTTCATCTCGACAACAATGCACCTGTATCAGACATTATAGCAGTACTTTCACTTCCTTTGATTTTTAATACATATTTACTTATCCCCATAATAACAAATATGTGTTTGCGTGAAAGATGTGGAAATAGCAACAAGCATTAAAGGAGAACTAGAAATTAGAAAGACAAATATATGCTTTGACTGTTAGAGGTACTCCTGGCTATTTAGATTTATGCCCCCATTTCTAACTCAAATAAAAGAGTTTCACTTACCTTTAATCCCATTCCATGACATTCTTTCTAAGGCCGCCAGTCCATCCCTGTCTGAGATCATCATTAACGAATATCTTAACCAACATTCTGTAGACAAGCATTCAGGGCCTTCTGAGCACATAGATATAGATATCCCAACACTGTGCCAATCAGCATCTCTTCATAGAAATGCATTTTTCCAATACATCTTTATGGAGAGCATACAGCATCTTCACGCACAGCCTGAGGATTCTAAACATCGGCCTTGCCAGGCTTGCAGCTTCTAGATGAGCAATGTAAACTTTGCCTTTTCACAGACAAGGCAGTGTTTACATCGTAGAGACTGCAGTGAAGTCTCATGTCATCTAAACACTATATTGAGTTGCAGTTGTTCTGGTGCTTAGAGTGCCCATTTAAAAGGAAGTATTAAATGGTATCTGGATATTAATTATTGGTGCTACACCTCATGTTGTCTTTATTGAAAATATTTTTTTTTTTTAACAAAAGGAATATGCTTATTTTTGCTAATTTGTATTGGGTCATGTGACTGTCTACATTATACCCTTTATAAGTTATGGATATACTTATTGACAGACTCCCAATAAACATTTGGCACATACCAGCTGTTTTAACCTTTAGTACATAGTGGTTGCAAAAAATAACACGTATTACAGATGTAGTAACTCACTAAGGCTCTAAAATAAAAAAATATATATATACATTTTAAATAGAATTCCAAATGTTAAAGAGTTATAAATTTTAAATAAAATGCCATTACATTATTATCACTTATTATTCTGACGAAATGTGAGAAAGTAATTTAGTGCTAAACTAATACTTTTTATGTTTTGTTTTAGGTTGACTGCACATGACTCTGTTAATATATGTAAGTGAGGCAATATTTAAACAATTTAATTAAATGTTAACGAGGACATATGCATACATAGATTAAGCGTGTAACTCACTTGTTAATGTCACACTTTAAATTCTGAATAAGGTACACTGTCACTTTCCTCTTTCCAGTGTTAAATTGATCTATACATTGTTTTACACTGTAGGCAATGTTAGTAACAATTGCTGATTATCATGTAACACACAAACACGTGGTCACCCACACATACATATACAAATGTGCTTAGTAATACGCTTACTCTATATGTGTAACAGATCTTAAAGGGACACTCCAGGCACCCAGACCACTTCTGCTCATTGGAGTTGTCTGGGTGCCAACTCCCACTACTCTTAACCCTGCAACTGTAATTATTGCAGTTTTTTATAAACTGCAATAATTACATTGCAGGGTTTACTCCACCTCTAGTGGCTGTCTACTAGACAGCCAAGAGAGGGCACTTCCACGTTTATAGCAAAGATTTTCTTTGCTAGAGCATCGCTGGACATCCTCACGCTGTGTGAGGACTTCCAGCGTCGGTCAGTTGCCTATAGGAAAGCATTAGGTTTCCTCAGCCGGCGGGCGGGATCAGTCTCGCCCACCGGCTGACGCTATTACTGGGAGGAGCGACGCCGACCCGAAACCACCGCCGAGGGACATCGGCGGGGTCTCAGGTAAGTGACCTGAAGGGGTTTTCACCCCCTCAGCAACCTGGGGTGGGAGGTGGGAGGGAGAGGGGACCTGCAGTGCCAGGAAAATGGATTGTTTTCCTGGCACTGGAGTTTCCCTTTAACCCCTTAAGGACCAAACTTCGGGAATAAAAGGGAATCATGACATGTCACACATGTAAAATTTTAAGTACAATTCAGACTATAATAAAACAAATTTTAATAGTAATTTTAAGAACTCTGATTCTTCAAATTTTTTAAATTGAATGTTTTTTTTTTATTTGCAAATTGCCCCTTGTTATATATATTTCTCTCTATATTTCATATTTATCACAGACCTTAAATAGCTGCTTCTTTGGTTGAACATTTCAGTCCAGTCAAGTACAAATAGTTACCTTTCTTCATCCATGTTTTTCAGCAAATGTTTAACATTCTACATTCATGTCTTTCAGCTGTGCTACATTCTAGCACTGGAGGAAAATCCAGCTCAGGAGGAAAGTCCCATCGTACAAGTGATCATAAGGGAGGATTCAGTGCAAGCAGTGGGAGGGGCTTTAGCCACCTCTCCAAAAGCAAACATAGCTCTGACCACGGACACCACTGCTAAAGTAGAAGCTAGCCACGTCTCTACATATATTAGAGCAAAAGTGAAAGTATAGATTGTAGTGAAATAACTGGCACTATATATTATCAATCTGCTATATTGATCTGTTTGGTATTCACTATGCATAGATCATTCTCATTTGCAAACTCAAAATATTTCTATTCCCCATCTTTTCTTAGGATAATCCTCACTCATATGTTGTAAATATAAGCTTTACTACCTACCTGTACTGTTTCTCTTCAATAAAATGGTATTCATTCAACAATGCTTGACAACACTGTGTTTATTGTAAATTGTTTAAGAATTAACACATTATGGCATTATGTGTCATAGGAAGATTTATCTGAGGAGATAAAAAATTCTATACGATTAAATACTAGATTGTGGTGTTGCGCAAGACATCACGGCCTTGATTTAATATTTTTTAGATAAGCTTTTTAAAAGATTCAATATATTTTTATAAATTTTAATGATTTAATTTTTTAAACATATTTAGATTTTGTTTCCATTTATTAACTTTTACTATATGATGTAATTTTAATTATAAAATATTTAAAAAAAGTTTGCCAAAAAATATTAAATAATTTGTACAGCTTTTCTAAAATATTCAATAATTTGAACAGCTTATCTAAAAATATTAAATAAAGCCCTATACTAGAGATTATCACATCACACATTATTGTTTGAATAAATATGAATGGGCATTAGGACTATATAATAATTGTGTAAGCCTCAAAACATAGTGTTCATTCCTTGCACAGTATAAAAATACCCCTCTAGAATGCATGGCATGATTTATGCTAACAAAACGTTCATCCTTTATCTCACACTTTCTGTTAGTGCCTGTTGTAGTGGATTCTAAACTAATTTCAGGATTGTTCATGTTACATGTTTTTGCAAGATATACACAAAATGTATTAGTGAAACAAAAACAAGACTTACTTATTGTTTTTATTGTAAAAGTGCTGGTTTCATAGTTCAACAAAAATAAAAATATAGATGTCTTTCAAAAAACATATTCACTAAGTCACAATGGCCCTATCAAATGGTGTAAAAACATCCGGCTGCCTATCCAGCAATATTAAACTGAGGCCAAAATCCAGTGTGTAGTGAATAACCCGTCAGTTCTGAGCATTGCTTAACCCCTTAAGGACACATGACGTGTCTGACACGTCATGATTCCCTTTTATTCCAGAAGTTTGGTCCTTAAGGGGTTTTAAAGTGACACAGTTGCTGAAGGATATACGCACAAATGGTAAGTTTTACTGTCTGTGTTACTTAAAAAACAGATATAGAAAAAGAGATAGAGGTAGAAATGGTGTAATATTGTGAATGTGACAATGGCATTGGCAGTATGAATAATTACTCTTCTGTGAGACAATAAAGAAACCAATGTAGAACATGTGACTTTCATATGATTCCTGCCAAAGCACAGGTAGGAAAACCATTCCAGAACAAGTTTTTACGTTTTCCATTGGTCCTTCTTCTATAAAGAAAAATAACAGATAAAGTGCTTTTCTGTTAGTTTAAAAAGAAGCCACTCAGAAAAAGATTATAGAAAAAGTGGAGAGGAGAGTCAGCGCTAACGAATTATAAGAGGAAAAGGCAGCAATCCCAAACAAGGACTCCCTCACGTGTCCTTGAAAATAATTGGGGAGATAGCAAAAAAACAAAAGGATGGGGCTGTGCCACAGTACAAAAGTAAATAAATATAAGTCCTAGCTTGGATAAATTCCTGTATGTACAGAGTCCAGAAGATAGGAACTGTGATCTTTTGCTGGTCTCTGGGGCTGCGGGGTTCCGCTTCTTGTAGTGGTCAGGTATATAGGAGAGGGTGATTAGAGATGAGAGGAGATAATGTTGCAGTTCGTTCCAAGGGGTGCCAATACAGAGAAAATAGTAAAATTCCCACTCACATCCAATAGGGCTTAATCCAGCTCTGGTGTATATGGCTTGCAGCGATATAATCCCTGCTTATTGGATATGCAGTGAGTGTCCTCTTGGTGCAGTACTGTAGATCCAGGGGGAGATGAAAAGAATGGAGACAAAAATTGTGCAGTATGTTCCACAGTAGATAAAAGATAATAAAATATAGTAATAACACTCACATTTGATGGATCTTAAACTAGCTCTAGTGTGGTAGGCATACAGCGGTACAATCCCCGCCTCAGTTCTTTAAAGATAGTGGTATCAGGAGCCCAAAATGAAGATAATAAAAACAGCAATAGTGCTCTCGATAAAATATTACTGGTATATAAAATATAATAAAATATACTCACAATATATATAGCAGGCTGACTGCTCTATGACAACAGCCAAGGTGGTGTGATCCCCACCTAGGATTCTTTGGAGTAATGAAGAAAATTAAAATGCCAGGTTGTAGTAAAAAATAAAAATGCTAATAAAAGATGATGGTACAGAAAAGTAAATGGACCAAAATCTGTTTATTAACAATTTAAAAAGCACTATACAATAAATTGTTTATTAATTTAAAAAGCAGGATACAATATTGTATCCTGCTTTTTAAAGTGTTAATAAACAGATTTTGGTCCTTTTTACTTTTCTGTATCATCATCTTTTATTCGCATTTTTATTTTTTAAAAATATTTTGTGTTTCTTCCATTTGCGAATAATCGCTCCAACTGTTGCCACTTTCTGACCAAGCTGCTTGGCGATGGTCTTGTAACCCATTCCAGCCTTGTGTAGGTCTACAATCTTGTCCCTGACATCCTTGTACAGCTCTGTGGTCTTGGCCATGGTGAAGAGTTTGGAATTTGGTTTGGTTGCTTCTGTTGGACAGGTGTCTTTTATACAGGTAACAAGCTGTGATTGGGAGCACTCCCTTTAAGAGAGTGCTCCTAATCTCAGCTCGTTACCTGTATAAAAAACACCTGGGAGCCAGAAATCTTGCTGATTGATAGGGGATCAAATACTTATTTCACTTGTTGACATGCATCAATTCATAACTTTTATGACATGCATATTTCTGGATTTTTGTTGTTGTTGTTGTTCTGTCTCTCACTGTTAAAATACACCTACTATTAAAATTATAGACTGATCATTTCTTTGTCAGTAAACAAACGTTTAAAACCAGCAGGGAATCAAATATTTTTTTTCCCTCACTGTGGTTAAAATTAAAGATTTTTTGTTGCAACTCTTCAAATATTTAAACTTAAAGATCATGGATTGTTAACCCCCGGAAACATTTCTGTTTCATATCGGCCTTATATACTTATGTCAAAAATCTATTTGGCAATCCATATTTTGATGGCAATGAAGGTCTGTATCTCCAGGCATTGGAGGAGTGAGGAAATCCCTAGTATATCTGAAATCATATATCAAATCAACCATCAAGGGTTAATGGAAAAAGCTATATATCTCAATAGTAGCATTACAAAATGCAATATAATTTGGTCTAATTGGTTTGAATATTATAGCACTAGATGTCAGTCCTAAGTAGACTTTTTAGGCACTTGGATTTACGGCACTTGGATTTAATTCTAAAGCTTTTTTTTTTCCCGCTTTTAAAAATATATGATTTTTATACCATCGACTCGACCCGGTCTGGCCCTACTTCTCGAACCTAACTTCACCTGATAGAACAGCGATAAAGGAACTGTCATAGTGCTCCATTCCTTGCCCCTCAGAAGCATCCCCAGCTTTGGTCTTATTATTTTTGTACTCTTTATTATTATTTTTTTCGAGCTAGCTTTGTCTAAATATATCTCAGTCACGGATCTCATTAGACAGCAGAGGTAACAATTTTAAACAAATGTCAATTTAAGCACTGCACGAAATCTATATATGTTTGTTATAGTTTTTATTTTTTGCTTTGATGTGACCTAGCGGGTCTTTTTAATGTCTGTGTAGTAGGCTCTTATTTATTAATGGTAACTTTTTTCATATGATAATATACACCTACTGATGTATGGTATTTAGATGTATAACGCGACAAGTATTATCTTTTCATGTTACTTGAAATTCTTTATTTTTTGGTTTCGGTCATTGATGGTGTTTATGTGCTATCAAGTATAAAATAAAAAAGATAAAAAATACAAATTATCTTTTGTTATGTTCCATAAAGGACAAATGTCACCAAACGATTCTGTATTATAATAATCCTTTCACCAAGATTTTTGCTGGAACATTTTTGTGTGATCACACCTTCTTCCCTTATGCCATGGACTTTAGTTTCTGCCCAGCCAAAGTTTTCTGCCCAAGGCCTTGAAGTACCCTATGAAGCAGACACTAAACAAGATAAAAGTTCATAGTGTACCAAAGTTTATTATAGGAAACACATCTTCTATACACTGGGGGAATACTGGGTGTAAGCTGTAGTTGCCAATAGAAAGCAAATACATTTATTACAAAGGAAGTTTTCTTTAACTGAAGGAATGTGTTCAATGTGGCTCAAACTCAGGGCTCGAGTTATGCAGGATCGCGTGGGAACGGCGTTCCTACACTTTTGTCCACAGCAGGAACGCCGTTCCCATTAGTAGTCCTGCAGGCAGTGCCGGCGCGTCCACAAGCAGCCCAAGCAGCCGCTTTTGGGTGCACCGGCCCGGGGGGTGCTAGATTGGAGTGACCGGCAGGAGGTAGGCACACAGCGCTCCCTCCTACCAGTCACTCTATGTAGCGTGGCTGAGCGGAGCAGTGCGCATCGCGGTCCGCGGTACAGGAACTTCTGAAAGCTCCCAACGCTACAAAGAGAGGTATGAGACACACCAGGGACCAAGGGGGGAGGGGGGAGAGAGGGACACTAAGGGACGGGGGCTGGAGGGTGGTAAGGAAGAACACTATGGGAGGGGGGCGGGGAAGAAGAACACTATGGGATGGGGTGAAGAACACTATGGAACAGGGGATGGTAGAAGAATACTATGGGACAGGGGATGGGGAAGAAGATTATGGGACAGGGGAGGGGGAAGAACATTATTGGAAAGGGGAGAGGGGAAGAACATTATGGGACAGGGGAGGGGGGGAAGAACATTATGGGACAGTGGAGGGGGGAAGAACATTATTGGACAGGGGAGGGGGCAAGAACATTATGGGACAGGGAAGGGGAAAGAACATTATGGGATGGGGGAGGAGAACATTATGATCTTGGGTGAGTTCCCACACTTTTTTCCCCCAGGACTTGACCCCTGCTCAAACTAGTTACAAGAAATGTCCTTGAACAGCAGAGAAGGATTTTCAACCCTTAATTTTTTTTTAAAGAAAACACTTTATTTTTCAGAGTATAGGATGCAATTTTTAGCCCAAATTTGTATTTAAACTGATCCTTTCTCACTCCCCCAAAGAGCAGTCCCACACAACGAATACCTTGCACACATTTACAGCATCCAACATATGTCCACACTGTATCCACTGTGCACACACTGCATCCCTTACACATACTGCATTCATTATGGACACACTGCATTCACTATACACACACTTCCTCCAACACTTACATTTGCACAGTGCATCCCCCAGATTAGAAAAAATTGCATCCATACCTTTAGTGTATGAAACAAATCTTTCAGCCATACGCATGCACCTTGGGTTGGACAGGATTTGAAACCAACAACTAGTCTCTTTGGTCTTCACTAGTGATGTACCGAACTGTCCGCCGGCGAACAGTTCCCGGCGAACTTAGCGTGTTCGCGTTCGCCACGGCGGGCGGACACATGCGCAGTTCGATCCAACCCCTATTCATCATCATTGGACAAACTTTGACCCTGTGCCTCTCGGTCAGCAGACACATTCCAGCCAATCAGCAGCACTCCCTCCCTTACACACCCTCCAACCTCCCTCCCAGCATCCATTTTCGATTCATTCTGAAGCTGCATGCTTAGTGAGAGGAGGGAAAGTTTAGCTGCTGCTGATTAGATAGGGAAATTGATAGCTAGGCTAGGGTATTCAGTGTCCACTACAATCCTGAAGGACTCATCTGATCTCTGCTGTCAGGACAGCACCCCAAAAAGCCCTTTTTAGGGCTATAACATCAGGCTGCTTTTTTTTTTTTTTTTTCCTGTGTAATGTAATTGCAGGTGCCTGCCTGCCATCTTCTGTGTGAGGTTCACATTGGATACTGTGCCTACTTGCCCAGTGCCACCACTCATATCTGTTTTTACAATAGGTTAAGCTTTACATTTAAAATAAATAATTTTTTTCCACTGTAATAGAAGAGCAGTTGCCTGCCTGCCAGCTTCTGTGTCAGGTTGGATGCCTTGCCCATTTGCACAGTCAGTGCCACCACTCATATCTGTTTTAACAATAGGTTAAGCTTTACATTTAAAATAAATAAAAAAAATCACTGTAATAGAAGAGCAGTTGCCTGCCTGCCAGCTTCTGTGTTAGGTTGGATGCCTTGCCCATTTGCACAGTCAGTGCCACCACTCATATCTGTTTTAACAATAGGTTAAGCTTTACATTTAAAAGAAATAATTTTTTTTCACTGTAATAGAAGAGCAGTTGCCTGCCTGCCAGCTTCTGTGTCAGGTTGGATGCCTTGCCCATTTGCACAGTCAGTGCCACCACTCATATCTGTTTTAACAATAGGTTAAGCTTTACATTTAAAAGAAATAATTTTTTTTCACTGTAATAGAAGAGCAGTTGCCTGCCTGCCAGCTTCTGTGTCAGGTTGGATGCCTTGCCCATTTGCACAGTCAGTGCCACCACTCATATCTGTTTTAACAATAGGTTAAGCTTTACATTTAAAATAAATCATTTTTTTTTCACTGTAATAGAAGAGCAGTTGCCTGCCTGCCAGCTTCTGTGTCAGGTTGGATGCCTTGCCCATTTGCACAGTCAGTGCCACCACTCATATCTGTTTTAACAATAGGTTAAGCTTTACATTTAAAATAAATAATTTTTTTTCACTGTAATAGAAGAGCAGTTGCCTGCCTGCCAGCTTCTGTGTCAGGTTGGATGCCTTGCCCATTTGCACAGTCAGTGCCACCACTCATATCTGTTTTAACAATAGGTTAAGCTTTACATTTAAAATAAATAATTTTTTTCACTGTAATAGAAGAGCAGTTGCCTGCCTGCCAGCTTCTGTGTCAGGTTGGATGCCTTGCCCATTTGCACAGTCAGTGCCACCACTCATATCTGTTTTTAAAATAGGTTAAGCTTTAGATTTAAAATAAATAATTTTTTTTCACTGTAATAGAAGAGCAGTTAGTTGTCTGCAAGCGTCTGGGTGTCAGGCCTACTTCAGCGTGTGCTCTGCAGACCTGTGCCAGCGTGCTTTGACAGTTGCCAATCATATCTGGTGTCTCTTTAGCGTGCTTTTACAAAGAAAAAAGGTTTCCAGTGTAAGCTAATAGCAGCCAGTCAGTGTCCTTCAAGCGGCTCTGTCAGGCCTTCCTTCAGCGTGTGCCCTGCACAAACCTGCCAGCGTACTTTGACAGTTGCCACTCATATCTGGTGTCTCTATAGCGTGCTTTTACAAAGAAAAAAAGTGTCCAGTGTAAGCTAATAGCAGCCAGTCAGTGTCCTTCAAGCGGCTCTGTCAGGCCTTCCTTCAGCGTGTGCTCTGCAGACCTGTGCCAGCGTGCTTTGACAGTTGCCAATCATATCTGGTGTCTCTATAGCGTGCTTTTACAAAGAAAAAAGGTCTCTAGTGTAAGCTAATAGCAGCCAGTCAGTGTCCTTCAAGCGGCTCTGTCAGTCCTTCCTTCAGCGTGTGCTCTGCAGACCTGTGCCAGCGTGCTTTGACAGTTGCCAATCATATCTGGTGTCTCTATAGCGTGCTTTTACAAAGAAAAAAGGTTTCTAGTGTAAGCTAATAGCAGCCAGTCAGTGTCCTTCAAGCGGCTCTGTCAGTCCTTCCTTCAGCGTGTGCTCTCCAGAACTGTTCCAGTGCACATTGCCAATCATATCTGGTGTCTCTATAGCGTGCTTTTACAAAGAAAAAAGGTTTCTAGTGTAATCTAATAGCAGCCAGTCAGTGTCCTTCAAGCGGCTCTGTCAGGCCTTCCTTCAGCGTGTGCCCTGCACATCCCTGCCAGCGTACTTTGACAGTTGCCACTCATATCTGGTGTCTCTATAGCGTGCTTTTAAAACCAAATTTTTTTTTTCACTGTTATAGATTGAATAGCAGTTACTTGTCTTCAAGCGGGTGTGTCAGGCTTACAGTGTGTGCTCTGCAGAACTGTTCAAGTGCACATTGCCAATCATATCTGGTGTCTCTATAGCGTGCTTTTACAAAGAAAAAAGGTTTCTAGTGTAAGCTAATAGCAGCCAGTCAGTGTCCTTCAAGCGGCTCTGTCAGTCCTTCCTTCAGCGTGTGCTCTCCAGAACTGTTCCAGTGCACATTGCCAATCATATCTGGTGTCTCTATAGCGTGCTTTTAAAACCAAATTTTTTTTTTTACTGTTATAGATTGAATAGCAGTTACTTGTCTTCAAGCGGGTGTGTCAGGCCTACAGTGTGTGCTCTGCAGAACTGTTCAAGTGCACATTGCCAATCATATCTGGGGTCTCTATAGCGTGCTTTTACAAAGAAAAAAGGTCTCTAGTGTAAGCTAATAGCAGCCAGTCAGTGTCCTTCAAGCGGCTCTGTCAGTCCTTCCTTCAGCGTGTGCTCTCCAGAACTGTTCCAGTGCACATTGCCAATCCTATTTGGTGTCTCTATAGCGTGCTTTTAAAACCAAATTTTTTTTTTCACTGTTATAGATTGAATAGCAGTTACTTGTCTTCAAGCGGGTGTGTCAGGCCTACAGTGTGTGCTCTGCAGAACTGTTCAAGTGCACATTGCCAATCATATCTGGTGTCTCTATAGCGTGCTTTTACAAAGAAAAAAGGTTTCTAGTGTAAGCTAATAGCAGCCAGTCAGTGTTAATCAAGCGTCTCTGTCAGTCCTTCCTTCAGCGTGTGCTCTGCAGAACTGTTACAGTTCACATTGCCAATCATATCTGGTCTCACAGTAGCTTGCACGCATAGTACCACTAATCCCAAAAAAAATGACAGGCAGAGGCAGGCCACCCCGCAGGGGCCGTCGTGGTTGTGGTGCTGTGATTCCCTTTTGCCCTAGAATAATGCCCAGTTTTCAGAAGCCACGTACCCTGAACTTGAAAAGTTCTGAGGACATAGTTGACTGGCTAACACAGGACACCCAATCTTGTACAGCCTCCGCTCGGAACCTTGACGCACCATCCTCCTCCAGCTTAGCTTCAGGCACCTCTCAAGATACCACTCACCTGCCTGCTGCCACCACCAAAACTAGCACCACAGCCGCTTTACTTGGTATGTCAGAGGAGTTATTCACACACCCGTTTGAAGAAATGAGTGATGCGCAACCATTATTGCTAGAGGATGTAGATAACAGGGATATGTCCAGCTTTTACCATACAATCTGGTTGAGTCTGAGGCGTTCAAAAAATTTGTAGCTATTGGGACACCGCAGTGGAAGGTACCCGGACGGAATTTCTTTTCACAAAAGGCAATCCCCAACTTGTACTCGATTGTGCAAAAGGAAGTCATGGCATGTCTGGCACACAGTGTTGGGGCAAGGGTCCATCTGACCACTGATACCTGGTCTGCAAAGCATGGTCAGGGCAGGTATATCACCTACACTGCGCATTGGGTAAACCTGCTGACGGCTGACAAGCAAGGAATGCGTGGCATTGCAGAGGAGTTGGTGACACCGCCACGAATTGCAGGCAGTCCTGCTGCCACCTCCTCTACTCCTCCTACTCCATCCTCTTCCATAACCTCCTCGGCTGAGTCCTCTTGTGCTGCTGCATCTTGCTCCACATCAACGGCACCCCCCCAGCTCCCCAGGTACTATTCCACATCCCGGATACGGCAGTGTCACACCGTCTTGGGTTTGACTTGCTTGAAAGCAGAGAATCACACCGGACAAGCACTCCTGTCCGCCCTGAACGCACAGGTGGAAAAGTGGCTGACTCCGCAGCAACTGGATATCGGCAAAGTGGTGTGTGACAACGGAAAAAATTTGATAGCGGCATTGAAGTTGGGCAAGTTGACACATGTGCCGTGCATGGCACATGTGTGTAATCTGATCGTACAACGCTTTGTGCATAAGTACACAGGCTTACAGGACGTCCTGAAGCAGGCCAGGAAGGTGTGTGGCCATTTCAGGCGTTCCTACATGGCCATGGCTCACTTTGCCGATATCCAGCGGCGAAACAACATGCCAGTGAGGCGCTTGATTTGCGACAGCCCTACACGTTGGAATTCAACACTCCTAATGTTCGACCGCCTGCTCCAACAAGAAAAAGCTGTTAATGAATATTTGTATGACCGGGGTGCTAGGACAGCCTCTGGGGAGCTGGGAATTTTTTTGCCACGTTACTGGACGCTCATGCGCAATGCCTGTAGGCTCATGCGTCCTTTTGAGGAGGTGACAAACCTAGTCAGTCGCAACGAAGGCACCATCAGCGACATCATACCATTTGTTTTCTTCCTGGAGCGTGCCCTGCGAAGAGTGCTGGATCAGGCTGTAGATGAGCGTGAAGAGGAAGAGGAAGAGTTGTGGTCACCATCACCACCAGAAACAGCCTTATCAGCATCGCTTGCTGGACCTGCGGCAACGCTGGAAGAGGATTGTGAGGAAGAGGAGTCAGAGGAGGATTGTAGCTTTGAGGAGGAGGAGGAGGAGCAAGACCAAACACAACAGGCATCCCAGGGTGCTCGTTGTCACCTATCTGGTACCCGTGGTGTTGTACGTGGCTGGGGGGAAGAACATACCTTCAATGACATCAGTGAGGAGGAGGAACGGGAAATGAGTAGCTCGGCATCCAACCTTGTGCAAATGGGGTCTTTCATGCTGTCCTGCCTGTTGAGGGACCCTCGTATAAAAAGGCTGAAGGAGAACGACCTGTACTGGGTGTCCACGCTACTAGACCCCCGGTATAAGCAGAAAGTGGCGGAAATGTTACCGAATTACAACAAGTCGGAAAGGATGCAGCATTTGCAAAATAAATTAAAAAGTATGCTTTACACAGCGTATAAGGGTGATATCACAGCACAACGGGAATCTAACAGGGGGAGAGGTGGAAGTCATCCTCCTCCTCCTCCTCCTCCCACGACCACGCCGGCAAGGACAGGACGCTTTAAAGACGTGTTGTTGATGGAGGACATGCGGACCTTTTTAAGTCCTATGCATCGCCACAGCCCTTCGGGATCCACCCTCAGAGAGCGACTCGACCGACAGGTAGCAGACTACCTCGCCTTAACTGCAGATATCGACACTCTGACGAGCGATGAACCCCTTGACTACTGGGTGTGCAGGCTTGACCTGTGGCCTGAGCTATCCCAATTTGCGATAGAACTTCTGGCCTGCCCCGCTTCAAGTGTCCTGTCAGAAAGGACCTTCAGTGCAGCAGGAGGTATTGTCACTGAGAAGAGAAGTCGCCTAGGTCAAAAAAGTCTAGATTACCTCACCTTTATTAAGATGAATGAGGGATGGATCCCGAAGGGACTGACACTGGGCGATACATTCGATTAAAAAAGGCCTGATGAGATGAGCTGCCTTGGGCTAAAAATGGTCCACACGCTACTGTATTTTAGCTCTGAATGACGTTTGACTTGTGTGACTTATCCGCCACCAACTAGGGTTCAAGCCGCCATGTTTTAGGGCACTTTCTGCCTGTGAAACAAACATCAATTTTTCTGGCCGCTGCTACAGCAGCGGCTGCAACAGCAGCGGCTGCAACAATACCAAATTTTTCAGGCATGTGTACATGCCTAATTTTTAGGCCCACTGGTGCAGCACTGTGGCTTCAAAAACCAAACCAAAAAAAAATCCTCCAAGATGGCACCAATATACCAGTGGTCTAAGCATCTTCCCACCTTGGCCTAAAAAGGGGAGGTGATTCAACAATTAAAAATCTCTGCCATTTACACGTCCACTGATAGGAGACGCGGAAGGTATTAAACTGATATGAACAATACTAAACTCACCACTCCTATCTGGTGGCACATTAGCTTGCCCGCGCAGTGCCCCAAATTTCAAGTAAGAGGACCGACCAAGCATCTTCTTCCATCTCCCTGTCACATAAATCAATGCCATATCCATAGAAATTGTAGAGAATATCCAGGATAGTTTTACAGGGCCAAATCATGTCGCCTGTTGAAAGAGGTGACCTTGCTCGTGTCCCAGGTGTGCGGTTCCTAAAATGGCTGCCATATACATGTCCTCTGATAGGAGACGCGGAAGGTATTAAACTGATATGAACAATACTAAACTCACCACTCCTATCTGGTGGCACATTAGCTTGCCCGCGCAGTGCCCCAAATTTCAAGTAAGAGGACCGACCAAGCATCTTCTTCCATCTCCCTGTTACATAAATCAGTGCCATATCCATAGAAATTGTAGAGAATATCCAGGATAGTTTTACAGGGCCAAATCATGTCGCCTGTTGAAAGAGGTGACCTTGCTCGGGTCCCAGGTGTGCGGTTCCTAAAATGGCTGCCATATACATGTCCTCTGATAGGAGACGCGGAAGGTATTAAACTGATATGAACAATACTAAACTCACCACTCCTATCTGGTGGCACATTAGCTTGCCCGCGCAGTGCCCCAAATTTCAAATAAGAGGACCGACCAAGCATCTTCTTCCATCTCCCTGTTACATAAATCAATGCCATATCCATAGAAATTGTAGAGAATAT
Organism: Pelobates fuscus; assembly: GCF_036172605.1. Lineage (NCBI taxonomy): Eukaryota > Metazoa > Chordata > Amphibia > Anura > Pelobatidae > Pelobates > Pelobates fuscus. The sequence continues at coordinate 419,477,274 of NC_086317.1, forward strand.
CCAGGATAGTTTTACAGGGCCAAATCATGTTGCCTGTTGAAAGAGGTGACCTTGCTCGGGTCACAGGTGTGCGGTTCCTAAAATGGCTGCCATATACATGTCCTCTGATAGGAGACGCGGAAGGTATTAAACTGATATGAACAATACTAAACTCACCACTCCTATCTGGTGGCACATTAGCTTGCCCGCGCAGTGCCCCAAATTTCAAGTAAGAGGACTGACCAAGCATCTTCTTCCATCTCCCTGTTACATAAATCAATGCCATATCCATAGAAATTGTAGAGAATATCCAGGATAGTTTTACAGGGCCAAATCATGTCGCCTGTTGAACGAGGTGACCTTTCTCGGGTCCCAGGTGTGCGGTTCCTAAAATGGCTGCCATATACACGTCCACTGATAGGAGACGCGGAAGGTATTAAACTGATATGAACAATACTCCACTCCTATCAGTAGGTCCGTCCCATTGTGATTTATGCCCCCCACCCACCGCGCAGGGATGGGGGCCGGGGGGGAGGAAAGTAGGCCCCCCCATTGTGATTTATGGCCCCCACCCACCGCGCAGGGGTGGGGGCCGAGGGGGGGAGGACAGTAGGTCGCCCCATTGTGATTTATGGCCCCCACCCACCGCGCAGGGGTTGGGGAAGACAGTAGCTCCCCCCAGTGTGTATCATGGGCTTTGAGGACAGGTGTCAATCCATACCTGCCAAGTGACCCTATGTAGGGGTAACAGTCCCTATTCTGCTCTGTGTCAGTGTGTATCATGGTCTCTGTGGACGGGGAACAGTCTCTATTCTGCTCTGTGTCAGTGTGTATCATGGTCTCTGTGGATGGGGAACAGTCTCTATTCTGCTCTGTGTCAGTGTGTATCATGGACTCTGTGGACAGGGAACAGTCTCTATTCTGCTCTGTGTCAGTGTGTATCATGGTCTCTGTGGACGGGGAACAGTCTCTATTCTGCTCTGTGTCAGTGTGTATCATGGTCTCTGTGGACGGGGAACAGTCGACGGGGAACAGTCTCTATTCTGCTCTGTGTCAGTGTGTATCATGGACTCTGTGGACAGGGAACAGTCTCTATTCTGCTCTGTGTCAGTGTGTATCATGGTCTCTGTGGACAGGGAACAGTCTCTATTCTGCTCTGTGTCAGTGTGTATCAGGGGTTTTGAGGACAGGTGTCAATCCATATCTGCCAAGTGACCCTATGTAGGGGGAACAGTCCCTATTCTGCTCTGTGTCAGTGTGTATCAGGGGTTTTGAGGACAGGTGTCATCCATATCTGCCAAGTGACCCTATGTAGGAGGAACAGTCCCTATTCTGCTCTGTGTCAGTGTGTATCAGGGGTTTTGAGGACAGGTGTCAATCCATATCTGCCAAGTGACCCTATGTAGGGGGAACAGTCCCTATTCTGCTCTGTGTCAGTGTGTATCAGGGATTTGACTATCTTTATTCAGATTCAAAAATGACAATTCCAGGAAAAATTTAACAAACATTTACAAGAACATGTTATGCACATCATAGAAACAACGTAAACCTCTTTAAAGCCACAAACTTAAGACAAAAAATACGTACACACAATGTGTAAGGGTTTGAAAGAATATTCTGAATCCTTACATGTTTACTTTATTGTTTGTTTGATTTTTGTGAACCATATATAAACTACAAGCAGCGTGAAAACTATAAAAACTCAAGTGGCCATGCTGATCAAATTAAATAGTATGCTTTACACAGCGTATAAGGGTGATGTCACAGCACAACGGGAATGTAACAGGGGAAGAGGTGAAAGTCATCCTCCCCCTCCCACGACCCCGCCATATCTGCCAAGTGACCCTATGTAGGGGTAACAGTCTCTATTCTGCTCTGTGTCAGTGTGTATCATGGTCTCTGAGGACGGGGAACAGTCTCTATTCTGCTCTATGTCAGTGTGTATCAGGGCAGGGCTTTGAGGACAGGTGTCAATGTTAGGTGATTTCTGCCCTTTATGGATTAAAAGCATCAACTGTGCAATTTTCCATGGGAGTTTTGCCATGGATCCCCCTCCGGCATGCCACAGTCCAGGTGTTAGTCCCCTTGAAACAACTTTTCCATCACTTTTGTGGCCAGAAAGAGTCCCTGTTGGTTTTAAAATTCGCCTGCCCATTGAAGTCAATGGCGGTTCGCACGGTTCGCCGGTTCGCGAACATTTGCGGAAGTTCGCGTTCGCCGTTCGCGAACCGAAAATTTCGGGTCCGCGACAACACTAGTCTTCACTGCTTCATTCTCTGCACATAAACAGGGAAAACTATAGAGAATAACTGTTGGGTTTAAAACAGTCTCCAAAATAATAACATAGCTGAAGGATCTTGTCATATACTAAAGCTAGGGATGACATTTTTCATTTTTCTTTACATATACTTCATTTAAAACAAATCTATTTTCTTTCAAAACTTGATGAAAGGATCATTATCCCTTTAAGGACACAGCTTCACAAATAAAAGTGAATCATAAAAGAAAATTTCTGTCATGTGTACTTAAGGGGTTAACTTTTAAAATGTTTTGAGGTTACAGTTGTTTATTCAGGGATTAAATTAGAAAACATGGCAGATTGCAGGTTCTATCTGAGTAACTAGATGTCTTGCATTGCATGTCTTATCAGACCACGGCTCCCATTGTAAACGTTCATTAAAACATTAAAGAAAATAATGAAAACATTAATGAGATTGTTCAATGAGTAAAGTTTTATTGCAGAGACACATTACAGATAAGAAACAAGTGCTTATTGTATTTAAACAATATAAAGACAATTAAACAGAAAGGACGTTGCATAATATGTTTGAACTACAAGAAAATTAAGCAATGAATGCACCTTAAAATCAAAATTAGTGGTTTCACTAAAATCTATGCTTTCATTTTAATAATAATAATAACAAAGTATTTAACCAGGAAAGGCACATTCAGATTACTATAGTTTTCAAGTACGTCCTGGGGATGTTACCTTAGCCTTACATCCAGGGTTTGTTACTATTACCCAATTTAATGGTACTCATTTTATCTACCTCGGAAGGATGAAGGGCTGAGTCAACCCTGCTGGGTTGAACAGATTCTACTGATGATGCATTAGCCCACTGAGCTATCTCACTGGCAATATGTATCAGGGTTATTCACTAAAGTGTGATTTTTTATTTTTTTTGGGGGGGGGGGGGGGAATTAAAAGTGAATTCAAAGATCATTTCAAATTTTAGATTACAAAAAAATAGATAAATCCAAATCATAGTTGAGAAAATTTAAAATTTAGTCTTTTTTGGTTAAACATTTTAAACTCAAATTTATTGAATAACCCTGAAGTGCTTCTATTGAACTTTAGCAGTGGTGTCCGTGGCCAGAGCTGTGTCTGCTTTTCGAGACGCTTGCGCTGGATCCTCCCCTGTGATGTTGGCCACTAGTACCGTGGGACTTCTCTCCTGAGCTGTGCTTTCCTCCAGTGCTGGAGTGAAGTACGGCTGAAACACAATAATGCTGCAAGTTATTATCCAAATAGAAATGACAACATTACAAATACCTAACAACTTAATAACTATTGATAATACTGTCTGTATCAATAGAAATAAATGTTTGGAGAGATTTTGTCAGAGAAGCAATGCAGCAAATAAAATGTACATTAAGATAAGCACTCATATAACCAGTGTGTTTGTAAGGTTTTTATTTTGTTCTAAGATTCAATGTTCTCAAGTATTGTATCACTTACATATATTAACTGAATCATGAGCAGTCAACCTGAAATAAAACATAAACACATTATTTTAGTATTGGATAATTATCTCTCTAATTAGCTAACAGGAGCGAATACTTGTAATAACATTTCCAATGTGGTTGTTTTATCCTGCAGTCCATGCACCAGTTCAGAGAAGGGCTACTAAACTGGTCCATGGATTGCAGGATAAAACTTACCAGGAAAGGATACTGGATCTTAACATGTATTGCTTGGAGGAAAGACGAGACAGGGGGATATGATAGAAACATTTAAATACATAAAGGGAATCAACACAGTAAAGGAGGAGACTATATTTAAAAGAAGAAAAACTACCACAACAAGAGGACATAGTCTTAAATTAGAGGGACAAAGGTTTAAAAATAATATCAGGAAGTATTGCTCTACTGAGAGGGTAGTGGATGCATGGAATAGCCTTCCAGCTGAAGTGGCAGAGTTTAACTCAGTAAAGGAGTTTAAGCATGTGTGGGATAGGCATAAGGCTATCCTAGATGTACGATAAGACTAGATGGGCCGAATGGTTCTTATCTGCCGTCACATTCTATGTTTCTATGTTGTCCCTTTATACACAAGGCCATTTTAATGGGGCACCGTGTTATAGTTCAAATTAATTATAACTTTTTAAAACAATATTTCTTCACATTCTCTTTTTCTCTTAATAAAAACCCACTCGATATGAGTTTCTGCTCTATCATCTTTTATAAAGAAAATACACATGGTTCATAAAATGTGTTATTCTTTTTCACTTTGACATCATTTTAAACCTTTTCCTCTCTATTACATAATGGCTCAGAGATAATTAAATAACATGATAACTATAGAGATAGCATCACTACGGTATGCCTGGATCATGCACAATACTTTAACATCCTTGATAATGTTCTAAAATACAAGGAGCAGAAAAACGTATTTCCTCCCTTGTGCTATGGGTCCAAGCTCTAAAACTTTCTAGCACACGCATGGTGATCATCGGGAAACTCCTCAGACTCTGTGAGCTCTTTCTGGTTGCTAACTTGTAGATGTCAGCGATGATACCATAATTGAGGAGTGATGAACAAGGAAGTTCAATTGTCAATGCAAAAGGAATGTCTTTTTTTTTTTTTATAAATTACATTTCACTAGTCAGTGCAGGGATCTTAAATTGCTCCAGCTAAAATTAATAATATCAGGTATTAATAGACACTTTTGGCATAAGGGTATTAAGCCTTGCTCACACTGACAGAACACAATGAAATAAATAGAACATTAATTCCTTAGAATGCAGCATGGCATAAAATATCTTGCATCAGTGAAATCAACCCACTGTCATACACGGATAATTAATTTGTTAAGGACTCAGTAACTCACCTGCCCTCCTCTCCTTCCAGCATCTTCCTGTAGGTGGCGATCTCAATATCCAAAGCCAGTTTCACATTCATCAGCTCCTGGTATTCTCGCAGTTGGCGAGCCATGTCCTGCTTGGCCTTCTGTAGAGCACCTTCCAGCTCGGACAGTTTGTTCTTGGCATCTCTGACAGCAGATTCTCCACGTTCCTCAGCTTCATTTATTGCTGATTCAAGTGCAGAGCGCTAATAAACCATTTAATATTCCAATAAGTTACTTGCTTTTTTAATAGTTTTTTCCAATAATCATAATTAAAAACTATTCAATATGGCTCTGCCTTATATGTAATTAAATATATATGGGTTTCAGTTAGTTATGCTTTATTAGTACCTTAGTAACTCATGTGTCCCCTAGTTTTACCTGAGCCTTGACACTGTCAATCTCTCCCTTAATTCTTTGAATTGCTCGGTTCAGCTCACAGATCTCATCTCGGCTGCTCTGCAGATTATTTCCATTTCTTCCTGCAGCTGTACGAAGCTCCTCAAACTGCCCAAAAAGTGAAACATATAATGTGCATTGGTTTTACGCAACTCTGTGAATAATAATCTGCATATTATTCACTTGACGTTTGTGCTTCAATCGACTCACCCGTGACTGGTACATGGCCTCTGCCTCAGCTCTGCTCCTGTTAGCAATGTCCTCATATTGAGATCTGACCTCAGCAATGATTCCATCCAGGTCCAGATCCCGACTGTTATCCATGGACACAACCACTGAGGTGTCTGAGATCTGAGCCTGGAGCTGGGAAATTTCCTAGAAAGTTAAAAAGCAGATAAAGTGTTTTTATGGAACTTCTCAAATATGCAAGTCTTAGTCGAAAATAAAATCTTATAAATAAATTCCAGATATGAAATATATGAAAATATATTTACCGCATCATACAGAGTCCTCAAGAAGTTGATCTCATCAGTCAGGGAATCAGCCTTTCCTTGTAACTCAGCTCTGTTCATAAAAGCTGCGTCTACATCCTGAAGTAAGGAAATATATACATTAAGGGGACTGCTACTGTTCTATAATGATTTATTCATTTACATTTTAGAAATCTATAGAGTTTCCTTTTTACCCTTTTTAGTCCAACAAACTCATTTTCTGCCGCGGTGCGTCTGTTCCCTTCTTCTTCATACCTAGAATATTAAATATTAATAAATTTATGAAGAATTGCTACAAAGCAGAAACCTTTCTTCTTAAATGGAATTCAGTTTTAATGAAATGTTTTGCTAGTGTACATGTTAAAAGGTCAATCTGGTTATTTATTAAAAAGAGTATTCAAACTAAATTTCAATTTTAAGGTCAAACAGCTGAACTGGTCAACTATACGTCAACAATACTATAAGTCAACTATACTTTCACTTAGGCTACTCTGACCTTAAATTTGAAATTCACTTTGATGTCACTTTGCAGTCTCACGTTAGCAAGTAAACCTGTAGGTATCCTTGGCAACTATGTTTTATTGTAGCACTGACAGTGCAAATAGTCTTTTTGGAAATTTCCTCAGGTTATGTCATATTGTTCTCTAGCAGTCTCTCAAAAACAGCGATGGCAGACATTGCACTGAGCACACTGTTAGCCGTTTCAGGCAATTGTTGCTGACCAAAGTTGGACAGGCTAATGCAGTGATTTACTTCCACATTAACCAAGCTGTAGAATAGAGCATTTTAGTTAAAAGTTAAAATATTTAAATCTCTTTAGTTTGGAAAAATGGTGTCTCAGAGGGGTTATGATAACATTATACAAATATATTTGGGGCCAGTATAAACCATTATCTGGAAATCTATTCATAAACAGAGCTTTACATAGGACACGCATTTAGGCTGGAAGAAAGGAGATTTCATCTAAGGCAAGGAAAAGTGTTTTTTTCCCACAATAAGAATGTGGGATTCCCTGCATGAAGATGTGGGTTTATCAGAGTCCATACAGATGTTTCAGCAGCAATTTGATAAATACTTCAGCAACATAATATCAAGGGATATCATTTCTAATTAGTGGGGTAATAGCTGATTGATCCAAGGAGAAATCTGACTGCCATTTTGGGGTCAAGAAGGAATTTTGTTTCCCAATTTGTTGCAAAACTGAAAGCGCTTCAGACTTGGTGTTTTGCCTTCTTTTGGATCAACAGCAAAAACATATGTGAAAAAAGCAGAACTTGATGGGCGGAAGTCTTTTTTTTTTTCTTTAAAATTGTTTGCTTTAAATCCACTACAATAAATTACAGTGGTTATATATGTATATATATATATATATATATATATATATATATATATATATATATATATATATAGTGCCCCTTTAGAAAATATTTTTTTCATTTTTACCAGTGAAATAATATACTAGAGATTATACAGAAAAATTAGTTTCTGGGTAAATGCATTAATAGAGCTATATAAATTGATTGTTTAAAAATCAAACAAACAAAAAACAACATACCTTCTCCTTAGTTCTTCCACAGATTGTTCCATGCTGTTCCTTTCTCCTTCTAGACGTTCTCTCTCACATCCCAGGTTTCCCAGCTGTCTCCTAAGGTTACTGATAAAAGCTTCAAACAGGGGTTCAATTTGATAATGGGCAGTTTTTTGTTCTTGTAAGAGAGCCCACTTAGTCTCCAACATTTTATTTTGTTGTTCCAGAAATCGCACCTAAGGTTAAATTAGAAAGTTTATTGGAAATAATTTCATGACTTATTTTATTTTAATTTAGCTTTCTTGAATATCACATTTTATAAAGAAGTTATAGAATTTAAATATGTCAATATATATATATATAAAAAAAATATATATATACATGCAAATCAAAACACTTAAAATGAACATGTACTATAAAGTATTACTGCTTCAATATTCAGAGGTGTAGAAAATATAACTGCTATGGTATTAGCCATGAACAAACAAACATACAATTCTTATAATTGTCCGTGGAGCAAATTTACTAGAACTCAATCTTAGAAGACATTAAGAAACATGAGTGAAGACAGATTAGGTTGATGTTAGAATCAACATTTACAATAAATAATATTTAAAAGCCATATCCATGGAACCTCATGCAGCAAGCAAAGATTGAAATTTCCTCTGTTCATCTCATAGGACATGTCATGAGAGGATAAGAGTGATCCAAGAGAAGAGCTTTGGCTTTTCGAAAGATGTGTAGTAAAATAAATATATTGTATCTTCTGCTGGTTAGATGTTTCTCTCTAGTCTACTTATAATGTAAAATAATCTCACCTTGTCAATAAAAGAAGCAAATTTGTCATTCAGACCCCTGATTTGATTTCTTTCATCAGTCCTCACTCTCTGGATGCTTGGGTCAATCTCCAAGTTGAGAGGGGCCAGAAGACCTTGGTTTACAGTAACTGGGGTGATGCCTCCAGAGCATGCTGTTCCCACAAATCCATAGCCAATACCTCCATGTCCAGATCCATGTCCATTTTTCCCAGAATAAAAACTTCCCAGTGAGCTCTTGTGTCCTTTGGAACCCATACCACAGGCACTTCTGCTGCTAAAGAAATTTATTGACTTCTTACCATCATTTGCAGAGTTGGAGGAGTGAGAAAATGTGTGCTGTGAGCTCCCATGTTTAGGTGAAGCTATTGAACAGGAGCTGAAGTGCTTGTGTCCAGAGATCCCAAGGATGGAGTGATGAGACATGTTGATTCTTCTCACAGAGGAGATGTAAAGACAAGATACCAGGTACAGTCTGCACTGCAGAGTCACACATTCTGGGCACAAACTGGCTGCTTTTATATTTCACATGGGTGTTAACACACTCACCTATAAATAGCATCATTGTCTGCTATAAGCATTTATTGTGACTATTATTACTTTCCGATTTCATAGAAGTAACGCATCAAGCATCAACATATCTACAACATCAAAGCAAAAATCATTTACTGTAAGCTTCTAATAGTTTAAAGTGTTTTAACTGAATGTGAGCCATGGACCTCATGCAGTATTTCTGTCTTAACATAAGTATAATCAAATATAAATGCTACCATGGTTAAACAAAAAGATTAAAAAGTCGTCCTGTCTGGTACAAATATCATTAGACTAAGTTTTGAATGTCAAACAAAAACATTAACATTAAAAGTTCAGAATGACATGTAACTTTGTAAACAGCCCAGCTGTAAGGCAGTCAGGAATGACCAGTTTGGGTTATGTAGATCATGATTAGATAAATGGACACTGAGAAAAGTTGGATCAGAAAACACTTAAGTCAATAAAAACAAATATATGTAATGTAAACATTTGGCCCAAAGTAAAGAAACGGCTTTAACTGTCAGAAACTGAAGTGGCAAGCTACATAGCTATGTAGGCTACATTCGTTCAATACATTATTGAACCTATTTATGCTAATAAATTGCAGGAAAGAGAATAGTGCAATAGATACCTAAAATGATAATAGGTGCCCCTCTAAGCATCATAAACTCAACAACTCATGTAATGGTCATAGGGTCAAGAGTTTTAAGAGTATTTCCCCATGGATTGTGTCAATATACTGGTATTTAGATTTTTCCAGCACCTAGACTTGGCCCTCTGCTACGAGTTGTCTAATACAGAATTGAATGTCCGTATTTGCTATTTTCCTTTGGTCTGCAATGCTAGGCTGGAAGCACTGGACAAACTCCCTCCTTAGCTTATTATTGTTCAATTAGCTACTGCTAAAATCCAATTACACATAATCTAAGCTGGAGTACAGTTGATGGGCTTGCAGTTAGGACAACAGGGATATATTTTGAAATAATACTATGAGTATTTTATATAAAATGATACATTACTAGTAATTTGTCATTCATATTTACTATCCACACTCCTATAGGACACAGTACATAGGAGGAAATTATAGAAAACTTAAAGAATTAATTTTAGAACATCTATATATATATATATATATATATATATATATATATATATATATATATATATATATATATATATATATATATATATATATGTATTTATTTATTTATTTATTTTTTAAATATAATAAACATACAGTCCTCCTACATTGGAATTAAAAATCAATTCCAGTTTAGTAGGAATAGAACAGGCATATTGGAAGGGAGTAATCAACTAAAATAAAATGGATAAATTGGTTAACAACTTTACAACCACATGGTTTAAATATAGAAATAGATTGACATTGTTTTTTGGATAAATGAATTTGGGGAATGTAAGCTTTTTTGGTTTGTTATTTCATCACAATTACAATAGTATAATATTCATATTAATAAGAATAAAATTAACATTTGTATATGCCCAGAGTTGCTTACAATTACTTAACATCTTTGAAAGATGTGACTCCAGATTTCAGAGAGACCAGTGTATTTTGTCCAAGTGGATGGAATTTGGTGACATATCTTAGAAAACAATTCTATCTATTTATATATGTCTTACCACTATTTATTGTATACTTGGACTTTATATAATTTGATTAATTATTTGCCAGCTATTATAGGATAATAACATAACCCCCACTTTTATGTGGATGGGTTTTATTTCTAAGGACGCTTGATATCCTGACCATGTAACATCACATGGGGAAGTAGTTGGGAATGAGAAGTGTAAAGCAGTGCACGATGCAATGGCAAGTAATGCATGTTAATAGATTGCAATGTCATACGGCATGTTACAGGTCAAGTGGGATGGAGCACTTTGGTAGGGATATGAATACACCTATTTAGCATACTCCTACCTTGCAGTAGAGATGGAGCATTATGTTTACGTATGTGTGAATTTATTTTTCTGTTATATGTTTTCATTACTTAAATAAGTGGTGCTCATTTAGTGATATTGACCTGAGATATTTTATTCTATCTGAATTTATAGCCATGTATGCAATTTGTGTTTTCTACGTTTACATTTTTTTAGTTTGTTTCAGTTTTAGATGTCTTTTTCTTGGCAAAATTTTAATAACTTGAACATTACATGATGTCATTATTGAAATCATATTATTGTGGTAAAGAGTAATGCAAAACAAATTTACAAATAATTGTTGTGAATTTGTTTACCGGACAAATATAATTGTATCAAACTTTCCTTATTTCTAAATATTAAGACTTATTTCAAGCTACAATGAGAATTATTTTGAGTCATGCATGGTAATTTTATTTATTTAAATTTGCAGCATGTAATATTCGTCCACATATAATTTTATAAATAATTTTAATATTTCCATATCTCCTTCTTAAATACCATTCTAACAGGAGAGCAGATCACAAAACAAGCCGGAGTCAGGGAACCAGAGAGTAACTTAGTCAGTTTATCCAAGGTCAGAGGCAGGCAGCAAAGAATGTGGAACTATCAGCAAGCTGGGTCAAATACAGAATATTCAGAAAAGTAGCCCCAAGGAATCGCACGCACCGAATCAGGCAAAGAACTGGCAACACACAAGTGGAATCCAGGGTTTTAAAAAGGCCAGACCCAAAACCAAAACTTACCTTAATGATTATGTGTGGGAAATTATGTGAATTGCAAATCAAAAGTGAATAAGAAGAAGAAACTCCTAGCAGTCCATGAGAGAAAAGCTAATGGCATACAGATGCCACCGGACACATGAGTTCCAACAGCACCCCTCCCTTTGAGGACAGACCTTCTGGCAGGAATCACTAAGTTTAGAAGGAAATATTGCATGGAACAGATGTACTATGGAAGAGGAGAAGACCTCATTGTGAGGAACCAAGGACCTTTCCTCAGGACCTTACCTGTTACAATGAAGCAAATAAAAAACCACACCCCTCGAGAAACTAGAATCAACAATGGTTTAAAATCAAACTCCTCTTGACTCTCAAAAATAACAGAAGCAGGAAGTAGAAAAATAGAGGGCTATTTGTGTTACACAAAAGTGGTTTGGATAAAGACATGTAAATGGTGTTTAGAATACGAAGATATAACAAGGAGCCAGTTTGTGCATAGGACCTCTGAGATGAATGTTTTTAGTGGCAAGCCAAACTCAACCCCCTACATGGGAAGTAGGAGCAGCTGCACAACTCTTATCTGCATGCTTCTTCTGGAACCAAAGTGTTTTGAGAAATATGTGAACCTGTGCCCATGTAGAATGGATGTCCTCAAGATGTTGATCCAAGCCTGGTTACCTTATTCCATAAAAGAGCCAAGTAGAGCAACTAGACTATAGCCACAGCAAACAATGAATTGAGTTTATATAGTAGAGGTATGCACCGCATTGTGGTGGGCAAATTGCACCACAGAGCTATTATCCTGCTGGTCAGAGCTGAAAAACTGAAGATATTGTTCAACAAACTGTTTTGTGTGCTCTGCTGCTCTGTTGGTTTGAGGGTGAAAGGTTGATGAGAATGATAACTTAACATCCATTTCATAGCAGGACTTTTTCCAGATTTTTAAAAAAACAAAAAAAACAATAGCAATTTGTCTTAGAGAGGGCATCATCCTTAACATCATTGGAACCAGGTCTATATGTTATAATGTAGTGGAACCTGGACAGGAATATAGTCCACCTGTCTAGGATTAAGTCTTTTGGCCTCACTAAGGGAACTTAAGGTTGTTGTGGTCAGTCAAATGGTAATGGGAACAACAGTACCCTCCAATAAATGTCTCTACAGTGACAGTTCTGGCATGTGCACAAGCCGCGCCAGGGGCGCCTCACTGGCCCAGAATGCGCTGCAATGTAGAGTCAAGATGGGTAAATATAGGAGCACAAGTAAAGGCTGTTTTACTTGTTTCAAAAACAGTGTGTGCAAGTGAAGTCCACTCCTTGGGACCATTTTTAGTTAAAGCTATGAGGGGAGCTACTATCTTGGAATAATCATGTACAAATTTCTATGACAGTTTGAAAAGCCTAAAAATAGTTTTTAACCAACTTGGTTGTGGCCAGTATAAAATTGCAGACAGCTTAGTGGGGTCAATTTCAGAACCTTGAGCAGAGATATTAAACCAAAAATGGTAGCGTTCTGTTCTAACATGCACTTTTTTAGCGTACAAGTGTGTTTCTCTAAGTTTCTGTAAAGCCAGGGCCATGTGTTTGTGATGTGTTGAAATTTCTGGAGAATGAACTAGGATGTCATCCAGTTATGCAATTAAAACTGTTGAAGATTTTCATGAAACACATCATTAATGAATTCCTGGAACACAGCAGGGACATTGCACAAACTATAGGGCATCATCAAATACGCAAATTACCTTAACGGGTGTTAAATACATGTTTCCATTCTTGCCACTCTTTAATACGGAGCAAATAATATGCCCAATGCAGGTCCAGTTTGGAACCTTTAACTCAATCAAATAATTCTGATATTAAAGGCATAGGTCTTAGGATACCTCAAGTAACCCTTAATAGGGAATGCATGGGGTGGGCGGCAGTACTGTAGAATGGTTGTGTATTACAAAAGCAAATACAAAAATGCACAATGTGCTCAAACTCCCAATACTCCTGGGCACCAGCAATGACTATAATACACATCAGCCCAATCATTCTATATCACCACTATTAGATTATTCCATTTGGAACAATCTACATAATAGTGGTGATATTACTGGTTCAAGGGTTTTATAAAAGAGTGCAGTGTAGCCATCTGGGCCAGGAGATTTTCCATTCTTCAAGTTGTTAATTACTTTCTTTATTTCTTTAATAGTTATATCCTTATTTAATTCAACAAGTTTTTCAGGTTTAATAAAAGGGAGTGAAATGTTATACTCTGGGTGGAGGGTATAAAATTGGGAACCGGCAGACCCACAGATGAAAACTTATAATAGCCAAAAATAAAAAGCTGTCTGACATGTGAAGATTAACCCCTTAAGGACCGCTGACGGTTCAGGACCGTCAGCGGTAAAACGTGCGTTTGGACCGCTGACGGTCCTGAACCGTCATAACGGTTTTGGGCAACTTACCTGATCGCCGTCGGTCCCACGGCGGCGATCAGCTCTCCTCCCGGTCCAGGGGGACTGCCTGTCTGACCGGGCAGTCCCCCCTCGGCAGATCAGGACCCCACGGCCATGTGATCACTCGATCACATGACCGCAATAGGGGTCTTTGTATCTGCCTGCAGGGGGACTGTCTGTGCTGACAGGCAGTCTCCATGCAAGTGAAAAATCATAAAATAAAGTGTTAAACAAAAAAATCAGTGTAAAAAAAATTATAATATGTGTATATATATATGATATATATATACATGTATTATATCTATATATACCTATATATAATATATGTATATATATCATATATATAATGCCACACTAAGTGTATTTTTATATTTATATATACGTATATTAATATAAAAATACACTTATATTTAAATTACACACGAATATATACAATATATATAATAACTATATATATGGTATATATATAAAATACAAATAATATGTTAATAAAAATAAATAACAAAAAATAAAAATAATTTTTAATAATTAAAAAAAAAATTATATATATATATTCAATTTTATTCTAACAGTATTTTGATATTGATATATATATATATTTATATCAAAATACACTTAGAATGTAATGATATATATATCTATGTATAAATAAATAAATAAAAATAATACGAAATATACATATGTCCACATACAAAATTACATTAATAATTTCATAAATATACACGTAGACGTCAAATATATAAATATGTATATATATTAAAATTCTACGTGCATATTTATGTAATATTTTTACCTAATTAAGTAATTTTAATGATTGCAATTTGAGGGACCTGCCTGCCAACCCAGGCCAAAAGTCCAGATAATTTAATTTGCTAGCACTGTGCTTAACCCTGTAACTTTCTATGACACCCTAAATCCTGTACATGGGGGTACTGTTTTACTCGGGAGACTTCGCTGAACACAAATATTAGTGTTTCAAAACAGTAAAACATATCACAGCGATGATATTGTCAGTGAAAGTGAAGTTTTTTGCATTTTTCACACACAAACAGCTCTTTCACTGAGGATATTATTGCTGTGATATATTTTACTGTTCTGATACACTAATATTTGTGTTCAGCGAAGTCTCCTGAGTATAACAGTACCCCACATGTAGAGGTTTTATAGTGTTTGTGAAAGTTACAGGGTCAAATATAAGGCTTGATTTTACTTTTTTTTTTTTATTGAAATTTGTCAGATTGGTTAGGTTGCCTTTGAGAGCGTATGGTAGCCAAGGAATGAGAATTAGCCCCATGATGGCATACCATTTGCAAAAGAAGACAACCCAAGGTATTGCAAATGGGGTATGTTCAGCCTTTTTTAGTAGCCACTTAGTCACAAACACCGGCCAAAGTTAGCGTTTTTTGCATTTTTAAAACACAAACAAATATAAATGCTAACTTTGGCCAGTGTTTGTGACTAGGTGGCTACTAAAAAAGACTGGACATACCCCATTTTAAATACCCTGGGTTGTCTACTTTAAAAAATATGTACATGTTAGGTGTGTTTCGGGGATTTATGACAGATAACGGTGTAACAATGTTACTATTGATACATTTAAAATATATATATATTGAAACAGCAATTTCCTACTTGTATTTATAGGCCTATAATTTGCAAAAAAAAGCAATAAAGCAGGTAAACACTGGGTGTTTTTAAACTCGGGACAAAATTTTTAATCTATTTAGCAGTTTTTTTCATTAGCTTTTGTAGATAAGTAAAAGATTTTTCAAGTAAAAGTCCAAAAACATGTTTTTTGTTTTTTTTTTTCACCATATTTTATTATTTTTTTTAAATACAATATATGACATAATATAAATACTGGTATGTAAAGAAAGCCCTTCTTGTCGTGAAAAAAACAATATATAACTTGTATGGGAACCGTAAATGAGAGAGCGGAAAATTACAGCTAAACACAAACACCACAAAAGTGTTAAAACTGCTCTGGTCCTTAACGTACAAACATCGCAAAAACAGGCCGGTCCTGAAGGGGTTAAGGCCATGTCGCTTTTAGTTGATAACATAAAAACAAAAACAAATGTGAGATGTTCCCCTTGTAGTTCAACAAAAGAAACTCTTTAGTTAAAATATGGCCGGATGGTCCCTATTTTTCTTTTTACGTAAAATTGTTTAATCTATTCTCCATTGAGAGCTAGTTTTATAGGCTAGGCTGTTCTTAATTTTAACATAGATCGGTAATAATGGACCTATGTTAGAATTTGTAAAATTAATTAAGTTTACTGAGTCAGTAAAAAGAATTGATTCTAGAGTAACTATTATATACTTTAGAATAAAAAGTAAAAAAAAAAATTCTTTGGGATGTTCTACCCTTCAAATGACGAAAAGATCATAAGTATTTAAGATATACTGCTACTATTCGCATCTCGTCTTTTTCATTTATCATCGTATTCCAGTCTCCACCTACAGGGAGTGCAGAATTATTAGGCAAATGAGTATTTTGACCACATCATCCTCTTTATGCATGTTGTCTTACTCCAAGCTGTATAGGCTCGAAAGCCTACTACCAATTAAGCATATTAGGTGATGTGCATCTCTGTAATGAGAAGGGGTGTGGTCTAATGACATCAACACCCTATATCAGGTGTGCATAATTATTAGGCAACTTCCTTTCCTTTGGCAAAATGGGTCAAAAGAAGGACTTGACAGGCTCAGAAAAGTCAAAAATAGTGAGATATCTTGCAGAGGAATGCAGCACTCTTAAAATTGCAAAGCTTCTGAAGCGTGATCATTGAACAATCAAGCGTTTCATTCAAAATAGTCAACAGGGTCGCAAGAAGCGTGTGGAAAAACCAAGGCGCAAAATAACTGCCCATGAACTGAGAAAAGTCAAGCGTGCAGCTGCCAAGATGCCACTTGCCACCAGTTTGGCCATATTTCAGAGCTGCAACATCACTGGAGTGCCCAAAAGCACAAGGTGTGCAATACTCAGAGACATGGCCAAGGTAAGAAAGGCTGAAAGACGACCACCACTGAACAAGACACACAAGCTGAAACGTCAAGACTGGGCCAAGAAATATCTCAAGACTGATTTTTCTAAGGTTTTATGGACTGATGAAATGAGAGTGAGTCTTGATGGGCCAGATGGATGGGCCCGTGGCTGGATTGGTAAAGGGCAGAGAGCTCCAGTCCGACTCAGACGCCAGCAAGGTGGAGGTGGAGTACTGGTTTGGGCTGGTATAATCAAAGATGAGCTTGTGGGGCCATTTCGGGTTGAGGATGGAGTCAAGCTCAACTCCCAGTCCTACTGCCAGTTTCTGGAAGACACCTTCTTCAAGCAGTGGTACAGGAAGAAGTCTGCATCCTTCAAGAAAAACATGATTTTCATGCAGGACAATGCTCCATCACACGCGTCCAAGTACTCCACAGCGTGGCTGGCAATAAAGGGTATAAAAGAAGAAAATCTAATGACATGGCCTCCTTGTTCACCTGATCTGAACCCCATTGAGAACCTGTGGTCCATCATCAAATGTGAGATTTACAAGGAGGGAAAACAGTACACCTCTCTGAACAGTGTCTGGGAGGCTGTGGTTGCTTCTGCACGCAATGTTGATGGTGAACAGATCAAAACACTGACAGAATCCATGGATGGCAGGCTTTTGAGTGTCTTTGCAAAGAAAGGTGGCTATATTGGTCACTGATTTGTTTTTGTTTTGTTTTTGAATGTCAGAAATGTATATTTGTGAATGTTGATATGTTATATTGGTTTCACTGGTAAAAATAAATAATTGAACTGGGTATATATTTGTTTTTTGGTAAGTTGCCTAATAATTATGCACAGTAATAGTCACCTGCACACACAGATATCCCCCTAAAATAGCTAAAACTAAAAACAAACTAAAAACTACTTCCAAAAATATTCAGCTTTGATATTAATGAGTTTTTTTGGGTTCATTGAGAACATGGTTGTTGTTCAATAATAAAATTAATCCTCAAAAATACAACTTGCCTAATAATTCTGCACTCCCTGTATAAGGAGGTTACATTTTTTTATTTTGTCTATTTTAATAAAAAAATATTTTTGTAGAATAGAATCTTTTTGAAAAAGTAAGATTTTACTATATCTAGGGTGAACAGGGAGAACCAGGTGGGCTAGATGTTTGTTTTAACACTCTTGACCCTATAGTGTTAAAACCAACATCTAGCCCACCTGGACCCCCTTTCCTCCCTAGATATAGTAAAATCTTACTTGTATTCAAGTCTGTAGCTGCTGCCTCTGCCACAGTCTGCCTCTGACCTGCCCCTGTCTGCTGACATCATCAGAAGTGGTAGTCTCAGCCAAATACAATGTTTCCACATTGGATTGGCTGAGACTGTCAAGGAGGCAGATCAGGGGCAGAGTCAGCACAAGTCAAACATAGCAATGATCAATCAGCACTTCCTCATAGAAATGAATTGAATCAATGCATCTCTATGAGGAAAGTACAGTGTTCAGGAATACATGTTTGTGTTCATGACCCTCTATTGATCCATTAAACAACATACATAAACCACATATCTGAAAAAAAAAAAAACATAAATACATATGTTATATATACGATACTCCGCCATTGACATTATCTATCGGGCGATGTCCTTCAAATACACACACCCAAAACATTACTAGATTCAGGGATATTCAGTTACTGGTGGTGATAGCAACAAGAGGTTTAGTTAAAAAGTGAAACTGAATCATTGATAGTGAATCAAAAATAAGTAAATATGAGGGGTGTGGCCAGCCGTGCAACTGAGCAGACGTGTTTGCAGGGAGCTCCTGCTAAACACACTGAAAATACCCCCAAAAAGCCACGAAAAACCCTATAACCAAGACAGTGGTGACACTGAACCCCCCAAGAGAGAGATGGGGCGCAAGCACTGCAAATTACTGACATCGGAGGCTTCTAAACTTACAGATATCAGAAGGTAATTCGATAGGCCGCAGCAGACAGTGCAGCCTAAGATGGCGCCTGCAAGCCCTCGAGGATCCAGTGAGTCAGAGACGTCCCCAGATGAAGAGGGATCGATGACAACACGGGCCCTCAGCAGAGTTTATCAGAGAGAGGACTCCGACTCAGACACGTCGCCCTCCACCAAGGGGGACATTAAAAGGCTCCTGCTTGAGCTCTGTGGGGTCTGGAAGAAGGACCTAGACGGGGTGCATGGAGAGATGGGCGGCATCATGGCCAGATTGGGAGCAGTCGAGACAAGAGAGGAGGAAAGGGACAACAACCTCACAGAGACCCGAGCTCACATAGCGGATCTCCCAACAGCTCCAGCACCTCACCTGGGCCGTCACTACCATTGAGGCTAGGCACCGAAAGAAAAACATATGTATAAGAGGGGTGCCCGAGACGGTGTGACCGGAGTCAGTACTAGAGTTTGCCAATAAAATTGCCGCTGTGCTGGAGGTGAGAGGAGAGGGAGGGCTGCCGCCAGTGTTCTCTGTGTTCCACATACAGAAGGCCACAACAGCCCCTGTGGACACCCCCAGGGACATCATTGCGGTCACCCGGAGCCCGGCAGTGAAGACAGCGATGCTGACCAGCTCACGGAGCACACCCCTCATAGCTGTGGAAAACTGCCAAGTGAGAATCTTCAACAACCTACCTTTCACTGTCCTGCTGGAGAGACGCAGATTCATGCCAGTCACCAAACTCCTCAGAGACCACGGAGTCAGGTATAGGTGGGGCGCGTCGGGTACCCTGGTGGTACCACACGGAGACGCAGTGTTGACGCTGTCCGCGGCGGAGGATCCGGCGGCCTTTCTAGAGAAGCTCCAATTACCACGGCCGTCGCCCGCTGCGCCCATGGAGCACAGGACTTTACCAACCGTCAATCACACCACCGAGAGGGAAGAAAACCCTGGCACAGCGATGGCAAAACGGCGACCAATACATCAGCGCCCTCCATAGGTCAGGTAACCCTGAAGGGAGGCAGCTGCTAAGAAAACTGACAGGCCAGAGCAGAGGCCCAAATAAGACTTAAGCCCGGCTGTGCAACAAGAGACTAACTTTAATTTTTGTTTTTTCCCCTCTTCTCCTTTTTTTTTCATTTTTTTTGGGGGGAGGGGGATCTTACTATTTTGATGCTCCCACGGCTGTCCTAATTATTTCATATCTGCAGAGAGACACTTTTACTAAGTGTGTAATACTAGCATGCACTGTTGACTAGAATTTTATTTATGTGACAACCCCATAAGAGTTACTTACCTATTCTACTGCAATTATTATTCTACTATTCTTATACAAAATGCATTGGAGCTACATATGAGTGCTGTTAACATGTCTACCTTAACACCACATGAGCTACTAATGTGTTCTACCACTATGTTTACTTAAATATTATAAAAGTTACCTACATGTTTTAGCAATTTCTTTCTTCAGTAGTGGGGAAGGTGATGGAAACCATGTTAAAGGATAGGATTGTTAAACATCTCAAATGACATGGCTTTCAAGATCAGAGTGTCAGGATTACTTATGATCCAGCACGTAGAATTGTGGAACACAGGTGACTGATAGGTAGCGTATTAACGGGCCTTAGAATGGCCAGACTAAAGTTCCAAAGAATAGTCAGGAATAGCCAAGGTCAGGGGACACAGAAAGGGAAACAACGATAAAGGAAAGCCAGAGATCAGGGATGCCAGAAAACAGGGAAGTCAAAATCAATGCCAAAGTCAAATAACAAGAATAACCAGAATCAATAATGTGCTCTCGGACAACCACTAGGGAAACCACGACAGGGCAATGAGTGTCAGGCATAATGAGGTTTAGATACCTGTTCAAATCTTATAATTGGCCAAAATCGGTCCTTGACCCCAAAAGGTGCGATCCCGGCGCGTGCGTGACATCACGCACGCGCTGACGTCGTCAATCACCTGAGTGGACGTGTAGGTATATTTTGCCATGGATCCGCAGCGGCCGTGTTCATTAACATGCAGCAAGTGTCAGTCATGCAGACGCACGGCCGCTGGGTGCAGAGACCGCAAGGTGAGGAAGAATATGTTACACAGAGACAACATGGGTTTACTTCAGGGAGATCATGCCAAACTAATCTAATTGTTTTTTTTTGATTGGGTAAGTAAAATAATAGATCAAGGTTGTTCCTTAGACATTGATTACATATATTTCAGTAAGGCTTTTCGACACTGTTCCACATAGAAGGCTCATCAATAAACTGCAATCTTTAAGTTTGGATTCCAATATTGTTGAATGGGTTAAGCAGTGGCAGAATGACAGGCAACAGAGGGTTGTAGTCAATGGAGTATATTCGAAGCAAGGTCTAGTTACCCGTGGGGTACCTCAGGGATCTGTACTTGGATCTATTCTCTTTAACAGTTTTATTAGTGATATTGCAGAATGTCTTGATGGTGAGGTATGTCTTTTTGCTGATGATACTAAAACTTGTAACAGGGTTGATGTTCCAGGAGGGATAAGCCAAATGGCAAATGATTTAGATAATGTAGAAAAATGGTCAGAGCTGTGGCGACATTTAATATGGATAATCCATCTTGGGCGTAAAAACCCAAGGACAGAGTATAGATTATTTGAAACCGTACTAATCTCAACATCTGAGGAAAATGATTTAGGAGTAAATATTTCAGATGACTTAAAGGTAGGCAGACAATGTAATAAAGCAGCAGATAATGCTAGCAGAATGCTTGGTTGTATAGGGAGAGGTAATATCAGTCGAAAGAGGGAGGTGCTCATGCCATTGTAAGGAACACTGCTGAGACCTCACTTGGAGTCTTATGCGCAGTACTGGAGACCGTATCTTCACAAGGATATTGATACTTTGGAAAGAGTTCAGAGAAGGGCTACTCAACTGGTTCATGGATTGCAAGATAAAACTTACCGGGAAAGATTAAAGGATCTTAACATGTATAAATTGGAGGAAAGACGAGACAGGGGGGATATGATAGAAACATTTAAAAACATCAAGGAAATAAACACAGTAAAGGAGGAGACTATATCTAAAAGAAGAAAAACTACCACAACAAGAGGACATAGTCTTAAATTAGAGGGGCAAAGATTTTATAATAATTTCAAGAAGTATTAATTTAGAGAGAGGATAGTGGAAGCATGGAATAGCCTTCCATCTGCAGTGGTAGAGGTTAACACAGTGAGGGAGTTTAAGCATGTATGGGATAGGCATAAGGCTATCCTATATGTAGAACAGCTACATAGGGATACAGCTACATTTTTATTTTATTGTTTATGTGATCAATTTATTTTTTATTTTTTTTGTTACACATAAGGCTATCCTAGACTTAAGATAAGGCCAGGGACTAATGAAAGTATTTAGAAAATTGGGCAGACTAGATGGGCCAAATGGTTCTTATCTGCCGTTACATTTTATGTTTCTATGTTTCTATTTTTCTCTCAGAGGAGTTATACTTGTTGACCAAAGGTAGATGGCTAATTTGAAAATTTGCTTCTCCACTAGCCCACCCACAGTAGAACAGACATGCTTAAGGTACGGGGAGACTCTCCAACCTTCATTATACTTCTATGACAATGAGTGGGTATCATAATGGTGCTTAGAGTAGACTTAGAATTATTTCAGGTACTTATTGTACTGCTCTAGTTACTACTAGTGATGTACCGAACTGTCCGCCGGCGAACAGTTCCCGGCAAAATTAGCGTGTTCGCGTTCGCCGCGGCGGGCGGACACATGCGCAGTTCGATCCGCCCCCTATTCGTCATCATTGGGCAAACTTTGACCCTGTGCCTCTCGGTCAGCAGACACATTCCAGCCAATCAGTAGCACTCCCTCCCTTCCACACCCTCCAACCTCCCTCCCAGCATCCATTTTCGATTCATTCGGAAGATGCATGCTTAGTGAGAGGAGGGAAAGTTTAGCTGCTGCTGATTAGATAGGGAAATTGATAGCTAGGCTAGGGTATTCAGTGTCCACTACAATCCTGAAGGACTCATCTGATCTCTGCTGTAAGGACAGCACCCCAAAAAGCCCTTTTTAGGGCTATAACATCAGGCTGCTTTTTTTTTTTTTCCTGTGTAATGTAATTGCAGGTGCCTGCCTGCCAGCTTCTGTGTGAGGTTCACATTGGATACTGTGCCTATTTGCCCAGTGCCACCACTCATATCTGTTTTAACAATAGGTTAAGCTTTACATTAAAAATAAATATTTTTTTTTCACTGTAATAGAAGAGCAGTTGCCTGCCTGCCAGCTTCTGTGTGAGGTTGGATGCCTTGCCCATTTGCACAGTCAGTGCCACCACTCATATCTGTTTTAACAATTGGTTAAGCTTTATATTTTAAATAAATAATTTTTTTCACTGTAATAGAAGAGCAGTTGCCTGCCTGCCAGCTTCTGTGTGAGGTTGGATGCCTTGCCCATTTGCACAGTCAGTGCCACCACTCATATCTGTTTTAACAATTGGTTAAGCTTTAGATTTTAAATAAATCATTTTTTTCTGAGTTGTCAGATACAAGCGAAGCGGTTGATGATGACGATGCGTCCATGGATGTCACGTGGGTGCCCGCTCGGCAAGAAGAAGAACAGGGCGAAAGTTCAGATGGGGAGACAGAGAGGAGGAGGAGGAGACGAGTTGGAAGCAGGGGGGGGGTCGTCGCAAGGAGCTAGTGGCACAGTCAGACAGCATGCATCGGCACCCGGGGTCAGCCCGACAGCACGCCAATCAACGCATGCTGTGTCCACCACCAGAATGCCGTCATTGCAGAGCTCAGCAGTGTGGCATTTTTTTTGTGTGTCTGCCTCGGACAACAGCTATGCCATTTGCAACCTGTGCCAAAGGAAACTGAGTCGTGGGAGGTCCAACACCCACCTAGGTACAACTGCTTTGCGTAGGCACATGATCTCACATCACAAACGCCTATGGGATCAACACATGAGTACAAGCAGCACGCCTACTCTAAGCCGCCATCCTCCTCCTGGTCCAGCATCTTCAGCCACGTCAACCACTGCTGTCCTTCTTGCCCCCTCTCAACCATCCGCCACTCCGTCTCCCGCCTTGAGCAGTTCCCGCTCATCTGCCCACAGTCATGTGTTTCTGTCAAGGACATGTTTGAGCGTAAGAAGCCAATGTCACCAAGTCACCCCCTTGCCCAGCGTCTGACAGCTGGCTTGTCCGAACTATTAGCCCACCAGCTTTTACCATACAATCTGGTTGAGTCTGAGGCGTTCAAAAAATTTGTAGCTATTGGGACACCGCAGTGGAAGGTACCCGGCCGGAATTTCTTTTCACAAAAGGCAATCCCCAACTTGTACTCGATTGTGCAAAAGGAAGTCATGGCATGTCTGGCACACAGTGTTGGGGCAAGGGTCCATCTGACCACTGATACCTGGTCTGCAAAGCATGGTCAGGGCAGGTATATCACCTACACTGCGCATTGGGTAAACCTGCTGACGGCTGACAAGCAAGGAATGCGTGGCATTGCAGAGGAGTTGGTGACACCGCCACGAATTGCAGGCAGTCCTGCTGCCACCTCCTCTACTCCTCCTACTCCATCCTCTTCCATAACCTCCTCGGCTGAGTCCTCTTGTGCCGCTGCTTCTTGCTCCACATCAACGGCACCCCCCCAGCTCCCCAGGTACTATTCCACATCCTGGATACGGCAGTGTCACGCCGTCTTGGGTTTGACTTGCTTTAAAGCTGAGAGTCACACCGGACAAGCACTCCTGTCCGCCCTGAACGCACAGGTGGAAAAGTGGCTGACTCCGCAGCAACTGGATATCGGCAAAGTGGTGTGTGACAACGGAAAAAATTTGATAGCGGCATTGAAGTTGGGCAAGTTGACACATGTGCCGTGCATGGCACATGTGTGTAATCTGATCGTACAATGCTTTGTGCATAAGTACACAGGCTTACAGGACGTCCTGAAGCAGGCCAGGAAGGTGTGTGGCCATTTCAGGCGTTCCTACACGGCCATGGCTCACTTTGCCGATATCCAGCGGCGAAACAACATGCCAGTGAGGCGCTTGATTTGCGACAGCCCTACACGTTGGAATTCAACACTCCTAATGTTCGACCGCCTGCTCCAACAAGAAAAAGCTGTTAATGAATATTTGTATGACCGGGGTGCTAGGACAGCCTCTGGGGAGCTGGGAATTTTTTTGCCACGTTACTGGACGCTCATGCGCAATGCCTGTAGGCTCATGCGTCCTTTTGAGGAGGTGACAAACCTAGTCAGTCGCAGTTGTGTGTGTGCGTGTGTATGGCTGTCTGCCTGTGTGTGTGTGTGTGACAGGGTGAAGATTTCTTGCACATGGGTGTGACAGGGTGAAGATTTCTTGCACAGGGCGCCCAAAGGCCTAAGGCTGGCCCTGCGCATGGGTCAGTGGCTCTGCACCAGACTTCCCTCCAATTGATCAAAGTTAAAGGATTTCAAGTGGACTGATTACAATTACAGGGCCTCTAAAGAGTCCTGTATTGTTATTTGTCGTCACTACCTTCCCGCGTCAGGAGTGGGTCATTTGCGCCCCTGCTGCCTTCCTTGCATGTGGTAGCTGTTTGTCAGGGATTTGTCAATCCATATCTGCCAAGTGACCCTATGTAGGGGTAACAGTCCCTATTCTGCTCTGTGTCAGTGTGTATCATGGTCTCTGTGGACAGGGAACAGTCTCTATTCTGCTCTGTGTCAGTGTGTATCAGGGGTTTTGAGGACAGGTGTCAATCCATATCTGCCAAGTGACCCTATGTATATCTGCTGTCAGTACACAGGAAAAGTTTAAATATTTATTGTTCTACGTTCTCTGCAACTCCACGCACCGACTCATCCAATACGTGAAGATCTGGGGTTTCTCTGACTCTCCTCAGTAGTGTATCAAACAGAGTCTGCACTGTGGTAACACGGACATCTTCAGGACATAACTCAACTATTTGCAGATAGGCAGTCTGCAGCTTCTCTTTCACCTGTTCTCTTCTTTCTCTTATGCGTATTCTTGTCTATATGCAGGTGGTCTCTTGCCTTTCTTTTAACCAATTCGTTCCTTCCATATGGTTTCAAAAGATCTCTGGCATCATTACTTTCAACGCAAATAACGTCATCATAGTTAGTCTCCTCATTATTCACCGGGAAGAGAGTGTTTGCACTGACTACCCACAGCATGCTCTTGCCATTGCCTACTCCACCTTCAACGACAGGGTGCAAGTCCCAAGGAGAAGGATCATTCACTTTATTTGTCTTTATTTCACAAGTAGTGCCTGGAACATCCTCATGGGTCACAAGATGTAAATCTGGACTAATGTCAACCCCAGGGTCTGGAAAATCATCAATTTGAAATTTTTCGAATAATCCCAGTGGGCTGCCACATTCTTCCTCCTCTGATGGTATTAAAGTTTGCAGAGATTCACTATGGGGTGGTGTCAAGCATTTTGGAGAACAATTAAGCATCTCCATCCCAATACGTTTCAGATGTCCTATCAGCTCTTCCACCCTATGCAATACTATGGGCAGGCTACCCGTGACGTCATTACTCACGGCCCTATTTCACGCGGACACTCTGTGTCAGTGTGTATCATGGTGTCTGTGGACAGGGAACAGTCTCTATTCTGCTCTGTGTCAGTGTGTATCATGGTCTCTGTGGACGGTGAACAGTCTCTATTCTGCTCTGTGTCAGTTTGTATCATGGTCTCTGTGGACAGGGAACAGTCTCTATTCTGCTCTGTGTCAGTGTGTATCAGGGGTTTTGAGGACAGGTGTCAATCCATATCTGCCAAGTGACCCTATGTAGGGGGAACAGTCCCTATTCTACTCTGTGTCAGTGTGTATCAGGGGTTTTGAGGACAGGTGTCAATCCATATCTACCAAGTGACCCTATGTAGGAGGAACAGTCCCTATTCTGCTCTGTGTCAGTGTGTATCAGGGATCATTAGGATAGGTGTCAATCCATATCTGCCAAGTGACCCTATGTAGGGGGAACAGTCTCTATTCTGCTCTGTGTCAGTGTGTATCAGGGGTTTTGAGGACAGGTGTCAATCCATATCTGCCAAGTGACCCTATGTAGGGGGAACAGTCTCTATTCTGCTCTGTGTCAGTGTGTATCAGGGATCATTAGGATAGGTGTCAATCCATATCTGCCAAGTGACCCTATGTAGGGGGAACAGTCCCTATTCTGCTCTGTGTCAGTGTGTATCAGGGGTTTTGAGGACAGGTGTCAATCCATATCTGCCAAGTGACCCGATGTAGGGGGAACAGTCTCTATTCTGCTCTGTGTCAGTGTGTATCAGGGCTGGGCTTTGAGGACAGGTGTCAATGTTAGGTGATTTCTGCCCTTTATGGATTAAAAGCAGACTCTGCATCAACTGTGCAATTTTCCATGGGAGTTTTGCCATGGATCCCCCTCTGGCATGCCACAGTCCAGGTGTTAGTCCCCTTGAAACAACTTTTCCATCACTATTGTGGCCAGAAAGAGTCCCTGTTGTTTTTAAAATTCGCCTGCCCATTGAAGTCAATGGCGGTTCGCGCGGTTCGCCGGTTCGCGAACATTTGCGGAAGTTCGCGTTCGCCGTTCGCGAACCGAAAATTTCGGGTTCGCGACAACACTAGTTACTACCATTTGTCAGCATAAATAGGTTCAAGGTTACTGTTTAAAAAGTGTTGTCTACATGCTGCCACTTAAGTTTCTAAATCTTAAGCTAACTTCTTTGTTTAGTACCATAATTTTATCTTGAATATAAGTACTCTCCTGTCTTTAGGAGGAGACAAAATCTAGGTGCAAGAGAGTACTGAGAATTGACAACAGCTAAAATAGCCTGCCCTTCAGTGGGTCCCCACTCAGATCTCAAGCTGGTTTTAGCTCATCTTGTGCCATAACAAAAAGAACCAGATCCATTTGCATATCGTTTCAGCCTTGTTAGGCCTCGTCAATGAGGTTTAGCGGATATCCCCCTAGGCACCATGAGCGAGGGGTCCACATCTGGATTACCCTTTTAACTTAGGAAGAGCAAAAATGTAAGTGCAAGCGAGTACTAAGAACAAACAACAGCTCAAATAGCCTGCCCTTCACTCAAATGCCCTATCTGTAACAACTTATGTGTTTCCTAATCCTACTTTTGGCAGTGTCCCTTTATCTAGATATACTTTACATGACCCAAACTGGATATCCCTGACTTCCCTTCAGGCTTGACCAATTATACTTTCACTTGATCCAGTCTGTTGTGCTTACAATAGTAACCATACAATATATAAAGTACATACGGTAAAGGACCGGGCTTATGTTTATTAAGACAACAAAAAAATGTTCCATAGTTACATAGTTGTCTAGGTCTAACAAACACTCAAATAATAATAATAATACTTAAAATAATACTTTCAAAAAATATGTTCAACCATGAAACCCATTCGTTTATGCTGTTGATCCAAAAGAAGGCACAAAAAATAAAACTTTTGTAGCCATTTCCAATTATGCCAGAAAAAGAGGGAAAAAAAGTTTTGTTGTACAAGGAATGTTACTCTTAATTGTCCCAATCTTTTTCTTGTCTTTTCAGCAACATGAACATGTTAATTTTCTTGTTTCTCAAAGAGGGCATTAAATATACCCAGATATGGCAACTTGCACCTCCATGATACTACTTGTCATCACTATATCTCAGGTCCTGTCTGTGAGCCCCTCTATGGGTTTCCTAACACTAATCTAACCAAGACGATTATATTCCCAGTAGTTTTATTGTCAGCTTGCAGTGCCGCAGAATGTTTTCACAGCTTTACTTCAGGTGCCGAGTTTTTGCAAAGGTTGTCTGCTTGTCTACTGAAATTCAATGGACATCTACCCTGCTGCCACTTCTGAAGAGAAGGAACAATGTCATACATTAGACCTGGTCAGAGCTATCTTGACCTATCTGGGCAGATCAGCTCCTATGACAAAGTCATCCAAACTGTTCCTAATTCCACATTATTTCTACAAAGGTGAGGCTGTTGATATATGCATGCTTTGCTTTTGAATCATCAGTGTCCCTTCCAGTGCCTACATCTCTAGAGGCATTTATATGCAGAGCTTAATAGCATACTCAATCATTGCAAATTCAACATCATGACTTGCACGGCAGGTGCAAATCCAGAACTAATTCTCGAGAGGGGCACTGACAACCTATTTCACAGTAGTGCCATGCATTGAGAAAAAGATTGTTTATAATTCAATGATAAGCACAATACATATTCATGACTGCGTTATTGCTGTCGGTCTATATCAGGGATACCAAAATGTAGATTGCATTCTGGAGGCTGACAAAGCATCGTGAAAGCTGTAGTTCTGCAATATATTATGTTCTTCCTTTTAGAACCCATGGTTTTGGTTCAAATTAGCCTTTATCAAAGGATATAGGCTCATTTGATAAAGGCTTTTTTTGGCCTGTTTATGGTGTAATGGTTTTAATACACTATTTATTTTCTTTTAATATTTGCTTGTTTGTTTTTGTTTTGCTGTTGTTTTTTATTTATATATATATATATATATATATATATATATATATATATTGATATATGTGCACTTGACCTTCTGCAGTTTATTAAGCCCCTTTCTGTAAGTTAATGTGAGATTCATCTGTGTGACTATACAAATATATACAGGGTTAGTACAAACCACTATGTGCTAACCTGTTTATTAGCAGGAATATACAACAGAAAAGAGGTCACCCATTGACACTGGGAAAAAAAAGTGATTTTGCTTACAGCAGAGGAAAGAGTTTTTTACAGTAAGAACAATGAAAATGACATGGAATTATCTATCTAAAGAGGTTTTCTTATTAGATTCTATAGAGAACATTTAAAAGAGGCCTGGATGCTTTTTTTTTTTTTTGCAAAAAAACTGAATATTCAAGGATATAATAATGTATGTAAACAGGTTGTTGATCCAGGAAGAAATCTGTTTGCCATTATGGAGTCAAGAACATTCCTCATATAGCAAAATATATGTTTTTTCCAATTTTGTGGCTGTCAGGACGAAACCATTTCCAAACACGCAGAATTAAGTTAAACACGGAAAAATAAAAAACAGTAAAAGACTTATTACTGGGCTTTAGAGTGGCCGGATTTAACGTATAAGAATAACCAGTAACGAGCCAAGGTCAGGAATGCAGAAAGGAACAAATACAGAATGAACAAACCCACAGGGTCAGGGATACCAGAAATATGGAAAGTCATGCCAAGCCAAGAACAATACCCAAAAATACAGTAAACAGGATGGAAACCATAACAGGGCACTGAACAGCTGCAGGTTTGGGTTTAAATAACCCTGTAAACCTGCTTCTTGCTAAACTGGGTGCCATGACCCCAGAATATGCACGCACAGTGAAAAAGGGACCTCACAAGCACGTTCACATCATTAGTGATGTCATCATGGGCGGCGCTATCATAAATATATCTAACGCTGGACCCGGCCATTTTCACAGGAGCAGTGAAAGGAGGCGGAGGAGGGAGGCGCTGGAGGCAAGGTGAGTAACCTCTTCCTCCTTTAGTGTGACCGCACCGATCAGATGCGGTCACATTGCAGTGCCGATTGGGCACCGCGACAGCGTGACTGCACTGATCATGTGCGGTCACATCACGGTGCCAATTGGGCACTGTAACAGTGGCACAATAGGAAATGGCAACATTTTTTTGCCTTCTTTTGGATCAACAGCAGAAAAGAATGGGCTTCAGAGTTGAACTTGATGGACTTTAGTCAACCTTGACAATTATGTAATTTTTTAAAGTATATTTTAAGTATTATTATTATTTATGTGTTATTAAAATAAAATGTATGGATTACATATTTGTAATGGTTTTTAGTTTTATTACTTTATGTACTTTATTATTTTATGTACAGTAGTGTTGCAAGTCCTACTATGATTTGCACCCAGTTATTACTGCTAAAAGTCTGAAGGGCATGGAATGAACTTCTTCCTGTCAGACCAGATAGAGGAAGAAGATCTCTACCACAGCCTGGGAGGCCATGCTACAGACAGATTGAGAAAGAACCACAAAAGGAGAATATGAAAAGCAAGGGGTTGAGAGACACAAAGTGAGGGGGAGTGACACAAAAGGTTTAAGATAAACAAACGTGTAAGAGGCACATGGTGGGTAAGACATACAGACGGACGTGGTGGGAGACACAAGGAGGTGGAGTAATAGACACAAAGGGGTAAGAAATGCAAGGATAAGAGACGCAAAGATGGTAAGTGAAACAAAAAGAGGGCGACACAAAAGGAAGCATAAGAGAGACAATAGGGGCAAAACGGGGGTAAGGGGTTTAGAGACCACAAATAGAGGATGAAGACACTAAATCAGAAATAAGAATGGCAAAAGGGAAAAATGCAATCCACAAAACGTAGGAAAATTACATAAAAAGGACACAAAAGAGGCAAAAAAAAACCACAGGTCTACACAAGCAAAGACTCTTTTTGATGGTCGTAAATCCATCAAATAAATAAATCCAGTTTTTTTTAGCTTATTGAAGAAGAGAAACCAAATTTGAACACTGCAGTGGGTAATTAGCAAAAAGAAATAAAGGGTCCAATCAATGTTTTCTTTTTCCGTCATGATAAATAAGCATCATCATACATTTCTGAGCATCTGAGCATATTTAATATAGTAGTGTTAGCTATACAGACTATTTTTGCTGAAATATATCTTTATAAATCTTTCATTAATCATTTCCCCACACAAATGGACGTCATAAATAATATACGTATATTAATTGCGGAATACAAATATCTGATTTTGTATTTATTTATACTTACAGGGTTATTCACTACAATGAGAATTGTCAAAAATTAATTGTGTGTTTAAAGTAAATTTCAATTTTAAAAGAAACTTCAAGTGCCATAACCACTACAGCAGGGTCCTGGCAACCCTCAATGTATCTAGTCAAACCGTTTGGTACTGGTTTGATTTCTTACAGCCTTCAAGAGGGCTGGAAGCTCCTTCCGTGCAGGTATAGCTCATTGGTGAAAGTGTTAGGGGGGCACCAAGGCACTGCCAGCAGCATAACCACTACAGCAAGCTGTGATGGTTATGGAGGTTGCAGGGTTACTTTAAGGCCAAAGTAACCAAGCTGATAGGATAGCTTTACTTATTTTTCAACTTTAATTTTTTTTCCAGTGCAGCTATAATGATCTTAGATTGGAAATTAATTTTGAATTCACCTTGACTTCCCCACAATGCTAATTTTAGTGAATAACCCTGGTAGATCCAAATGTCTCAACATGCCTGAAATAAAATGATTATTAAAATCATTTTGCTTTTCATCAGCTAAAATATTTTATACTATACGAAGCCAACTGTAAATACAGTGAGCTTTGATGTTGTAGGTATATTGATGCTTTACTTCTAGGAAGTCACAAACATAGTAGCCAATAACACTATTTATAGGTGACTGTGTTAACACCCATGTGCAATATAAAAGCAAACAATTTGTGCCTTGAATGTGTGACTCTGCAGTGCAGACTGTACCTGGTATCTCGTCTTTACATCTCTGTGAGAAGAATCAACATGTCTCATCACTCCATCCTTGGGATCTCTGGACACAAGCACTTCAGCTCCTGTTCAATAGCTTCACCTAAACATGGGAGCTCACAGCACACATTCTCTCACTCCTCCAAATCTTCAAATCATGGTAACAAGTCAATGCATTGCTTTAGTAGCAGAAGTGCCTGTGGTATGGGTTCCAAAGGACACAAGAAGTCACTGGGGAGCTTTTATTCTGGGAAAAATGGACACGCATCTGGGCATGGATTTGGACATGGAGGTATTGGATTTGGGGGATCAGCATGTTCTGGAGGCATCATCCCAGTTTCCATAAATCAAGGTCTTCTGGCCCCTCTCAACTTGGAGATTGACCCAAGCATCCAGAGAGTGAGGACTGATGAAAGAAATCAAATTAGGGGTCTGAATGACAAATTTGCTTCTTTTATTGACAAGGTAGGATTATTTTACATTATAAGTAGACTAGAGAAAAACATCTAACCAGCAGAATATATGATATACTTCTTTTATTACACATCTTCAGAAAAAAACAATGTTCTTCTCTTGGATCATTATTATCCTCTCATGACATGTGTTGTGAGATAAACAGGGGCATTTACAAACTTTTTTTTACTGTATGAAGTTCCATGAATATGGCTTTAAAATAATATTCATTGTAAATGTTGTGTATAACTTTAACAAATTCTGTCATCACTTATGTTTTTCAATGTCTTTTTAGATGACGTTCTAGTAAATTTGCTCCAAAGACAATTTTAAGAATTGCATGTTTGTTTGTTCATGGCTAATATAGCAGTTGTATTTTCTATAATTCTGAAAATTGAAGCAGTAATACAACATATTAAATGTTCAGTTTAAGTGTTTTGATTTGTATGTATTTCTTTATAAATTTAGTTTCTATTAGTTCTTTAAAAATGAGAGATTCGAGAAAGCTGAATTAAAATCAAATAAGTAATTACATTATTTCCAATAAACCTTCTAATTTAACCTTAGGTGAGATTACTGGAACAACAAAATAAAATGTTGGAGACTAAGTGGGCTCTCTTACAAGAACAAAAAACTGCCCATTATCAAATTGAACCCCTGTTTGAAGCTTTTATCAGTAACCTTAGGAGACAACTGGGAAACCTGGGATGTGAAAGAGAACGTCTAGAAGGAGAAAGGAACAGCATGGAACAATCTGTGGAAGAACTAAGGAGAAGGTATGTTGTTTTTTGTTTGTTTGAATTTTCTTTTCAAACAATGAATTTACATAGTTATATTCCTGCATACACTCAGATACTTTCTAAAGGGACAATGTATATATATATAACCACTGCAATTTATTCTAGTGGATTTAAAGCAAACTATTTTGGGGCACTGTGGGAAATTTGACAAATTGTGGCTCTCTTTTCCGATTTAAAGCTCAGATCCCCTTCTACAGCTAGGTCAATGGAAAGGGAACCTCTGTCCAAATTTGGAAGGCAACGATCGCCTGAAACTGCTAACAGTGTGCTCAGTGGTATATGAAAGCAGAGTGATGGCCTGTATGGGGAGATCCCTATTTTTGAGAAATTGCTAGAGAACAATTTGACATAACCTGAGGAAATTTGCAAAAAGACTATTTGCACTGTCAGTGCTACAATTAAATATAGTTTCCAAGGATTCTTAGAGGTTTACTTGTTAACGCGAGACTGCAAAGTGACATCAAAGTGAATTTCAAATTTAAGGTCAGAATAGCCTAAGTGAAAGTATAGCTGATTTAGAGAATTTCTCCAGTTCAACTATTCTGACCTTTAATTGAAATTTAGTTTGAATACTCCATTTAGTAAATAACCAAACTGCCATTTAACATGTACACTAGCAAAATATTTATTTAAACTGAATTCCATTTAAGAAGAAAGGTCTCCGCTATGTAACAATTCTTCATAAATGTTATTTATATTTAATATTATAGGTATGAAGAAGAAGTGAACAGACGCACCGCGGCAGAAAATGAGTTTGTTGGACTAAAAAGGGTAAAAAGGAAACTCTATAGTTTTCTAAAATGTAAATTAATGATAAGTCATTATATAACAGTAGAAAATACCCTTAATGGATATATTTCCTTACTTCAGGATGTAGACGCAGCTTTTATGAACAGAGCTGAGTTACAAGGAAAGGCTGATTCTCTGACTGATGAGATCAACTTCCTGAGGACTCTGTATGATGCGGTAAATTTAATTCTATACGTTTCACATCTGAAATTATTTATAAGATTGTCAAATGTTGTCAAATATTTTCTATTAAGACTTGCATATTTGAGAAGTTCAAAAAACACACTTTATCTGCTTTTAACTTTCTAGGAAATTTCCCAGCTCCAGGCTCAGATCTCAGACACCTCAGTGGTTGTGTCCATGGATAACAGTCGGGATCTGGACCTGGATGGAATCATTGCTGAGGTCAGATCTCAATATGAGGACATTGCTAACAGGAGCAGGGCTGAGGCGGAGGCTATGTACCAGTCACGGGTGAGTCGATGGAGCTCAAATGCCAACCAAATAGTATGCAGAATAATATTCACAGAGTAGCATAAAACCAATGTACAATATATCTTATATATTATATAAATAATTTTTTTCGGCAGTTTGAGGAGCTTCGCACAGCTGCAGGAAGAAATGGGAATGAGCTGCAGAGCAGCCGAGATGAGATCTGTGAGCTGAACCGAGCAATTCAAAGAATGAAGGGAGAGATTGACAGTGTGAAAGCTCAGGTAAAGCTTGGGGACATGTGAGTTACTAAGATATTAATTAAGCAAGGAACCTATACATATTGAATTGTATTTAACGCAGAGCCATGTTGAATGTTATCGTATTTAACAATTATTTTTTGAAGTATTAATTCAAAAAGCAAGTAAATTATTTGAATATTCAATGATTCATTAGCGCTCTGCACTTGAATCTGCAATAAATGAAGCAGAGGAACGTGGAGAATCTGCTGTCAGAGATGCCAAGAACAAACTGTCCGAGCTGGAAGGCGCTCTACAGAAGGCCAAGCAAGACATGGCTCGCCAACTGCGAGAATACCAGGAGCTGATGAATGTGAAACTGGCTCTGGATATTGAGATTGCCACCTACAGGAAGATGCTGGAAGGAGAAGAGGGCAGGTGAGTTAATGAGTCTTTAACAAACAAATGATCCCAGTGTATGATAGTGTGTTCATTTCACTGATGCATGATGAATTTCCTATTTATTTTATTATATTCTTTCAGTGTGAGCAAGGCTAGATTATCCCATATGTCAAAAGTGTCAATTAATTTTAGCTGGAGCAATTTAGGACCCCGGCATTGACTAGTGAAATTTAATTAATTTTCAGAAAGGCGTTCCGTTTGCTTAGAGGTTTGAACTTCCTTGTTCATCAGTCCTCAATTACGGTATAATCACTGACATCCACAAGTTAGCAACCAGGAAGAGCTCACAGGGTCTGAGGAGTTTCCCGATGATCGCCATACAGCATGTGCTAGAAAGTTTCAGAGCTGGAACCCATAGCACCAGGAAAGAAATAGGTTGTTCTTCTCTGTTCCTTAGATTTTAGAGCATTGCTGAGGATTTTAGAGTATTGTGCAGGATCCAGGGTGATGCCCTCTCAACGGATATCATGTTTTTAAAAGATCTCTGAACCATTATGCAATAGAGAAGGAAAAGGTTTAAAATAATGTCAAAGTAATAAAGAATAACACATTTTATCCACCACTTATATTTTTTTTATAATGAATGATGGAGCAGACACACATAACAAGTGATTGTATTAAGAGAAGGAGAGAAAATGTGAATAAATATAATATATGTATTATTATAATAAATATATATTTTTTAAAGTTATCATTGTTTTGAAATATAACAGTGCACCATTAAAATTACCTGGTTTATAAAGGGTCCACCACATTGGAAATTTAATGACAAGTATTAGTTTCTGTAAGCCATTGAGCCTGTTAGCCGTTAGAGGGAGGATTATTCAATACTAAAATAATATGTTTTATGTTTTATTTCAGGTTGACTGCTCATGATTCCGTTAATATATGTAAGTGATACAATATTTGAGAACATTGAATCTTATTAAAAAAATCTGCTAATCTTAATATACTTTTTATTTGCTACATTGTTTCTCTGAAAAAAAACCTCTCCTTACTTTACTTTCTATTGATAAAGACAATATTATCAATAGTTATTTAAGGTGTTAGGTATTTGTATTTATTGTCATTTCTATTTGGATATTAACTTGAAGAATTATTTTGTTTTAGCCGTGCTTCACTCCAGCACTGGAGGAAAGCACAGCTCAGGAGAGAAGTCCCACGGTACTAGTGGCCAAAATCACAGGGGAGGATCCAGCGCAAGCGTCTCGAAAAGCAGACACAGCTCTGGCCACGGACACCACTGCTAAAGTTCAATGGAAGCCATGCAAGGTTATTCAATAAATTGGAGTTTGAAAATTTTACCCAAAAAAGGCTAAATTGGAAATATTTTCCATATCAATTATGCTTTGGAGGCATCTATTTTATTTTACATTATATTTGAATTCACTTTCATTTTCCAAACATTCATACTTCAAAGAATAACCCTGATAGATAGTAATGCTAAATTGAAAGTATAGACTTTAGTGAAAGCACTCTGAAGTCATATTAATAATCTGCTGTGATAGTACATTTGATGTTAAGGTGTAATTATTGCTTAATTTTCTTCCAGTTCAAACACATTACGTAACTTCCTTTATGTTGAATTGTCTTCATATCTTTGAAATACAATAATCACTTCTTTCTTATCTGTATTGAGTCTCTGCAATAAAATTTTACTCATTGAACAATCTTTTTATTGTTATTATTTTCTTTAATGTATTAATGAACGTTCACAATGTGAGCATTGGTCTGATAATAAATGCAATGCAAAACATCTAGTCACACAGATAAACAAAAACTGACTGTGAACCTGCAATCTTATATATTTCAATATATATCTTAGATATTTCTATATATATATCATATATTTTTTTAATATCCGATGTGTATATATTTTAGCACAGTTTTACATACTCATATATATATGTATACGGTGTAAATTAATGTTTGGTATTTAACGCTAACCCTGTACCAAGCATACCTTTTTAACCTTATGCCTACCCTAGATCTAACCATACACCTACCCAAACCTTATCCCTAATCTGAACACAATCTCTAACCCTAAAACAGCATTAACCCTTACCCTACGCTATCACTAACTTTAACCTGACTCTATGTCATGGTACATTAGGATCCTCAATAACTTTGATGCTCAGCAACATCTGTGAATCAAAGGTAAGATTTACTTACCTGAACCTGTTTCTTGCAGATGCTGTCATTTTCTTCCAGCCTGTCCTCTTCTGTTCCTGGCACTTTAGAGCCAAGAGCTGACATCACTGCTGTACTCTCACGCATGTGCTAGGGTACAACATTGTGGTCCTTGAAGGATCCCGCAAGATCTTCCCTAGATACAGCTAATTTCTCTGCAGCTGTCACTGGTGATGCCTGGGAGACTGACAATCCTAGACTGTGGTAGCTCCACCCAGTGTCTAGAATGGTCAGGCATAGGAAAAATACTGCCTACTTGTTTCAGGATATCTTTTGATTGGGTTGGAATTTCAGTGAAAATCCAACACAGTCAGTATGACGATTTCATAAAGCTTTTATCTTTATGAAATAATCATTTTGAAATACTCATTCTAGCACGTATATGGTAAATCTTCTTAAAGATATAGTGTCAAAATAGCTTATATAGTAAATTAAATTGAAGACAATAGATAATTCTTACAGTGGGGAGATTAGTGATAGTATACAGGGCTTGATGTATTCAGAACTACCTCCCGAGTCAGTATCTTAAGTTGGTCAAATGTGTCCTTGTCGGGCAGAGCAGGGCTGGCAATAAGAGCAGACACATATTTGGCAAGCTCCTGAGCATAGCCTGCCTAATTCACTTTTTACACCTGCCAACCTGCTATTTCCACCACAAACCATGACTCACCAGACTGGCATTGGAGGGACACCCCCTCTCTGAACGCCACATCCTAATCCACATCGTGGACGTCTGCTCTGGACGTCGTAAGAAGACGTCGTAAGAAGACGTCATAAGAAGACGATGTATTAAAAAAGCATTGTATGAGAATCAATATTTCCATTCTAACACCTTGTCAGTTTGCAAAATCTCTTAAAGACAAAGTACACAGTTTAAGAAATACAACTTTTCATTCTAAAAGCTTGCAATATTTGAAAATGTCCATAACAATATATATATATTTGTATTGATATACATGCTCTTGACCTTCTGCATTTTAATAATAGGCCTCTTTGTCTTTCTGTAAATTGATGTCAGATTCTTCTGTGTGACTACACAAATATATACAGAGTCAATACAAACCACTATGTGCTAACCTGATTGTTAGCAGGAATATATAACAGACAAGACGTTACCGATTGAGACTGGACTAAAAGTGTTTTTGCTTATAGAGGAAATAGTTCTTTACAGTAAAAACGATAATGATATGGAATTCTCTGCCTAAAGCTGTTTTAATTAATTTAAAAAGACTGCTAGACCAACTGCTCTAATAGAAGCGGAATATTTACCATAGAAGAGCACCCCAGTGTATCAAAATAAGATAATGATGAAATCTATGGACATATAATCCCAAATAAATTCAGTCTAAATCACTGAGTTACAGGATAGTGTTGCCATTCAGTAGTTATGCACTGTTGCAATTTAAATCGACACCAATGGATTATATATGAATCTCCGTGTTAACAAATTAGAAACTGTTGCGATTCCGGAAATATATAATCACAAGAAAAGGTATCCTGCAACACATAATCTAGTACATCATCTCCTGGAAAAAATGCCGGGAGAGAAGTACCAACATTAGGCCGAAAGTACAAAATATACCTATATGAGGTGATAGCAAACAGGACTAGATATAGGAGAGTACCAGGCGTATCCTCATCTTTAATATGAGACACAAGAAGGGAAACCAGGGTATGCCAGGTGTTAAAAAATATATCAGACTGGTCCCATAGTCCCCTTCAGTCTAGGGTCCAAACAAATGGTAGTCTTTTCATTCCTGGTCTGGTTTATTCTGGATCAAGGGGTGTTGTTTTTTTCAGTATGTATATACAGGGAGTGCAGAATTATTAGGCAAGTTGTATTTTTGAGGATTAATTTTATTATTGAACAACAACCATGTTCTCAACGAACCCAAAAAACTAATTAATATCAAAGCTGAATATTTTTGGAAGTAGTTTTTAGTTTGTTTTTAGTTATAGCTATTTTAGGGGGATATCTGTGTGTGCAGGTGACTATTACTGTGCATTATTATTAGGCAACTTAACAAAAAACAAATATATACCCATTTCAATTATTTATTTTTACCAGTGAAACCAATATAACATCTCAACATTCACAAATATACATTTCTGACATTCAAAAACAAAACAAAAACAAATCAGTGACCAATATAGCCACCTTTCTTTGCAAGGACACTCAAAAGCCTGCCATCCATGGATTCTGTCAGTGTTTTGATCTGTTCACCATCAACATTGCGTGCAGCAGCAACCACAGCCTCCCAGACACTGTTCAGAGAGGTGTACTGTTTTCCCTCCTTGTAAATCTCACATTTGATGATGGACCACAGGTTCTCAATGGGGTTCAGATCAGGTGAACAAGGAGGCCATGTCATTAGATTTTCTTATTTTATACCCTTTCTTGCCAGCCACACTGTGGAGTACTTGGACGCGTGTGATGGAGCATTGTCCTGCATGAAAATCATGTTTTTCTTGAAGGATGCAGACTTCTTCCTGTACCACTGCTTGAAGAAGGTGTCTTCCAGAAACTGGGAGTTGAGCTTGACTCCATCCTCAACCCGAAAAGGCCCCACAAGCTCATCTTTGATGATACCAGCCCAAACCAGTACTCCACCTCCACCTTGCTGGCGTCTGAGTCGGATTGGAGCTCTCTGCCCTTTACCAATCCATCCATCTGGCCCATCAAGACTCACTCTCATTTCATCAGTCCATAAAACCTTAGAAAAATCAGTCTTGAGATATTTCTTGGCCCAGTCTTGACGTTTCAGCTTGTGTGTCTTGTTCAGTGGTGGTCGTCTTTCAGCCTTTCTTACCTTGGCCATGTCTCTGAGTATTGCACACCTTGTGCTTTCGGGCACTCCAGTGATGTTGCAGCTCTGAAATATGGCCAAACTGGTGGCAAGTGGCATCTTGGCAGCTGCACGCTTGACTTTTCTCAGTTCGAGGGCAGTTATTTTGCACCTTGGTTTCTCCACACGCTTCTTGAGACCCTGTTGACTATTTTGAATGAAACGCTTGATTGTTCGATGATCACGCTTCAGAAGCTTTGCAATTTTAAGAGTGCTGCATCCCTCTGCAAGATATCTCACTATTTTTGACTTTTCTGAGCCTGTCAAGTCCTTCTTTTGACCCATTTTGCCAAAGGAAAGGAAGTTGCCTAATTATTATGCACACCTGATATAGGGTGTTGATGTCATTAGACCACACCCCTTCTCATTACAGAGATGCACATCACCTAATATGCTTAATTGGTAGTAGGCTTTCGAGCCTATACAGCTTGGAGTAAGACAACATGCATAAAGAGGATGATGTGGTCAAAATACTCATTTGCCTAATAATTCTGCACACAGTGTATATCTTGTATATATAATGTCATACTAAGTGTATTTTTATATTAATATATACACATATTAATATACAAATACACTTATAATTCAATTACACATGCATATACATATATATATATATATATATATAATATATATAATCACTATATATATTGTATATATATTATTATAAAATATAAATAAGTAAATACAAATAAATAAAAAAAAAATATATATATATATATACATATGTAATTTTATTACATATTTTATTACATATGTTGATATCAATATATATATATATATATATATATATATATATATATATATTTATATATATTTATATAAAAATACACTTAGAATGAAAAATATATATATATATATATATATATATATATATCTATGTAATAAACGTAATGTCCCGCACTCACTGCTCCCGGTCTTCTCTGCTGCACAGGTGCAAACTTCGACCTCCAAATATATAAATCCTTGTTTGAAGTGCACTCACAGGACACCATTTACTGGAAATTTGATGCTTTGAATAAACAGGACGATTTGAAATAATTCCGAGTCCTGTGAGTGCACTTCAAACAAGGATTTATATATATCTATGTATATATAAATAAATAGAAAATAAGACTATATATATATATATATACATATACATAATTACATAAATAATTTCATAAATATACATATAGACTTCAAATATATAAATATGTACATATATTTAAATTCTACATACATATTTATGTAATATTTTTACATAATTAAGTAATTTTATTGATTGCAATTTGAGGGACCTGCCTGACAACCCAGGCCAAAAGTCCAGATAATTTAATTTGCTAGCACTGTATTTAACCCTGTAACTTTCCATGACACCCTAAAACCTGTACATTGGTGGTACAGTTTTACTCGGGAGACTTCGCTGAACACAAATATTAGTGTTTTGAAACAGTAAAAATTATCACAGCGATGATATTGTCAGTGAAAGTGAGATTTTTTTTTTGCATTTTTCACACACAAACGGCACTTTCACTGATGCTATCATTGTTGTGATAAGTGTTACTGTTTTGAAACACTAATATTTGTGTTCAGCGAAGTCTCGCGGGTA
Source organism: Pelobates fuscus (assembly GCF_036172605.1). Classification (NCBI taxonomy): domain Eukaryota; kingdom Metazoa; phylum Chordata; class Amphibia; order Anura; family Pelobatidae; genus Pelobates; species Pelobates fuscus. Next base: position 419,519,493 of record NC_086317.1, read on the forward strand.
TATCAGTAACCCCATGTACAGGTGTTATAGTGTTTTTTAAAGTTACAGGGTCAAATATAAAGCTTGATTTTTGTTTATTTCTATTTGCCAGATTGGTTATGCTGCCTTTGAGAGCATACGGTAGCCCAGGAATGAGAATTACACCTATGATGGCATACCATTTGCAAAAGAAGACAACCCAAGGTATTGCAAATGGGGTATGTTCAGTCTTTTTTAGTAGCCACTTAGTCACAAACACTGGCCAAAGTTAGCGTTCATAATAGTTTTTTTGCATTTTTATCACACAAACAAATATAAATGCTAACTTTGGCCAGTGTCTGTGACTAAGTGGCTACTGAAACAGGCTGAACATATCCCATATTGAATACCCTGGGTTGTCTAAAAATATGTGAGGTGTGATTCAGAGATTTATGACAGATAACAGTGTTACAATGTCACTATTGATACATTTTAAAAATATGTGGGTGTTTTTAAACTCAGGACAAAATTGTTCATCTATTGAGCAGGTTTTTTTTTCATTTGCTTTGTAGATGAGTAAAATATTTTCAAGTAAAAGTAAAAAAACATGTTTTGTTTTCAAATTTTCACCATATTTTATTTATTTTTTAAAGTAAATTATATGACAAGATACAAATAATGGTAAATAAATAAAGCCCTACTTGTCCTGAAAAAAAAAACAGCCCTGGTCCTTAACATACAAAATGGCCAAAACAGTCCGGTCCTGGGGCGGAGCCGAACCAGCTAACAGACAAGTCGCACGCTGTGTGAGCTCCTGCGGAGAGAGTCTAAAAAACGCGTATAACCGGAATCTTACTGATGGAAACTTACCGCAATTGTGCTCAATACACGGAGGAAGTTCCCATGGACCTGTCGGTACCATCCATGGCGACGTACTCGACCGGGAACCGCAGCGACAACGTGAGGCCTAGCGGAGGCACGGGGGTCGGACAACCGCCTTCCCGCCAGATGCCAACCGCATTAAGAGTGAGGAACAAACTCACCCCCCCCCCCTATGGACCGATGGGGGATATCTCGGTCCCCACCGGACGGGGTGCTCTGGCCTCCGCACCGAGAGACAAGCGCACCGACCTCCCTACACAAAATGGAGGCAAGGGCCCCCAAGATGGTGGAGCATCCTGACACGCAAGTGTCGGACAAGCGATGGCACCAAACTGCTACAGCAACAACTAAAGATTACACGAAAGACCCTATCGACAGAATCTTTGATAGTTTTTGGGCGAAACTAGAGGCCTACATGCAGCCAGCAACCCCACGCTGCCAAAAGGCCACAAGGATGAGAGCCGAAGACAAGCGGAGGTATGGGGTCACCCACCGGGGCTGTTCTAGGAACCACACTCCAGCTCCACGCGTCCGGAGCCCTCCCGGGCTGAGCACAACGAAGGGTATGACCCGGAGGTGCCGGCCACATTGGTGGAGAGCAGCACAGCGACCGAACCAGCGACTGAATGATACTCACCTCACTACCCCGCAAGGGGCGACCCTGGGGCTCGTGGGTCCCCAGACTGGTAGCCTACAAACACCAGCCCTCCCGCAGCACCGGGGCAGGGGAGGATTCCCACCCCCAAATCGACGAGGCTCGGCTCCAGTGCGAACGAAGACGGGCATGAGATCCAAACAGAACAAGCACCCACCTCCCAACCGAGTAAAGCGACGTCAGCCGCGGAAACCGCACGACCAGCTGGGGTGGCGAAGAGTAGTCCGACACCCTGCCAGCCACTACCGCAGAGTGATGAGTCCTATCATCCAGGCGTCTGTCCTCAGCTACACGGAGAGAACTACCCGGTCACCTCTGAGCCGACACTCAAGCTACTTATGGCCGAGTATCTCCTCACCAAACGAGCAAGTCGCTCCCTGGCAAGTCACCTCTATGCTGGACAGTTCAATGGACCATGTTGGCATAGGCTAGGGGGGTAAATGGACAGGCCAGTGGAGCTGGAGGCCAAACTCCTGTCTCTTCAGCTTACAATTTATGGGACAATGTTACCGTTGGCGGAGCCCTGATGCTCTGACACCCACCTTCTGCATGTGCCCAGATAAGTTGAAAGGTATAACCTACCCTACCCTAATGTACACACACAATGTTTTACTTGCTTCATGACATAATATAGCAAACATATACACGCTCCAGTGTCATAGTGTTAACTTGCGCTCCTTATACCGGAGCAATGTGGCAGCAAAGATCACGCACTCTCTTTAAAGGACAAGGCACTAACCTCTTATATATCCTAGACTGGCCTACCTTGAAACAGACACGGTGGCATGAGTCAAAATGGCGCCTGACGCCATATACCCTTGAGATAGTACTGCCTGTTAAAACACGGTCTCACCTATATTCTCGTACTAGTGGGTGCCTGCAACGTGAGCCCCTTAGCTTAACTGAGCACCTACATATGTCTTGAGATTACCATCTTCATAGTGTAACATGAGTATACCCTCCCAGCTACCCTAGACATGGCAAAGTACTGATCTAATGCATATAGTGAACCCTCTTCTTGTATACCCTATCTGCAGGACCTGTATCCTGGCTGCCTAGTCTACCCCAACGTTACTATTGTTACTCTGAAAAATGTTATCCAAGCATACTCAACGTAATTTAACCGAAGTTGTTCATTTATAAATATAAAAATTGTGCATGTATTACCGTTAACCCCACTGTTATGTACTCTTTGACATTGCAAGAGGATTGCCGACGGGGTACCTCGCGCAAGTATGTTACCTCTAATGCACTACAAAAATAAAGAATATAAAAAAAAAAAACAGTCCGGTCCTTAAGGAGTTAAAGTAATATTTTAAGTACTATTATAATTAAAATAAAATGTATGTATTACATATTTGGAATAGTTTTTAGTTGTATTACTTTATGTACTTGTATAGGATCCTGCTATCCGTGCAGCGCTGATCCTTGTAGCGTCTCCCAAAATCCAAGCTGAGTAGAGTAAAATAGTGATTAAAGCTCCCAATCTCCCAAACATGAGTCGAGACTTCATAAAAGGGTAAAACGATCTGTTTATTGATGGACAAACTCATCCCTTTTATGATGGTCTTCCAGCAAGGGAACTCCCACAGGGAACCTTGTGGAAGACTGTGACAAAATATACAGCACCAATCAGTGTACAGTACAATTAGTAAATACACCCACAGTAACAGTGTACCCCTCCTCTCTATCCTGGAGATAATTAACTTAAGTGGTTGCAGAGAACCTAATTATCTCCAGGTAGAGAAAAACATGTCCTTTTTATATTTTACAAAACTGTATTAAAATCTATAACTTAGATTTAACCGAACATATTCCCCCTATTCCACATACCCCCAGATAGCTTGGATCTGAGCGCATATTATAGGCGAATAGCACTCAGATCTCACGAACACAGTTCTCAATAACGTCGAGTAAAGTTTAAGTTCACCAGTTGTTCATACAATTCAATCCGAAGAGAGTTCCATAATTGTAGCTACCTGGGGTCGGTATGTCTTGGGTGAAAAGAAAGTCCCGAATGGCAAGGTGATTAACATGTTCAGGAGATATTAACCGTATGAATGAGGACTCGGTACTTATCAGCGGTGGGTGGCAGAATAAGTGTCCGAAAATAGTTCCAGAGGATTGTTGTCTTTCCACCGCTGAGCGTTCGACGGTTTTAAAATGACGACTGCCACGTGTTCGTCAAACGAACGAGGACCCCCATGCCTTTCGTAAATTACCTTGCGGTTAACCGCAAGGTCTGGGAGCTAAATGAGGGGCACACGACCTCAGTGGGAGGTCGGTGCTTCGGTTGTTTTGTTTGGTTCTTTAGAACTACACGAATTAGGCGTATATACGCATGGTTAAACAAAATGCTGTTTCTCTGAGGCTTGTTAAACCGGGGTTTCGTTACAGTACTTTATCATTTTATGTACAGTAGTGTTGCAAGCCCTACTATGATTTGCACCCGATTTAGATATTACTTCAAAAAGTCTGAAGGGCATGGAATGAACAGGAAGAGGAAGATCTCTACCACAGCCTGGGAGGCCATGCTACAGACAGAGTGAGAGAAGTAATAAAAACAGGTGGTTGAGAGAAACAGGTGTTAAGAGGCATCCAGGGAGGATAAAACACAAACAGGAGGGGGTAAGAGACACAAGGGGGAGAGTAAAATACATAAAGGGGTAAGAAACACAAGGCGAGAAAGAGACGCAAGGATGGTTAGTGAAACAAAAAGAGGGTAAAACAAAAGAAAGAGTAAGAGACTCAAGAGGGGCAAACAGGGGGTAATATACACTAAAGGGGTTAAGAGACCACAAATGGAGGATAAAGACACTAAATCAGGACATAAAAGGAGGATAAGGTTGGGTAAGTGAAGGGAAAAGGAGGGTTAAGAGACAAGCAAGTCTACACAAGCCACAGCTCATTTTGGCAAGCATCAAAATTAGACTTTTCCTGTTTTCCCAAAAATCTTTGCATTAGCTCTGCATAAGTCCAGTTTTTTAGCTTATAGAAAAAGAGCAAATAAGTTTGAATGCTGCAATGGGTAATTAGCAAAATAAGAAATGCAATAAAAGGTGTGATAAATGTTTTCTCTCTCCATCATTAAAAAATAATCAATATTATAAAATGTCAGAACATAATTAATAAAATAATATTAGATATACAGACTAATTTTGCAGGAATATATCTTTATAAATCCTTTTGTTAATCATTTCCCCACACAAACCCATGTCACATATATATTTTAATTGCTGAATACAAATAGCTAATTTTATATATTTATTTACACTTACAATTCACTATAATGAGAATTGTCAGGAACTCATAGTGTATGAAATGGGAATTTACATTTTAAAAGAATCTTCAAGCACCATAACCACTACAGCAGCGTTGTCAGGAGTACCATTTTGCAATGGTTTGACTTCTTACATGCAGTCCACCCGGTGCTGCCCTCGGCTGGAGCTCTTTCTGTGCAGGTATAGCTCATTGGTGAGAGTGTCAGGGGGGGACCAGGGCACTACCAGCACCATGACCACTACAACCAGATGTATTGGATATGGAACTGTCAGTGTTATTTTAAAGCCAAAGAGACCAAACTGAAAGCATAGCTTTACTTATTTGACAACTTTTATTTTTCCGAGTGCAGCTATTATGGCCTTAAATTGGAAACTTATGTGCAATTACTTTGAATTCTAAACAATGCAAATTTTAGTGAATAACCCTGTTAGATCCTGATGTTTCAACATGCCTGAAATAAAATGATTATTACAATTGTCTTGCTTTTCATCAGCTAAAATATTTTATACAATAGGAAGCCAACAGTAAATACAGTTAGCTTTGATGTTGTAGGTATCTTGATGCTTTACTTCTATGAAGTCACACAGTAATAATATTCATAAGAAATGCTTATAGCAGCCAATAATGCTATTTATAGGTGAGTGTGTAATACCCATGTGAAATATAAAAGCAGCCAGTTTGTGCCTAGAATGTGTGACTCTGCAGTGCAGACTGTACCTGGTATCTCGTCTTTACATCTCCTCTGTGAGAAGAATCAACATGTCTCATCACCCCATCCTTGGAATCTCTGGACACAAGCACTTCAGCTCCTGTTCAAAGGCTTCACCTAAACATGGGAGCTCACAGCACACATTTTCTCACTCCTCCAGCTCTGCAAATGATGGTAAGAAGTCAATACATTTCTTTAGCAGCAGAAGTGCCTGTGGTATGGGTTCTAAAGGACACAAGATCTCATTGGGAGGTTTTCATTCAGGGAAAAGTGGACAAGGATCTGGACATGGATTTGGTCATGGAGGTATTGGCTATGGATTTGGGGGAACAGCATGCTCTGGAGGCATCACCCCAGTTACTGTAAACCAAGGTCTTCTGGCCCCTCTCAACTTGGAGATGGACAAAAGCATCCAGAGAGTGAGAACTGATGAAAGAAATCAAATTAGGGGTCTG